>NC_044383.1:142094882-142719882 GCF_006542625.1 Nomascus leucogenys | reverse complement strand
TGTTTATTGAATCTTTATTATGGGCAGGCACTGTTCTAGGTGCTTTACATAAATTAACTTAATCTCATCATTTGCAAAATGTTGCTTACCTTACAGGTCTATTCTGAGTACTAAATGAGATAATGCATGTAAAGAGCATGCATAGCAAAACCTCCATAAAGTTAGTTTTTTACTGGCAATTTTCTTGTAGAAGGTAAAGCAATTTCAACATTAGAGTTTTCCTACTGGACCTTGAAAGATGGGTGACATTTAACTTGGTGAAGGGACTAGCAGAGGATATTTCGGACAAAGGAGAGATAGGTACCAAAGCACAGAGGGAAGGGCAGAGAGGAATGTGGGGAGCTGGTTCTGATGCCAGCCCAGTGGAGGAGGAGGTAAAATGATTGAATGAATTAACGGGGCCAGATTGTGGAATGTTCTGTGGTCCTTATTTATTTATTTTTATTTTTTTAGAGACAGGGCCTTACTCTGTTGCCCAGGCTGGAAGGCTGGAGTGCAGTGGTGTGATCATAATTCACTGCAGCCTTGAACTCCCAGGATCAAGCCGTTCTCTCTCCTCAGCCCGCTGGGACTACGGGCACGCGCTACCACGCCCAGCTAATTTTTTTTTTTTTTTTTTTTTGTAGAGATGGGGTCTTGCTATGTTGCCAAGTCTTGCTATGTTGCCAGGCTGGTCTTGAACTCTTGGACTCAAGAGATGCTCCCACCTTGGCCTCCCAAAGTGCTGGGATTACAGTTGTGAGCCATTGCATGGGGCTTTGTTGTGCATTCTAAACAGAACATTACATTTTATGTGCTGAAAATAGGGAGCCATTGTAAGTTTTCGAAAAGAGAAATGATGAAAGCAGGATTTTAGGGATAGGATTCTGGCAGGCTAGTGCTTGTGCAAAATGAACTGGAGAAAGGCAGGGGACAGAGACAGAAGCATGAGGCAGGAACAGTTTGAGGTGGCGGATGTGGGTGAGCAAGAAAAAGCCAGGTCTGGGCTGGGCGCGGTTGGCTCACGCCTGTAATCCCAGCACTTTGGGAAGCCAAGGGAGGCGGATCACTTGAGGTCAGGAGTTCAAGACCAGCCTGGCCAACATGGTGAAGCCCTGTCTCTACTAAAAATATAAAATCTAGCTGGGCGTGGTGGTGCATACCTGTAGTTCCAGCTACTCAGGAGGCTGAGGCAGGAGAATAGCTTGGACCCAGGAGGTAGAGGTTGCAATGAGCCGAGATTGTGCCACTGTGTTCCAGCCTGGGTGACAGAGTAAGATTCTGTCTCACAAAGAAAAAAAAGAAAGAAAAGAAAAGAAAAAGCCATGTCTGCAAGATTGTTCAAAAGAGGGACTCATCCAACAAAGAATTCTGTAAAAGACAAAAAGAGTCAGATTCTGTTATAAATGAATAAGCTAGAAATATGTAGCCACAATATTTGTAAGAGCAACCTGAACCAGAAATTAAGAAAAACCAGATGGGAGTATTCTTTCCCCCTCCAAAAATAAAACTACTATAAATTGAAAGTAAGACTATGTACTTTTTTTTTTTAATCAGTGGAAAGTTTTCTTTTTCTTACTTTCCTTCTTTTTTACATTGCATATGGTTTCTTTTTTTGTTTTTTTTTTTTTTTGTTTTTTTTTTTGAGACAGAGTCTCTCTCTGTCACCCGGGCTAGAGTGCAGTGGCATAATCTTGGCTCACTGCAACCTCTGACTCCCAGGTTCAAGTAATTCTCCTGCCTCAGCCTCCCCAGTATCTGCGATTACAGGCACCCCTCACCACATCCGGCTAATTATTTGTATTTTTAGTAGAGTCGGGGTTTCACCATGTTGGCCAGGTTGGTCTCGAACTCCTGACCTCAAGTCATCTGCCCACCTCGGCCTCGCAAAGTGCTGGGATTACAGGCGTGAGCCACCATACCTGGTCTCTCATGCTTTCTTTTTATTAAACAGATATGAGTAAACTTGTTGAAGGTTTGTTTAGTTTTATAGCTGGATATCATGGCATCTGTGTTAGTATTTAATCCTATTTTCCTAACTATCTGCAAAATGGTGTTAAATAATTGTTTTATAATGACTTGAGGCTATAATTTCCTTTTAACTTCTGGAGAAGATAAAGAAGGGGACCAGGGCTCCTGTGTCCACATAGGCTGAGGCTCATGGTAGTGAGCCCCATCAGGAGGACTTGTGTGTAAGAGGGTGATCTTCCTGCGGGCATACCGTGCACTGAGCACGCAGACCTCTCACTCATTGGTGTCCTTGCCGCAGCTTGCAGGGACTCAGGAGAGCTGTGTGTGGCTCTGTACCCGTGGACTTCTGCCTCCTCATTGTGGCAACAACCACTGTGGCAAAGGCCACTGATGCCCTTCATGTTGCTAAATCCAATATAAGCTGTTTGCTCCTTGTCTTTCTTGAGGTTTGAGCAGTCTCGACACTGTTAAGACTGTTATTTGCTCTGTTTCTTGAAAAATACTCTTGTCTTTAGGGGCTTCTGAGACATCATATTCTCCTGATTCTCTGCTCTCCGTTCTGGCTAGCCCCTCTTAATATAAATAAGTTTGTTACCCAGATGTTAAATTTTGGAGCTTCTCAACATTAGTCATGAAATCTCTCCCCTTCACTTTTATACCCAGACAAACTCACCACCACCTATAGCTACCATTACACATCAGTGATTCCTAAATTTTTATATCTAACCCAGTCTTTTCTTTGAGTTCTAGATTTGTAGCCACCTTCCTGCTCAGCATCAGTTGGCTGTGTCAAAGCTACCTCAGATTCCACATGTTCTAAACTAACTTCATGTTCTTTTCTCTCAAATATTGTCCTCCTTTAATTTTAACCATTTCATCATAAGTCACCATCATCCTTGATACCTCCATTTTTCCATCTTCCCTGCCACCCACAAAAGATCCATATATATCAGCAAGCCCTAAAAACTACCTCCTAAACAGCTTTTGGATATATATACAGCTTTCTATCTCTATGTTCACCATTGTCCAATTTATCATTATCGTCTATTTGTAAATATAATAACTGCCTAACTGGTTTTCCAGAATCCACTTTAGTTTTCTTTCAGTCTACTTTCTGAATAGCAATTACTCATCTTTTTAAAACACAAATTTCATTATTGTCGTGGACTGAATACTTGTTTTCCCCCAAAATTCTTTTCTTAAAAGCTTAATATCCAATGTGATGGTATTTGGAGGTAGGGCCTTTGGGAGCTGATTAGGTCATGAGGGTGAAGCCTGCATGAATGGGATTAGTGCCCTTAGAAGAAGAGACAGGTGACTTCCACTCTCTTTGCTCTTCACCATGTGAGGACACAAGGAGAGAAGATAGCCATCTGCAAACCAACAAGCAGGTCCTTGCCAGACACGGGATCTGCTGGCACCCTGATCTTGGACTTCCCAGCCTCCAGAACTGTGAGAAACAAATTTCTCTTGTTTATAAGACACCTAGTCTATGCTATTTTGTTATAGCAGCCCAAATGGACCAAAACAGTCATGCTCCCTTAGGCCTTGTAAAACCCTTTGTATTTGTCAGAATAAGTGAGGTAACACTGTGGTAACAAACAACCTCAGAAATCTTATTAGTTTTCAACAAGAACAGTTTATTGCTCATTCATGGTATGTCTGTGGCCCTGCTCCATGGAAACTTTGGAATTCAGGCTGAGGAAGTTGCCTCTATGTAGAACATTGCCGGTCAAGGTAGAGGGAAAAGAGAAAGGGCAACCCACATGCAGGGTCTTAAAGCTTCTGCCCAGAAGGAATGCTCATCATTGCTGCCTACATTTCATTGGCTAAAGTAGGTCACATCTTCTGAGTGTGACAGGGAGGGGATGCGTGACCCTCCCATAGGGAGGTGCACTGGAGGAAGTGAGACCAGAGTATTTGGTGACCAGTAATACAATTTGTCACAGCTGTCAGTGACTTCCTATTGTTTTGAGGATAAAACCCAAAACTCTAACAGGCCTTTAGGGCTCCCAAAAATGTTATTTCTGCTGGACTGTCTAACTTTACCTCTCACCTTTCTATCCCTCATTCTCTGTACCCTAATCATGCTATTCTCTCATGCTTTGAGCATGTCATGCACCCTCTCTTTTCAGCATCCATGACATGCTGTTTCCTCTATCTGTTCTTTTGTCTGTCCTCCCTTCTCCCCATTTATTCTGCTATTTCTTCAAGTCTCAACTCAGTCATCTCTTTATCAGAGAAATATTTCCTGGATTCTCAGAGGCAGGTTCCTTTGTCTTACGCTTGCATAGAATGGTGGTCTTTTCCTTCTGAGTCCTTATCTGAGCTTTTAATGACCAATCCACTAGTGTGATTACGTGATAAATGTTTTCCCTGTCTCTGAGCTCCATGAGAATGGGAACCATGTCTGATTTTGCTCATCATTATATAGAGAGCGTGCAGCACAATGCTTTAAACATAGTGGATCTTCAGTAAAAGTTGATTGAATGAATGAAAGAGAAGAATGTTGAAATGCCTAAAAGAACCATTGGAAGAATCGAGGCCCTTTGACTTGGAGAAGAGAATATTCATGTGGAACAGTGAAAAAGCTATGCATTTATGAAGGGCTTTCTTGGAAAATTGGGGGTAGATTTTTTTTTTTAATTCCTTCAGAGAGCATATTTAGGAGCAAAGTTTAGAAGTTGGAGGTAATGGGTCCGGGCGCGGTGGCTCACGCCTGTATGCCTATAATCCCAATACTTTGGAAGGCCAAGACGGGTGGATCACCTGAGGTCAGGAGTTCAAGACAAACCTGGCCAACATGGTGAAACCCCATCTCTACTAAAAATACAAAAATTAGCTGGACGTGATGGTGGGCACCTGTAATCCCAGCTACTTGGGAGGCTGAGGCAGGAGAATCACTTGAAGCCAGGAGGCGGAGGTTGCAGTGAGCCGAGACCATGCCATTGGACTCTAGCCTGTGCAACAAGAGTGAAACACTGTCTCAAAAAAAAAAAAAAGAAGTTAGAGGTAATGGATCAAATTTTTGTTGACTATAAGAACAAACTTTTCTGACAATGTGGACGTCAATATTAGAAATGTTACATTCACATTTCTAATATTGATAGAAATATTCTATATCACATGTATTTGTTGAGGCAAAGACTAGATGATCAGATGTAGACAATGTCAATGGACATTCTAGGTAGCAGCAGTAGTGGAAGGAAGGCATGATACTTGATCCCTTCAAACATCAAAGGGGTATAATTCTATTACAAAAAATAGAGATAGTAAAACAAGGAGACAAGAAAACACAAGGCGTCAAATATGAGGCACTATAACTGTGTCTATAAAGTGGCCCAGCTGCTAGGTGCCATACTGATGATGCTCCTCTCTTGGCTGGTGATTTTAAAACTTGTTACAAAAAGAATAATTAAATAGGTTATCTCCTAATCTATGCCTTCATCTATTAATGTAATTGTGAAAACTGAATATAGATATATCTCTTTTAGAGGGTTATGGAAGTAGGCAAAGTAGTTTATAAACATGAACAGCCTCAGAAACTAAGACCTCCAACACTATAGCATGTTATGTTAAACAGTGCTTAAGTAATGGTCAACATTTATATACACTACATGAAAACATAAATATTAGAGCCACTGTCTAATGCCACAGCATACATATATATTTCTCAAAAAAACTTTCCCTTTTTGCACTTTTATAAAAATAACATGCATGATTTCCTTTACATGGTAAAATTGTAAAAATAATATGGATGAAGTGATTATATAATACCATAATATACTCAATAGTTGTAATCAACATTATAATAAGTATAAGACTATTTTTCACACTGCCAGTTCAGAAGGAAAGTCACACTACATTGGAATAGCTAAGGGAGTTTTCTTGAAGGAGGAATGCTCGGATGTGTCCCTAGTCAATGGGGTAGATTTTAATAGATGGATGGAGAGGAAGAAATGCTGTGAATAGGGCTATCTCATGTTCTAGATCTTCTGGGATAGTTTTGATTTCAAATATAATCCAGGTTATGCAAGTATGGTCATAATTGTTAGAGTGGGTGCCTCTCTTCTGAGTCTGAAATATGGTCAATATGAACACGAACAAGTGCATGGAAGCAGGAAGAAGATGGCCAAGCAATGAGTCACGCAGAGCAGTGAGTATGTGCCTTCTCCCACCCCCCAGTCTCCTACCATCCCTCCCTGTTATATTGTCCTTTCTTCCATTAATAAACCAATGTAACATCCTCCTGTCCCAGAGGTAGAAACATTTACAACTGCTGGAAATGTGATAGAATCAGAAATGTACAACGTCTATGCAATCAGCTGCACAGATTGTGAAAGAACAGCCATGGTTCTATTTGTTCCGAGACAGGATAAAAACTGCAAATCTTTTATAAGACAGGAACTGAAGCCTAAGAGAAGCCCCAGCAGCATTCCCTGTGCTGTGGTACCATTTGGCTTTTTGTAATCTCCTCCCTCCTCCCTCCCTGAGTCCCATTTTTTTCAGCCAGTGTCTGCCCAGGGACACAGGGCACAGGTTTTGGACGGGAGAGAAGTTTGGTGAGATTTTGCATACAAACACTGTAGGTGTGTAGGTGTTTTGTTTTTCTTTGTCTTTCTCCTTGTTTTTTTTTTTTTGAAACAGGGCCTCTGTCTGTTGCCCAGTCTGGAGTGCAGTGGTGTGGTCATAGTTCACTGCAGCCTCTATCTCCTGGGATCAAGCAATCCTCCCACTTCAGCCTCCCAAGTAGCTGGGACTAACAGTTGTGTGCTACCATAGCTGACTAATTTTAAAAAAATTACTTTTAGGCCAGGCACGGTGTCTCACGCCTGTAATCTCAGCACTTTGGGAGGCCGAGCTGGGCAGATCATTTGAGGTCAGGAGTTTGAGACCAGCCTGACCAACATGGTGAAACCCCATCTCTACTAAAAATACAAAATTAGCCAGGAGTGGTGACACATGCCTGTAATCCCAGTTACTTGGGAGGCTGAGGCAGGAGAATCACTTGAATCCAGGAGGTGGAGGTTGTAGTGAGCTGAGATCGTGCCATTGCACTCCAGCCTGGGCAATACGAGTGAAACTCCGTCTCAAAAACAAAAAATTACTTTTAGTAGAGTATTTGCTATGTTCCCCAGAAGACTGGTCTCCAAATTTTGGTTTCACATGTTCCTCCTGCTTTGGCCTCCCAAAGTGCTGGGATTACAGGCATGAGACACTGTGCCTGGTGGTCTTGTTTTTCTTTCCTGTTATAGTAGCAAGGGCATAGAAATACCATAGAAAGAGGGAGGGTGGGACTCCCATAAAGCAGGAGAAACTGAAAGCAAATAGGGATTTCAATTTTTTGTTTCTCCAGATGATGAATAAAATGCTTATGAACAAAGAAAAATGTGCCTGTAGAATACATAATAAATATTACGTATTTAATAATATTAGCCCATTCAGATCATTCAGAGGAAGGACATGCTTAGGATGAGAAGGTTATTTCATTTTTAACTTTTCTTGGGTATCAGGTCCAAATTTCTTAGTAATATCTGAAAAAATATCTGTACTTTTTGTAAAACAGGAATGTTTATGTGGAGCTACCTAAATGTTTGAATAGTAACATAAGATTCATTGTGTTCATGTTGCTTTTCTTTTGTTGATTCCTACTTAAATTCGCATCATTCTACTATTTTGATCTAAGCAGTCTTGCTTCGATTAAGAAAATTCAGTGTCTGGCATCTACATGGTAAAATCACAGCAAGAAATTGGAACTCTAGAGATTGGAACTGTAGCCATGACAGAGGGTGCCGACTCCTGTGGTCCCCATCACACCACAGAATACCATGAGTGGAACTTTATCCACAAACACACATTTCCTTCCCAGTGTTAGTATGTTTCATCTCCCTCAGGCCTCCCTTTTAGAATTTCCTAGATTCCTGAAGTCCTCCTAAGTCTGCAATATTACCACTACATGTATATCAAATTAAAATAAAGATCTGTGTAAAAGCTAAAAGTAGCTTTTCTCTCTCTCTGTCTCTTCTGTTGCTTCTGTTTCTTTTCAGTTGATTCAGCTGTCAACTTCAGTCAGGCACAGCTCTGAACACGTGGTCATATAATTCATTAGCAGTTAGAAAGGGGCTCCGCTCAGCCCTGAACACATTCATGTGAACAGCTTTTGGAAAAATGTTTAATAAACATCTTGTAGCATTGGTCTGTGCTCTTAGAAAGAGCAACCTGTAGGAAACTAATACATATAGCTAATATCTTAATAGATAAATACACTTATTAAGCGTATTTAATTTTATGTTTGACTTAGTACCCCCCAAAATGCTGTTTAAGTTGGTAAGAAAGTCAGATTCACCAAAGCAGAAGGGAAATGAGATGCATTTGGTCCCAGTAGTACTGGCTTTGGGTGAATGATTTTGTATTTGCTTTTGGATGAATTGTAGAAGTTAGTGGTTCTCCCAGTCACCTCTCTAATTTGATCATGAAGTCAAATGATATGAAGAAAGTGTTATAGAGATTGTACTAGTTCAAACAGTGAACACAGTCAATATAACTGGTGGAAATGATATTTTAGTGTAAACTCATGTGGCAAAGCTTGGCCTAAACAGAGAACATTTGTTGTTTCTATTTAGAAACATCAAACAACAGTCTAAACAATACATTTTGATTTATTACTCACTTTTTTACTACCTTTTTTCACTTAGTTAATCAAATTATATATTCAAAAACATTTATTGAGTGCCTGTATTGTGCCAGACAGTATTTATGTTTACTCAGTCTTATTTTCTTTGTTTGTTTCTTTTTTTTTTTTTTTTTGAGATGGGCTGGAGTGCCACAGTGACGCGACCTGGGCTCACTGCAACCTCCGCCTCCCAGGTTCAAGCGATTCTCCTACCTCAGCCTCTGGAGTAGCTGGGATTACAGGCATACGCCACCACACCCGGCTAATTTCTTTGTATTTTTAGTAGAGGCAGCGTTTCGCCATATTGGCTAGGCTGGTCTCACTCCTGACCTCAAGTGATCTGCTCGCCTTGGCCTCCCAAAGTGTTGGGATTACAGGCGTGAGCCACTGCGCCCAGCCAATCTTCTCATTTTCTAACTCATCCGTTTCTCATTCTCTTCTTCCTCCTCCTCTTCCTTTTTCTTCTTTCTTTAAAGCCTCAAGTTTTCCTACTCAGATTTGTCTTGATTTTTAAAGCTTTTCTTTCATCTCTTGGGTGTGGAATTTTCCTATAAAAATCTATTGTTTCCTTGTTTCATCCCTTTTGGAAAGGAATATCCTTCAACTGGAAAAGTGAAAAATATCCACCAATTTTAAACATTAAAAATAACTGCACAAATATATAACTATGTTTTATCTTCAGTTATTGTGAAATTATTAACTCGGTCATTGATTTGTTTATTTGGCATGAGACCATGCTGTTCAGGGAATTTCTGCCCATTTCAAGAACCATCTTTCTTGCATGTCTTACTTAATGGGACTAAGCAACTTAGCTACAACTGAAATAATTTTAGCAAATACGAAATTCTACAAAAAAGCATGGCCAACAGAAAGCCTTCATTCACTGTGTTTATGTTGGTACTGATCTTCACGGCATGCTGTTAACTCAACATGAAGCTATGCTTTTTAAAACAATTCAAGTTCAAGGGCATCCCATTTATAACCAGTCGTGTTCCAGGCCTATAAAGCACTTGCAGTAACAATCCAAACTGGCATATAAGTTGAAGCTCACCCTAGGCAGCTTAAATTTATACGATTAGCCTGGGACTTGCTCATCCTTTAGCATCGGGAAGCCCAACCTCATGATCAAGTGCAATTCACATCTCACAATTCTAGCAATCGATGTACATGGATACACCATTATATTATTATTAAATCCAATTGCTTTGCAATTAACCCAATATGACACCCATACAAATGATTCAAATAAAGAGCCTCACGTTTCACAGGGGACAATCAATACAGTGAAATCACAGCTACTGACAATGCCAGCAATTTGGCTTGTTACTATACTGCTACATTTTTCTCAGGTTGACACTCTATTCCCGCTTCTGAATTACAGCTACCATAACTTTCAACTATTGGCAATGCCCACGCCTCACAAAAGCAGAATATTCAAACATGCTTGGCCATTCCTAACCTATGTTAGCTGAGTCATGAAAAGTTACACCCAGCCTAAGACGTGTTAAATCATAATTTTTTAAAATTTTCTTTCTTTCTTCCCAAAATGAAATTTGGACTTTTTTTTCTCCAGGAAAAGATCCTTAATGATGGAAAAGAAAATTATGAGACTTATCAATAGATTAAATAAGTTCTTAGGAAAAATGATTCTTGCCCTTCCCCTTGCACAAAACCCTTACAAGGAGATGCCTGAAGGCAAAACCAATCACAACAGTATCTTTCCCAATTACTATTATTGTTATTCTGTAGCTTTATCATCTCTATTTTAATTAAATGAAAGCACTTTACAGTTATAACCTGATCAAAAGCAACCTTTTGGAAACATTACAACCTTCATTTTATGTCACCCTCTTTTGGCAGATTTTGCCAGTTTATGTGTTTGTCAGACAACGTGGCTTTCAGCAGCATTTTCTTTCAGCCATCTCTACAGAGTTGCGTGCTGACATTCAATAGATATTTATTGACAGACTATTTGAGCGCTACTTTGTAAAGACCCCATAACTCCTTAGTTCAAGTTGACTGAACTTGACCTTATGGAGCATTTAGGACAGGCACTGACCAAGAAATGTATCTTTTCTGTGTCTCTTTCTATATTGTTTCCAAACAGAGACCGGTTGAGTCAGATATGTTTCTATGAGGCCATTTGCATCTACTAAATGGGGAGAATAGAACATTAAGTATGCAGTAAAATGCCTCTGTTTTTTAACATACAGTGTGGACGATTGAAAATAACGACTTACTTAATACTCTAATAGAGTCTCCATGAATCATACTATATACATAAAGGTGATGAAAATGTTCAGGTTTGAAATTTCTCCCTTGCCAGGGAGGAAACCATGGGGGTGAGTCATGGTTTTAGTGATGACTGGCCTGGGGAAGTGAAATTGGAAAGCCACAGGTTAAAAAAGGAGTGAGGAGTGATTCCTTAACAGGAATGCCATGGTCATAAACTCCAAGAAGGCAAGAGACAGTTCCTTATGCTGCGCACACCTAGGCAGGAACCTGCAGAAGAAGAGCTCCTGGCAGTTCACCTGCTGGAGAGAAATCCCGAAAGCCCAGGAAACCAAACATTTAAAGTCACCTATGGATTGGGAAAATAAACAGGACTTCTTGCTGGGGGAAGAGTGATAAATGACTGCCTGTAAAGGGGAACACAACTGAATGCAGTCACTCAAGTGAACGAAATTCATTTAAGAGCAATTGGATTAGAGATGGAGATTTACATGGATGACTTTAAAGAAGAGAAGCGTGCAAGAGACAGGAAAGATGCACATCAGTCATTTGCTACAAAACTGTAAACAGCATTGTTAAGTGGGAAAATGGGCCACTAAATTGTAATTAAACTATGACGATAATGATGTAAAATGTGTGCTATGGGCAAAGACTGATTGGGATTACATAGAAATTAACCTAGTTACTGTGCTCGTGGTAAAGTATTGATGTTATTTGTTTTCCATTGTTAAATTTTGTGGTGTGAACATGAGGGTGGGGGTGGGGAGAGACTATATATAGAGAGTTTAGTGATAAGACCATGGCACGAGGAACCAGGAAGCCGTCTTTAAGTTTCACACGGCCACGCCAGCTGCGATTGTAACCTCTCTGAGTCTCAGGGTCCATATATAGAAAGTGAGAATAAGAACACCTGCCCTGCACTAATAGGGTAGTGAAAGCACTTTGTAAATTTGAAAGTATTGTAGGAGATTGTGTAAGGAATGAAGGTCTGGGTGCTATCTAGATGAGAAACTTAAGAAGTCCAGACCTTGGCCGGGCACAGTGGCTCACGCCTGTAATCTCAGAACTTTGGGAGGCCGAGGCGGGCGGATCACGAGATCAGGAGATCGAGACCATCCTGGCTAACACAGTGAAACTCCGTCTCTACTAAAAATACAAAAAATTAGCCGGGCCAGGTGGCAGGCTCCTGTAGTCCCAGCTACTCGGGAGGCTGAGGCAGGAGAATGGCATGAACCCCGGGGGGCGGAGCCTGCAGTGAGCGAAGATCGCGCCACTGCACTCCAGCCTGGGCGACAGCGAGACTCTGTCTCAAAAAAAAAAAAAAAGAAATCCAGACCTCAAAAAGTTACACTGACTCTCTTTTCTTAGCAGTCACTGCAGAAGCTGGAGAACATGTGTTATCTCATTTAATTTTACAGTAAAACAAATTACAAACACTTATTGGGCATCTACTAATTGTTTCACTAACCAGGTTTTCCAATACCATTTATAGAACAATCTTCTTTTCCTCCATTGATCTGAAATGCTCCTTTTATCACACACCTGAGTTTATATTTGAACTCTGCTATTTTACTGCCCACCATTCTGCTTTAATTATTGTAGACTGGTGACATTTTTTAATCTGGTAGGGTAACTTTTTATACTTGTTGTTTTTTAAAAATAGGATCCAGGGCAGAGAGGGAGCTATTAAGGAAGATAACCAAGCTTGGATTCAAGGGAGTAACTAACCAGCCCAAAGGCACGTTGCAGTGTAGCAGATTCTTAGAAGACATTCTGGAATCAGAGGAAGCTTACTTCAAATCCTGGTGTATGATTTATCATCCACATGACCCAACGTATATCACTTAATTTCTTTAATCGTTTTCCTCATCTGCAAATTGAAGACAATATCAGCTACCTTGAAGTGTCCTGATGTGGATTAAAGTACAAAACGGATGTCAATTTCTTTAGGACCATGCCTGGCACCCAGCTGTCACATCCTTCCCTTCTTTTGAAAGTGTTCCTACTGGAAGGGACATGGCTTCCCTTTCTTAGGTTTTCTTACATCTGCAAAAAAGGAAGAAGAACAAAGAATGCTCACAGCATTCTGCAGGCTTGTTTCACTGAACGGAGATAGATACATGGTAACTGTCTAGGGGATTTCAGCTGTGCATGTGTATACGCTCCTCCCTGAACATGGCAGAGCAGAAGATACTGCATGTCATAGAATTCATGAAGGGCTCTGTCATCATCCAGCTGTGAACATGGGATGTCAAACCAGGTAGGAGTGCTTGGCGGTACATTCCCCTTGAGGGGAAGTGAAAGGGGAAATTGCCCTGGGCCGTGAGAACTGGCTAGGGAACAGGTGCAGAGTGATGGGGCCTCTCTTCTCTGCCAAGTTTGGACTTTAAGTGATTTTGGGGGCAGAACTCACATTGATGACCTCCCTTTTTGTAGTTTCTTAGAGATTATTGAGTAATATTTAAAAATATTTGATGATTAGAGTGAAGACATGTCACATTGGGCCTCAGAGCAACCTTCCACCTCCAGGAGTGGCCAGGATGACTTTGGAGGGACACCTCTGTCATCTTTTCTCCCTAAGTGATGGATGGATAGAGTCTGATCATAATTAATTTTAATAGAGACCTGATGTGCTGTGAGAGAATCTTGGCCATTCAAATGAAATAGAACTGATAGCCAGCCACGACAAAAATAATCTCAGTTCTATCTCACCATTGGCTTTAGAACATATTAAGTCTAGTTAGGAATTACTTATGGAGGGCTTCTGTGCCTAGTGCTATAGAAAGGGATACAAAAGAAGGACCTTGTCTGACATTCTCTGTCTGAATTGGACAGACAAGAAATATAATAAAATAATAACGTACTATCTGTGAGGCCCTGACATATGGTATACACTGAGTTATATGCTCAGTGTGCATTAGCCCTAATTCATTAATTCTTTCCACAGATGTTTCTGGAGTGCCTAGTATGTGCCAGGGATTCTAGTTGCTGGGAGAACCATAAGGCAGAAGGCAGAGCAAGTCCCTGCCTTTGGGGAACATTCTAGTACTCATAAGCAAATGAGTATGCATGAATCATTTCAGGGAATGATCAATGCTATAAAGAGCCAGGGGCAGTAGCTCATGCCTGTAATCCCCGTACTTTGGGAGGCTGAGGTGGATCACGAGGTCAGGAAATTGAGACCATCTTGGCCAACATGGTGAAACCTGGTCTCCACTAAAAAAAAAAAAAAAAAAAAAGAAACAAAAGAAAAAAAAATTAGCCAGGCGTGGTGGCATGTGCCTGTAATCCCAGCTACTCGGGAGGTTGAGGCACGAGAATAGCTTGAACCTGGGAAGTGGTTCAAGTGAGCCGAGATCACAGCACTGCACTCCAGCCTGGTGACAGAGCGAGACTCCGTCTCAAAAAAGAAAAAGAAAAGAAAAGAAAAAGACAAAAGAAAAGAAAAAGAAAAACAAGTAGGGTACAGGGATAGAGGGGCATTGGGGCCCAGCTAGGGGATATTTTAGACAGGGCTCTCTGACGGGGTGACCTGGAAGAAAGAAGTGAGCCCCAGAGGACGAGGGTCCAGGCAGAGAGAACAGCAAGTATAGAGGCGCCCTGGGAATTCCTGAGGCCAGGGCAGCTGGAATGGGGTGAGGCAGGAGGAGGGGCAGAAGAAGAAACAGGAGAGACAGTAAGTGACTCTGCCGTGTCAGGTCTTGCAGGAAATGACAATCATTGCAGGTTTCATTCTGAGGCCAATGGGCAGCTCTTGGAACATTTTGAAGCAGGAGAGGGTTACCTGGAAACAGACCCTGAGCTGGCGATGCACAGGCAGAAGCCCTGTTCTCCCACCACCAGAAGAACGAGAGAGAAGCAGGGCTGGGAAGAGGGAGAACGTGGGGTATCTCGACACAGACCCCAACTGATCCCTCCAAAGCTGTGGGGTTGGGAGGACCCTTCAGAATTTCCTCCAGTTGAGGCAAGAGGGCTGGACCTTATAAACCAGCATCAACCAGTTGCTGTCTCCCAGGAGGGGTTATAGACTTGGGCTAGGCAGCTCCTTGTGGGAGCGGATGCCTGGAGAGCGATGCAGCTGTAGGCTGCCCGCAGTCAATACCTCCAGCAGCTAGGGCAGTGGCACCTGAGTCCTGAAGAGTGGCTCTCCACAGAAACCGCTACAGATCTGTTTATGTTTTCATTCTTATAAAAATCCTCTAAGTCAGGTGTTTTTATTCCCGTTAGACAGGAGGAAACTGAGGCTCATGGAGTTTAGGCAACCTGTTCAAGGTCATACCTAGGAGATGTTGGATTTGAGATTAGATCTCTCCAAATGCAAAGACCATATCCTTTAAAAAATTGTTATAAAATATACATAAGTGAAATTTACCCTCTTAACCATATTTCAGTATAAAGTTGGTAGCATTAAGTACATTCACATTGTTGTGCAGCCACCCCACTATCCTTCTCCAGAACATTTTTTTTTAATATATGGAGTCTTGCTATGTTGTCCAGGCTAGTCTCGAACTCCTGAGATCAAGTCATCCTGCCGCCTCAGCCTCCTGAGTAGTGAGGATTATTGGAGTGCACCACCACACCCAACTAATTTTTATTTTTTGTGTAGACAGGGTCTCACTATGTTGCCCAGACTGGTCTCAGACTCTTGGGCTCAAGCAATCCTCCTGCCTCAGCCTTTGAGTAGGCGAGACTACAGATGTATGCTATCTCACTTGGTTTCATCTCCAAAACTTTTTCATCTTGCATAACTGAAACTCTGAATCCGTAAAATAATAACTTCTCATTCTCCTCCCATCTCTCTAGTCCCTGGTAACCAGCATTCTACTTTCTGTCTTTATGAGTTTGACTATTCTAGATATAAGTGACATCACATAGTATTTGTCCTTCTGTGTCTGGCTTATTTTACTTAGCATATTGCCTTCAAGGCTCATCCATATTGTAGCATGTATGCGAATTTCGTTCCTCTTTAAGGCTGAATCATATTCCATTGTATGGATATTCCACCATTTACCTGTTTATTCATCTCCCGTGGGCATATGGGTTGTTTCCCCCTTTTGGCTATTGTGAATAATGTTGCTATCAACATGGGTGTACAAATATCTCTTCATGGCCCTGCTTTCAATTATTTGGGGTATATATACCCAGAAGTGGGATTGCTGGATCCTATGGTAGTGCTGCTTTCAGAAAGTTTTTTGAGGAATCATCATAGTGCTTTCCTGGTGGCTGCACCATTTTCCATTTCCACCAGTATTGCACCAGGGTTCCGGTTTTCTACATTTGTGCCAACACTTATTTTCTTCTCTCTCTCTCTAATAATAGCCATCCCAATGGGTGTGAAGTAGTATCTCACTGTGGTTTTGAGACCATGTACTTTTCATGCCACCATGCTACCTCTCTGAAGGGAATCAAAGATTTCAAGCTTGCATCCAATCCCACCATTCCACTTGTGGGTGAAAATGGTGACAATGCTTAGTCAAGACAAAAGCTCGCTGAGCGAGGTGGCTCACGCCTGTAATCCCAGCACTTTGAGAGACTGAGGTGGGCATATCACCTGAGCTCAGGAGTTCAAGACCACCCTAGGCAACACGGTGAAACCCTGTCTCTACTAAAATACAAAACATTAGCTGGGCGTGGTGCCATGCGCCTGTAGTCCCAGCTACTAGAGAGGCTGAGGCACAAGAATCGCTTGAGCCCGGGAGGTGGAGGTTGCAGTGAGCCAAGATCACGCCACTGCACTCCAGCTTGGGCTACAGAGTGAGACTCTGTCTCAAAAAAAAAAAGACAAAAGCTCAGTTAATCTCCCTGGATTAAACAGCTATGGAAGACTACATTCTAAATATCCCCGGAGGCACCCAGACCACTAAAGAACAATACAAAATTTGTCACTGTATGCTGAATTAGTCTTTAAAGTTTTTGCTCAAGAACCCTAAAATAGTTTAGAAAACAATGCTCTTCTTTGCATATTTTTAAAGTGATACCTATAATTTTATCATACATTTGAATAGTTATAAACATGTGAATTCTAGCATATTGTAAATGTTGACATTTTAAAAGAAAACTGTGACATCACTCTTTTAAATGCATCTCAGTGGAATTCAGATTCCATCATAGTTTGTTACCCACCATCATCTATTTAAGAAATACACATGCAAGCTCATCTTCAGCAAGCACAAATTGTATTCCATTTTCTCTTTGAAATTTTATTTCCATTCTACTTCCCCTTCAGAATTTTATGCTAATGTAATATAATGATAGAAAGTCTTTTACTGAATATCTCATTGTACTTTTATCCATCAAACATATGTATACAAACTAAAATTTATACACTTTGAAATTCTTGTGACCATAGGCTCTAAGTGTTCTCTGAATTGAGTTATCATTGCAATGACTAGTGTTACACAACTGATCCAAACAACCTAAAGGAATACCAAATTTTCATAAATGCTAACATGAAAAGTAAAGTTTTATTGGAAGTTTGCATTTCTTTTCTTTTCTTTTTTTTTTTTTTTGAGACAGAGTCTCGCTCTTGTTGCCTAGGCTGGAGTGCAATGGCGCCATATCGGCTCACTGCAACGTCCTCCTCCCGGGTTCAAGCGATTCTCCCGCCTCAGTCTCCCGACTTGCTACTCATTGCTAGATTGCTAGGATGACAGTGTGTGGCATCAATTCTATTTCTATTTCTCATTTCTTAGAGATAAGAAATCCTTGTTCTTATAAATAAGGAGAGGGGAATGGAAAAAGTTTTGTTGTAAAAATGTCTTTCGAGTTTTGTCTTTTGGGGCAAATAAGTCAAAAATTGTCTTTCAATCACATGGTAATGTATGATCAAAGATGATTTTCTAATGATCTGTCAGCTGACAACTCTACTAGATCCTCTCCTTCAGTTTTGTTGAAATCAAAATATTGGAAACCGTGTGGTTTGCAAAGGCTTTGTTACCCAGTCTGTGAAGGACTGAACTGTGTTCCCACACACGCATATGTTGATGTCCTAACCCCTAGTACCTCAGAATGGGCCCATATTTGGAAATAGGGTCATCACAGATATAATTGGTTAAGATGGGGTGATTAGGGTAGGCCCTAATCCACTATGACTGGTGTTCTTATAAAAAGAGGAAATTTGAACATAGGGACAGACACATCTAGAGGGAAGATGATGTGCAGAGACACAGGAGGAAGACAGCCATCTACAAGCCAAGGAGAGAGGCCTGGCACAGCTCCTTCCTTAGGGGCCTCAGAAGGAACCAACTCTGCCAACACCTTGATTTTGGACTTCTGGCCTCAGAACTGCAAGACCATAAGTTTCTGTTGTTTAAGTCCTGCCGCTTGTGGTCCTTTGTTAAGGCAAACTTAGAGCCACTCACTCCCTTACACCTACACCAATATTTTCCATGTTTCTTTTATTTGGTGTCCAGGAGGGTTTTTTAAACCCCAAAGCAAGGCATCCCAGGAAGACCGGAAATGCAGGAGAGGGACGCTTCTCTTTTGTAAGTGGAATAGGAGCCACTGTGAAAGGGACATGGGTGTTTAATAAAAAGCAGATATTGAATTTGAAGGTCTGCATGTTGCTTTCCTTCAAAATATCCTTGTCTATGGGCCCCTTTGGAAAGTCTCAGGCCCAGAGGACTAGGTGTGGTGCCTTGTTTGAAGACGGCTGTGCTGAGCCATAAAATACCTACCGAAATTCAGGGGTATGGAAAAGCCTTTGTCCGTGGAGAGGTCAATGACATTTTCATGGAGGCTATAACATCTAACTGGCCTTGTGTAGAATTTTGATTTGTGGCAGAGAGAAGGAAGGACATTCCAGCCAGGGTGGAAGCAACTTGGAAATGGACGTTTGACTGAAGTAGGAGTTGGTAGGGTGGGACCAGTCTTCAGGGGTCCATCAACGATGGGCCTAGGAGCTTGTACTTAGGCACTAGAAAGCGTTTCATGAGCACTGCCACGACGACAGTGGTGCTTAGGAAGATGAGTCGGGCTGCAATGCAGAGGATGGGTGGGTGTGTGCAGAGCTGGGGCAGGAGCAATCCAGGGGTGTGGCTCTCCAAGCATGGATCCGTGCAATGGAGCTAGAAAGGGGGAGGCAGCTGTGTGTTGGTTGTGACAGAAACAGAAGTCGAATGCCCATGTCACAGTCAAATTATGTGCCCACTGCTTAATGATCTTCATTTGCGAGGGGCTGCCAAGTCCCTGAACTAACTCCCTGTCTTTCCTCTGCTTTTCTGCTGTCTTCTGTAGTGGTGGAGGGCTTAAAAGTCTAGAAAGACTAACGATTTCCAGCGAGTCAAGTAGAGGCACAATGGGGCAAAACTTCTCTGTTACGTGACAGATCCTTTCATTGTCAGGATGAAATGAGTCAATGTGTGTGAAGCCACTTGGTTAACTAGAAAGTGCCCTGAAATGTAAAGCTATGGCTCCTCATTACTCACTGTTGCACGCTACTCTTTCTCAGAGGTAGTGAAGAGGTTTTCTCAGTGCCTCACTTCCCATGAGGCTTTAGTAACTGAAATCCAGGTAATAGAGACTCCACTGTGCATTGCCTGAGAATTTCTCTGGGCTTATATCCCTCTCCAAATTGGGAAGGTGTGACAATACCCCCTGCTGAGCCCCGCTGGGGAGAAGAGCCACGCATTGCACTCCTGGATTCTCTGAGGTGTCTGTCCTCATGCCAAACACCCTCAGAGGACTGTTCATTTGCTGTCAGAATTGCAAGCCTTCCTGATTAGGTAATAATGGATACAAAGCTTTCCTATGCCCTGAAAACCAGATTTTTTTTTTAAATGGCCACATGCTCTCCACTCCCTAAGCAGGGGAGTCCACAGAGCATCAGAACAACCTGACACACAACTCTCATTCACACACACACACACACACACACTCAATACCACTTGCATTTTTATGACCCAGAGAGGATAAGAAAACTGGTTTATTCTAGAAGAAACTGGTGGTCACCATCCTTATAGCCATCTCTCTAAATCTCATTCATGTTCTCTGTGACCCTGAGGGTCACTGGAACCTTCTGGTGTTCTTAGTTCTCCAGAGGACTCCCTTGGCCATCATGGTAGAGACCTGTCCTACTGGCCATGTGGCTGCTAGGACATGAACATTTGGAATTTCTTCCAAGGATGAAAAGGACATGGTAAATAATGTCTGAATGAGTTTTCTTACCTACATTGCCTCTGCCATCTCTTATTCAGAGGTAGTATCTCCATTCATATGGCTGCCATAAAGCAAATCCAATGGCAGGAAGACAAGGTGGAAGCATCAGATGATCTCCTCGGCATTGACACCTGCTCCCATTTAAGAGATGGGGAGAGAAGCCAGCGTGTGAAGTGGTAACAGTTCCTGTCATTCCACATATACTTACCAGGTGCCAGGATGTGCCAAGCACTTTGGACATGGAACTCATTTTGCCCTCCAACCCTATGGAATAGGAATGCTAACACCTAGATTTTACAGGGGAAGAGATGGCAAACTGGAGCAGGTGGGTCACTTTCTCAAGGTCACGAAACTAGTAAGTAGCTGTGTCAGTCAGGATGACTTAAACTGGGCTTTGATAACAAAGAGCTCCCAAATCTTAGTGGCTTACAATATCAAAGATTTATTCCTCCCTCCTGCTAAATGTCTACCAAGGTCTCTGGAGGCTTCTTCCTCAATCTAGGACCTCGGCAGACACTACCGGGACACTGCTGGTTGTCATGCAAGTGGAAAAGGAGAAGACGGCAAAGTGCTCAATGCTGGCATATGTTACTTCTGTTTATTTTGTTGGCCAGAGGCTGTCACATGGTACCTGTAACTTCAGAGGGCCAAGGAAGTACACTCTTATTATCTCAAAGGGAGAGGAGGCATTTTTGCAAACAGCTCTAATGACCACCACAGTGGTAGAGGAAGGATCCTAGAAGAAAGGCATTTTCTAAAGTCTATGCTCTTCGCTCCTATAAGAGCTTCCACTCACGGAGCCCTGGGCGCCTCGTGGGGGTCTGAGCACTAAGCGTTTTACAGGTATCATTTCTGGTCTTCACAGACACTTGTTAGGTAGATGCTAATATTCCCTTCATTTCGAGATCAGATTACTGAGGCCCAGACAGGTCTTGAAGTAGCTTGAACCAGATGGTACAGAGAGTAACAAAGAGCACGTGTGCAGGCCTCTAATTAGTGTGACGCGGGAGGCTCTCTTCTTTCCTTTTTTGCCTTGAGGATTTCCAATGCCACAGACAGCATTTCAGTTTCACAACAGAAAACCCACATACATTTTCACAAGATTAAAACTTTGCTTAATCGTGTGTTCATTTATTTATTGTTTTATTAATTGCTCATTGTAAAAATTTAGGTAATACTTACAGGCATGAAGGAGAAAGCGAAAAATCACTAACAATCAAAACATCAAGAGAGAGCCGCTGCTAACATTTTAAGTATGTGCCTCCAGATCTGCTCATCTGTAACTTGTTTCTTCACATAACAATAGATTGTGAACATCCTTCCAACAAATACACTGCAGTTTTAATGACTGCATAATACTCTATGGAGTGACTGTGCTACAATTTATTTAAAATTCCTTGATGATCCACATTTATCTTCTGTTTAATCTCTCCCTCTTCTCTTAATTCTGAGTTCCAGCTCTTTCTTAACAATGATGTCTAAAATCTCCTGTGTCTCTTATGCTTTCGCATTGTTATGGTCAAAGATCTTTAATTAAAACACTAGTTCCTCTTTGTTACCTCTTTTCTTTCTCCCTCTTTCATAAAGACCCCCCACAAATGGGATTAAATATTTTGTTCTGGGAGTTTCAGGCCAGGGATTTTCCTTGACATTTCTTTTTTGTTTCATGTACTTTTTCTGAAATTCCCCAATACACTGTCCCGTTTTTCTTTTTACTTTTGTTTTTGTATATCCACTTTGCTTATTTTATTATATATTTGCATGTCCATATTCCAGAACCACCAAACAGCATGTTTTGTGCTTTTCCTGGCTGTTACCTGTGTGGCAAGGTATTCAGTGGCTTCCTGGCTTCCTCCCCTATGCCCCGAGTAACCCCCTATGCAGATTCACCACTTTCCTACTCATTGTACGTTCCCTGCTTTGCTCATGCTGTTCCCTCAACCTGGAGTGGCCTTTACTGTCATCTAGCGTTGGTCATCAGAATCCAGCTCAAATGCCTGGCCTTTCACAAAGCACCGTCTGACCCTTTAACTGTTCTTTCCTCTGTGCTTGGCAGCATTTTACTATCACCTCCAATATATACTCACTTAGGAGGCATCTACTGAGCACCTATGGTGTACCCTGGAGGGCTGGGGCAGAACAGACAACAATTAGCCTTGGTATCCACCCTCTAGGAGTCCGGGGAAATAGGAAAACAGAACTGGAACCCAGTGTAGTCCAGGCTGAAATGGAGGTCAGCAGAGACGCCAAGAGAATGACACGGCCACGCCAGCGCTCGCTGGCTTTTCTTTAAGGCACGTTTTCCCTTAGTAAAAGTCAAGATCCTGAGGGAGAAGTGATCCTTTTTAATTCGCCTTTTCGGGACTTTGTTTGTGGCAGCGCTTAACGCGCCTAATGCTAATGGCACACGTCGGGGGGCTCCCGGGAGAGGACGGGTGGGCGGACCCCAGGCGCAGGTCCAGTCCCATTACCCACATTTCCCGGAGCCCAGTCTACTTTTCACATCTTTCATTCTCCCTGAAATAGATGCACATTCGCCTCCAGATTTAGAATAGGAGCAATGACTATTTCACGAAAGCCTGGAAAATATGACTTTTCCAGAAATGGCTTAAGTCGGTCATAGATCTTCAGGCTCCTGGCAACTGCGGGACGGGGGTGTGCCCTAATTGCATCCATTTCCTCCCAGGCCTGATTGGGAATCTTGCACCGGCATCGCGAGCCCCGCTCCTCGGCCTCCACGAGCGAGGGACGCGGGAGTGGGGCTTTTCTTCGGGGTGCGAGTCCCACTGCCGCCGGCTTCTCCAGCTCCTCGCCGGGCCGCGCTGCCGCCCAAACTCCGCAGCGCCGCCCGCTCCGCGCCCGGCTCCGGCCCAGGTTTTGCGGCCCGCCCGCCGCCGCGCTCGCCGAGCCGGAGGCTGGCGCCGCCGAGGCCGCCGCGGCCGGGGCGTGGGGGCCGCACCGCGCACGCGCGCCCGCGGCGTCTGCGGCTCCCTGCGCCCCGACTCCGCGCGGCCGGAACCCTCGCGCCGCCGCCCCGCCCGGAGCCGCCCGGGACACGGACCCCGCGCGCCCCGCGCCGGGCGGGGACTATTTTCTCTGCCCGTGTCCTCTCCTCTCCCCACGCCGGGAGGAACATTCCTGGCTCTCCCCGCCCGGTTGCGTCTGTTCCCGCTCCTCCCCCGCCGCGTGTTTTCCGCCCCAGTAAAGATCGTGCCACACAAATAAGCCTCGAATGCCCTTTGCCGAGCAGGCGGGAGGGCAGCAAGCGCAGAGCCCGAGCGGGCCATTTTCAGGGCGCGTCTCTGGAGCCGCTAAAAGTCTTGTTTTCTCCCAAAAGTGGAAGGTGGGAGGTGGGGCGGGCGTGGGGCCGCTTCCAACTGCTACACACGCTCGAATAGTTGTCAGTAAAATCAAACTGACGTCAGCCCCGAGGAAAAAGATAGGTCTCTTTTGTTCTCATGTTCTCCCCCCGCCCCTTGCGATCAAAGGCAAAAAACATTTTTTGGAGGTGGGGGGAAAGACAAAAGGGGGAAAAAATTGCAATGCAGAGAGATAGCTTCCATTAGAGCTCCTGCCCGGGCGATGGGAATGTTTAATGAATGCATCAAGCCTTTTGATCACCCTCGCTCGGTTGGGTTCAGTAGTGCCGGAAGGTTAGTTGCATCTCCTGTGGCTGATCTGAAATTCGATCAGCAGAGGGGGCAAAGAAAAGAAAAGCATTTTAATGGGAATCAATAGAGGATCATAGGTCTTGGAAGGAAATACGTGTTAATTAAAAATGCCACAAGATTAAAAAATGTCCACGACTTGTTTAAAAAGAGAAAAAGGAAAAAACAGGAGAGAAAGGAGAGAGAGAGGAGAGGGGGAGGAGGAGGGAAAAAAACCCTTAGCAATCTATTTTCTCTGTGTGTTGCTGCCAGAGAGGCAGTCAGCAGACCAACAGTTTGTGTAATGCTTCAAGCTACAGCGGGCAAATTTAAAGCTGTATGCTCAGAACAACATAATAAATACTTATTGAAAATGCATTTCTATTTCTAAGCGGGGTTCACTCATGCATTATACAAAGCACCTAGGGCTGCAGTAGAGAGACGCAAGGGGACAAATAAGGTGTACTGTGGCTCAAGTTCTTAAAACTAAACTCTCCAGCTTTTAACAGTTGACAGCAAGAACATAGACACTTAAAAAATGTATAAAAAACTAAACGAATAGCTTGAAAGATACCACGGACTTAAATTGTCTGAAACTTAAAGTTGTAATTTAAAAAAATCTGATAACTGAGGTTGAGGAGAAGGGTAGCAAGGGGAGTTAGTGGTAGATAGCATATTGATTGGGTTACAGAGTGGAAAATTATTGCCCTGTAGGTAGAGAAAGTGATCAACAGTGTGATAAAAACGGTGGAAGGTTTTATGACTATCCATCTACTACAGTGGGAAAGGGAAAAAGGTTTTTTAAACCCATTCTTTGACAGAAAAACACAAATATACACCCTGTTTGCATAGCCTTTTAGAAAGAAATCAATTTACATTTTTACATTTTTGCATGTTAAACAAAGTTTCTTCATTATTGCAGTGGTGGAGCCTTCCTTTCAATAGCCTTTTAGGGGCTCCTCCAGAGCTCCTGCATTCTAGTCCTACCCTTTACTCATCTTCCTTATTTTTACCTTTTCTTTCAATCTCTTTGAAGGACATAAAAATCGTCAAAGAGGTTTCTCAGGGCAATTTCCCTTGGGTGTTCCTAATATTTAATTTCAGTAGTTTGGATAAAGGGGGATCTGTTATAAAGGAGGTTTCCTTGTTGAGCCACGAATTATCTTACTTCAATATTTTTGGTCTCTACTAGATTATAAAATCCTTGAAGGCAGGGGATATATCTCGTCTATCATTCATATTTCCAACAATGCCCCTTAGAACAAAACCTTGCACCTGGGAAATAGTAGAGATAGCTCATTGAGCACTTTGGGTTAATAGTGGTAGATGGCCCATTGGATTTTAGAGAGGAAAAGTCATTGCTGGGTAAACTCAGAGAAGTGACTTAGCTTCTCTGAGCTTCAGGTTCGTCATCTGTAAAGTTTGAATGCTTATATCTAGCTACCAGGACTCACTTTGGTGAATGAAATGTTCGTAAAGCACACTGTGTAATGTGTAATATCTGGCTATATATACATATATATCTAAATATATATACATATATAATGTGTCTAAATATATCTATAAATTTTATGTTCTATCTATCTATCTATCTACCTATCTTGTTCCTTCTAAGATTTCTCCCACCCAGAAGCCCTGACTCCTTTATTCACACTCTGGTGTGTCCCCTCCTTGAATCTGGACTGTAGCTGGATTGATGCTTTATGACGTTCAAGGCTAGATTATAAGAATCTTGCTGCTTCTACTGGGGACTCTTGGAGTGCTCACTCTTGGGACATTCCTTCCCAGGACCCAGCTGCAATTTTCAGGAATCAGGGATCTTGTGTAGGTGAGATCAGGTGGACAGGTTGATAGTGTGCAGCGAACTCCCAGCCAACAGGTAACATCAACTGCCAGCCATTCACTGCCAGCCAAGTGAATAGGCCATTTTGGATGGCCAGGCCTGTGGAAACTTCTGATGACTCCAGCCCCAGCTGTTGTCTGACTGCAATTGTATGAAAGACCCCAAGCAAGAACTGCCCAGCTGAGCTTAGCCCATAGAACCATGAGAGATAATATATAAAATGTGCAAATAAAAAAAATTTTTACAGTAGGTACTAAACCTGCTTGTTGAATAAACAGAAATGAAATAAGCTAGCTGCTTGGCAATCTCTTCCTTACCTCTTCCCTCCTGCCCCTGTTATTCTTTGACACCCCCAGTGGCATGCCAGCCCTTATTCCTGAGGTTATTAAGCTAGCTGTGACTACATTAAAATGGAATTTGGTAAGCCCTTTCCTCAGGAGGCTTAGAGTCCAACTGGGCAAGAAGAAACCTTTTTCAAAAGGGGAAGCCATTTATGCACTGCTAGATCCTGGCATGGAATAATGATTGTTAAACTATCTGTTGTTAAATGAAAACATTATTTATTTTCTGTAACATGCTGATTGGAGGGAGGAAAATTTATCTAGGGTTTGAGCTGGCCTGTGCTTATAGGGATTTTTTTTTTCTTTCAGCTTCTTTCTGATGTAGTTCTACCTTTCCTGGGAAACTCTGAACAAATTTCTACTAGTTCAGAAGCCACCAAAATGAGAAGATATAGTATCTTGTTTTATTAATTTTGATATTTAGGCACTAGCTAATTACTTGGAAGATACATCTTCTTGTTCGTAATACAGTCAGTGCCATTTGGCCCTTGATCAAGTGTAAACAATGATTTTCATGTGGAAGGGCTAGAGCTTGGGCTGCATCTGCCGTGCACTTCATTTGCTAGGGCTACAGTGGTCACCAGAGATTTTTCTTCCATCACAGGTGATTCTACCCAAGAATGATTCGAGGAAAGGGGAGGTGTGGGCAGGAAACCAATTGGGGTTCACAAATAAATAAAGTGCAACTCAATTTTTTTTAAATTTTTGAAAGAAATTCTAAACTTACTGACTTGCTTTAAAAATTAAATAAATAGGCTGGGCGCAGTGGCTCATGCCTGTAATCCCACTTTGGGAGGCCAAGATGGGTGGTTTGCTTGAGTCCAGAGGTTTGAGACCAGCCTGGCCAACATGGTGAAACCCTGTCTTTACTAAAAATACAAAAAAATTAGCCGGGCATGGTGGCACACGCCTGTAATCCCAGCTACTTTGGTGGCTGAGGCACAAGAATTGCTTGAACCCGGGAGGTGGAGGTTGCAGTGAGCCGAGATAGTGCCATTGCACTCCGGCATAGGCAACAGAGTGAAACTTCATCTAAAAAAAAAAAAATTAAATATTATACATGTAAAAAAAAACCCCCAAAATCTCAACAATGACAATTTAAAGGCAGAGATGGACAAGGAGAAGAGAAAGGTGGGTGCTTTGAGTGTGGAGAGAAGAGGGATAAGTGGCTTGGTGGATCCCAGGATGAGTCTGCGTCACTTGGATATTTACTTGAATTAGGGGTGTAGAGATTCTGGGAATATCTTGAGTTGCATGTTTTTGTGTTTTTTCTTACTTTTACAGTAAAATGTTTACATAGATGAAACACAAAGCCTTTTCTGATTTTGTCGATACGGGTATACATACACATAATAAGCCCAGTGAAAAATATTTTTCATGAGCAAATGGGACAGCTACTCTACATAACTCTTCATAGGACTTTCAAAGATTATATTCTGAATGCGACAATTACAACGACGTTCCAGAACAGAAATTGCATTCTGGAATGCACCAGTTGGGAAGTGTAATATCTTCTGATGAGCTACTGGCTAAAGTTGCATTCCAACCTCTTGCTGCTATGTCTTGGTTTGTATCATCTCCATGGTGGCTTTTAATACTTCATTCCAATTGGATGGATTGTGTCCCCAGATCTGTCTTTGGCTTTGAGCCTGTCTCTTGCAATTGACCCCTCTTCAAGAAGCTTGATCCATGTGTTCCATTCATTTAATCATTCATTCCTTCAACAAACATGTATTATCTGTCTACTATGGGCCAAACACTGTATTAGGGGCCGGGGATACACTGATGAACAAGGCACCATTGTAGCCTTCCAACAGCTTCCAGGCTTGTGGGAAAGACCCACAGGTACTCAGGGGAACACTGGTAGGGAAACTGGAGTGATTTTGAACACTACGGAAGCCATCAGAGAAGGGAAAAGTGGGGAGCGTCCTCAGAGAGTCTGAGTTGAGACCTAGATAAATGAATCAGCCAGGTGAAGGCCAGGGCATGGGGAAACATAGTAAGAAGAGATATTGGAATTGCAAGTATTTGAGATGTTGTATGGAGGTTCCTGATTTTGCCCTGGGATCTGTAAAGACAACTAGGTGTAGTGATGCTTAAGCTAGTCCTGATTAAAAAAAATAATAACGTAAGTGGAGTGATTAATTCAAGACTTAGTCACCTTTTAAGCTATGAGCTTTTTTGCAGACTAAATGTGCTCTGCTTGCACTTATGTCTGTCAGCAATGCTTATCCTGAATCTGACTGACCCTCTGAAGCCAAGTTTCATCTGTATTGGTGGTGGTAGTAGCTGCCATTTTGGAAAAGGGATTTTTTTTCCTTCACTTTTATGGTGCATCTCAGTGCCATTGTTGATGTTGATTATGTTCTGTAATCTTAGTTGCTTCCTTTTGTACCTACAAACATTCCAAGATGTTAGCATTTATTTCTAGTTGCAGTATTTTCATTTCATTTTAAATTTTTTTTATTGTGGTGAAATATACACAACATAAAATTGACCATTTTAACCATTTTAAAGAGTATAGTTCCGGGACGTTAAGTACATTTGCATTGTTGTGCAAGCAATAGTCACCATCCATCTCCAGTAATTCCCCATTTTCCCTTCCCCCATCCCCTGGCAACCAGAATTCTACTTTCTGTCTCTATTAATTTGACTACTCTGGGTATCTCATATAATCATTTTACATTTTAAACTTTTCGGCAGAATGGCTGTCAGACTTGAAATGTTATTGGAGAAAGATTGTACAGGATGAATTACTGAAAATTTTAATGTACTTAAGTGTTCTACATACAGTTTTAAAATTTTCTGTGGGCCGGGCGCGGTGGCTCACGCTTGTAATCCCAGCGCTTTGGGAGGCCGAGGCGGGCGGATCACGAGGTCAGGAGATCGAGACCACGATGAAACCCTGTCTCTACTAAAAATACAAAAAATTAGCCGGGCGTGGTGGCGGGCGCCTGTAGTCCCAGCTACTCGGAGAGGCTGAGGCAGGAGAATGGCGTGAACCCGGGAGGCGGAGCTTGCAGTGAGCTGAGATTGCGCCACTGCACTCCAGCCTGGGCGACAGAGCGAGACTCCGTCTCCAAAAAAAAAAAAAAAAAAAAAAAAAATTTTCTGTGGCTGTGTAATTTATTCTGAAGCTGACTATAGCAGTGTGTCTTAAGTCAGCGTTGATGGGAGAGGTCAAAACTTTTTGCCTGATAAAGACTATTAAACAATTAAGATGACATAATAGCACTACAGGTATAAATTATGTCATGAGATTCTATCTGATTTGATTGGATCCTTCTCCCATACGTAAAATTAAATGTCCTCCAACTGAAACAGTCTTATTCAATATCCCTCAGTGCAACTTTGTTAGTAGCTCCCTTAATGCATGAAAGAAGATGGTAAACGTTATGATGTTTTTTTGTAATCACTCATTTTACACATTTCTGAAATAGTAAAAATAATATTTTGTTTCAGTTACAGATATCTGGGAAACAACACTTTATACTCTACTGTATAAAAATTTCTTAATGGTAAAAGTGGCTGAGAAATAAAGATAGAAAACTATAGCTCACATTGTCTCAAACCTTTGTAAAAAATATTTCATAGTAAAATTACAGACAGATTATAAATAATTTTATTGCCAAGTTATCCATGTGAAAATTTAATTAACATAAATTACACGTTGCAGTAAAAATGATCTCTATAATGGCCAAATTTCGGCTTTTACAGTCTTTTGCTTTCAATATGATGTCATCTTTGCCAGAATGATCTGAAAAAGGGCCTTCACTCTTAGAGCTAATTTCTTTATAGGAGTTCTAGTTCTTAGGTTGTAGTAAAGATAGAGGAACCTCATTAATTCTCACTTTGCTAATCCATAAACTCTGTAATTTCCACAAAAATTCCTCAGCAATATCATTTTACTTTACAGGAAACATTTTATAGCCAGGAGCTCTAGACAAATCTCCAATCACTAAGAATCCATTATTTTTGCCAAATATACTACAGGCCATTCACTAGCTGTCATAAAATATTATGACTCAACTACATTTATCTAAGTAAACTAATAAAGCAAATATCACGATTCCAAATTCAGATGTGAAAAAATCATGTGCACATATTCACATATTTCCCTACATTATGTGTGTGTATGTGTGTGTGAGATTGTTACAATGATAACCCCTAATTGTGAATTACACTTCCCTGTATTCATGTCTCTTTGCTACACCTTCAAACATAAGGAGAATTACATTTTTTCCTATCCTTTGACTGCAAGCTGCTCTTGTGACTTGATTTGACCAATGGAATCTGGCAGAAGTGACACTGGATGTCTTCTGAGGCCAGGCTTATAGAGGCTAGGGAGCTTCTGCTTTTGGTCTCTTGTAACCCTAAGACTCCCATGCTGTGAACAATTATGCTCACGAAGAAAGACTTCTGCAGAGAAAGGCCCAGGTAAGCTCAGTCCTAGTCAACTGCCAGTGGACTATACCCAGGCAAGTCCAGAAAAGAATTCCTCAGCCAACCTATAGAATCATGACAAATAATAAATTGCGGTTGTTAGAAACCATGAAGTTTTAGGGTGTTTTGTATGAGGATGTCCAATTGTTCCAGCACCATTTTTGGAAAAGGCTATTTTTGCTCCATTGTGTTGCCTTTGCTTTTTGTCAGAGAAACTGATGTAGAAATTGTTATCTGACACTAGATGCAAGTGTAGCAAAATCCTAAAACATGTGATAATGGTTTGGTGACTGGGCGTCAGGTAGAGGCTGCAATAGAAGCAAGAAGTTTGTTAGCAGATGCTGGAAGAACAATGAGGAAATGGCTATTGTTAAGACTTCAGAAAAATTTAAGGAGGTACCTGACAGACTCTCTCACCAGACAAAGAATCTTAAGGGCATTGTTTCATAGCAACTCAACATGTTCAAAGTAGAGGTATGTCTTGAAAATAATTATACATATACCTTTTGGGCTTGGAGAGAAACTATAAAATTAATAGGAAACCCACAGAGTTTTTCGAGAGTATTGTATTTATGAGAGCACTGTCAGCTTGGACTGAAAGGGAAAGAGGGAATTCAAAATTAAAAAGACGCCTCTGGACTCCCAACTTTCCACCGGCGGAAAGAAGACTAAGAAAGTTTCTTAGCTGCAAACGTGGGCCATTGTTGGAGATAAATGAAAGGTGTCTCAGAAGGTAATGCCACAAGGCTAGGGCAGAACCAAGAGCTGGGAAGAATAAGAATGGAGAGAACCAATCTTAGTGAGCAGAATTGGCCCCCAGTAAAGGAACATTCTTTATTCCCAGAAGAGAAGGTCTGAAACATGTGCCCAGCTGGATTTCAAGAGTGTTATGGGCCAGTGACAGTTCCGTGCCTCCCATCCCCTTGTTTTTGAGTGGAAGTATCCAATTGCTGTTATCTTATCCCTGTCTTTCCATTGTATATTGGGTGTCTGTGGGGCAGATAACTGTTTTTAGTTCACAGAGCTCTAGATTAAGTGTTGCTGCATCAAAGAGCCATTCTTTGGTAGCCTCATCTGTATTGGTACTTGATGATCTGCATGAGATCATGGGCTCTGAGCCTGATGCTGGGATTGGATGAGACTTTGGGGATTTGCATGTGAAGGAGACATGAATCAATGGGACCAAAGGAAGCTGTGGCACAACAATATTTAAAATAATGGCCCCTGATGAATCATGTCTTTTTGTGTTCATGCCTTTTGGCAATGTGACTTTGCTGCTCCTCTCATCAAGAGGTGGCATCTAGTTTCTCACTCCTTCAATATGGGCTGGGTGAATGGACTGGCTCTGACTAGTGGAACATAACAGTAGCACACTGTCCAGCTTCTGAGGCTAGAGCCTAAAAGGCTTGGAGCCTCTGCTTTTATGGCTCGGACTTTGGAGGTCACCGTGCCGTGAAAAACTCAACATAAAAGACTGTATGGAGAGAGAGAGGCGCAGCTCTTTCAGCTGACTCAGCAGAGCACAGTATCCAGCTGGTCCACCAGCAGAATATGGTTGGATAAGTCAGCCCAGTGGGAGCAACGGAACTTCTTGGCCAAGCCCTAGAATCACAAGTAATAATAAACTGTTGTTATTTTAAACCACTAGATTTTGGGTGTTGCTTGTTATATAGCAATAGATACCTGGTACGAATTACAATTTAGAACTGGTTGTTGTGAATAAAGATTTCCTTAATTATTTTATTTATTAACGTTTAATTTAATTTAATTTTTTTGAGATGGGGTCTCTCTCTGTTGACCAGGCTAGAGTGCAGTGATCTCGGCTCACTGCAACCTCTGCCTCCTGGGTTCAAGCAATTATTGTGCCTCAGCCTCCTGAGTAGCTGGGATTACAGGTGCCCGCCACCATGCCCGGGTAAATTTTGTATTTTTAGTAGAGACAGGGTTTCATCATGTTGGCCAGGCTGGTCTCGAACTCCTGAGCTCAGGCAATCCACCCGCCCCGACCTCCCAAAGTGCTGGGATTATAGGCGCCCCTGGCCTCCTTAATTATTTTTGCCTGCTTGTAGTAATATAGCTCCTTGATGTGTGGCTTGGTTGATAGTGTGATGCCCTTGGCTGCTGGAAGTTAAGTTAAAGCTGGAAAACCTTAAGAAGAAAGGGTCAAAGAAACGTAAAGTGTTACAGGGTCCAAATTTAGTTGCTCGGGAGCTGCAACTATAATCTCGGAGACCTGCTGGCATTGCCAAATTAAGCCACAATTTTAGAGTTGACTCCATCTGAAATAAAATCCTAGCTCTGGCACTCATTAACTTTTTAAACAAATTGGTAAATTTTATATTTTAGGGCAGTTTTAGGTTCACAGAAAAATTGAGCTTAAAGTACAAAGAGTTTCCATATACCCCATCCCCATACACGCATACCTTCCCCACTGTTGACATCTCCCAACACAGTGGTACATTTGTCACAGTTTGTAAACCTACAATGACATGTTAATATCACCCAAAGTCCATATTTTACATTAGGCTTCACTCTTGGTGTTGTACATCCTATGGGTTTTGACGTGTATAATGACATGCATCCACCATGGTAGTGTTATACAGAAGAGTTTCACTGCTCTAGAATTCCTGTGTGCTCTCCTTGTTCATCTCTCCCTTCTTCCTAATCCCTGGAAACCATTTGTCTTTTTACTCCATTGTTTTTCCTTTTCCAGAATATTATGTAGCTGGAATCACACAACTTGTGGCCTTTTCAGATTGACTTCTTTCACTTGTAAAATGCATTCAAGATGGGGCGCGGTGGCTCACGCCTGTAATCTCAGCACTTTGGGTGGCTGAGGCGGGCGGATCATGAGGTGAGGAGATTGAGACCATCCTGGCCAGCCTGGTGAAACCCCGTCTCTACTAAAATACAAAAAATTAGCCGGCATGGTGGTGAGCCCCTGTAGTCCCAGGTACTCAGGAGGCTGAGGCAGGGGAATTGCTTGAACCCGGGAGGCAGAGATTGCAGTGAGCTGAGATCATGCCACTGCACTCCAGCCTGGTGACAGAGCGAGACTCCGTCTCAAAAAAAAAATGCATTCAGGCTTCCTTCATATATTTGCATGGCTTGATAGCTCTTTTTGTTGTTGTTGTTGCAAAATAATATTCCACTGTCTGGATGCACCTCAGTTTATTTATTTATTTATCTATTGAAGGACATCTTGGTTGCTTCCAAGTTTTGGCAATTGTGAATAAAGCTGCTATAAACATTCATGTGCATAAACATAAGTTTTCACTTAATTTGGGGAAATACTAAAGATTGCCAGATCATATGATAAGAGTGTATTTAGTTTTGTAAGAAACTGCCAAACTGTCTTCCAAAGTGGCTATTTTGCATTCCCACGAGCAAAGAAGGAGAGTTCTTTTTGCTCCACATCGTCACCAGCATTTGGTGGTGTCAGTGTTTTGGATTTTGGCCATTTTAATAGGTATATAGTGGTATCTCATTTTTATTTTAACTTGCAATTTGTCCTAATGACATGTGGTGTTGAACGTATTTCCATATGCTTATTTGCCATCTGTGTATTTTCTCTTGTGAGTTATCTGTTCAGGCTTTTCACCCATTTTTTAATTAGGTTCTTCTTTTTTTATTGTTTAATTTTAAGAGTTCTTTGTGTATTTTGGATAACAGTCCTTCATCATATGTGTCTTTTGCAGGCCAGGTGTGATGGCTCACACCTGTAATCCTAGCATTTTGTAATCCACCTGCCAAGGTGGGCAGATTGCCTGAGCTCAAAAGTTGAAGGCCAGCCTGGGCAACATGGTGAAACCCTGTCTCTGCTAAAATACAAAAAATTAGCTGGGCGTGGTTGCATGTGCCTGTAGTCCCAGCTACTCAGGAGGCTGAGGCATGAGGATTGCTTGAATCCGGGAGGCAGAGGTTGCAGTGAGACGAGATTGCACCACTGCACTCCAGCCTGGTCGACAGAGCAAGACTCTGTCTCAAAAAAAAAAAAAAAAAAGATTTGTCTTTTGCAAATTTTTTCACCTAGTGTGTGGCTTGTCTTTTTATTCTCTTGACATTGTCCTTCCCAGAGCAGGAGTTTTACCTATTTAAAATTGATATATCATAGTTGTATACATTTTGGGATACATGTGATATTTTGATACATATACACAATGTCAGGGCAATTAGGCAATTGGGATATCCATCACCTCAAACACGTAACTCTTCTCTGTGTTGGGAGCATTACAATTCTTCTCTTCTCACTATTTTGAAATATATAATAAATTATTGTTAACTATACTTTTCCTAGTATACTATCAAATACTAGAACTTATTCCTTCTATCTAACTATATTTTTGTACTCGTTAACCAACTTCCCTTCATTCCTCCCACCCCATTACCCTTCCCAGCCTCTGGTAAACACCATTCTACTCTCTACCTCCATGAGATCTGCTTTTATGGCTCCCACATTTGAGTGAGAACATGTGATATTTGTCTTTCTGTACCTGGCTTACTTCACTTAACATAATGACTTCCATTCCATCCATGTTGTTGCAAAAGACAGGACTTCATTCTTTTTTATGGCTGAATAATATTCCAATGTGTATATGTACCACATTTTCTTTATCCTTTCATCTGTTGATTGACACTTAGGTTGATTCCATATCTTGGCTATTGTGAATAGTGCTGCAAGAAACATGCAAGTGCAGATATCGCTTTGATTTACTGATTTCCTTTCTTTTGGATGCATACCTAGCAGTGGGATTGCTGGGTTGTATGGTAGCTCTATTTTTAGTGTTTTGAGAAACCTCTATATTGTTCTCCATAGTGGCTGTACTTTACATTCCCACCTACAGTGCATGATGGTTACCCTTTCTGCACATCCTCCCCAGCATGTTATGCCTTCTTGATAAAAGACATTTTAACAAGCAAGATGATATCTCATTGTACTTTTGATTTGCATTTCTGTAATGGTTAGTGATGCTGAGCATTTTCTCATATACCCAGTGGCCATTTTTATGTCTTCTTTTGAGAAATACCTATTCAAATCTTTTGCCCATGTTTTAATTGGATTATTTGTTTTTTTTCCTATTGATTTGTGTGAGCTCCTTATGTATACTGGTTATTAATTCCGTGTCAGATAGGTAGTGTGCAAATATTTTCTCCCATTTGGTGGGCTGTCGCTTCACTTTATTGATTGTTTCCTTTGCTGTGTGGAAGCTTTTCAGCTTGGCGTGATCCCATTTACTTATTTTTCCTTTTGTTGCCTATGCATTTGAGCTCTTTCACAAGAAATCTTTGCCCAAACCAACATCCTGGAGGGTTTCCCCAATGTTTTCTTCTAGTAGTTTCATAGTTTTAGGTTTTGGAGTTAAGTCTTTAATCCATTTTGATTTGATTTTTTTCTATGGTGAGAGATAGATAGGGGTCTAGTTTCACTCTTCTTCCTATGGATATCCAGTTTTCCCAGGACCATTTATTAAAGAAACTGCCCCTCCCTTAGTGTATGTTCTTGGCATTTTGGCTGAAAATAAGTTGGCTGTAAGTGCATGGATTAATTTCTAGGTTCTCTATTCTGTTCCATTGGTCTATGTGTCTGTTTTTATTGCAGTATCATGTGGTTTTGGTTACTGTAGCTTTGTAGCATAATTTGAAGTCAGGCAGAGTGATAGCTCTAGCTTTGTTCTTTTTGCTCTAGATTGCTTTAACTGTTTGGGGTCTTTTGTGGCTTCATATGAATTTTAGGATTGTTTTCCTATTTCTGTAAAGAATGTCATTGGTATTTTGGTAGAGATTGCATTGAATCTGTAGATTGCTTTGGGTAGTATGGATATTTTAACAGTGTTGATTCTTGCGATCCATAAACGTGTCATATCTTTCCATTTTTTGGTGTCTTCCTCAATTTCTGCTTTTTTTTTTTTTTGAGACGGAGTCTCACTCTGTCTCCCAGGCTGGAGTGCAGTGGCATGATCTCGGCTCACTGCAAGCTCTGCCTCCCGGGTCCATGCCATTCTTCTGCCTCAGCCTCCCGAGTAGCTGGGACTACAGGTGCCCGCCACCACACCCAGCTAATTTTTTGTATTTTTAGTAGAGACAGGGTTTCACTGTGTTAGCCAGGATGATCTCGATCTCCTGACCTTGTCATCCACCTGCCTTGGCATCCCAAAGTGCTCGGATCTTCCTCAATTTCTTTCATCAGCATTTTATGGTTTTCATTGATGAGAACTTTCACTTCTTGAGTTAAGTTTATTTCTAGGGATGAGGACTTTCTTAGTTAAGTTTATTTCTTCAGTTAAGTTTATTTTTAGATATTTTATTTGTAGCTATTGAAAATGGAATTACTTTCTTAGTTTCTTTTTCAGACTGTTTGCTACTGGCATATAGAAATGCTACTGATTCTCGTATGTTGATTTTGTATCCTGCAACTTTACTGAATTTGTTTATTGGTGCTAATAGTTTTGGGTGGATGCAGTCTTTAGGTTCTTCTAAATATAAGAGCCCATCATCTGCAAACAAAGATAACTTGACTTCTTCCTTTCCAGTTTGGATTCCCTTTATATTTTTTTTTCTTGTCTAATTGCTCTGGCTAAGACTTCTAGTGCTGTGTTGAGTAAAATTGGTGAAAGGGGGCATCCTTGTCTTGTTCCAGATTTTAGAGTAAAGGCTTTCAGTTTTTCCTCATTCAGTATGACAACAACTGTGGGTTTGTCATATATGGCTTTTATTGTGTTGGAGTATGTTCTTTCTATACGGAGTTTGTTGAGAGTTTTTATCATGGAAGGATGTTGAATTTTATTGAATGTCTTTTCAGCATCTATCAAAATGGTCATGTGGTTTTTGTCATTCATTCTGTTGATATGATTGATTTGCATATGTTGAACCATCTATGCATCCCTGGGATAAATCCCAATTGATCATGATGAATGATCTTTTTAATGTGTTGAATTCAGTTTGCTAGTATTTTGTTGAAGATTTTTTTTTTACTTTTTAATATTCACCTTTATCCAGCAACCTCACTATAATCACGTTTTAGTTCTAGAAGGGGTTTTTTTTGGTCTTTAAAAATTTTTTTCTAGACAGTCATGTAATCTGTGAATGAATACAGTTTTATTTCTTCCTTCCCAATCTGCATACACTTTATTTCCTTTTATTGTCTTGTTGCATTAGGTAGGGCTTCCAGTATAGCGTTGAAAATCAGTGACGAGAGGGGACATCCTTGCCTGTTTGTGATCTTAGTGGGAAAGTTCTGAGTTTCTCATTATTAAGTATGATGTTAGCTGTAGGTTTTTGGTAGATGTTCTTTATCATGTTGAGGAGCTTCTCTCTATTCCTAGTTTGCTGAGAGTTTTAATCATAAATGGGTATTGGATTTTGTCAAATGCTTTTCCTGCATCTATTGATATGATTACGTGATTTTTCTTCTTTAGCCTGTTGATGTGATGGATTACATTAACAGATTTTTTGAATAGTAAACTGGTCTTGCATACTTGGGATAAATTCCACTTGGTTGTGCATGATTCTTTTTGTACATTGTTGGATTTGATTTGCTAATATTTCGTTGAGGAGTTTTGCTTCTGTGCTCTTGAGAGATGTTGGTCTGTAGATTTCTTTTCTTGTAATGTCTTTGTCTGATTTTGGTATTGGGGTAATACTGACCTCATAGAATGAGTTAGGAAGTATTGTCTCTGTCTCCACCTTCTGGAAGAGGGTATGTCTATATTATAAATTATATAGGTATAATTTCTAATTTAACTATTTGGTAGAATTCATCAGTGAACCCATCTGGGTTTGATGGTTTCACTCTTACAAGGTGCTTTATACAAGGAAATTTTAAATTATTGATTCAATTTCTTTAATAAGTATAGGTCTATACAGATTGTCTATTTATTCTTGTGTGAGTTTTGGCAGATTGTGCCTTTTAAGAAATTAGTAAATTTCATCTAGGTTATAAAATTCGTGGGTGGGGATTGATCATAATATTCCTTTATTATCCTTTTAATGTCCATGGGATCTGTAGTGACATTCTCTCTTTCATTTGCAATACTAGTAATTTGTGTTTTCTCTCTCTCTTTTTAAAAAAATTTAGTCTGTCTAGAGGTTTATCAATTTTATTGATCTCTCCAAAGGACAAGATTTTACTACTGGTTGCTTTTCTTTGTGATGATGATTTTATTATTATTTTGAGATGGAGTCTCACTCTGTAGCCCAGGATGGAGTGCAGTGGCATGATCTCGGCTCACTGCAACCTCTGCCTCCTGGGTTAAGCGATTCTCCTGCCTCAGCCTCCCAAGTAGCTGGGATTACAGGTGCCCACCATCATGCCCAGCTAATTTTTTTTATTTTTAGTAGAGACAGGGTTTCACCATCCTGGCCAGGCTGGTCTCAAACTCCTGACCTCGTAATCCACTTGCCTCGGCCTCCCAAAGTGCTGGGATTACAGGCGTGAGCACTGTCCCTGGCCATAGTTTCCATTCTTTTAAATTTGTTAAGATATATTTTATGGCCTAAGATAGAACACAATGTGGCCTATCTTGAAGAATGTTCCCTGTGAATTTGAGAAAAATGTATAATTTGCTGTTGTTGGATGAAGTAGTCTATAGATGTAAATTATATCCAGTTGATTGATGGTGCTGTTGAGTTCAGCTATGTCCTTACTGATTTTATTTTTATGCCTGTTGGATCTGTCCATTTCTGATAAAGGTGTGTTAAAGTGTCCAAATATAATAGTGCTTTTATCTATTCTGCTTTGCAGTTTGATCAGTTTTTGCTGCATGTATTTTGGCACTCCGTTAGGTGCATGTACATTAAGGATTGTTATGTCTTCTCTGAGTATTGACTTCTCAATTATCATTACATTATGTAATGTCCCTCTTTATTCCTGATAACTTTCTTTGTGCTGAAATCTGTTCTGTTGAAATTAATGTAACTACTCTCACTTTCCCTTGATTAGTGTTGGAATGGTAAATCTTTCTTCATCCCCTTACTTTTAATCTACTTATGTATTTATGTTTAAAGTGGGTTTCTTGTATACAACATGTAGTTGGGTCATATTTTATTCTATTTTATTATACTTTAAGTTCTAGGGTACATGTGCACAATGTGCAGGTTTGTTACATAGGTATACATGTGCTATGTTGGTTTGCTGCACCCATTAACTCGTCATTTACATTAGGTATTTCTCCTAATGCTATCCCTCCCCTAGCCCCCCACCCCACGACTGGCCCGGTGTGTGACGTTCCCTGCCCTGTGTCCAAGTGTTCTCATTGTTCAGTTCCCACCTATGAGTGAGAACATGTGGTGTTTGGTTTTCTGTCCTTGCGATAGTTTGCTGAGAATGATGGTATCCAGCTTCATCCATGTCCCTGAAAAGGGCATGAACTCATCCTTTTTTATGGCTGCATAGTATTTCATGATGTATATGTACCACATTTTCTTAATCCAGTCTATCATTGATGGACATTTGGGTTGGTTCCAAGTCTTTGCTATTGTGAATAGTGCCGCAATAAACATATGTGTGCATGTGTCTTTATAGTAGCATGATTTATAATCCTTTGCATATATACCCAGTAATGGGATGGCTGGGTCAAATGGTATTTCTAGTTCTAGATCCTTGAGGAATTGCCACCCTGTCTTCCACAATGGTTGAACTAGTTTACACTCCCACCAACGGTGTAAAAGTGTTCCTATTTCTCCACATCCTCTCCAGCATCTCTTGTTTCCTGACTTTTTAATGATCGCCATTCTAACTGGTGTGAGATGGTATGGTTTTGATTTGCATTTCTCTGATGACCAGTGATGATGAGCATTTTTTCATGTGTCTGTTGGCTGCATAAATGTCTTCTTTTGAGAAGCATCTGTTCATATCCTTTGCCCACTTTTTGATGGGGTTTTTTTTTTCTTGTAAATTTAAGTTCTTTGTAGATTCTGGATATTAGCCCTTTGTCAGATGGGTAGATTGCAAAAATTTTCTCCCACTCTGTAGGTTGCCTGTTCACTCTGATGGTAGTTTCTTTTGCTATGCAGAAGCTCTTTAGTTTAATTAGATCCCATTTGTCGATTTTGGCTTTTGTTGCCATTGCTTTTGGTGTTTTAGTCTTGAAGTCCTTGTGCATGCCTATGTCCTGAATGGTATTGCCTAGGTTTTCTTCTAGGATTTTTATGGTTTTAGGTCTAACATTTAAGTCTTTAATCCATCTTGAATTAATTTTTGTATAAGGCGTAAGGAAGGGATCCAGTTTCAGCTTTCTACATATGACTAGCCAGTTTTCCCAGCACCATTTATTAAATAGGGAATCCTTTTCCCATATCTTGTTTTTGTCAGGTTTGTGAAAGATCAGATGGTTGTAGATGTGTGGTGTTATTTCTGAGGCTTCTGGTCTGTTCCATTGGTCTATATCTCTGTTTTGGTACCAGCACCATGCTGTTTTGGTTACTATAGCCTTGTAGTATGGTTTGAAGTCAGGTAGTGTGATGCCTCCAGCTTTGTTCTTTTTACTTAGGATTGTCTTGGCAACGTGGGCTCTTTTTTAGTTCCGTATGAACTTTGAAGTAGTTTTATCCAATTCTGTGAAGAAAGTCATTGGTAGCTTCATGGGGATGGCATTGAATCTATAAATCACCTTGGGGAGTATGGCCATTTTCATGATATTGATTCTTCCTATCTATGAGCATGGAATGTTCTTCCATTTGTTTGTGTCCTCTTGTATTTTGTTAAGCAGTGGTTTGTAGTTTTCCTTAAGGTCCTTCACATCCCTTGTATGTTGGATTCCAAGGTATTTTATTCTCTTTGAAGCAATTGTGAATGGGAGTTCACTCATGATTTGGCTCTCTGTTTGTTTGTTATTGGTGTTTAGGAATGCTTGTGATTTTTGCACAATGATTTTGTATTCTGAGACTTTTCTCAAGTTGCTTATCAGCTTAAGGAGATTTTGGGCTGAGACGATGGGGTTTTCTAAATATACAATCATGTCATCTGCAAACAGGGACAATTTGACTTCCTTTTATCCTAATTGAATACCCTTTATTTCTTTCTCTTGCCTGATTGCCCTGGTCAGACCTTCCAACACTATGCTGAACAGGAATGGTGAGAGAAGGCATCTCTGTCTTGTGCCAGTTTTCAAAGGGAATGCTTCCAGTTTTTGCCTATTCAGTATGATATTGGCTGTAGATTTGTTATAAATAGCTCTTATTGTTTTGAGATACATTCCATCAACACCTAGTTTTTTGAGAGTTTTTAGCATGAAGGGCTGCTGAATTTTGTCAAAGGCCTTTTCTGCATCTATTGAGATAATCATGTTGTTTTTCTCTTTGGTTCTGTTTATGTGATGGATTACGTTTATTGATTTGCATTTGTTGAACCAGCCTTGCATCCCAGGGATGAAGAGGACTTGATCGTGGTGGATAAGCTTTTTGATGTGCTGCTGGATTCAGTGTGCCAGTATTTTACTCAGAAGTTTTGCATTGATGTTCATCAGGGATATTGGTCTAAAATTCTCTTTTTTTTTGTTGTGTCTCTGCCAGGCTTTGGTATCAGGATGATGCTGGCCTCATCAAATGAGTTAGGGAGGATTCCCTCTTTTTCTATTGATTGGAATAGTGATTGGAATAGTTTCAGAAGAAATGGTACCAGCTCCTCTTTGTACCTCTGGTAGAATTTGGCTGTGAATCCATCTGGTCCTGGACTTTTTTTGGTTGGTAAGCTATTAATTATTGCCTCAATTTCAGAGCCTGTTATTGGTCTATTCAGAGATTCAACTTCTTCCTGATTTAGCCTTGGGATGGTGTATATGTTGAAGAATTTGTCCATTTCTTCTAGATTTTTCTAGTTTATTTGCATTGAGGTGTTTATAGTATTCTCTGATGGTAGTTTGTATTTCTGTGGGATCAGTGGTGATATCTCCTTTACCATTTTTTATTTTTTATTTATTTTTCTTTTTGAGATGGAGTCTAGCTCTGTTGCCCAGGCTGGAGAGCAGTGGCACAATATCGGCTCACTGCAAGCTCCGCCTCCTGGGTTCATGCCATTCTCCTGCCTCAGCCTCCCGAGTAGCTGGGACTACAGATGCCCACCACCACACTCCACTAATTTTTTTGTATTTTTAGTAGAGATGGGGTTTCACCATGTTAGCCAGGTTGGTCTCGATCTCCTGACCTCATGATCCACCTGCCTCGGCCTCCCAAAGTGCTGGGATTACGGGCGTGAGCCACCGCACCCAGCCGCCTTTGTCATTTTTTATTGCTTCTATTTGATTCTTCTCTCTTTTCTTCTTTATTAGTCTTGCTAGCAGTCTATGAAGTTTGTTGATCTTTTCCAAAAACCAGCTCCTGGATTCATTGATTGTTTGAAGGGTTTCTTTGTGTCTCTATCTCCTTCAGTTCTGCTCTGATCTTAGTTATTTCTTGCCTTCTGCTAGCTTTTGTATTTGTTTGCTCTTGCTTCTCTAGTTCATTTAATTGTGATGTTGGGGTGTCAAGTTTAGATCTTTCCTGCTTTCTCTTGTGGGCCTTTAGTGCTATAAATTTCCCTCTACAAACTGCTTTAAATGTGTCCCAGAGATTCTGGTACATTGTGTCTTTGTTCTCATTGGTTTCAAAGAACATCTTTATTTCTGCCTTCATTTTGTTATTTACCCAGTAGTCATTCAGGAGCAGGTTGTTCAGTTTCCATGTAGTTGTGCGATTTTGAGTAAATTTCTTAATCCCGAGTTCTAATTTGATTGCACTGTGGTCTGAGAGACAGTTTGTTGTGATTTCTGTTCTTTTACATTTGCTCAGGAGTGCTTTACTATCATCTATGTGGTCAATTTTGGAATAAGTGCGATGTGGTGCTGAGAAGAAGGTATATTCTGCTGATTTGGGATGGATAGTTCTGTAGATGTCTATTAGGTCTGCTTGGTGCGGAGCTGAGTTCAAGTCCTGGATATCCTTGTTAACCTTCTGTCTCATTGATCTGTCTAATATTGACAGTGGGGTGTTAAAGTCTCCCATTATTATTGTGTGGGAGTCTAAGTCTCTTTGTAGGTCTCTAAGGACTTGCTTTATGACTCTGCGTGCTCCTGTATTGGGTGCATATATATTTAGGATAGTTAGCTCTTCTTGTTGAATTGATCCCTTTACCATTATGTAATGGCCTTCTTTGTCTCTTTTGATCTTTGTTGGTTTAAAGTCTGTTTTATCAGAGACTAGGATTGCAACCCCTGCTTTTTTTTGCTTTCCATTTGCTTGGTAGATCTTCCTCCATCCCTTTATTTTGAGCCTATGTGTGTCTCTGCATATGAGATGGGTCTACTGAATACAGCACACTGATGGGTCTTGACTCTTTATCCAATTTGCCAGTCTGTGTCTTTTAATTGTGGCATTTAGCCCATTTAAATTTAAAGTTAGTATTGTTATGTGTGAATTTGATCCTGTCATTATGATGTTAACTGGTTATTTTGCCTGGTAGTTGATGCAGTTTCTTCCTAGCATCGATGGTCTTTACAATTTGGCATGTTTTTTCAGTAGATGGTACTGGTTGTTCCTTTCCATGTTTAGTGCTTCCTTCAGGAGCTCTTGTAAGGCAGGCCTGGTGGTGACAAAATCTCTCAGCATTTGCTTCTCTGTAAAGGATTTTATTTCTCCGTCACTTATGAAGCTTAGTTTGGCTGGATATGAAATTCTGGGTTGAAAATTCTTTTCTTTAAGAATGTTGACTATGGGCCCCCACTCTCTTCTGGCTTGTGGAGCTTCTGCCAAGAGATCTGCTGTTAGTCTGATGGGCTTCCCTTTGTGGATAACCTGACCTTTCTCTCTGGCTGCACTTAACATTTTTTTCCTTCATTTCAACCTTGGTGAATCTGACAATTATGTGTCTTGGAGTTGCTCTTCTCAAGGAGTATCTTTGTGGTGTTCTCTGTATTTCCTGAATTTGAATGTTGGCCTGCCTTGCTAGGTTGGGGAAGTTCTCCTGGATAATATCCTGAAGAGTGTTTTCCAGCTTGGTTCCATTCTCCCCATCACTTTCAGGTACACCAATCAAACATAAATTTGGTCTTTTCACATAGTCCCATATTTCTTGGAGGCTTTGTTCATTTCTTTTTACTCTTTTTTCTCTATACTTCTCTTCTCAGTTTATTTCATTCATTTGATCTTCAATCACTGATACCCTTTCTTCCACTTGATCGAATTGGCTACTGAAGCTTGTGCAGGCATCACGTAGTTCTCGTGCCGTGGTCTTCAGCTCCATCAGGTCATTTAAGATCTTCTCTATACTGTTTATTTTAGCTAGCCATCCTTCTAATCTTTTCTCAAGGTTTTCAGCTTCCTCGTGATGGTTTTGAACATCCTCCTTTAGCTCGGAGAAGTTTGGTATTTCCGACCTTCTGAAGCCTACTTCTGTCAACTCGTCAAATCATTCTCTGTCCTGCTTTGTTCCATTGCTGGCGAGGAGCTGCGATCCTTTGGAGGAGAAGAGGCACTCTGATTTTTAGAATTTTCAGCTTTTCTGCTCTGGTTTCTCCCCATCTTTGTGGTTTTATCTACCTTTGGTCTTTGAAGTTGGTGACCTACAGATGGGGTTTTGGTGTGGATGTTTTTTTGTTGATGTTGATGCTATTCTTTTATGTTTGTTAGTTTTCCTTCTAACAGGTATTTAAGCTCCAGGTCTGTTGGAGTTTGCTGGAGGTCCACTCCAGACCCTGTTTGTCTGGGTATCACCAGTGGCGGCTGCAGAACAGCAAATATTGCTGCCTGATCCTTCCTCTGGAAGCTTTGTCCCAGAGGGGCACCCACCTCTACGAGGTGTCAGTTGGCCCCTACTGGGAGGTGTCTCCCAGTTAGTCTACACGGGGGTCAGGGACCCACTTGAGGAGGCAGTCTGTCCGTTCTTAGAGATCAAACACCATGCTGAGAGAACCACTGCTCTTTTCAGAGCTGTCAGACAGGGATGTTTAAGTCTGAAGAAATTTCTGCTGCCTTTCGTTCAGCTATGCCCTGCCCCCAGAGGTGGGGTCTACAGAGGCAGTAGGCCTTGTTGAGCTGTGGTGGCCTCCGCCCCATTCTAGCTTCCCTTCCGCTTTGTTTACCTACTCAAGCCTCAGCAATGGCAGATGCCCTTCCCCCTGCCAGGCTGCTGCCTTGCAGGTTGATCTCAGACTGCTGCGCTAGCAATGAGCAAGGCTCCATGGGCGTGGGACTCACTGAGCTAGGCACAGGATATGATCTCCTGGTATGCCATTTGCTAAGACCGTTGGAAAAGCGCAGTATTTGGGCAGAATTGCCCCATTTTTCCAGGTACAGGCTGTCACAGCTTCCCTTGGCTAGGAAAGGGAAATCTCCTGACTCCTTGCACTTCCCAGCTGAGGCAACAGCCTGCCCTGCTTCAGCTTGCCCTCTGTGGGCTGCACCCACTGTCCAACCAGTCCCAATGAGATGAACCAGGTACCTCAGTTGGAAATGCAGAAATCACCCATCTTCTGTGTTGATTATGCTGGGAACTGGAGACTGGAGCTGTTCCTATTCAGCCATCTTGGAACAGTCCTGGGTCATGTGTTTTGATGACTTTGAATATCTATCTTTTTCTTTTTCTTTTTTCTTTTTTTGAGACAGGGTCTGGCTCTGTCACCCAGGCTGGAGTGCGGTGCTATGAACTTGGCTCACTGCAGCCTTGACCTCCTAGGCTCAAGTGATCCTCCCATCTCACCCTCCAGAGAAGTTGGGACTACAGGTGTGTACCACCATGCTTGGCTAGTTTTTGTATTTTTTTGTAGAGATGAGATTTTTGCCATGTTGCCCAGGATGATCTTGAATTCCTGGGCTTAAGAGATCTGCTTGGCTTGGTCTCCCAATATGCTGGGATTACAGGCATAAGCCACCACACCCAGCTCTTTATTAATCTTTTAAGTGGTGTAGGTAGACCATTGACATTTGAAGTGATTATTGATATAGTTGAATTGATGTCTGCCGTATTTGTTATTGTTTTCTATTGGTTGCTCTTGTTCTTTGTTCCTGTTTTTGTCTTCCATACTTTTTTTGCCTTTTGTAGTTTGTTTTTTAAATTTCTATTTTAATTTTTTAAAGAATTTAATGCATTTTAAAACTTACAGGAACAGCACAGAAAACAGACAATATTAGAAACCTGTACTGTCGTGTAGGATAACTGAGAATAGTGAATGAATGGGGTCTACTGTATGATAAAAGTGCTACAAACCCCATTTGCTTGCTGTCCATAGAAGCTGAATTGTTTTAAAATATCCAAATGCTGGCATTATCCAGAAAAATTTAACAGGTTTGTTTATAATTATTATAAAGTTGAACTGCTGAAACTTGTTCACTGAAGCATTTTGACTTGCATTAATGCCTTGTGTCCCTGCATTTATATTAAAAATTCACACACAAATAAAAATGGAAAAACTGCCAATACCTGATTTAAGTCCTGTATTTTTCCACTCACAATCACATTCTTAGGTTCCTTTTGACCCCAGGGGAAAAAAAAACCTAACATTCAGAACTATCACTAACAGGTGGTGAAAAATTTTTTTTTTTTTTTTGAGAATGAAATGTTTCCCATCATAGTGATCTTATCCACGTTCTCCACATATGGGGCATATTAGCCGGATGTCCTTTGGCACATTGTTACACATTTGGCATGGACAGCACACAAGTTAATGTCTTCAGAAAGGCATCGCTTGACTCCTGCAAAGCACCAATAGTTGCGATCTGGAAGCGCAGATCTGTTTTAAAGTCCTGAGCAATTTCTCACACCAGATGCTGGGAAGGAAGTTTGTGAAACAGGAATTCTTGGACTTCAGATGACGTCTGATTTCCTGGAGTGCCACAGTACCGGGCCTGGGACGATGAGGTTCCTCCACCCCTCCGGTAGAGGGCGCACTCTGCAAGCTGCTTTTGCAGCCGGTGGCTTCCTGGGCGCTTTACATTGGTGGCCTTTCGGGCAGTCCGCTTTGTGGGAGCCCAGGTGTGGAGACCTCCGGGCTCTAGCCCCATCTCCTTCATGGAGCGCACAGAGGTAGAGGAGGCGCTGGTGTTAGACAACGAAGGTGGGGCAAGAGAGGCTCCTTTTGCAGTTTTAATTAAGCATTTTATATGGTTCCATTTTCTCTCCTTTTTCAGCATATCAATTATACTTTAAAAAAAAAAATTGGGTTGCCTGGCCGGGCGCGGTGGCTCACGCTTGTAATCCCAGCACTTTGGGAGGCCGAGGGGGGTGGATCACGAGGTCAGGAGATCGAGACCATCCTGGATAACACAGTGAAACCCCGTCTCTACTAAAAATACAAAAAAAATTAGCCGGGCGTGGTGGCGGGCACCTGTAGTCCCAGCTACTCGGGAGGCTGAGGCAGGAGAATGGCGTGAACCCGGGAGGCGGAGCTTGCAGTGAGACGAGATTGCGCCACTGCACTCCAGCCTGGGCGACAGAGTGAGACTCCCTGTCAAAAAAAAAAAAAAAAATTGGGTTGCCTGAGAGCTCACAATATACATAGACAATTAATCTAAATTCACTTTCAAATTACACTCTATTGCATCAGGAGTAATGCAAATATCTTTAAAAAAATTTATTTATGTATTTCTTTTTTTGAGACAGGGTCTTGCTGTGTCACCCAGGCTGGAGTGCAGTGGAGCGATCTTGGTTCACTGCAGTCTCCACTTCCCAGGTTCAAACGATTCTCCTGCCTCAGCCTCCTGAGTAGCGGGGATTACAGGGGTGCACCACCATGCCTGGCTAATTTTTTTCTGTATTTTTAGTAGAGATGGGATTTCACCATGTTGGCCAGGCTGGTCTCAAACTCCTGACCTCAGATGATCTGCCTGCCCTGGCTTCCCTAAATGTTGGGATTACAGATGTGAGCCACTGCATCTGGCCACAAATATCTTATCACAAAACACAGTCCTAATTCCACTTTTGCATCCATTGTAGCATTGCTGTCATTCATTTCACTTATACGTAAGCATACAGAAACACACACGCGTATGCATACACAAGCATGTATACACATACACACAAAAGCATACAGAAATAAACATATTGTTGTTATTATTTTAAACAAGTCATTATCTTTTAGATCAATTAAGAATGAGAAAAATACATTTTTTTATTTTGCCTTCACTTATTCCTTCTCTGATGCTCTTCCTTTTCTTTTGCAGATCTGACTTTCTGACCTATATCAGTGTTTTTTTTCTCTCTGAAGAACTTCTTTTAAAATTTATTGCAAACCAGTGCTACTGGCAACAATTTCCCTCAATTTTTGTTTGTCTGAGAAAGTCTTTATTTCTACTTCACTTTTGAAGGATAATTTTACAGGGTAGGATTTTAGGTTGGTGTTCTTTTTTTTTTTTTTTTCTCTTAACACTAAGTATTTCACTCCAGTCTCTTCTTGCTTGCATGTTTCTGAGAAGTCTGATGTAATTCTTATCTTATTCATTCTTATCTTATCTTATCTTAGTTCCTCTATAGGTAAGGTTTTTTGTTTTTTTTTTAAACTTCTGGCATCTTTCAAGATTTTTTCCTTTTGATTTTTCTGAAGTTTGAATATGATATGCTCAGGTATAGTTTTTTTTTTTTTTTTTTTTTTTTTTTTTTTTTTTTGAGACAGAGTCTTGCTCTGTCACCCAGGCTGGAGTGCAGTGGTGTGATCTCGGCTCACTGCAAGCTCCACCTTCTGGGTTCACACCATTCTCCTGCCTCAGCCTCCCGAGTAGCTGGGACTACAGGCGCCCGCCACCACGCCCTGCTAATTTTTTTGTATTTTTAGTAAAGACGGGGTTTCACTGTGTTAGTCAGGATGGTCTCGATCTCCTGACCTCGTGATCTGCCTGCCTTGGCCTCCCAGAGTGCTGGGATTACAGGCGTGAGCCACCAAGCCTGGCCTACTCAGGTATAGTTTTTTTTCCTTTTTGCATTTATCCTGCTTTATGTTCTCTGGCTTCCTGGATCTGTGGTTTAGTGTCTGACATTAATTTGAGGGAAATTCACAGTCATTATTGCTTCAAATATTGCTTCTGTTCCTTTCTCTTTTTTCTCCTTCTGGGATTCTCCTTATGCATGTATTACACCTTTTGTAAGTGTCCCACAGTTCTCTGATGTTCTGTTCAGTGTTTTTCAGTCTTTTTTTTTCTCTTTGTGTTTCAGTTTGGAAGTTTTTGTTATCATATCTCCCAGCTCAGAGATTTTTTTCCTTGGCCATATCCAGTCTCCTTGTGAGCATGTCAAAGGCATTCTTCATCTCTGTTACAGTGTTTTTAATCTTTAGTATTTCTTTTTGATTCCTTTGTGGAATTTCCATCTCTATGCCTACATTATCCAAGTGTTCTTACATGTTGTCTACTTTCTTTGTTAAAGCTCTTTGCATATTAACTTATATGAGGGAGTAGGAGTTGGGATTTTCCCTTGCCCCACGTGGAAGGCTACAGCAGGCTGGGATTGGTTATTTCCCTTCTCCAGGTCTGTTAGGCTCTGAAAAGCACACGACAGGTGAGGCTCGGGTAAAACAGTTTTTCTTGAGGGCAGGTCTTGTTAGAGGAACAGAATGCTCTGTTTTATCTCAAAATGGTTCCTTTTCTCCTCCCCCTGCTGGAAGCTCAAGAGGGTTTTCTTTCTTTAACATTCACTGTGCAGCTGCTGGAGCTCCTAAAGGTAAACTTACAGAAGTGTGGGGGCCCCCTGTGACTGGGTCATCGTGGAATTTTTAACTCTCAGACCTGTCCACACTGAGCCTCCAACAATTTATCAATTACAGTCCAGGGTTTTCCACCCTGGTACTGGTTCCCATAGTGGTTTCTGCTCTGGTAATTTGTGATTCTCTGTATCTGTCTGCCTGCCTCTCTAATTTTGGGGCAGCAGTGTGCCCTTGACCTCATTTCTCTGAGGGCCATAAGACGAGTCACTGACTTCGCAGTTTGTAAATCTCCTAGCATAGATGCTTGATAGATGGTAGCTGCGGTGGGGGGACTCTCTGAAGCTCAACGTTTCATTTGGGCAGTGGTGTGGGGTTGGAACTTGTCCATGCTCTCTACTCAGTGCCCTTATCGCTAGGATGCTCAGCGTTTTCCTGGTACCCTCGCTGTTTCCTGGGTTATTGGGGGCAAAGGAAGTACGTTCCTCCTACAGCAACAGTGGCTTCCCAAGCTCCTCTTTGTAGCATCAATTTTTGTCAAACCAGAGGCATGAGTTGACCATCCCACCATGGGCAGGAAGGTATGAGCTCCCTCCCCTTGGACCAAAGGCTTCAGCTTACCCACGAATCTAAAGAGCAGAGCAACAAAGAGTGACAAGGCAGCAGCAGCAAACCACGGCACAATTTATGGAGCATGGAAAAGACTCTGGAGCTTCCCATTGGTATTTAAGCCACATTCTGAGGCTCAGCAAACAATCACTGTCAGGCACATTATCTTTGAATACAAAGGACAACAAAGTGTAATACAGTCTGCAGTTCAGCCCAACATTCTTGTCGGTCCTTTCCAATTTTTTATTTTTCTCACTACTTGACAATATTATGATTTCTTCCTACAGGGGATGAAACTACAAGCCCCTGCCTATTTCCCTGCTTGGCTATTATTTGAGGTTCTATTATAAGCCTCTGGCAGGCCGCCGCAGACACATAAACCTTTTTTTTTTTTTTTTCAAGGCTACACACGTGGTACTCAGTTTCCATTCATCTTTTGTCCACTCTGGTCAGGGATGGTGCTGACGACAGACCCCAAGATCTCAGTAATCTTGGGAATTAGATTGAGGTTTCAGAACTCGTGATTGCAGAGTCAAATCATGCAGACTTGGCAAAGCTGTCCCTGCCAAATGCCCCTTTTATCTGAATTAAAAAACATGGTGCCAGATTCCAAGCTGTGTACTCATTCCAAAAAGTCTTATGTTTTCTGGCATCATTTAACTTTTAGGTCAACAGAGTTTAAAAAATAGCTTTGCCTTTTTCCATTAACACCTAATAAGACCCTATGTAGTTTTAGAAAAGCACTGTGAATATTACAGTATTTTGTATTTGGAAAAAAAAACAAAAAAATCTATTTCCTCTTAAAAAAAACTGAGGAGCAAGTAAGCGAGCAGACTTAGTGTTCATAGCAATATTACATGTTTTTAAGTTAAGGTATTTTTCAAGATAAAAATGCATTTTAAATATTACTGTTTTGTATTTAGCTGTGGTATGTGGTTTATTCTGCAACTTTAATGACCCTTAAAGGAATGGGTGATTTTGTGCTTATCTTAGAGGGCATGGGTTAATAAAGGTTGAAAAGACTGTTGTAGATTTCAGTTTTATTATGAATTCCTTGCTCATTTAAAGTGATAGTTACCATCTATGTCTTTTCTGAGAGAGACACCAAGGTGCAGGTAGGTTCATTACAGAAAAACACAGTATGTTGAAAAAACTCTTTGTTCTGTAAATTGATTGGGCCAAATTTCTGGATTTGAAGGGAATTGGAAGGGAGCTCCAGTGCTGTGGAGGGCCCAGCAGAAACAGGGGCATGAGGCGTGGCGATGCTTCGCGCTGCCCCCACATCTGCCTTGCACGGCAGGTCAGTGTCTGTTCGAAGGAGTCACCAAATGGGTGAGGGGTGGCCCCCGCTGGTGCTGCAGCCTGTGGTGCTCCTAAGTGGCAGTGACAGCTCATTCAGCAGCAGTGTGACCTTCAGGGGAATGCCTGCCACTCACCCACTTGGGAGAATCCCAGACTTTCAGGCCACAGGCTCCTTGCCTATAAAATGAGAGAGATGGATTAGATGATTTGCAGGGTCCTCCTCCAGTCTGAAATGCTATGATTCTATGAAATTAAGCCCATTTGATCTAAGATTGGAACCAAAAACCTTCTGCGTGTGTGTATGATGGAGGAATGGATTGTAATGCAGATAGGATAAAACACTCCTTTTAGCCTTCTTTTTGCCTTTCCCTTTCCCCATTTCAAAGGTGTTTTTTTTTTTTTCCCTCAGTGCATATTATCTGCTCTGTGCTGAGCAGGTTCAGAAAAGTATAAACCATATTCCTTCCCTTAGGATGCTTAACATTTCGTGGAGGAAGTCACTAACACATGAAATAGTAACATGGAGCCACAGATCATTCTTTTTTTTTTTTTTTTTTTTTTTTTTTTTTTGAGACAGGGTCTCATTCTGTTGCCCAGGCTGTAGTGCAATGTTTTGATCTCTGCTTACTGCAACCTCCATTTCCCATGCTCAAGCTATCCTCCTGCCTGAGCCTCTACCTCCCAAGTAGCTGGAATTACAGGCTCACAACACCACACCCAACTAATTTTTGTGTATATATATATGTGTGTATATATCTATATATATATTTTGAAACAGGGTCTTGCTCTGTTGCCCAGGCTGGAGTGCAGTGGCTCGATCTCCACTTACTGCAACCTCTGCCTCTGGGGTTCAAGTGATTCTCCCACCTCAGCCTCTTGAGTAGCTAGGACTACAGGTGTGCACCACCATGCTTTGCTAATTTTTTTTATTTTTTTTTTGTATTTTTTGGTGGAGACAGGGCCTCACCATGTTGGCCCAGGCTGGTCTCGAACTCCTGACCTCAAGTGATCTGCCTGCCTTGGTCTCCCAATGTTCTGGGATTACAGGTGTGAGCCACCATGCCCAGTCTAATTTTTGTATGTTTTGTAGAGATGGGGTCTAGCCATGTTGCCCAGGCTGGTCTCAAATTCCTGAGCTCAAGCGATCCACCTGCCTTGGCCTCCCAAAGTGCTGGGATTACAGGCGTGAGCTACTGCACCTGGCCAGCCATATACCACTACCTCTTTATTATTGCAGTTTACACCTTGGTGTTTCCCCCAGCTCTGCTCATCAGCTTTAGCCTACTCTCCTTTGTTTTTTCTTTGCTTTTGTTGACTAATATATCCTAAGCGCCTAGAACAGTGCCTCAATAAATTAGGCAGTGAAATAGACATTTGTTGAATGAATGAATGGATGGATGAGGTTAGGTAGGGACAGAAAGCAGAAACAGAGAGGTGGGATTTAGGTGGGCCTCAAAGGCTGGGCACATACATCTTTGTAGAGAGGGACAAGGCCCCTATAAATGATAGGGCTCCTTATACTGTTAGATTGACAGGTCTCTGTTTTGAGCACTGTTTGTTGAGATGAAACTCTTGGAAAAATCCTGAAGACCTCCTATCCTGTGTTCTCCATGGACACATTAAGCCCCTGCAGAGGCCATTGTGATTGTAAGTGAACTTTTTTACTTTGAACAGTAAGATATCACTGGGTGGGTCCCCCATCCTGTGGCTGTCTTTCTGTCCAGGCAAGCCATTGTTAGAAATGTCTCTCCGTGCTCAAACAGCAATAGCTACTCCTGGGCACCTTGCAGAGCAGAGTGAGGTGAGCACTAAGGGACCTGAGGATCTTCCAATCTGGTGGTTTCCCAATGTTGGCTACATATTAGGATTCCCTAGGGAGCTTTTAAAAAAATACTGGGGCTTTGGCCTCCACCTCCTCCCCCAGATTCTCACTTAATTAGTCTGGGATGGAGGGGCCCAGGCACCATAGTTAGTTTACAAGTTCCCCAGGTGATTCTAATATGCAGCCAGGGTCAGAGCCACCAAATACTTCTAGCTCTCTCATTTGATTAGTGAGGGAGCCCAGGCCCAGAGAAATCAAGCGGCTTGTCTAAAGGTGACAGGTTGTTATTACCTTCAGGTGGCCATCAGAGGAGCTGCACAGAATGTCTTTGGACTGACAATTTTCAGTTTGCCAGATTCTATGGCGAATTACATGAATCTAGGCTGGATAATTAAGTCATAGACACAGAGCACGTATTAGAGATGTGCAAGGTACCGATCTGGCTGATTAGAAGACAGGCAACAAAGGCTCAGACGTGTGTACCATGAGGACCCCCATGTCACAGGTGCCAATAATAAGTGACTCAGAGCCCTCGATGGACCACAGATAAAGGCATTGGAAATGATCAACACTGCAGGTCACCAAAGGGAATTGTCCTGGCTTGGCTGTTTCCTGGAGAGCTTTGTTTGCAGAGCCCATGGTCTTTACAGGCTGTGCTCTGGGTGTCCTAGTACTGTCAGGGTGTGGGTGCTTCTTCCTCTCAAAGAGAGGCCTTTCTGTGTCTGATCTTGCAGTAGGGGACCACGCCATCGCAGAAGAAAAGCCAAGGCTTGCTTTTCCACAGGGTGCTCACAATCATACCAGAAAAAAGTAATGAACAAAACAACCTTTGCTACCAATGTGCTGTTCTCAGAAAGATACATCGTGGAGGAACAAGCTGTCTCTGCCACTTAGGATGACTGGGTCTCCCCCACAGAGCCCTTATGTCCAGTCAGTGATGGTTACAAAAATACTGACTCCCAGCAAGAAGAAAAATTAAAGGAGAAAGTGTCTTGAGAGGCCAGGGCACCAGGAGGAAAGACCCACTTCCAGTGATTTTTCTTTCTGGACCTAATGGGACACCAAGGGGTGCTCTGTCTTAAAGCCAGGCACAGGTGGGGCTGAGCACCTTTGTTCCCACTTTTAGTGTTCTCTGCTTTTGCAGCTCCTGGGCTCCGTGGCTGTTCTGTGAGAAGGAACTGTGGTAGTCCCTGCTGAAGGCAGCTGCCCTAAAAGAGAAAACTGTGGTCAGTGGTCTACACCATCAATACTTCAGGCTGTGGGGAGGATATTGAGCTGTGGAAAAGATATGTAAGAGGTTGTTTCTTGGGTAGGGGGAATTCATTCAAGAGACATAGATCAAGTTCTTACTTGAGAGTCTGCTAAGCTTGGGGAGAGGGCAGTGGTTGTTTTCGATGTAACCAGAATCAAAAACAATGAGCTGGACAGGAGAGGATAAATGCATTTCTCTCTCCCTTTCTGCTTGTGGAAATAATTATTGGGGAAAGAAGGCCCTGTCTAGGAATTTGATCTGGTCCAAAGAACGTATAAACCATAATTTTAGAGTTGTGTGTTCTTTGTGAAATTAAGAGGGAAGATGAGGGAAAGGTGATTGGTGTTGCCAAAGGACAGTTCTCGGATATAGCATCCCTGTTCTCATGGAGCTTATAGCCTGGTGGGGAAGACGTACAATACGCAAATAACAAACTACACACACACACACACACAAATACACACACATACACACGTACTTCTGTACGTGTGCTGATAACGTCAAGGAAGAAAAATGAATCGGGGAAGGGTTGGAGGATATTTTAGATAGGGTGGTGGGGAAAGGCCTTTGAAGATGTGAATTTGAGCAAAGACTAAGGGAAGTAAGAATTTGGCTACATGGAGTAAGGGCATGCTAGCCAGAAGGAAGAGCTGTCACAAAGACCTTCAAGGATGAAGCACTGGCATCTAGCATTGAGAAAACATCACAAGCAAGGGCAAGAGTGCAATGGTTAGTGGTCACCTCTGACCAAGATCAAAGAGGAGTCCAAGGAGGTGGTGTTACCTAGATTAAACCTTGCAAGATTTGTACGATTTCAATAGGCTGGATTCTGAGCAACCCAAGGGAAGAATGATGCCCTGATGTTCACAAGACCTTACACAAAGGAGATGTTCAATAATATTTATGGAACAAGGGAAAAGGTGGAGAGGAGGAAGGTATGAAAGAAAAAGGGAATGCTTCAAATAAAGATGTAGAGGTGGAAACTGTGGGTTAGATTCTGGGAATGGTGGAGTTTGGTTGGAATATCCATTATGTAAAGGATGCAAAAATTGGTCATGAAAAATGTCGGTTGATGAACTGATAATAAACGGCAAGAATACTAAATTCTGAAGCTTGGGCTGTGTTGTGCAGGCAAGGAGGAGTCATGGTGGGCTTTTGAATAATGGAACTACACACACCAAAGCAGAACCTATGCTGAGAATAGGCTGGTTGGGGGATGGTTGGGGGATAGAATAGAAGCGGAAGCCTGCTATGGTTCCTCTGGAGAGAACCGGAGCTTCACGATTTGAGCTAGGGCTGAGTTTCCAGCAATAGAAAGGTAGGTAAGACATGGTACAAACAAACGGCTAATATTCTGTGACTGTTTAGATGTAGGAAGAAAAGATACAGGTGGAGTCAAGGATGTCTGATATTTCACATCTGATTGACCGGGAAGATGGCGGCCTCACCGATAGGAAAACAGAAGTAAAATGATATGGGATGGTTTAGAGATGGCAATAGTGCACCCAGGGGTTTGATGTTTAGCTAATGGAAAAGCAGGGATGATGCTCAGAGAAAAAGTTGGGATTGGAGAGGGAAGTTTGGAATTTCTACCTAGAGGAGATACAGATATTTAGGAAATGGAAAGAAAAAAGGCACCAGAACAGAAACACAGAGATTCTCACATTTAGGGCCTACAAAGAAGAAGAGGAAGCCACAAAGGAGAGTCAGAGGAGCAGTGGAACAGGCAGAAGAACCAGGGATGCCAGGGTTGGAAGTTTAAAGTGAGAGTCGTCAGTGGTGCCAAGCATTTTCACCCACAGGCAAGTATTTTGGCAACCAGGAGTCACGGCCGACTTTCAGGAGACACGTTAGTTAACCATTAGCGATGTAACTGGGACCTTTGTCAAGGGGAAACCAGCCTACCCTCATTGAAGGGGCTCTGAGGCTTTCTAATGACTCAAATCTAGAAATTGGTTGAGGGGTCACAATTCTGTTGGGATGATTCATGTCAGAATTCTATTCATCAGACGCAGCAGGTGGTATGTCTATTTCAATCTAGAGATACCAAAGATTTCTGTGGGTCGAACCACTGTGATCGCCCCGGTAGCTCTGCTGCCCATTACAGTAATGGTGCCAGCCTTGTGTCTGTGAATAAGGGTGACTGCCACCCTGGCATTTCTATCCTTGTGAATTTGGCAGTCCAATTCAGTGACTGCAGTTCCCACGGTTGTTCCTGGCCTGCAGAGAAGAGCCAACCTAACCTCTTCTATCTTCTGGTAGATATGTAAATTTATATCAGCCTTGGATTCTCCTGGCAGGTACAGTTAGGAATGGGTGAACAGGTCTTTTTTTTTTTGAAGCGGAGTCTCACTCTGTTGCCCAGGCTGGAGTGCAGTGGTGTAAAACCTCTTGGGTTCAAGAGATTCTCCAGCCTCAGCCTCCTGAGTAGCTGGGACTACAGGTGTACACCACCATGCCCAGCTAATTTTTGTATTTTTAGAAGAGACAGGGTTTCACCATGTTGGCCAGGCTGGTCTTGAACTCCCGACCTCAAGGGATTTGCCTGCCTCGGCCTCCCAAAGTGCTGGGATTATAGGCGTGAGCCACCATACCCAGCCTGAACAGGTCTTAAGTAATAAATCCACTCTACAATTCTGATTTCCTAAGCCTCTGGGTCTTGTCTTTTAAAGTTTGCTGAGGAAGTGCCAGCCTTTCAATGTCAGTCAGTAAAGGCCACCTTTGTTACTGTGTTTCAGGAAGTGACCTGTACAGACGTTTAGAGCCACTCTCAACTGCTCACATTAACACACCAAATCCAGGGTCTCTGCTCAGCGTACATGTGTCAACAAATTTGGCTTAATCTGGAATATTCCTTCCACCTGGATCCAACACCATGGGGATTCATTCCCAAACATGTTTTCCAGGATACTGTGGATAAAGTTCACGGTCTTTTGACTTCTGGTGTGTATGGCGCCTCCCTGTGGGTTACACTTTGAGCCCTCACTCCTGAGGCCTGCCAGGACTTGAGCCTGGTTGGAGGTCTAGAAGCAATGGGAGGCAGTTGGGTAAGGTCAGAGGAGAATCGGTCCCCTGCAAGGTAGTGACCTCAGTGGAGACCATGACAAGTTTCTCAGGCACAGGAAGGCCTCAGAAAAAGGAAGCTTGGATGAGGAAGAAGCGCTATTTCCACTGACAAAAAAGGCTTGGCAGAAATGATCTCACATTTTCAGTGGCCCAATTCATGCCCTGGTTTTAACATATAAGATTTTTGAAAGTTTGTGAATTCAATGCGCTTTGTCATTCAGCAGTCCTTAGGATTGAATTTAGGATTGTTTTTCAGAGATTTTGGCTACAGAAGACAAGAGATCCTTTAGGGAAGGCCTAGAAACTTCATGTTGTTCTTTCCCCAGACTTTGAGCTGAGAATTAGAAGCCCGAATCTCTTCATTTTCTTTTGCTAAGTTCTGCACTACTCTTAAAGGCAACCCACTCCATTAGACTCTTTATTTTCACCAAAAACATTATAGCAGCAACTACTTGGTCACCTAAAGCCTTGTCTTTCAGACACTTGATTACAAATGACAATTTAGTGAATATTTTGCCCTTGTGTGTCACAGGCTACTGATGTCCCTTGGCTATCGTCATAGGGCTATTAGTGCCTTTATGTCTAATCAGATCAGTGAACCAATTCTAGATATGCCAGTTCCAAGTCTAAGAACTCATCTTTAAAGTTCTGTTCCCCAGAAACCACTGCCAGCCCCAATATGTGCATCAGAGAAGCAGAACCACTGTGAGTGATGTGCATTTGGGATCCTCTCTTATGGCAGTTGGGCTGTATGTAATCATGGAAGCTGATGAAGACATCTTGGAAGGCTGTAGCCTCTGTGTTTGGTAGTGGAGGGTCTATTCTAAGTCAGCAGGACCAGAAATTGGGAAGAAAAGGAAGACATGAATGAAGCACAGGAAATTGAGGAGGAACTGGAAACTGTGAAGACAAACTAAACCCACAAGAACAAATGGTCAGTTGTGTCTGTCTCTCACCACCTGCAACCTGGATGACATGGGTGACCTGAAGAAGCTGGCGTCTTTTGCTGTGGAGCTTCGTGGTGCTTGACTCAGGACACAGAGAAGCTGGCGGGGGGAGGTCCAGCGGGAGGAAGAGGCTCCAGGCCAGCACCCGAGCCAGCAGATTGCACCAGTGTGGGACCTCTGAGTGGTAGCCTGCGGCTTTGATCCTGCCTTATATATCTTGCATCTATTTCTTCGGTGGCCAGTCCCAAGCCAGAACCACACAGGTTAGGAAATTCTCAGACTTGCAGTTTAACCTAGCTATGTTGTCACATTACAAAAATGTATTTTTCTGGCTGTTTCTAAAAGTATGGCATGAGCATAGTTAGGATGTGGAGACGGGAATCAAATCAGCTGGGTGCAGATCCCAGCTCTGGTCCATGCTGGCTGGGCAAACCTGGGTGGGTTTTTACCCTGAGTCTCTGCCTCTTCCTCTCTAAGTGAGGGAGCAACCACATGTAGGCCAGAGCACGAATGAGCTGTGAATGAGATCCTGGTAAACACCCGGTGAGGTGCCGGGTATGCAGCCAGGGCCCCAGCTTTCCATCAACCATTGTGGTCAGATTATTTGGGGATGGTCAAGAGTGATTTAGAAAATAGTGGAATGTGGATGTGGTTTTAAAATGCAACAATTTCAGCCAGGCGCAGTGGCTCGTGCCTGTAATCTCAGCACTTTGGGATGCCGAGGTGGGCGGATCACCTGAGGTCAGGAGTTCAAGACCAGCCTGGCCAACCTGGTGAAAACCAGTCTCTACTAAAAATACAAAAAAAAAAAAAAAAAAAGCCAGAAGTGGTGGCGGGCACTTGTAATCCCAGCAACTTGGGAGGCTGAGGCAGGAGAATTGCTTGAACCTGAGGTGGAGGTTGCAGTGAGCTGAGATCGCACCATTGCACTCCAGCCTGGGCGACAGAGCAGGACTCTGTCTCAAAACAAAGTAAAAACAAAAAAAGCACAAAATGCACCCATTTGGAGTCTAGTCAAGAAGCTTCCTGGTGGATTTGGTATCTTTTATCTGGCTTTCCAATACCCAGAATTCTTCTGGACAAGACTCTAATACTGGTTCTCGGTGCCCCGCTGTCTTGTCTGGCCTTGGTGTCTGGCCTGCTGTTTCCCAGCACATGCTAGGAGTGCCTCTCTCCTCCTCCCAGGCCCTAGCTCCTCTGGTCACTTCCTCCCGGCTTCTGCCTGCTCAGGTTGTTGTTCACTGTTCAGATTTTCCAAAACATGGCAACCCTGCGTCTTGGGCCCATGACGGGGAGAACAGGAACCTGAGCAGGTGACCTCAGTGAAGACTCCTAAGCTGGGAGAACATGACGCTCTGTGGAGGGTGACAGCAGCTGCTGCCTCCCATCACTGCTGGTCCCTACGGGGGCCTTTCACAGAGAGTCAGCCTCTCCAACAGGGGAGCAGGAGGGGCACGGGGAGGAGGAGAGTGGAGAGAAGAAGGGGGAGCATTCTTCTTAGCCTCCTTGCTTCCCCTAGCCAGGACTGGGTTCCTGGGCTCTGAAGAAGGGAGAGGCGGGTAGCTGTGGCGATTTCTGGCCGCTCACATGTGTGGAACCGCATGGATAGTCACACCACAACTCACCTGTGTGATAGAGGGAAGAGTATTTTATTAGTTTGGAATTAATGGCTTGTCTCAGTGATGGAGTCTTTTTTTTTTTTTTTCCTTATGGAGGACAGGAAGGCTGTGAGGAATATTTTATGCACAGTAAGGCTGTCTACCCTCTGTGTCGAATTGAAGAAGAAAAATGGAGAAACTCAGCCTTGTAAGAGTTCCCTTCTCCCAGAGGCCGGGAACATCCATGTGTGTAGTGCTTTTGATTAGATCTGCTGTTTTGCCCATGGCTGTTATCCATAAAAACACTCTTCTCATACACATCATTCAAGCCTCTATACATGATGCAGTTGCTTCTTTCTTTCTTTTTTTTTTTTCCCATCAAAGCCAAACAGGGTGGTGTTTTTCCTTAGTAAAACCCCTCTTCTTTTTGGCTCTATGCCTGGCTCTTCCCAAGGTGCTTGGAAAGAAAGGAAAAATTCAGAATCATTTCCTTTTGTTCTTGACTGATTCATGGGTGGAGGGAGGAAGGGGTGGTTTTCCGTTTGAAACATAGAACGATGTTGAAGCAATTTTCACAAATGGTGTTCACGAATCTGGATCGTGTGGCACTGCCCCATCAGTTGCAAGTTCTTTTTTTGTCTCTTCTCCTTTTTCTTTTTCTGCTTGTCTTTGAATGTGTATCACCCAGCACAGTGCTTGGCACAGAGCAGGTTTCTGGTGAGTGTCAACCACAGAATGTTGATGGTACACTCGATTCTGTGTAGCACACAGGGGCTCTCGCGTGGAGCGAAGTGCTTATTAATACACGTGTGAATTAAACACAACATTTGTGGCTACACTTTTCTACTTCCAAAGCTTTATTCATGGAGTGCTGTGGCATAAATCAGTCTCAACTTTGCTCAACCCCAAACAAGAGTTATGTAGGAGCAGGAAAATCAAACCCGTGCTTTCTTAATTATAGTAGTGGTTTGAAAGCAGTTATTGACCTATAGAGTCTCATTATTTGTCTTTCTGTCCATCCATATATCCATGTGACTAACACAGTCAAGAGGTCAGATAGGAATACAGCCAGAAATATGGTGCCTCTAATGTAACTGATAAGAATCTGAATTGGTGTGAATCTCTGTTGCAGGGGTCTACTTCTAGCACCCGATAAAACCAAACCAGCAGCCCTGGGAGGGAAGCCCTTCTGCATGATGGTTCTGCTAACGTCATCATGTGAAAAAAAGGGATATGCTTTTATGAGTATGTTTTGTGAAACCGAGAAAATAAAAGACAAAAAAATTGCTGAAAAAAAAAAATAGTACCATCGTACACATTTCTTAAAAGGAAAAGTCATTCTGTTCTCCCAGCCAGTGCAGACTTGCTGCCTTAAAGGAGAAGCCCGTTAAAAGAACATATTTGTGTGTGGAACAAGGTCATGCACTTATTGGTTTTCTGCTGCACAGCATAAATATACCAGACAAGGAGAATCAGTTTGCTTTTACTATAGCCTTGTACTGTGCACAAAGGCTGCAGCACATATATATTTTCTAATGCTGGCAGTGCCAAAGTACGGAGGAACCCAGAGTCAGGGGTTTCAAAATTAGAGAAGAGCCAAGCATTTGCTGCAAGAAATAAATATATTACGTGGAAAAACTCATCTGGTCTTTTTATCATTCCTTTTTTTTTTTTTTTTTAACAGACAGGGTCTCGCTATGTTGTCTAAGGGTTGGCCTCGAACTCTTGGGCTCCAGCGGTCCTCCCACCTCACCTCTTTTTTATTTTTATTTTTATTTTTTTTTGAGAAGGAGTCTTGCTCTTTCACCCAGGCTGGAGTGCAGTGGCGCGATCTCGGCTCACTGCAGGCTCCGCCCCCTGGGGTTCACGCCATTCTCCTGCCTCAGCCTCCTGCGTAGCTGGGACTACAGGCGCCCGCCACCTCGCCCGGCTAATTTTTTGTATTTTTAATAGAGACGGGGTTTCACCATGGTCTCGATCTCCTGACCTCGTGATCCGCCCGCCTCGGCCTCCCAAAGTGCTGGGATTACAGGCGTGAGCCACCACGCCCGGCCCCACCTCACCTGAATAGCTGGGACTACAGGTGCGCGCCTGGCTTCCAGCATCACATTCTGAGCAGTCAGTGACTGTGGTAGGAAGTGGGTGGGATAGCCTGGGTCCTCCAGGTCTCTGTGAAGCTGTTCCACAGACAAATGATTTCTATGTTTCTCAGATTCTCCCTTCTCTCCTGCACCAATTTGTCCAGCCATTGCAGTTTGACTAATGTTGTTCATCTCCATTGTGCTGCTCTCTTATTACTATTACTAATATGGTAACACTTCATTCATCCAGCCTCATCTGGGGTTAGTGTTCCACATAACTACATTTTCCAGTTCACTGATGTCGCTTCTTTGAGTGTCAAACTTTAGTTTGTTTTCATCATTCTGAATAACGATTTTCCTAAAATGTTTTAAACTCTTGCCTTCTCGAATGGCTTCCACACACATGATGTAGCCTTATCTCAGGGATTAGGGGGCATCTTTGCATTTACTGGTTTTGCTGTGCTGTAAAGCAGGTCTGTCCCTCCAGGCCATGGCGTTACCTAGGACTGCTTGGCTATGCTGAATGGCTCAGATCATTCACTGCTCATTCTGAGCGAAGGCATGTTACTTTACCTTTCTTAGAATCAACTTATTTACCTGTAAAAGAGAGGCAGTAGTGCCTACCTCATTGGGCAGATGGGTGAATTAAATGAAATTACACCTATCAGGGTTCATGGCCATGGCAACTGTTCAGTATGAATGAGCCATTCTTATTTAAAGTGAGGAATTCCATCAGTCATCACCACCACGACAGTAGTGCAATAATGATGACATTGGCATATATGCATGGAACACTTTAAAGATGCATACAGATATTTTCTCCAGCGCAGTTTAATACAGTTTACTCACTACCTGGGAGGGCCCTCCTGGCTGATCAGGGAAACTGGGAGTGGGTCAGCCTCTGTCTCTTCCTTTCTCTTCCGGAATGGTGCCCCAAACACTCATCCATGGTCTTCTGCCAGTTCAAGCTGAGGTTCCCCAGGAAAGCTTCCTTCCCCTTTTTGACCTAACTTGCATCTGACCCACTTTTGTGCTTAGCATCCCTTCAGCCCCCTGTGCTCTGTTTGTTCTGTGTCAATTTCTGTTTGTAGATAGGTTGCTTTGGCAGGTGTTCTTGGATGTGAAGTGGACTGTGGACCTGTGGGCTTCATTAAGTCCAGGCATCCTAACGCCCATCCCAGCCACCCAGTATCCTTGTGGGCATGTTGGCTGGGATGCATGGAATGGAAAAGATGATGACAGATTTGTAAGCAGCCCTGGTGGGAGGGGAGGGCAGATTCTGACACACACAAAGGGCCCAATGAGAGTAGAAGTGGGCAGTGCTGTGGCTCCAAGAGACAAGCTGTCTCCATCCACCTGGGGACACTGCCCCAGGACCAGGCTATTGGTGGCACCAAGACTGAGTGAGTGGATGGGGCTTGTGGGGGCTGCACTTCCACTGCGTGGGGAGTGCTGCTCATCTCCGGGCTCCTGGAGGCTGCCTTTGGGCTCTGTGCAGCCCTGGACTTCTCTGCCCCCAACTCCTTTGTCCTTACTCAGGAGGTTCCTGCCTCCTTTCGCTCAGGCCCACTCCTCCCTCCTGAGTTGTTTCCTTGAACTGGCTACTGAGCTTGACACATAACTGATGGTGAAAGCTGACTCTATCCAGAAGTGAAGCTCAGTCTCTTAACTTCCAACTAGAATCTAGACTTAGTCATCCCTGGAGCCTCTTTACATTCCATTCGCTCCACCAACAGCACAACTAACTTTGTGTTTCCAGCATGCTCTCCGGGGTGCTCCCATTCACTTCCTCCTTCTTTGGGGAGCCATGCCCCTTGTTCTTCTGCAGAGCAGAGGTGATGACATCCAGGAGCCCAGGGTGCAAGTTATCCTGGAGAGTTCTGCTCATGGCTTTCAGAGATGTGGCCCTCCTGGGTGGTGTCACTATTGCTTTGGAACATGAAAAGAACTACAAGAACAACAGCTTCAACTCACAGTGAGAGAAGATGGTATTTCTCTCACATACCATCTTACATAATGAGTGTGTTTCTGAAAAGTATATTATTGAAATGATATAAGTAAAATCATGTTTAGAGAGAGCTAGGCCAGTTGTTCACAAACTTGTTTAGACGGTTGTATAACTAGAAGTCTTGATGTTCTTTCCAGTATAAACACGTTCAGTAACATCACATGAGTCAGAGACACGTTCTGTAACATCACGTGAGTCGGGGACAACTTTACCAGCAGAAGGTATGACTATACCATGTAAGTGCAATATAGAATCACAAGCATGAAATCCCCCCAAAATCAGGTTATCAAGTGTGACATGATTGGTCCTTTTTCTTTAATAATTGCTTAGTACATGTTTGTTTGCTTCTTTATCAATTCTTCCTTAAGAGCAGATAAGTGGTACAAGTACCAAATATTTAAGAAAAATATATGGGAGACAAATTTAAATGGTTAAAGCTACATTCAGTAGTCTGTTTTTCTATGCGTTGGAAATTCTGCCTTTTTTTTCAGTTTTAGTGGTCAAACACTTTTGTTCAGCTTATGGGCAGGGTTTGGCACTTTGTTTTGAAAGTTTCTGCTGTAAGAGAACTCAGCCTTGGTTTTCTCTCTGTAAAATGGGAATAGTAATCGAACCTACCACATATGATTATTGTGAGGATGAAATGACATAATGTATGAAAATCATATATGAAGAGTGTTTGGCTGAAAACAAGGGCTCAGTAAATGGTAGATATTGTTTATAGCCTCGACTGTAATTCTTAATAATTTAACTAAGACATTTAAAAATTATACAAACATTTTGGTGACAACATGTACCAACTTACACTACTTATGGCACAATGCACACTGTAAATATGGGTAATAGTAGTTGTCTGTGTAAGAGTTCAGACCATGGTAAGATGGCCCTTGGAGAAACAATTCAATTAGGACATTCTGTATTGGTCCACAGGCGCTAACTAGGTGAAAGCGGGTTTATAAGAGCAGGATTCTTGGAGGGCCTATGGTGACTGGCACTGTGGTGTTTGGTTGAACTACCACAGGGGATGACCATACTGGCGAAGAACTGCAGTGGGATTGTTCTTGTGACCTTTGATTCTATAAATGCAAAGTTTCAATGAAAAGGAGCAGCAAAGGGAGAAGAAAATTAAACATTTTGGGGAATGAGCTGGCAGCTAATGGTGGTAGACATTGCTAATTTCCTCCCTTCCCACCTTCTCTCCCTCCCTTTGTTCGGTCCTCCCTCTCTTTTCTTCTTTCCACCATCTCTCTGCACTGCCCTCCCTTTAAAAAATAAGACATAATTTTTATAGGAAAGGATACACTTTCCCCCTTAAAATCTTCCCTAGGTACTTTTCTTAGGTGTATTTGTTGCTCTAGTCTTGTAAATGGGTCATGCATTTACTGGCTTTTTAAAAGGGAAATTTGTCCTTGATTCTAAATCTTCCGTTCATCTTCAAGAACAGGCTAAATGATTGCCACAGCTACCACCTCTTCTTCCTTGATGTGATTTTTACATTTACTTCCCCTCAAAAACCACCTCATTTTCTGCCACTTCCCGTAAGGCAGTCAAGCTGGTAACTATATTTTGATACTACTTACCAACCACCAGATAGAAGCCCTGACAATGATTACTGAAAATAGCAGCTAGGAATGGATGAGCATTTTCTTTCACCTTTCAGGCTCTTTACACCAGTTGTCTCCAAACTTCTTTTGATTCTGTGCCTCTATTAAAAAGAATATTGTAAATTCTAATGCAGAATTTCCCAATCAGATTGTTTCTCCAAGGGCCATCTTACCATGGCCTGAACGCTTATACACAATTGATTCTGTGCCTCTATTAAAAAGAATAGTGTAAACACACAATGTAACATATGCGTGTTTTAGATATAGTACATATATAAGTGTTTTTATGCATAGTTGTATTATGCATATCATGAAACATACATACAAATATAAGTAAATGGGATGAGACGTGAGATAGATAATACGTTAAGCATTAATTTATTTTATCTTGTTTTAATGGTTGTGATGGTTAATTGCATGTGTCAACTTGACTGGGACACAGGGTGCCCAGGTATCTTGTTAAACATTATTCTGAGTGTGTCTGGGGGGGTGTTTTCAGATGAGATTACACTTGAATGGGTAGACTGAGTAAAGCAGATGGTGCTCCCCAGTGTGGGGGGCCTCATGCAATCCTTTGGAGGCCTGAATAGAGCAGAAGGCAGAGTAAGGGAGAATGCACTCTCTGAGCCTGACTGTTGGGCTGGAACATTGGTCTTTTTCTGCCCTCAGACTGGGACTTATACCAGGGGTGCTCCTGGATCTTAGGCCTTCAGATATGGTCTGAATTATATCACCAGATTTCCCATGTCTTCAGCATGCAGATGGTAGATCATGGGACTTGTCAGCCACCGTAAGTGCATGAGCCAATTCCTTACAATGTCAGTCTCTCTTTCTCTTTCTCTCTCTATATGCACACACACACACACACACACACACACACACACACACACGAGGACCCAGACTAATACCATGATATGAATAATTTTTGCTCTCATTAAATATCTCAAAACCCTCAAACCCCAGATACCTTTGGGGTAAATTTCACTGGCCTTTGAGGATCCTCATATGCACCTGGACCTGATATAAATGATGAGATTCTAGACTTTGAATGGAGGCTGTGATGAGATGAAACTTTTGGGACACTTGAGGGGGAGCGAGTGTATTTTGCATGTAGGAAGGATGTGAATTATTAGGGGTCAAAGGGTGGACTATGGTAGCCAGCCTTCAAGGTGGCCCTCAGTGGTCCTCACCTCCTGGTATACTCCCTTCCCACACTACATCTGGGTTGGTTTGTGTGACCAACACAGTATGGTGAGAGTGATGAGTGATGGTGCTGACTTCTTTTTTTTTTTTTTTGAGAAGGAGTCTTGCTCTGTTGCCCAGTCTGGAGTGCAATGGGGTGATCTCAGCTCACTGCAACCTCTGCCTCCAAGGTTCAAACAATTCTCCTGCCTTAGTTTCCTGAGTAGCTAAGACTACAGGCATGCACCACCATGCCTGGCTAATTTTTGTATTTTTATTTGACATGGTGTTTCACCATGTTGGCCAGGCGGGTCTCGAACTCCTGACCTCATGTGATCCACCTACCCTGGCCTCCCAAAGTGCTGGGATTACAGACATTAGCCGCCATGCCTGGCCTGATGGTGCTGACTTCTAAGGCTAGGACTTTGCCACTTTTGCTTTGCTCTCTTGCAACACTCAGTCTGGGGGAAGCCAGCTGCCATGTTGTGAGGAGACTCAAGCAGCCTGATAGGGAGGCTCACGTGGTGAGGAATTCAGACCTCTTCCCAAAAGACAGCACCAACTTGCCAGCCAAACAAGTGAATCTTGGAAGTAGCTCCTTTAGTCCCAGTCAAGCCTTCCTATGACTGTAGCCCTGGCCAACATCTTCACCACAATCTCATGTGAGAGTCTAAGCTGGAATCACTCAGAGAAGTTGCACCCAAATTTTGACCAATAGAAACTGTGGGAGATACTAAGTCCTTATTATTGTTTTAAGTCACTAAGTTTTGCAGTGAGTTGTTTTACAGCAATAGATAACGAATACAGATTTGAATATTTTTGTGGACTGCTTTTCTGATATGATTAATTTTTCCATTGTTTTTGTCTCTTATGTGACTTCCAAATGTCACACTAGGACTTGGAGAAGTGTTGGTTCTGTCATGTTTGTGTTATTCATTTTATTCACTTGTGATTGTATTGTTGGTATTGTCTTCAGTCTGAGGTTTCCTTGTGGAAATCTTTTAAGCTACTTGTCTGTATTTTGGGTATTACATGCAAACTAATGTACTACGAGGCACTGAAAGTGATGAAAGACTGAGGACCACTGGCTGTGCTTGGATGGCTCTTTACCCTCCAATTCTTTCTGTACCATGTGATCTCATGCTCTGACATTAGATTGAGTGAGGCCACCATTGTCAACCTGTGTATTAAGTATTAATAGATTAGTGTCTTTCTGGCTTTTGTTTGGTGGGGTGGATAAAAATAATAAAATAAAAGTACTAACATTTCTCCCCCACCACATCCCAAGGCTCATCTTTGTTTTGCCTTGTTTTAGTTTGTTTTGAGACGGATTCTGCTCTGTTGCCCAGGCTGGAGTGCAATGCCCTGATCTTGGCTCACTGCATCCTCCGCCTCCCGGGTTCAAGCAATTCTCCTACCTCAGCCTCCCGAGTAGCTAGGACTTCAGGCGTGTGCCACCATGCTGGCTAATTTTTTGTATTTTTAGTAGAGATGGGGTTTCACCACATTGGCCAGGTTGATCTCGAACTCCGGACCTCAGGTGATCTGCCTGCCTTGGCCTCCCAACGTACTGGGATTACAGGTGTGAGCCACTGCACTCAGCCCAAGCCTCATCTTTAAAGACGACTGTTTTAGAACAGGGGTTGGCAAAGTCCTGGCTGTTTTTATAAAAGTGTCATTAGGACACAGCAACACGCCTTTGGTTATGTATTATCTTGGCTGCTTTTGTGCTACCATTGCAGAGTTGGGCACATGCAACAGATGATGTGAGCTTCAAAGCCCAAACTATTTACTATATGCCCCTTTACAGAAGGTCACCACTGTTGTTTTAGAAAATAAATGGAGCTTGAAGGTGCTTAGCATCAACTCACTTGCTCCCTCATGCAGGGGCAGGCAATATGCAGTACAAAGTCACCCAGGAAATTCTGGGAGAACAAAGTTCTGTGTCTGCACTGGGAGTGAAATTCTGGCCTGGGGCTTTGATTCTCACAGACTGTATCCTAGAACCCAGTTACAACTTGAACTTTAAGGGAACCAGTAGCAATATGGCAATGCAAGTAACTGGGCGGATCTGAACCAGGGCATCTTATATAACTATGGCTGATGGAAAACATCCCTCTCATTTCTTTCTACTATGTGTATCCTAAACCATAATCCAAAGGCTTATACTCCTTTCTTTTCTCAGAGCCCTTGTCCTCAACTCTTCTTCCCTTTGGATTGCTCTTCTCAAAGATCTTGGCTTGACTGGCACCTTCTCATTTAAGCTCAGCTTAAATGCCAACTCTACAGAGAGACCTTTTCTGGACACCTAGTCTAAGGTGGTCCCAATGACAGCCCCATTACTCTCTATCTTATGTTCTGTATTATTTTTTTCCTTATACTTATCAATATCTGAAATTATTTTATTTATGCCCATTTATTATCTTCTAGATAACAAACTACTAGAATGCAAGAACCAGAAGAAGAAAGACCTTGTCTGTCTCATTTGTAACTGTATTTCCAGGGCTTAAAAATAGTGCCTGATCCGAAGTTTGAATATTTGAGAATGAACAAAAGGAATGCCTGATATTATTTTCTGTCTGGCTGTAGAATGGGTGTTGCATCATGGGTCATAAATCATACAATTGGCTGGGAAAAGGTCTGGGCCTGAATAAAACGTGTTGCTTTTATTTTCCATGCTCTGGATTCCTTAGCAGTATCAATTAGACCAGTGTTTAACCCATGCAATGATGTTCTTTTTGAAAATTGTAATGATGGTCTATTTGCTTATTCCTATAATTCCTATTTAGTTTGTCTTTTATTCTTTAATGCTACTTCCTCCTTCTCCCTCTCCTAACCTCCTTAGTCTTCGGTTCTTTTGTTATGGTTTATAGACAATCTTTTGTGTCTTGGGTAGGAATGTTTGCTTTATCTCTCTCGGCGAGCCCATTTTTTTTCATTTGCTGCCTCTGCCGATTATTCCACAGTGACTCATTTCCCTATGTGGCTTGTCATCTTTGTGCATGAGCTCATCTTCGGTGGGGATTAATTTTCTGGAGTGACATAGGATCCCGACCGAGCTCTTGTCTAGATATTCTTGTTTTCCATTTGCTCTTCTGTGGGGCCCAAAGGTTTCCTTGGTTCTGTACCAGTTTTCTTTTTAATTTTTAAATTACAGTTTACCATCTTAACAATTTTTTTTTTTTTGAAACAGGGTCTTGCTCTGTCACCCAGGCTGGAGTGCAGTGGCACAATCATAACTTATTGCTGCTTCAAAGTCTGTGTGCTCCAGCAGTCCTCCCACCTTGGCCTCCCAAAGTGCTGGGATTACAAGTATGAGCCACTGCACCTTGCTCAACTTAAAAATTTTTCAGTGTATAGTAATGTTCAGTGGCATTAAATATATTCATGGTATTATGCAATCAATTTGCAAAACTTTTTCGTCTTAGAAAATGGAAACTTTATACCCTTTAAACAGTGACTCCCTGTTTTCCCCTCTCCCCAGCCCCTAGCCACCACCGTTCTGCCTTCTGTCTCTATGAGCTTTAATTACTCCAGGTACCTCATATAAGTGGAATCAAACAGTATTTGTCGTTTTGTGCCTGGCCTATTTCAGTTAGCATAATGTCCTCAAAGTTCATCCATGTGACAGCATGTGACAGAATCTTCCTCCTTTTTGAGGCTGAATAATATTTCTTGTATGTATATATCACATTTTATTGATCGGTTCACCCACTGATGGACACCTGAGTACTTGTGTCTACCACCTTTTGGCTATTGTGAATAATGCTGCTATGAACATCGGTGTTCAAACATTTATTTGAGACCCTGCTTTCAACTGTTTTGGATATGTTTGCAGAAGTGGGATTGCTGGATCAGTGCCTGTCTTAATTTCTCGGCTGGGGTTCTCTCCTCACGTAGGTAATACAGATGTGAACACCACACATGTGTGTAGCAGACACTGGCTTCAGCTTCCTATGGGTGAGCCTTCCTACCCCTTGCACTAAGCTGATGGCAAGCTCCCTTGCTGATTCTCTAAACCAAGGCGCTGACTTTCTAAGCTCAGTGTCACCACCTAGGCACAGCTTCATGGCTTCCAGTTTAAACAGGAGTTTCGTTTCAGCTTTCTGTCTTGCACAGGCCCAAGGCCTCATCTCCTTTTGCTGTACAGGCGTTAAAACTTAAGTCCCACGCCTGTTAGGCTGTATCTGTTTACAACACCCCTGTCATCTGTTTGGCTTCAGCTCGCACTCACCTCTTTTTCTTTGAGTTGTTCTTTTTTCCTGACATCAGGGAATTTTCTTTCCTTGCTTTTGAGTATGCATTAAAAAATAGTTTATTCAGCATTTTCAGTGTTTGGGGTGTGTGTGTGTGTGTGTGTGTGTGTGTGTGTGTACGTACTTTCAGTTCTGTTTGAACTGTGGTGCCAATAGATATTTATTTGTTCATTCAAGATTTTCTGACCATTTATAGCCTACACAATGATAAGCCTAAGATGACTAAATAGTAATCTTCTGAACTCCTGTAACTCGGGAAGATGTTAAATCATAATACACTAACAGGCAAGATACAGATGTTGCTGTGCAATTGTGGCAGTGGAATCCATTTTTAGCTTGGATCTCAAACAGAAAGGTTGTCTTCCTACCAAAGCTGCACAATGAGCCCCTCCTCAAGCCATGCCCTTGTGAAGCCAGGTTCAGAGTACAGAGACCTGCGGGGCCGGAGAAGACCTGGAGCCACACACACCAGAAGAAACGGGAGTCTTCCTGCGTCAATCTGCATCAATCAGCAAGAACAGGCAGGCATTTTTGCAACATGCATTATAAAATAGCCTATGTTGCAGAGACATGGCCTTGTTAATTAATATTTAATATACTTGTAACAAGCATATCAGCAAAGATCAAGAATTTTCTGCAGATAAGAAAAAGGCCAGTGAGACTTTCGCTGGGGTTATTTTTGTCTGCACCTATTGGTTTCAGGGTTACCAGCTTCTTCCTTTCCAAATCCAGGCTATATGAGACAGAAAGAAAACCCAGAGAACTCAACACTCTTCATTGTTTGCGTCCCAAGTCCCCTATTCAGTTTACCTCCTTCCATCCACCTTTCGAAGTCTTCTTATGTTTGATTTATATACATATATAATGTCTAGGGTTTTTAGTTGCAATTAGTGGGAGAAATAGAAGAAGTACACCCTATCTTCTTGGTGGATGATTTTTTTTAAAAATAAACTTGTGTTATTTTACTCCAATAATTACATTACGATATGCTTATTAACATCTTTATAGTATAGAAATGATGAAATTGAGAGTAATAATTGGGCTGGGTAAGATTGTGAAGTAGGTAAAAGAAAAAACACAGTTCAGGCAAGAATATGGGATTAGCAAAGCTGCTTTTTATTTCACTACAACTTTAGACACTTTGTGTTCACATTTTTTTTCTGTAACAAAAATTTTCTTTTCTTCTCTTGTTTTTGAGACAGAGCCTTACTCTATCACCCAGTCCGGAGTACAGTGGTGCGATCTTGACTCACTGCAACCTCTGCCTCCTGGGTTCAAGTGATTCTCATGCCTCAGCCTTCCGAGTAGCTAGAATTACAGGCACCTGCCACCACGCCCAGCTAATTTTTGTATTTTTAGTAGAGAGGCGGTTTCGCTATGTTGGCCAGGCTGATCTCAAACTCCTGGCCTCAAGTGATCCACCCGCCTTGGCCTCCCAAAGTGCTGGGATTACAGGCAAAAATTTTCAGTTTTATAAAGAAAGATGAACAGAGATAAACTTTCTTTTAAGAAAACCTGTTATGCGTGAACCTGGGAGGCAGAGCTCGCAGTGAGCCGAGATTGTGCCACTGCACTCTAGCCTGGGCGACAGAGAGAGACTCCGTCTCAAAAAAGAAAACCTGTTACATGTAGATTTGAATTTACAAAGTGAACAGATAAGGATGTGATTCTGAGTTTTACTCTGAGTCACCCCAAATTTTTCAGGAACTCAAGTGTTATATAAAGTCAACTCAGAATAATTTTACTTGATTATCACTCTGGGATTCTTGGCATGAATAGAATTCACATCAATAAGTACAGTAAACTCCTGTTTTGAAAGTGCTTTGCTATCACAGATTATATTACAGTAGGGTCAAATCGTTTTCCACATATAATCCCTGATATATGACTTGAGTAAAACAACGTATGAGGCAAATATTATTCTTGCATTCTGATACCAGTATCACAATAGGGTTCTACTGAATTATTAGTAAAAATCATGTTCAGTGAGATTTCTTGCCCTGGATGTAAACTTCAGCCAGGCACTGATGCTTTTCCCATTAGCATCATTATGCTGAATGTTACGGTAATGGTATTCTACTGTCACACAACATTGGGGTCTAAATGAGTTTTTCCTAAAACAGGCCTATTCACAAGGTAAGCCCAGCCATCTCACACCATTTCTTTCATGCCTCTGTTTCGGCAGACATTTCCCCATCTTCATTCATCTTCCTGCAAGAAACAACTCCAATTCACACCATGAATTGTAATGTTAACTATACTGTAAAGTGGTTTATTTGAAAGCCAGAATCTATGTTGTTTGATAGCCAAACTTACAGTGGGGGAAGGGCAGACAGCCCGTCTTCAAAGGATAAAAATCTATACTAATCTTAAAAGCAAAACACAGTGCGGTATTTCTTGTCTATTTTTCTACAAAAGAAGGCCATTGTATTTCTGTTCCTGGCCATATCAGCAGTGATGGTCCGCCCCCCAACGGCCCCCACCAGTTTTTTTCAAGCATTGATTGTTGACTTCCCCTGACACCCCATCACAACCCATTAGTACTGAAAACTGACAAGCCCAGCTGCAGCAGCAAAATGGCAAGTTTGAAAGAAAATATCGAAAGCCCAGCTCCTAGGGACCTGCATGAGACCCAAATGCAGTGGCTCCTCCCTGCCCCCACGACACCTTTGCGAAGGTCAGCAGAATCAGCAGATTTTCTTTAACCCACACTCCAAGGTCTTGAGGAAATTATAAGGAGTATTGCTTTATTTTTTACTTTCATTTTCAAAGGAACGGAGTTGAGGAATATGAAAACAGAGTTGGCTAAAATGCTTTTGCTGAGAATGCTTAATATGCATTATGTCTCTCTTCAGACTCAAGCATTTCAGGCGTTAGTGGCTCAACAGTCCTGGGCTTCTGAAGACCAGTCTTTAAACCCTGGCAGCTTCTTAAGTTATGAGTCTTTTTCTTCTTTTTATTCAGCAGAGTTATATGGTGCCTGTGTTCCGAGAGTTACAGTAATAGCAATCGCGAACATTCCTTGTGATTGTACAGTTGATTGCCCAGGGGAAAAAGGTGACAACTCCAGATTTCCAACAGACCTTGTATTTGCAGAGCTATGAGTTCAAGCAAGGCCAGCCAACTTGTCAAAATCTTAAGAGCCAAGACACAAGGTGAATCTAACTTTAGCTAAAGAGTTGGATTTAAGTTTTGTGCAGTCAAAGCCCTGGAGATGGGGTAACTAAAAAAATGGTGACCATCATCCATTTAGGTAAAAAATCTAACTGCAGATCGCCATTGAATAAAGAACAGACACGAATAAAGAGCCAAATGAAAAACCAGCATTAAGCAGGAGTTCCTGTGTTTTTACCCCTTGTGAGCAGAGAGGGTGCAGTGCGCAAGCGTGGGCTAATGGCAATGATGGTCTGCCTCCGGAATGGGCAATCGGAAGCCATTGTTTAGCACCGTTCTTGCCTGGGGATGGTAAGATGGCCTTAGGAGGAAATAAGAACAGGTCTCCTAAGTGAGTTTTATGGCCACCTCTACCATCAAGCCTGTGTGTGCTTGGGCGTTACCCACTTCCTCCTTCACCTCTGATTGTGTTTGGTGTCTTACCAAGCTGCTGATGTGTTTCTTGCCTGCCCACATCCTCTAGGAGAGGTCTAGGAAGTCTGGAGTATGGGCTGCCTCTGAAGTCCTGTAGCTTAGACAGACTTGCTTGCCTGCTGCTCAGACAGCTGGCGAGCCCATAAACTCTCACTGGTTTCCCACCAGCCCTCCGTGTTCTCTCCCTTTGGTAAAGATGGCTGCTCTGGCAGAGGAGGGGCCCACAGAGAAATCCCAGTGCTCCTAGGCTTCAGGGCCTTCCCCTGGACTTTGCTTCATCTGCCAGGGTGCAGGCTGGGCCCCAGTCAGAGAGAGCTCCTCAGTGACAACCATGCAACCTGCAGACATGCAGATACACATTATAGAATGGCTTGCCTGGCACATGTTCCAGCACCCATCCCGAGTCAGCACTTAAACCTGGAAGTTGCCTCTGCCTGGCCGCCCCGTCTGGGAAGTGAGGAGCGCCTCTGCCCGGCCGCCCCGTCTGGGAAGTGAGGAGCCCCTCTGCCCGGCCGCCCCATCTGGGAAGTGAGGAGCGCCTCTGCCCGGCCGCCCCGTCTGGGAAGTGAGGAGCGCCTCTGCCCGGCCACCCATCGTCTGGGATGTGAGGAGCACCTCTGCCCAGCCGCCCCGTCCGGGAAGTGAGGAGCCCCTCTGCCCGGCCACCACCCCGTCGAGGAAGTGAGGAGCGCCTGTGTGCGGCCGCCCCATCTGGGAGGTCTACCACAGAGGCCAGAAGCAATGTGGGGGCTGGACGTGGTGGCTCACTCCTGTAGTCCCAGTATTCTGGAAGGCCGAGGCGGGTTGATCACTTGAGGCTAGGAGTTCGAGACCAGCCTGGCCAACATGGCGAAACATATGAAAAATACAACTGACAAACCAACCAACCAACCAAGTGACAACAAAACAGGTCTACCCTGGAGTCATACTCTAATTTTTTCTATTTTCCTCCCTTTCTGATCCTTTATCCCACTTTCTTTTTCTTCCTCTTCCTTCTCCTTCTTCTTTGTCAAATAGAGGATTGAGTTATTATCATTGATCCATACAAAGTCCCTCTCTCATTTATTTTCTTTGATTCCCACCCCCCATTTCTATTCCCCGTCTTCCCATGTGCAACCTTCCTAATATGTTTGATATGCATCTTTTTGTTTGTATGTACTTTTAGAAAATGTTTATTGTTTTGTGTGCAAAAAAGAAAATTAAAAAAAAAAGAGAAAAAAAAAACAAAACTGGAAGTTGTGGCTTCAGCTCTGCCTTTGGCTCTGAACCAACCCTTTTCTTCATCTGTAGGAGCCTCTGGGAGGACCTGGCCCTGCACTGTCCTCAGTGCTTCTAAAATGACAGCCTTGTGCTTTTCTGTCCTGTCCCCAGCATCTGCAGGACTCAGCCCCGCTAACGCCACCCGAGTGCCTACTTGACTCCCTCGGATCACCTGTTCTCCCCTGACAAGAGCAGCCCTTTGAGTTTGGGCTGGGTCTAGATCTTTGGCAGAAGATTTGACAGCTCCAACAGCTTCCTGGTTTTGGTTCATCTCTGGACTCTTGGCCCTGTGTGCCAAGTCCTCATTTGGCCATCCTGGGACTTGGTTTCATGCTCCGAGCCCAGCCCTGTGTCCATCTGCAAAGGACCAGTTCAGACCTTCCTTGTTCTAGCCCATTGGGGCCACTCTTGCATCCAATCTTTCTGGAAAGCATTCTTTTGCATTATTTGGTTGCACCACACCTGACGTTGTCCCGAAGTGCCTGAGTGTCTGGTTCTTCTCCCCTATATCGGGGAAATAGGAGGGGTAGGTCTCCTCCATGGCTGCTGGGTGAGAGAGCAGGGGGCAAACGCCAGAACCATGAGCGAGGGAGAGGCTGGAGATTGCACTAGAAAGGTGGGTTTAACATGGGCCACAAAGGCAAGCAGACCTGACTGTGCATTGGGAACTGAGGCGCTTTCCCCAGAGAACGCTCAGAGAACCACCTGGGATGATGATGGGTGTGAGATTCGCCCAGGAAAGAATTTGTGCCTCAGAGGTGGTCCAGATGGAATCTAGAGAGGGTGCCAGAACTCTGGTGGTTGTTTTCCATGCTTCTGGCCCTTATTTAAGTGAGCCAGGGCCGTTTAAAGCTGCTATGATATGAAACATATTGGCTTATCATCAACAAAGATTTATTAAGTACCTCTGGCTACAAGCCTGAGCCGTTACAAGGTGAGAGAGCTGAGGTTAGAGTGAGTGTTCTGGAGTGGAAGTCGGAGGTGTGGTAGTAGCTATGCACATAGATCATGAATTTTCAAGACCCTCTGATGAAAAATCCCATGTTCTGATTTCAAAAAAAGAGGTCACAGTAATGAAAAAATACGGATGGAGGCAATGATTGCACCCTTACTGCATGTTAGGCAATGAGTCTCTCTCAAAGAGGAAAAAAGAAAAAAAATATATATATTCTAAGCATATAGGAATATATACACTATAAATATATATTAGCAATATATATACTATATATACTATTAGCAATATATATACTGTATATTTATATATTATTTATAATATATTTATATATTCTTAGGAATATTATATATATTTGTATATTCCTATATATAGGAATATATAGGTATATGCTCTTAGTTCTGACAAAATCTTTTGAAGCTTGCATTATTATTACTAATGGCATCTTATATTAATTGATGAGGCAACTAAGATCACAAGACTTAACTTTAATATATTTCACACCTAGGCCCTCCCATGGCCCCATCATGGTTCCTTTCTATTTAAGAAGCACTTAAACTAAGTTTTATTAACAAAAGTTCCAGCTACAAATGATTAAAATAGGCTTGAGGGAGACAGACATCCAGGTCCTCCACTTAGCCAGATCTGAGATACACAAGACTGACTGGAGGGAGACTTTGTAACTTGACCAGAAGATGTGAAGAACAATTGCAAGACACATTTATTTAGGCTTTTTCATGAAAAAAAAATGTGAAAGAATAACTCCAGTTTCCTTGGGCTGATTCTTTTGTGAAATACTTTGGTAATGATCAAGAAATGGATTTAAAATAGTGGTTGAAATATCAGATCAAATTTTCATCTCCACTGTTTGGTATTATTTTTCTAGGTCTCCACTGAGAGAAAAAAAGAAGTATGTAAAAAACTGGCTCAATAATTTAAATGTTTGTGTATTTCAGGGTGTCCAAAAGCAGAAAGGAATAGAGGAGGAACTAAGAGGATTAAAAAATTACACTGTTTTAAATAAGAAACCAACAAAATCTGGTAAAGGATTTTTCCTAACTCTGAGTTAATGTAAATTCCACCGAAATTTGGCAAACGGGAAGCAAATCTGTGATCAGAGGACTTGGGTGGGAGGTTCATACAGCAGGATTTCTTCCCTTCCCTGGGAGTATCCGAGACTTCCGAAATCATGATCGTGATGGTTCTTTGGATGCTAAGTGCTCCTCCAGGTGCGTTATTTAGTAGTCCCACGTGCGAGCACTCAGACACCTGCCAAACAAAGTTTTGGAGAAACAGGGTATCTTGAAATTTAGAAACGCTAGGATGCTTCAGGACGCCTTAGAGATGCACTGCTACCACCACGAAGAAATTTGTCATCTGAGAAGCCAGTGCCACATTCAGACATACAGGCGATGATGCCTAATTGTTTGTGATAAGTGTGGGACCAAATCCAGAAGTGTGAACAGCCCTGGCCTGAGCACGCAGGACACTGTTCCCTGTCTGTCCCCAGCAGCCTACCTCAAACCTGACAAGTCACCCTATTAAGACACATCCTAGCCCGGGAACCGGGCTCCCGGTTGTGGGGGCCGCGCTCGGCCCTCACCTGGAGCCCTGCGCGCAGGTCCCGTGGATCTGCGAGGCTGCAGTTCCTTAGGCTGGGCCAGGTGATCGTTGTTAGGCAGTGAAACGCTTCCTAATGCAAAACACGAGTCAGCTGCAGGCGTTGCGCTAAAGCTACTTTTCCATAGCAGCCTTGGCCCTCATCTCCAGGGGCCCCCGCGCCCGGACCTTGCTCTCTGGCTGCCCGCCGGCCCAGCCCGGTCTCCTGCGAGCGTCACTGTGGTCATCGGATATCACCACTGTTCATAGGTAAGAGCAACAACTTTCGAGCACCTACCATATGCCGGACGTTGCGCTGAGTTGCTTCATGCATGGGTATTACCTCCTGAAAGCTAAACTGTGAGGTGGCTGCTATTATTAACCCGTTATCCACGGAGATGTCCGGTCCCTCGCGCAAGGATGAACCAGGGGCACGGTTGAGCCAGGATCCGAACCGGGTCTGCTACGCCTTTGCACCCGACCATGACCTCTAGGCCTCTCCCAAACCCAACGCCTTTCTCGCGCCTCTCCGCAGAGGAGGGCCCCATCTCCTCACAGACACTCTTAAAATCCACCTACAACTGAACTCATCTTTCCCCTAATAATCTCCCTGAATAGTTTTTTCAGTTTCCATAGACATGATGTAAAAAGCCATTGCATTATCGTTGAACGCATGAAGGGGTGAGTCTTAAGTCAACCACAGAGCATTTGTCTTTAGTTCATTCTAAGATGAGTCTTAGATTTGATTTGTGGTTTATGAGACAAAATGGTAAAATTTTCTTTTTTTCTCTTTTTTTGTAAGAGGGAGTCTCACTCTGTTGCCCAGGCTGGAGTACAGTGGAGCGATCTCGGCTCATTGCAACCTCCGCCTTCCCGGATTTAAGCAATTCTTGTGCCTCAGCCTCCCAAGTAGCTGGGACTACAGGTGCCACCATCACTCCGGTTAATTTTTTGTATTTTAGTAGAGACTGGGTTTCACCAGTTTGCGCAGGCTGGTCTCGGACTCCTGAGCTCAGGCAATCCACCGCCTCAGCCTTCCAAAGTGCTAGGATTATAGGCATGAGCTACTGCTCCCGGCCAAAATGGTAACATTTTTAAATGCATTTTTTAATGGATTTCAAAGCAAGTTTGTACATGACCAGAGATCATGGAAATACATAATTACATTGAAGTACACAGATTAAAAGTCATTTACGCCTGTGGTTAATTACATATTAATTATTTGCATGTGTGTTGTATATATACAGTCATGTGTCGATTAACAATGGAGATACATTTTGAGAAACGTGTTGTTAAACGATTTAATGATATGCGAACATCATAGAGTGTACTTACTAAACCTAGATGGTACCACCTGCTACGTACCTAGGCTATATGGTAGAGCCTATTGCTCCTAGGCTACAAACTGGTACCACCTGTTACTGTTCTGAATACTGTAGGCAATTGAAACACGTAGTAAGTATTTGTGTATCTACACACGTGGGAACATAGAAAAGGTACAGAAAAAATGGTGCACCTGTATAGGGCACTTACCATGAATGGAACTTACAGGACTAGGAGTTGCCCTGGGTGTCAGTGAGTCAGTGGTAAGGGAATATGAAGGCACAGGACATGATTGCATATGACTGTAGACTTTATAAACACTGTACATTTAAGCTACACTAAGTTAATTTAAAATTTTTTCTTCAACAATAAATTAACCTTGGCTCACTGTAACTTTCTTTATAAAATTAAAAATTTAAAAACTTTTGGACTCAGTAACAGCTGAAAACACAAACACATGGTATAGCTGCACAAAAATATTTATATCCTTTTCTATAAGCTTTTTTTGTTTTTAAATTTATTTTTTACTTTGAAAACTTTTTTCTAAAAACGAAGACATAAACACAGTCATTAGCTTAGACCTTAGACAGTCATTAGATCCTGACACAGAGTCAGGATCATCCATATCACTGTCTTCTACCCCCACAACTTGTCCCACTGGAAGGTCTTTAGGGGCAATAATACACATGGAGCTGTCATCTCCTATGGCCACAATGCCGCCTTCTGGATACCTCCTGAAGGACCTGCCTGAGGCTGTTTACAGTTAAGTTCTTTTTTTTTTTTTTTTTAAAAAAGCAGAAGGAATATACTCTAATGATTATAGTATAGTAAAGGCATACACCAGTAACATATTTATTATCAAGTATTATGTACTATATATAATTGTATGTGCTAGACTTTTATAGGGCTGGCAGCATAGTGGGTTGGTTTATACCAGCATCACCATAAACAGGTGACTAATGCATTGCCCTGTGACTTTATGGCAGCTATGACATCAGTAGGTGATAGGCATTTTTCAGCTCCATCATAATCTTATGGGACCATCTTCGTATATGTGGTCTGCCGTTGACCCATATGTTGTTGTTGACTGTACATACTCATATACATATATGTATACACACACATGTAATTTTGTCACTTGTGTTCATATACATGTCTTCTCTACATTCCCACACCTTTGGCTGTAAATTACCTAAAGACTGAGTCCAGTTAGAATTTGAACCCAAAGTAAAATGAAGATGACGTTTCAACCTGAAAAATAGAGATATTTATTATAAAACAGATATAAACATGGACAATTTTGAGGCTGGTTTATATACTTACTATGCACAAAGAGGTGTTTTGATTTAATTTGTGGAATAGCTGTTTCTGCAAAGTTGTAAATATAATGTTATTTAAAATGCACAGGAGGGAAAGACAAATGGCTAATTAACATAAAAAATATTCAAACTTATGACTATCAAAGAAATGCAAATTAAAAGAACACTGACTCTTGTTTATCAGATTGGCAAGTTTGAAACATTATTAAACTCAGAATTTGAGAGGATAAACATCTGTTGGGAGAATGCTCTGGCAATATGTATCTTTATGTTTAAATGTTCGTACCCTCTGTCTTGGTAAGCCTACTTCTAGGACTTTATCCTAAGGAAATAATGAAATATTTATAATGCAACATTATGTATGGTGGGTACGAATTAAAAACAGTAGCATATCCATAATAGGGGAGTCAGGAAATTATGATAGATTGATATTACATATATATGAAAATGTTTATATTAAACAAAAAAGTAAGATATAACTCAGTCTATAAGTATGCCACAATTTTATAAAACAGTATGTTTATTTTTTTTTTATTTTTTTATTTTTATTTTTTTTTTTTGAGATGGAGTCTCGCTCTGTCGCCCGGGCTGGAGTGCAGTGGCGCAATCTCGGCTCACTGCAAGCTCCGCCTCCCGGGTTCACGCCATTCTCCTGCCTCAGCCTCTCCGAGTAGCTGGGACTACAGGCGCCCGCCACCAAGCCCGGCTAATTTTTTTGTATTTTTAGTAGAGACGGGGTTCCACCGTGGTCTCGATCTCCTGACTTCGTGATCCGCCCGCCTGGGCCTCCCAAAGTGCTGGGATTACAAGCGTGAGCCACCGCGCCCAGCCTTAAAACAGTATGTTTATATATATGCATAGAAAAAGACTAGAAAGAAATGTATCTTAATGTTAATAGTGGTGGCGGGTTAATGTTGATTTTTATTTTTACATTTCTCTGTGCTTCTAAATTTTTACAAGAGTAGGCCTATTTGTAAAAAGCCCAAATATAACAATTAAAAAATGCATTGGGATGGCTTTCAGGCAAGGTGTCAAAATGAGTAGATGTGGAAACTTCTATTCCATACATACACAAATTAGGGACAACTTAGAAACAAAAGTTAGAACTGCATAGCTGTGCTAAAGGAAAAGTGGGAAATCTAGGACCAGAGTCCCACAGCAGTGAGTGTTGGCTGAGGCTGGAGGCCCGTGGGAGGTGGGGAGAAGGTAGCCAGTTTAGTATCTCGGATTTCAAAGTGGGAATGGAACAGAGCAGGTGAGTGGAGTCTCACCTCAGGCTGCTGTCATGAAGTCAGTGCTGGGATTGTGGTTCTATGCAGGTGATTGGAAGTGGAGGAAACTCCAGCTAACCCACCTGGGGTTTCAGCAGGTTTATATACTTAAACTGTGCATAGTAAGTAAACCAGCTGCTTACCAGCTGTGGAAGAGTTTGGAAGCAGAGACACCCGCGTGATCAGAAGGTGGACCAAGTTCTGTCCTGGCTTAAGGTTGGGAACCGTAAAGACCCAGGAGGGTGAGGCTATACTTCTGAGCTTCTGATGTTGAGGCATCCCAGCCTGGGGAGGGGAAAAACCTGTGCCAGTGTGGAATGATTTTAGCAGCAAGTGACTGTGGCCTAAACCATACAGACATTAATGCTTTTTCTTAATAAAAAGAGAATGGAGGTGGGCTGCTTTAGGGTGGTCTAGCAGCTCAAAAATGCCATGAAGGATCCAGGCTCCCTCTAACATTCTCTTTACTGCTTAGTTTGCTGTTTGTTGCCTTAGGTCATAAGATGGCTGCTGCAGCTCCAGGTATCACGTGTGATTCCTGTCTTCTCAGAAGCTCCCAAACAGAATCTCCATCATGTATTGTTAGGATGAACTTGGTCACAACTGTCTTAGAGCAGGTGTGTCTTGGAGCACCTGTTGGCTGGACACATTGACACTTGAGATAAAACTAGGTTTCATTAGTGAAGAAGTGGGGAATGGCTGTTAGGTAGGCGACTCTCAAACAAAATTGAAATAATTCATGCCTGGAAAACTACAAATAATAGAAGAATCTGAAACTTACATTAAAGTAAATACATTTACAATCTTCAATATGATGAGCAACAACTATAAAATATAAATTAAGTAGGTAATTACATCAAGAATAGATGAATATAAATAAAAACCAATTAGAAATCTTGCAAATGAAAAATAGAGGCCTCAAAAAAGCAACCCTTGTAAATGAAATACTGAACTGAATATATAGTTGAAGAAATTGAGAGAGAAGCCAGAATTTTGTATGTCACCTGGAACGCAGCATTGAGAGATAATGGTGAATTAAGAGGGAGCTTTAATGAAAGGTAAGTTGAGAAATTGCAAGTTATTACAACAGGTATTTCTAAAACACCATAGCAAGAATAGCAGAGAAGCAATATTTGAAAAGGTAATGGCTAAGACTTTTCTAGAATTAAAGGTAGACATAATCCTGGCATTAAAAGGGCATTTTGTTTGTCAAACAGAGCAAACCACCTCACACCTAGATATATGCTAGTAAAACTGCACAATGACAAGGAAAAAGAACTAAATTAAAAGGCACCAGAGAGAAATATAGATTACTTACAAAGGAACAGCAATCAGACTGATAGCAACATCAGATGCCAGGTGATGATGGAATAATATCTTAAAAGTGTTGAAGGGATGGCTGGGCGTGGTGGCTCATGCCTGTAATCCCATCACTCTGGGAGGCCAAGGCAGGTAGATTGCCTGAGGTCAGGAGTTCCTGACCAGCCTGGCCAACATGGCAAAACCCTGTCTCTATTAAAAATACAAAAATTAGCTGAGTGTGGCGGCACAGGCCTGTAATCCCAGCTACTAGGGAGGCTGAGGCAGGAGAATCGCTTGAATCTGTGAGGCGGAGGTTGCAGTGAGCCAAGGTTGTGCCACTGCACTCAAGCCTGGGTGACACAGTGAGACTCCATCTCAAAAAAAAAAAAATGTGCTGAAGGGAAACAACTACAAAGTTAGATTCTGCATCTGGCGAAATCATCTTTTCAGAGCACGTAAAAAGTAGAAAAAACAACAAAAATGATATGAAAACATCCAGTGTGGACCATAGCCTTAAACAGAAAAGCTAAAGCCATGAAACTAGAAGAAAACGTAGGAGAAAAGCCTTGTGACCTGGGAAAGATAAAGATTCCTCAGCTAGAACACAAGCATAAAACATAACCCCCAAAACTAATAATTGAACTTTATAAAAATTAAAAACTTTTGCTTTCCAAAAGATGCCCTTAAGAAAATTAAAAGCTTAAGCCAGTCATAGTGGCTCACACCTGTAGTTCCAGCTACATAGGAGGCTGAGGAGAGAGGTTTGCTGCAGCCTAGGAGTTTGAGATTACACTGAGCTGTCATTGCCTCAGGGCACTCTAGCCTAGGTGACAGAGTGAGACCCTATTAAAAAAAATGCTACAGAGTGAAGTAAAATATTTGCTACCCATATATCTGACAGAATTTGTATGCAGAGTACATAGAACACTTAAATTTCATATTAGAAAGCAAACAACTGAATATAAAATAGACCAAATATTTGAATACAAAAGAAAAATGACTGGACAAAAAGTACGTGAAAAGATGTCTAATGTCCTCAGCCATCAGGGAAATGCAAAAATGAAACCACAATGACAAACCATTATTTACTCACTAGAATTTCTAAAATTAAAAAGACTGACAAAACCAAGTGTTGACAATGTTGCAGGACAAGGGGAATTCTCATAACCTGTTGTTAGGAATATACAATTGTACAGCAGTGTTGGAAATCTGTTTGGAAGTTTCTTAAAAAGTTAAACATATAGCTACCATAGGATCATTCCACTCTTAAGTATTCACCCAAAAGAAAGGAAAATGTATGTCTACAGTAATACTTACATAAAAAATTCATAGAAGCTTTAGTAATAATAGCTAATACCTGAAATAACTCCAAATATCTATCACCTGATAAACAATATATTGTATATCCAATATGTAGAATATTACTCAGCAGCAAAAAGGAACAAACTACTGAAACATACAGCAACAATGGAGAAATCTTTAAACATGCTGAATTACAGATGCACAGTCATGCTGAGGCCAGATACGAATGAGTGCATACTGTATTATTTCATTTATATAAACCGTGGAGAATTCTGTAGTGACAGAAGGCAGATCTATGGTTGCCCAGGGCTGGGGTAGGGGCAATGATGGGCTGCGAATGGGTACCAAGAATCTTCTGGGGTGATAGAAATGTTTTATATCTCTATTGTGGTGGGTGTTTTATGACTATTTGTATCTAATGAGACTCATCTAAATGGTTTCAGTTCACATATATAAATTATTCCTAAATAAATATGGTAAGGAAAAATGGACTGGGTATAAAAAAGGAGACATTTTTAGATATACAAAGATAAGGACAATTTAAATTTTATTAACTTGTAAAATACTTAGGAGGAAAGAAAAAAATGAACTTCAAAAGGAAGGTATGTGGTAAAAAACTTAATGCTTTAATTTAGAAAAATGCTTTGAGGGTCTCACAATCCTGGGTAAATCCTTCTGTAACACAATTGATGAGCAAAACTCAACCATTTTAACTTAAAACTTTTGTTTTTAATTTAAAAAATGTCAAATGCTTTTTTACATAAGTAAAAATAGTGGTATAAAGAACTCCCATATATCTAGAAAAATCCACATTTTCATATATTGAGCTTGCTTGAAATAGGAAATACTGTATTTGTTAATCATTATATAGAACTCTGTGTTTTAAAAGTGTTGTTTTCTTTATTTTCTCTCAATGTATGTCAGATAAAAATTATCATTTTGCTTATTTACAATATTTAAGAAACACGAAAGATAATTAGGATATTAAGAATTTGAAATGGCATTACCCTCAAGACCTCAAATCATATTCAAATATCTTATAATTTGCAAAAACTTCCCTATTGCATGCACCTTTCAAACAAAGATTTTTTTGGATATTGATTTTATTTTTCAAATACATATTACACAGCTTAAACACTTATGTAGATTAATTCAAATTCTATGTTCATTGAGCAACTACCTTTTTCTAGGCACTCAATGCAATAGGCCTAGGACATAAGAAATTTGAATAAATTTTGGTCTTAACCCTAAAGGAACTGATACTGCTCCAAAAACTCTGCTCCACTACTGCAGACTTCCTGCCATACTGATAGATGGGAGAACATCATTCCTATATTTGTGTGTCTGCTTTGGGATGTAACGAAGACACACACATACTAGCTTGAATCACTCCTCTTTTCTCAAGGTGGACTCTGAAACCCCAATTTCCTAAAACCTTCTTTTGTTTTTGCAAAGTTGGAGGGAACAGCAAATAGCATGCCGTCATTCCTGGCACACACACTGTTTAATTCCTGAAAATTTATGAGTAAATGTAGAACACTTCATGGGTGAGCAATGGTTGTCCTTACAGCAATTTGTAGTGAAATAATGTCATAAATCACAGGGGACTGGCCAGCACCTAAAATAAAAATAACTTTGGCTTTAGACTACAAATGTCTCATGTGCTAAGATGTGTCTGTCCTGCTTATTCCAATCACATAACGTTAGAACTGTAAAAAAACCAAGAAAGAAAAAAAGTTTTATCGCCTCTAGTCTGCTATATTCCCTATAAATTGGTAATAAACACATCTAAGTTACTTCACTACAATGTGATAGATTGTAACAGCAAATGTGAAAGTCCATTATATAAATCATTTAAATAGAGATTCAGACAATTTGAAAAATTCCCATTAATTACCACAAAGTCAGTAACAATGACATCGTGAGGTTCAGTTTACCCTGCTCTTGTGAATACAGACACTTTAAAATGAAGATTATGACCCAACAGAGAGGAGTAGCTCGTTAGTCATGTAAAATCTTTTTATTTTTAAATTTTGATGGGATGAGAATTGTTGAACTAATAGACGATAATTGATCTTTTAGAATAAAGAGGCTGAAGTATCTTTAGTGCAACATATTGCCTGAATCACATTGAGGTTTTTTATGGTCTGTCCATATTTTCAGAAACACCCAGAGTTCATCACATAATGAAGAGCTTTGGTGTGCTGAGCCCTGTAAAAGAGGGAAAATATTTAGTTGCTTGCCTGGAAGGTGAGGGGAGATCCCTCTGCTTTTTTCCAGTTTGTGGACTATCTTAGAAACCAGAATGATGCATAGTACAGCTCTACCACTGGTTAGGGATTTACAAATAATCTTTCTCTAGCACAGCCAGTTTGTTTTCTGCTTCTAAGAGCCAGCATGTCCCTAACATCTTCTGTACCAAAGATCCCATGCTGTTACTCATCACGGAATGTGAGACTGATTACTTCCCTTTCAGCTCTCCACCCTCCTCCCAGCTCTGGTTGATACTCTTCAATTACTGCAAAGGATGCCTCTCTTCTCTACTAAAATCTGAGTATCTTGAGGGCAAGGATCATCGATTACTCACAGATATCCATGATGGTTCTAGATTCAGCAGTCTGCACAGAGTGGCACTGAATTCTTAGTCATTAAACACGCACAGGACAAATAGCAGCTAGATACTGAAATCTGAGTGAATTGGATAGGATCTTGGCTTCCTGTCTTGCTTACCACACTCTACCTTCCTGCTTGGAGTCCAGCCCAGGTACCTGGGCTTATGCTGGTGCCCTAGGCTGGCCTCCCTCTTCTTTGCCACCTCCAAGCCGCCTGTTTAGCAATCTCTCCCGCTATTCTCTCTCTCACCATTCTAGACTGATCAGAGTCCCCAGGTGTGTGCCACCATGCCTGGCTAATTAAATTTTTTTTTTTTTTTTTTTTTTTTAGAGACAGGGTTTTACTATGTTGCCCAAACTGGTCTTGAACTCCTGGGCTCAAGTGATCCTTATACAGAACTTATAACTGGCCCAGCCTTGTTCTATGTACTTCACGTAAATCAGTTCATTGAATCCTCACAACCTAATGGCATAGATATTACTGGCTTTTTATAGATGGAAAAACTGAAGATCAGACTGGCTAATGCCTTGTCCAAAGTCACACACAACCAGTAAGTGGCAAAGCTGGGACGGAAACCCAGTCCGGCCCCAGGTCTGTGCGTTGATTTACTCCTGCCATGGGCAAGGAGGGCATAGATGCTAAACTCTGAAAGCTCAACCAAAGTCGAGATTCGCTGAAAATTTGCTGAGTGTCAGGGAGGGTGCTAAGTATTTTACATACATTTATTACTTTTTCTGTATTTCAAATTTCTCATTTTGCAAAATTTAAGACACACAAAAGTTGCAATAATAGTATAAAATATTCCTGTGTATTCTTCACAGACTTACCAAATGCTAACATTTTACTACACTTCTCTCTCATTCTCTCTCTCTCTCCATAAGTATGTATATATGTTGTGTGTGTGTGTCACATACACACACACATATATGTATGAAACATTTGAGAATAAGTTGCAGACATGATGCTCCTTTACCTCTAAATACTTCAGTGTGTATTTCCTAAAACAAGGTCATTTTTTTCCATGACCAGTACAATAACCCAAATCAGAAAACTAACATTGATACAAGAGTATTTGCTGTGCTAAAGATCTTAGAGTTTTCCAGTTGCCCCACTAATATCTGTTTTTGATCCGTGATTGAATCCAAGATCACACCTTGTATCTAGTTGTCAGGCATCTTTAGCCTCCTTTAATTTGCAACAGTTCCTTGTTCTTGTTTTTTTGAGACAGAGTCTTGCTCTATTGCCCAGGCTACAGTGCAGCAGCATGATCTTGGCTCACTGCAACTTCCACCTTTTGGGTTCAAGTGATTCTCATGCCTTAGTCTCCCGAGTAGCTGGGACTACAGGTGTGAGCCACCATGACCAGCTAGTTTTTGTATTTTAGTAGAGACGGTGTTTTGCCATGTTGCCCAGGCTAGTCTCAAACTCCTGGCCTCAAGTGATCCACCTGCCTTGGCCTCCCAAAGTGTTGGGATTACAGGTGTGAGCTGCAGCACCTGGCCTGTTTCTCATTCTTTGTCTTTCATGACTGTATTAGTTTTCTATTGCTGCTGTAACAATTTACCATAAAGTTAGTGTCTTTAACAACAAAAGTTTATTACCTTACAGTTGTGTTGGTCAGAAGTCTAAGATGGTCTCCGTGGGCTTAAAAAAAAAGGTGTGGGGAGGGCAGAATTCCCTTCTGGAGGCTCTAGGGGGTGGGGAATCTGTTTCCTTGCCTTTTCCAGCTTCTAGACGTCACCTGCATTCCTTAACGTGTGGCCCGTTTCTCCATCTGCAGAGCTATCAATGGCTAGTTGAGTTCCTCTCATGTCGTTACATCTGTCTGATCTCTGATCACCGCTGGGAAAGCCCCTTTAAGGACTCATGTGATTAGATTGGGTCTGCCTAGCTCATCCAGGATAATCAGTACATCTATAAGGACACTTTTGCCATGCATGCTAACCTCTCCACAAGTTCCAGGTACTATTGGGGTCATTATTCTCTCTGCTGCTGTAACTTTGACATTTTTGAAGAAGACAGGCCAGCTATGTTGTGAACTCTTTCTTGATTTGAGTTTATCTTGTGTTTCCACATGCTTCGATTCAGAGATGCTGTTATGGTTTGGCTGTGTCCCCACCCAAAGCTCCTCTTGAATTGTTGCTCCCCCACTGTCCACGTGTTGTGGGAGGGACCCAGTGGGAGGTAATTGAATCATGGAGGTGGGTCTTTCCTGTGCTGTTCTCATGATAATGAATAAGTCTTATGAGATCTGGTGATTATATAAGGTGGAGTTTCCCTGCACAATCTCTCTTCCCTTGTCTGCCACCATGTGAGATGTACCTTTCACCTTTCGCCATGATTGTGAGGCCTCCCCAGCCGTGTGGAACTGTGAGTACATTAAACCTCTTTCTTTTGTGAATTGCCCAGTCTTGGCTATGTCACTGTTATCAGCAGTGTGAAAATGGACTAATCCAGATGCAATGTTGGCAGGTGGTTCTGCTGCTGTGTTCTCAATCCTGTGTGTTAGGAGGAGTGTGCTACCCCTCTGTCCATTAGTGTGGGTGTCATTAATTTTTATCCCTTGACTAGGGTGGCATCTGGCCATTTCCTTCTCTGTAAAGTTAGTATTTTTCACTTTGTAATTAATTGGTATCTCTTGAAGAGATTCTTTGATACTATGTAAATATCTGCTTCCCAGCCTACTTTCTATCTTACCGTCACCCACTAGTTTTAGCATTTGTTGATGATTCTTTGCTTGAAACAATTATTACTGTGGTGGTTGCCAGATGCTTACATTTTCTCATCTAATCTACAACCACGAGATGGGTAGTACTATTGTCCTAATATCACAGATGGGGAAATAGGCTTACGTAAATTAAATAACTTTTCCGAGGTCCTATGGTTAATAAGTATGGTGGGACCACAATGTGGAAGTTTCAAGGCACGTTTCACTGACCTTCCCGGCCAGACAGGTGGTTGGTAAGACGCATTGTAGCTGTTCTTAGAAAAAATAAATTAGACAGTACAATGGACTTTATTCAATGTAATTCTGCATCAAGTTGGATCCATTTATATTTTTGGAAAAATAACCTTCATGAGGACAAATTCTCGGAATAGAACAGTGGAAATGGAGCCATGGTCAAAACTGTCAGCTCTGGGGAGGGGCTTTCTCAAGGAGAGGCAAGTGGCACTTCAGCTGAGCCCCCATTTGGGGGTCGTTCCATCATTGACCTCAGGGTGCGCAGGCAGGGCTGGCTTAGAAGGGAGCTATGCTAGAAAACAGCTCGTCTGCTGCTTTTGGTAACAGAACCCCCCTGGAAGGGCTCCAGCATGGGCTTGTGTGAGATCAAGTTTCACACTCCAGTGAGCGAACTCCTCAAAGTCCCAGTTAATTTGTATTAAGCACCCAGCTTTCTTTTCCCACTGATCTCCCTTGAGCCCTCTCAACCAATCAAAGAGACGTGGCATGCAAACAAGCCACTTGGAGGGGTTTCTATGACCAATAATCCAAGGCCCAAGCAGACTGGGTTCTGGCCAGCTCTGTACAGAGCCACCTCCAAAGCTTATTGGTAGAGAAGCTACGAGAGCAACTGAGACTGTCATCGCTGGGGTCCCTGCAGGACTGTGCTGAGTACCCTCCAGACCCTTTTAAGGAAAATAAATTTTTACCTCTGCTTCTTCTGGTTCTGTTCTGCAGACTGAGCTTAATGAGTAACTCATCGCCACAAAATGGGATAATTAGAAGCAGGTGATCTGGGATAGTGCCTGGGCTGTGGGTTTTCTGTTTCTCACTTGAGAATGGAAATTAGGAGCCCAGGATTCTTTCCCCACGAATTCTGTGCAGTGAGTTAAGCCCTCTTACTGTGTTTTAACTTTCCCACCAGAAAATAATATTTTATTTCCTAGCATCTGAAACGTAGTCGTGCATTAGGACTAATATGTTTGTGATGCTTCCTGAGCAGCCCAGAACAAGGGGCTACTGTGCAAACCCAGCAGCACTCTGTCTGCAGAACAGATGGCCATGGCAGGAAAAATGTAACGAGCTGAAGACACCCTGACTTTGTCATATTAGATCATGTGTGCTGGTAAATCCTAGGTCTCTATACTACACACTTTAAGAGAAAATTGACTAAATGGCATCTGAACTTTGTTAAAATAAACACAACAAAATACAAAGGTGCTTGATTCTAGCTGCCTTTCTACAAGTGGCTTCCTAAGATGAAGTAGCTATTCCTAGAGTCACAAAAAACCCAAGGCTCACACATAGAGAGTCGTACGAGCAAGAGAGGAGTGACATTTCAAGGGGGCATTCAAGAATAGTTGGAGTGCCTTGGACTCTAGCCAATTTAAAGTTCTGCAGAAGACTTGATCCTTACGTTTTCTAGGGAAGGTGATGGCATTGCTTTTCTAGGCAATGTATTCTATGATAGTGTGAGTTCTTTGTGGGCAGGCCTTCTACCTTTGTATCATCCTTGCCAGGTTTAGTCCCTGACACACGGTAAGTGTTTTATACACGCTAGTTGAATGAATATCAAAGTGATTACAATTCCTCCACTAAGTCTGTTCTTCTCATTTATCAACCTTAATATCTCTTCTTGCAAATGGCATACTTATTTCTTTCTTTGAAATTGAGTAGAACGATTCACGTTACTCAATGTAGAGGGTACGTCTATTACAGCTTCTCTGCCCACAGCTGTTCCTGCTGTAAACGGCCGTGCACCATTAGAATCCACCACTCCTCCTGGCCTTGGGTGATAAGGCCGGGTGCGTTCCTGACTCTGCCCTGTCTGGGAACTTAAGTCTTGCATGGCTTGGCTCTTTGCCAGTCATTTGGAATTAGGAAATGAGCGAGAGTGCTGCCGGAATGCAGGCCATGTAGACTTTGGTCTCGGGGCGCTGTCTGGGGCCCTGGCAGACTAATGAGGCACCTAGGAAGCTGGTCTGCAGGAAGGAGAGTGGGGCAGTGAGCAGCGGAAGATGGATGGAATGTTGTGTGGCCCTGAGAGGCAGAAAGAGGGACTCGGTTCCCAAGGGCATCAGGAATGCCACCTGTGCATGGTTTCTTGGATTCTGAGAGATGTTTCTTGTCCTTACCTTAAATTCCTCTCCTTTCTGCTTGAGCTTACCTTAGTGAAGAGCATTCTTCCCACATCCCATTATCTTGTTCCAAAGTGTAAACAATTCTTATCTTAACCTCTTAAAAAAGTCTGTATGAGCTCCTGGCCACTGGTTTGAATGGAAGGAGTCTCTTTCCAAAACTTTCAGGTTTCCTTTGTTCCTTTGCTGTAGCCTTTCCTGTATTCTTGTCCTTCACTTCTGAGTGGGTATCCTGAACAGAACACGATGCTGCTTCTTTAAAAAAATTTTTTGTTTGTTTGTTTTTCAGAGACAGGTTCTTGCTCTGTCACCCAGGTTGGAGTGCAGTGGCGTGAAACATGATGCTTCTAATAAAACTCTGACAAATGCTGTTGAGAGTGAGAAAAGTACTTCAAAATCCTGATGCACTTATGTCTTAGTTATATTACCCACAGCTAGGGTGGTAATAAAAAAAATTACTGGATTCTCAAATTAGAAAATATACTTTATTTTCAAATACATAAAAACCATTTAAAAATAATTTCCTCTCTCTATCATCTATCATCTAATTATCTAGTATCCATCTATCTGTCATCTATGTATATATGTTATCTATCTATCTATCTATCTATCTATCATCTATCTATCCATCCAACCCCTTGGTAACTATGCTGTTCTCCATCCTTCTGCATCCTTCTATATGAATCTCCTACATCCTTTCTTTTTTTTGAGATGGAGTCTCCACCTAGGCTGGAGTGCAGTGGTGCAATCTTGCTCACTGCAACCTCTGCCTCCTGGGCTCAGGTGATTCTTCTGCCTCAGCCTTCTGAGTAGCTGGGATTACAGGTGCCTGCTACTACGCCTGGCTGATTTTTGTAGTGTTAGTAGAGATGGGGGTTTCACCACGTTGGCCAGACTGGTCTAGAACACCTGACCTCAGGTGATCCACCCACCTCGGCCTCCCAAAGTGCTAGGATTATAGGCATGAGCCACCAGCCCTGGCCCTTTCTATTTTTTATTCTGCTTAATCTGCCAAACATTCAGAGAAACATGTGCTAGAATCTCCCACCGTGTTTTTCAATCAGTCTATTTTTCCTTATAATTCTAACAATTTAATATATTCTGAGGTTGTTTTATTAAATTAATATAAGTTTCAGATGGGAAGATTTTGCCCATGAGCTTTCCCTTTATCACTGTGTAGTGAACATCTTTTCCCTGGTTAAGCTTTTTGTCTTAACGTTGTATTGTGTCGCCTTATATTATGTAACAATACCAGCCTACATTTGGTGTGTATTTATTGACATGCTTTTTTTGTTTTCTTTTTATTTTTTATTTGTTTATTTTGAGACGGACTCTCGCTCTGTCGCCTAGGCTGGAGTGCAGTGATGCTATCTTGGCTTACTGCAACCTCCGCCTCCCGGATTCAAGTGATTCTCCTGCCTCAGACTCCCAAGTAGCTGCGATTACTGGTGCCTGCCACCATACCTGGCTAATTTTTGTATTTTTAGTAGAGAGGGAATTTCACCATGTTGGCCAGTCTGGTCTCAAACGCCTGACCTCAAATGATCCGCCTGCTTTGGCCTCCCAAAGTGCTGGGATTATAGGCATGAGCCACTGTGCCCAGCTGGCATGTTTTTTCTCTATTTCTTTATTTATAACGTTTCTTTACTAGTATGTTTTAAACATATCTCTTATAGAAACACATAGCCAGATTTTGATTTTTAAAAAGTGATTGAAGAATCTTTCTTTTACCTGGTAGATAGATATCTATTATGATTACAGATCAATTTTTCCTTTTCACTTATTCTACCTTTTCTTTGATTTAACTTCCCTATTATCCACTTTATTGGTTAATTTAGTTTTCACTCTTTTTTTTCTCCCTGCACCTCAATTTCACTGGAAGCTATGCATACTATTCCTATTTTTTTTTTTTTTTTTTTTTTTTGCTGATTATCCTGAAAGTGTAACATGATACTTCATATTCGTGTCAAGGTAAGTGTTATTTACATACTTCCTGACTAATAATACTTGACTAACATCTTAGAATATTTTAATTTCAACCACCCTTCCCATTTGATATGGTTTGGCTCTGTGTCCCCACCCAAATGTCATCTCAAATTGTAATTCCCAGGAGTCAAAGGAGGGACCTGGTGGATCATGGGGATGGTTTCTCCCATGCTAGTCTCATGATAGTGAGTTAATTCTCATGAGAGCTGATGGTTTTGGCAGTTTCCCCTGCACTCTCTCTCTCCTGCTACCATGTTAGACATGCCTTGCTTCTCCTTCACCATCTGCCATGATTGTAAGTTTCCTGAGGCCTCCCCAGCCATGTGGAAATGTGGGTTGATCAAACCTCTTTTGTTTATAAATTATCCAGTCTCACTTAGTATCCTTATAGCAGTGTGAGAATGGGCTAATACAGAAGATTGGTACCAGCAGAGTGGGATACTCCTGTAAAGATAACCTGGAAATGTTTAGCAATTTTGGAACTGGGTAACAGGTAGAGGTTGGAACAGTTTGGAGGACTCAGAAGAAGATAGGAAGATGTGGGAAAGTTTGGAACTTCCTACGGACTTGTTGAATGGTTTTGACCAAAATGCTGATAGTGATATGGACAATGAAGTCCAGACTGAAGTAGTCTCAAATGAAGATGAAGAACTTATTGAGAAATGGATTAAAGGTCACTCATGCTATGCTTTAGCAAAGAGACTGGTGGCATTTTGCCTCTGCCCTGGAGATCTGTGGAACTTTGAACTTGAGAGAGATTATTTAGGGTATCTGGCAGAAGAAATTTCTAAGTGACAAAGCATCCAAAAGATAACCTGGCTTATTCTGAAAATGTTCAGTTATAATATATAAATGTTCAGCATTGACAAAGAGATGGTTTGAAATTGGAACTTATGTTTAAAAGGGAAGCAGAGCATAAAAGTTTGTAAAATTTTTAGCCTGACCATGTAGAAGAAAAGAAAATTCCATTTTCTGGGGAGGAATTCAAGCCAGCTACAGAAATTTTCATAACAAGGAGATGAATGGTAATAGCCATAACATTGGGGAAAATGTCTTCAAGGCATGTCAGAGAACTTCAGGGCAGCCCCTCCCATCACAGGCCTGGAGGCCTAGGAGGGAAAAATGGCTTCCTGGGCCCAGCCCAGGGCCCCACTGCTCTATGCAGCTTTGGGACTTGGTGCCCTGTGTCCCAGCCACTCCAGCTCCAGCCCAGGCTAAAGGGGCAAAGGCACATCTCAGTTTATTGCTTCAGAGGGTGCAAGCCCCAAGCCTTGGTGGCTTCCATGTGGTGTTGGGCCTGTGAGTGCACAGAAGACAAGAGTTGAGGTTTGGGAACCTCTGCCTAGATTTCAGAGGATGTATGGATTCTCTTGGATGTCCAGGCAGAAGTCTGCTGAAGGGCCAGAGCCCTCATGGAGAACCTCTCCTAGGGCAGTGTGGAAGGGAAATGTGGGGTTGGAGTCCTCACACAGAGTCCACATGTGGGCACCACCTAGTGGAGCTGTGAGAAGAGGGTAATGGTTCGCCAGACCCCAGAAAAGTAGATCCACTAATAGCTTGCACCTTGCACCTGGAAAAGCCACAGGCACTCAATGCCAGCCCCTGAAAGCAGCCGCAGGGGCTGTACCCTACACAGCCATAGGGGTGGGGCTGCCCAAGGCTGTGGAGCCTACCACTGCACTGGTGTGCCCTGGATGTGAGACATGGAGTCAAAGGAGATTTTGGAGCTTTAAGATTTAATGACTGCCTGGCTGGGTTTTGGACTTGCATGGTGTCTGTGATCACTTTTTTTTGGCCAGTTTCTCCCAGTTGGAATGGGAACATGTACCCAATGCCTGTACCCCCATTATATCTTGGAAGTAATGTGATTTTACAGGCTCATAGGTGGAAGGGACTTGCCTTGTCTCAGATGAGACTTTGGACTTTGACTTTTGGGTTAATACTGAATTAAGACTTTGAGAGACTGTTGGGAAGGCATGATTGGTTTTGAAATGTGAAAAGGACATGAGATTTGGGAGGAGCCAGGGTGGAATGATATGGTTTGGCTCTGTGTCCCCACCCAAATCTCATCTTGAATTGTGATCCCCAGGTGTTGAGGGCAGGACCAAGTGGGAGGTGATTGGATCATGGGGACAGCTTCCCCCATGCTGTTCTCATGATAGTGAGTGAGCTCTCAGAAGAGCCAATGGTTTTAAAAACGTTTGGCAGTTTCCCCTGCACCCTCTCTCTCCTGCCGCCGTGTATGACATGTCTTACTTCCCCTTCACCTTCTGCCATGATTGTAAGTTTCCTGAGGCCTCCCCAGTCATGTGGAACTGTGAGTCATTTAAACCTCTTTTGTTTATAAATCACCCAGTCTCAAGTAGTGACTTTATACAGCAGTGTGAGAACAGATTAATACACCATTTAAAAAAAATTTATGCCCAGTATTTTAGTTTTACTTGTTTTCACCCCATGTGTTATTATTATCATTGCTTTATACTAGCCAAAGCTTCTTTACAAATATCCACATATTTACTGATTTCTTTGCTCAACTTTCTTTCACCTCAGTCTTTTCCTCTATGTTTAATTTTTCTTCTTGCTGAAATAATATTTTGTCATTTTTTTCAAGTGAAGTCTTAGTTTGTTTGAAAGTCTGTATTTGTCCTCATTCTTCAATTCTAGTTTAGCTGGGTTTAGAATTCTAAGATGACTATTTTTTTTCCTTTTAATATTTTGAAAATATTTTCCATTGTTTGCTGGCTTGTATTATCATAGTTGAAAAGTCGGTTGTCAATCTGACTTTTGGTCCTCTGAGTAATCTATGTTTTTTTAAAGCTTCATGTAAAATTTTTCTCTTTGTCTTTAGTGTTTTACAGTTTTTCTCTAAACGTGTTGAGATTTATTTTTATTTACTATATTTGGTATTTGAAGTGATTCTAGAATTATGTGATTCCTGTCTTTCTTTAGTTCTGAAAATATTGCCTCTTCCTCTTGCTATATTCTCTCTCTGGATATTCTTTTAGAAAATTCTTAGATCCTCTCATTTTATCTGCAATGTTTCTTAAATTACAACATTTTCCATTTCTTTATTTCTCTGTTATTCATTCTGGGAAATTTTCACAGAAATATCTTCTGATTCACCAATTCCTTCACTCACCTCTGTCTAACCTGCTGTCTAACCTATCTATTTAGTTTTAAAACACAGTGACTACATTTTGCATTTCTAGGTGTTCTGTTTGGATAGTTTTTTAAATGTCTTTTTTAAATAGTTTGTTGGTTTTATGTCTTTGTTTCCTCTTTTACAACCTTTAAAAATACATTCATTCATAGGGTATCTAATTGCTCTATTATCCTAAGTTCTTAGGGGTTTAATTGCATTGTTTTTGGTGCTTGTTGATCCCTTTCTCTCATAGTGGATTTTTTTCCTCATGTATTTTACATTCTAGGTCATGAGCATTTCTTTGGTGGGGTTTATCTTTGTGAATTTTTCTGGGAATGTGAGTGTGTGATGCAATCCCCACCCTCCAGTCCTCTGAGTAGTTTCTGAGTTTGCTTCTGCAAGATACCTTAAGAATATAAGCATATTGGAAATATTTTTATCTATTTTCTTGGCATGGAGGTTTCTGGACCATCTGAGCCTATAAATTCAAACCAAAAATTTGAGTGAGGGTGAGTTCATTGTTGCAAATTCTAAGAGGCTATCTATTTCCAGCCAAAGTTCAGTTAATAATTAAAGACATTCCTTGATGTTTCTCTGGGCCAGTGAATGGATTTTTAAAAACCATCTTTTTATTGAGAATATAACCATGTGAGGACCCTGTCTTCATCTGGGGGTCTCAGTTCTAACTCCCAGTCTTGTTGGGGGCTAAGGTCTTATTGTCTGTGCTTGTGAGACATTAAAACCTAAGCCTCTTGGTTTGGTTGGAGCTACTCTTACTCCAACAAAGACAGCCTTAACTTTCTAGTTTCTAATTTCCAGTTCATTTTTAGCCATTGGGAGATTCCTTTATTTTATTATAAGTTTCACTATGAATTTCACAGGATATTTCCTATACGATTGTCCGTCAGTGTCTGCAGGGGATTGGTTCCAGGATCTTTCGCAGATACCAAAATCTTGTGGATGCTCAAGTCTCTTCTATAAAATGGAGGTGCTAGTATTTGCATATAACCTACACATATTCTCTCATATACTTTAAGTCATCTCTAGGTTATTTGTAATGCCTAATACAATAAAAAAGGCTGTGCAAATAGTTGTTATACCATATTGTTTTTAATTTGTATTTTAAAAACCGTTATATTATTATTTTTTGTTTTATTTTTATTTTTTGCATATCCTCATCCACAGTTGATTGAATCCCTGAATGGGGAACTCACAGGTATGGAGCACTTACTGTACTTTATTCACAGTTTTAAAAAATGAACGAATATATTTATTCAGAATCGTTGCTTTATAAACTATTTTCTAAGTATATATTAATGAATTATTGTTAAATCAATATTCTTTTTTTTAAATACTTTAAGTTTTACGGTACATGTGCACGATGTGCAGGTTTGTTACATATGTATCCATGTGCCATGTTGGTGTGCTGCACCCATTAACTCGTCATTTAACATTAGGTATCTCTCTAATGCTATCCCTCCCCCCTCCCCCCACCCCACAACAGGCCCTGGTGTGTGATGTTCCCCTTCCTGTGTCCATGTGTTCTCATTGTTCAATTCCCACCTGAGTGAGAACATGTGGTGTTTGGTTTTTTGTCCTTGCCATAGTTTGTTGAGAATGATGGTTTCCATCTTCATCCATGTCCCTGCAAAGGACATGAACTCATCATTTTTTATGGCTGCATAGTATTCTATGGTGTATATGTGCCACATTTTCTTAATCCAGTCTATCATTGTTGGACATGTGGGTTAGTTCCAAGTCTTCGCTATTGTGAATAGTGCCGCAATAAACATACGTGTGCATGTGTCTTTATAGCAGCATGATTTATAATCTTTGGGTATATACCCAGTAATGGGATGGCTGGGTCAAATGTTATTTCTAGTTCTAGATCCCTGAGGAATCGCCACACTGACTTCCACAATGGTTGAACTGGTTTACAGTCCCACCAACAGTGTAAAAGTGTTCCTATTTCTCCACATCCTCTCCAGCACCTGTTGTTTCCTGACTTTTGAATGATCGCCATTCTAACTGGTGTGGGATGGTATCTCATTGTGGTTTTGATTTGCATTTCTCTGATGGCCAGTGATGATGAGCATTTTTTCATGTGTCTGTTGGCTGCATAAATGTCTTCTATTGAGAAGTGTCTGTTCATATCCTTTGCCCACTTTTTGATGGGGTTGTTTTTTTCTTGTAAATTTGTTTGAGTTCATTATAGATTCTGGATATTAGCCCTTTGTCAGATGAGTAGATTGCAAAAATTTTCTCCCATTCTGTAGGTTGCCTGTTCACTCTGATGGTAGTTTCTTTTGCTGTGCAGAAGCTCTTTAGTTTAATTAGATCCCATTTGTCAATTTTGGCTTTTGTTGCCATTGCTTTTGGTGTTTTAGACATGAAGTCCTTGCCCATGCCTATGTCCTGAATGGTATTGCTTAGGTTTTCTTCTAGGGTTTTTACGGTTTTAGGTCTAACATTTAAGTCTTTAATCCATCTTGAATTAATTTTTGAATAAGGTGTAAGGAAGGGATCCAGTTTCAGCTTTCAACATATGGCTAGCCAGTTTTCCCAGTACCATTTATTAAATAGGGAATCCTTTCCCTATTTCTTGTTTTTGTCAGGTTTGTCAAAGATCAGATAGTTGTAGATATGTGGCATTATTTCTGAGGGCTCTGTTCTGTTCCCTTGGTCTATATCTCTGTTTTGGTACCAGTACCATGCTGTTTTGGTTACTGTAGCTTTGTAGTATAGTTTGAAGTCAGGTAGCGTACTGCCTCCAGCTTTGTTCTTTTGGCTTAGGATTGACTTGGCAATGTGGGCTTTTTTTTCGTTCCATATGAACTTTAAAGTAGTTTTTTCCAATTCTTTGAAGAAAGTCATTGGTAGCTTGATGGGGATAGCATTGAATCTATAAATTACCTTGGCCAGTATGGCCATTTTCACGATATTGATTCTGCCAACCCATGAGCATGGAATGTTCTTCCATTTGTTTGTATCCTCTTTTATTTCATTGAGCAGTGGTTTGTAGTTCTCCTTGAAGAGGTCCTTCACATCCCTTGTAAGTTGGATTCCTAGGTATTTTATTCTCTTTGAAGCAATTGTGAATGGGAGTTCACTCATGATTTGGCTCTCTGTTTGTCTGTTATTGGTGTATAAAAATGCTTGTGATTTTTGCACATTGATTTTTGTATCCTGAGACTTTGCTGAAGTTGCTTATCAGCTTAAGGAGATTTTGGGCTGAGACAATGGGGTTTTCTAGATATACAATCATGTCGTCTGCAAACAGGGACAATTTGACTTCCTCTTTTCCTAATTGAATACCCTTTATTTCCTTCTCCTGCCTAATTGCCCTGGCCAGAACTTCCAACACTATGTTCAACAGGAGTGGTGAGAGAGGGCATCCCTGTCTTGTGCCAGTTTTCAAAGGGAATGCTTCCAGTTTTTGGCCATTCAGTATGATATTGGCTGTGGGTTTGTCATAGATAGCTCTTATTATTTTGAGATACGTGCCATCAATACCTAATTTATTGAGAGTTTTTAGCATGAAGGGTTGTTGAATTTTGTCAAAGGCCTTTTCTGCATCTATTGAGATAATCATGTGGTTTTTGTCATTGGTTCTGTTTATATACTGGATTATGTTTAAGGATTTGCGTATGTTGAACCAGCCTTGCATCCCAGGGATGAAGCCCACTTGATCATGGTGTATAAGCTTTTCGATGTGCTGCTGGATTCGGTTTGCCAGTATTTTATTGAGGATTTTTGCATCAATGTTCATCAAGGATATTTGTCTGAAATTCTCTTTTTTGGTTGTGTCTCTGCCAGGCTTTGGTATCAGGATGACGCTGGCCTCATAAAATGAGTTAGGGAGGATTCCCTCTTTTTCTATTGGTTGGAATAGTTTCAGAAGGAATGGTACCAGCTCCTCCTTGTACCTCTGGTAGAATTCAGCTGTGAATCCATCTGGTCCGGGACTTTTTTTGGTTGGTAAGCTATTAATTATTGCCACAATTTCAGAGCCTGTTATTGGTCTATTCAGAGATTCAACTTCTTCCTGGTTTAGTCTTGGGAGGGTGTATGTGTCGAGGAATTTATCCATTTCTTCTAGATTTTTTAGTTTATTTGCGTAGAGGTGTTTATAGTATTCTCTGACGGTAGTTTGTATTTCTGTGGGATCGGTGGTGATATCCCCTTTATCATTTTTTATTGTGTCTATTTGATTCTTCTCTCTTTTCTTCTTTATTAGTCTTGCTAGTGGTCCATCAATTTTGTTCATCTTTTCAAAAAACCAGCTCCTGGATTCATTGATTTTTTGAAGGGTTTTTTGTGTGTCTATTTCCTTCAGTTCTGCTCTGATCTTAGTTATTTCTTGCCTTCTGCTAGCTTTTGAATGTGTTTGCTCTTGCTTTTCTAGTTCTTTTAATTGTGATGTTAGGGTGTCAATTTTAGATCTTTTCTGCTTTCTCTTGTGGGCATTTAGTGCTATAAATTTCCCTCTACACACTGCTTTGAATGTGTCCCAGAGATTCTGGTATGTTGTGTCTTTGTTCTCGTTGGTTTCAAAGAACATGTTTATTTCTGCTTTCATTTCATTATGTACCCAATAGTCATTCAGGAGCAGGTTGTTCAGTTTCCATGTAGCTGAGCAGTTTTGAGTGAGTTTCTTAATCCTGAGTTCTAGTTTGATTGCACTGTGGTCTGAGAGACAGTTTGTTATAATTTCTGTTGTTTTGCATTTGCTGAGGACTGCTTTACTTCAACTATGTGGTCAATTTTGGAATAGGTGTGGTGTGGTGCTGAAAAGAATGTATGTTCTGTTGATTTGGGATGGAGAGTTCTGTAGATGTCTATTAGGTCCACTTGGTGCAGAGCTGAGTTCAAGTCCTGGATATCCTTGTTAACTTTCTGTCTTGTTGATCTATCTAATGTTGACAGTCGGGTGTTAAAGTCTCCCACTATTATTGTGTGGGAGTCTAAGTCTCTTTGTAGGTCTCTAAGGACTTGCTTTATGAATCTGGGTGCTCCTGTATTGGGTGCATGTATATTTAGGATAGTTAGCTCTTCAAGTTTAATTGATCCCTTTACCATTATGTAATGGCCTTCTTTGTCTCTTTTGATCTTTGTTGGTTTAAAGTCTGTTTTATCAGAGACTAGGATTGCAACCCCTGCCTTTTTTTATTTTCCATTTGCTTGGTAGATCTTCCTCCATCCCTTTGTTTTGAACCTATGTGTGTCTCTGCACGTGAGATGGGTTTCCTGAATACAGCACACTGATGAGTCTTGACTCTTTATCCAATTTGCCAGTCTGTGTCTTTTAATTGGAGAATTTAGCCCATTTACATTTAAGGATAATATTGTTATGTGTGAATTTGATCTTGTCATTATGATGTTAGTTGGTTATTTTGCTCGTTAGTTGATGCAGTTTCTTCCTGGCATTGATGGTCTTTACAATTTGGCATGTTTTTGCAGTGGCTGGTACCGGTTGTTCCTTTCCATGTTTAGTGCTTCCTTCAGGAGCCCTTGTAGGGCAGGCCTGGTGGTGACAAAGTCTCTCAGCATTTGCTTGTCTGTAAAGGATTTTATTTCTCCTTCACTTATGAAGCTTAGTTTGGCTGGATATGAAATTCTGGGTTGAAAATTCTTTTCTTTAAGAATGTTGAATATTGGCTTCCACTCTCTTCTGGCTTGTAGAGTTTCTGCCAAGAGATCAGCTGTTAGTCTGATGGGCTTCCTTTTGTGGGTAACCCGACCTTTCTATCTGGCTGCCCTTAACATTTTTTCCTTCATTTCAACTTTGGTGAATCTGACAATTATGTGTCTTGGAGTTGCTCTTCTCGAGGAGTATCTTTGTGGTGTTCTCTGTATTTCCTGAATCTGAATGTTGTCCTGCCTTGCTAGATTGGGGAAGTTCTCCTGGATAATATCCTGCAGAGTGTTTTCCAACTTGGTTCCATTCTCCCTGTCAGTTTCAGGTACACCAATCAGATGTAGATTTGGTCTTTTCACGTAGTCCTGTATTTCTTGGAGTCTTTGTTCATTTCTTTTTATTCTTTCTTCTCTAAACTTCTCTTCTCACTTCATTTCATTCATTTGATCTTCCATCACTGATACCCTTTCTTCCAGTTGATCGAATCGGCTACTGAGGCTTGTGCATTCGTCACGTAGTTTTCGTGCCATGGTTTTCAGCTCCATCAGGTCCTTTAAGGACTTCTCTGCATTGGTTATTCTAGTTAGCCATTCGTCTAATCTTTTTTCACAGTTTTTAACTTCTTTGCCATGGGCTCGAACTTCCTCCCTTAGCTCAGAGTAGTTTGATCGTCTGAAGCCTTCTTCTCTCAACTCGTCAAAGTCATTCCCCGTCCAGCTTTGTTCCGTTGCTGGTGAGGAGCTGTGTTCCTTTGGAGTAGGAGAGGTGCTCTGATTTTTAGAGTTTCCAGTTTTTCTGCTCTGTTTTTTCCCCATCTTTGTGGTTTTATCTACCTTTGGTCTTTGATGATGGTGATGTACAGATGGGGTTTTGGTGTGGCTGTCCTTTCTGTTTGTTAGGTTTCCTTCTAACAGTCAGGACCCTCAGCTGCAGGTCTGTTGGAGTTTGCTGGAAGTCCACTCCAGACCCTATTTGCCTGGGTGTCAGCAGTGGAGGCAGCAGAACAACGGATGTTGGTGAACAGCAAATGTTGCTGCCTGATCATTCCTCTGGAAGTTTTGTCTCAGAGGAGTACCCGGCCGTGTGAGGTGTCAGTCTGCCCCTACTGGGGGGTGCCTCCCAGTTAGGCTACTTGCAGGTCAGGGACCCACTTGAGGAGGCAGTCTGCCTGTTCTCATATCTCCAGCTGCGTGCTGGGAGAACCACTACTCTCTTCAAAGCTGTCAGACAGGGACATTTGAGTGTGCAGAGGTTTCTGCTGCGTTTTGTTTGGCTATGCCCTGCTCCCAGAGGTGGAGTCTACAGAGGCAGGCAAGCCTCCTTGAGCTGCGGTGGGCTCCACCCAGGTCGAGCTTCCCGGCTGCTTTGTTTACCTACGCAAGCCTCGGCAATGGCGGGCACCCCTCCCCCAGCCTTGCTGCTGCCTTGCAGTTTGATCTTAGACTGCTGTGCTAGCAATGAGTGAGGCTCCATGGGCATAGCACCCTCTGAGCCAGGTGCGGGATACAATCGCCTGGTGTGCCGTTTGCTAAGACTGTTGGAAAAGCGCAGTATTAGGGTGGGAGTGACCTGATTTTCCAGGTGCCATCTGTCACCTCTTTCCTTGGCTTGGAAAGGGAATTCCCTGACTCCTTGCACTTCCCGGGTGAGGCGATGCCTCACCCTGCTTTGGCTGACGCTCGGTGCACTGCACCCACTGTCCTGTACCCACTGTCCGACAATCCCTAGTGAGATGCACCCGGTACCTCAGTTGGAAATGCAGAAATCATATGTCTTCTGTGTTGCTCATGCTGGGAGCTGTAGACTGGAGCTGTCCCTATTTGGCCATCTTGGCTCCACCCCTATTCACATTTTTAAGATATATTTTTAGTGGAAGAATTTTCAGGTTATTTATTTCATCTAATAGATAGAACTAAACTGATCATGATTGTTTCTTACATGTCAGCATTGAACTCCTGCCTTCTAGTGTCAAATAGGTTGGAGAGAAATAATTTGGTAAATAAAGTGCAAAATCACATTATTGGCAGTAAATGCTCTACAAGGTATTGTGTTTTTAGCAGTGAAATTTCCTAAATGAGTCCTTTATTTTTGACTTCAGAATGTGCTGTAGTATCATTGGCATTGTGTATGTGGGAGTAATAATATGAAGTTGTCATGATAAAATAATGACTTCAGTAGAACACAGTCAAGACATGTAGCCAGTATATAACTTGAAATTTGTGTGTGTGTGTATATACATACTATCATATATAATGTATAATATTTAATATATATAACATATACTTGATATGTAAGCCAAATATATATGGCTTGCATATGTTAAACTTAAATATAACTTGTATAATGTATGTAACATAAATTTCAATTATATAACTTGAAATTTGTAAATATTTATATCATATATATGACATATTTAGTATGTATATAATATATAATTAAATATTGTCCATTATTGACTTAAAAGTTGTTTGAGATATTATATAACTTTCCTGTGATATTTTCCCAATGTGTGTTCTTTAGTACACTGGTGTATTAGTCTTTTCTCTCGCTGCTAATAAAGACATACCCAAGACTGGGTAATTTATAAAGGAAAGAAGTTTATTAATAGACTCACAGTTCTGCATGGCTGGGGAGAACTCACAGTCATGGTGGAAGACAAAGGAGGACCAAAGGGTTGTCTTACATGGTGGCAGGCAAGAGATCCTGTGCAGGGAAACTCCTGTTTATAAAACCATCAGACCTCGTGAGACTTATTCACTACCATGAGAACAGTATGGGGTGAACTGCCCCCATGATTCAATTATCTTACCTGGCCCTGCCCTTGACATGTGGGGATTATTACAATTCAAGGTAAGATTTGGGCGGGGACACACCCAAACCGTATCAACTGGTTTCCCAAAATATTTTACAAAAAGTGTTCCACTAGCAAATAAAGTTGGAAAATCTTGCTTCTTCTTATACTTCTTCTTGATGAATTTTAAGAATGCCAGTATATGACACTAGGAACCTTGAGGTAAAGAAATTAGTTTGAATGTTGTTAACGCAGTGTGTCCCAAACCTATTTGACCAAAGAAATATTCTTATTGTTTTAAGTTACACTTGTTAGTATTCCATTCTGTAAAACACGATTTGGGAGATGCTGTGCTTTTGAGCATGTTTTTGTCAAGATAATCATTAAATTCTTAGTTAATTTACACACAAGAAGTATTCCATGTAATCTTCTACTGTCCGAATCTTATTTAAAATAAAATTAAATTGATATATAAAATTACATAACAATGTCCTTCTCCTACAAGGTAAAATCATTTTGTTATCTATAAAAGCACTTAAGTTTATTAAACATGATTTTTAATTGATAACTGTAAGCTAACATATGGATAAGAAAACATTTCAAGTATGAATTCTGTTTTTCAATATTAATAATATTTCCAATTTAGTCAAATCATTTTTGGGACATATTTATATTGAATATTATATTACTCAGTGTAATGGAGAGATTAACATAAAGTGGGTTCTCATACTTCCATTAATAAAATCAGAGCCACAGAAGTTCTCAGTGGCAAAAACCTTGTTATAGTAATTGTTTTTTTAGATAGCCCCATGGCCTGAGCTCTCAGGGTGGTATGATAGAGGAATTCTGCATATTTATTTTATTATTATTTTAATTTTTAATTAAAATTATTGATTTATTTCTTTCTTCCGAGACTCTGTTGCTCAGGCTGGAGTGCAGTAGCACAATCACGGCTCACTGCAGCCTCAACCACCCTGGGCTCAAGTGATCTTCCCGTCTCAGCCTCCAGAGTAGCTGAGACTACAGTTGGCTAATTTTTGTATTTTTTGTAGAGATGAGGTCTCACTATGTCACCCAGGCTGGTCTCAAACTCCTGGGCTCAAGTAATCCGTCCACCATGACCTCCCAAAGCACTGGGATTACAGGTTGGAGCCACCCCACTCGGCCTGCATATTTATTTTTAACATCTATCTGTCTGTCTGTCTGTCTGTCTATCTATCTATCTATCTATCATCTATCTATGTATCAATCAGTCACATTTGACAGTATGTTAAACACAATCCTTCCAGGCAATGACTTTTAGCTGAAAGTCACGAAGCCCCAAAGGCTGAGAGCAAGCATTAGTTGTCACGTGTAACCTCATTCTGAAGTGAGGTGCTAGATCACCCAGGGAGGCCTTGCAAAGGGGAGTGTGGAAATGTAGGCACCGACAGCATCAGCCCAGTGCCCACCTGTGTGAGGCTCTTTAGGAGAAGTGGAAAATTCATCAGGAGGCGTCTGGGTTTGGCCGGAGAAGCGTAACTGTTGAGGGTGATGGGGGTTTGCCACAGGGTCAGACAGGAGGCGTCCGGGCTTGGCCGGAGAAGTGTAAGCACTGTGGGTAATGGGCGATGCCACAGGGTCAGATGCGATGCAGCTGTGGGAGCCCAGGCAGCCATGTGGGCTGCTCCTTTGCACCTGCTGCTGAGCTGGATCTAGCTGAGGACCAGGCAGCCGAGCAGTGAGAAGGGACATTGCAGGTGAACGAGAGCAGGGAGAAAATGAAACCTGTGAGATGAGCTGGGACCCACAAGGACAATTGAAACCTGCGAGGATCGGCCCCTGACTCTCACTGGCATCAACTCAGTGCTGTCGGGGCCTGCAGGGCTGCAGGCCTGGGGGCTGCACCCAGTTGGTGCAGGACCCAGAGAGGCTGAGCAGATCTTATGGGAGCTGGAGTGGGTGGGCGTGTGGATGCTGCTCTGTGGCAAAGAGGAGAGACAGCAGATAAGCCTGCAGCTAGCCTGCCTTCATGACATCAAAACCACAGCTGCAGTTCCACATCCATATTCCAGATCTTGTGCAAAATGTCTCTGTGGCCTACACTAGCCTAGAACCATAGATGGAAGAGAATTCTGGAGAATATAGTACAAACCCACCCCAGAGGCCAGAGGTTGATGGTGAGGGTGTCTGCGGTCAGAATATCAGTGTGCTGGGTCCCCTCCTCCCACCTGCCATGGGGAACTTCCACAAGTTATGCTGGGAGTTGATTCTGGAGAATTATTCAAAGGGCTTGACATGTGTTCCCTGAAGTCTGGGAACATAGGAACTGAACATCTGCCAAGAGGTCATCAAGGTGTGAGGTGTGGCTGCCTCTGCCAGGTGCCACCACAGCAGGGCTGCCTGGAATGAACTACAAGGCCAGCATCTGTCAGGGAAAAATGAGAGCATCCCCAGAGGGCTGGGTGTGGACCCTGCAGAAGAGAGCTGGCACTGAGCTGACATTCAGTACACGTTTGTGGAATGAAAGTTTTTTTCATTTCAGTTTTACATAAAACATAATTTATCAGTTGCTTTCTGATATCCAATGTTCTCTTCTTCCTTCATGGCAGCACCCTCATTTGACTTGGAGTAACGAGGCTCAGTAAAAGGCTGGATCATTTGTTTTCCCTTGCAGTAAGATACAAGGAGGTGACAGGCTGACCGAGATATGGAAACAGAAGTGTTGAGTGGGGGCTTCCAGGAGGCTCTGTAAGGACAGCCACTCAGCTGGGAGAGGCCCTCTGTAGCCTTTCCAAGTGGACATGATAAGTGAGGTCTGGCAGCTACTGTGGACTGTGAGGTGACACCGGGGTGAAAGGGGCAGGCTCAAATGGAAAAGCAGAAAGACAGTAGTCACTGGTGCCTCTGTGGCACGGCGTTAAGCAACGTGACCAGCACCATCCCAGACCATTTTCATAACGCTTACCCAACACAGTATTTGGGAGAGAAAAATCTGGCACGGGGCTGCTGGTACTGAAGGATGGAAGTGTTGGATTCTCTGTGAAAACAAATATTTTGTGAGAGGAGGGATCCAGATAAAAAGCCATGTGACTAGGGCTTAGGTGAGCGAGGAACGAGGCAAAAGACTCAGAAGATGCGTTTTGGAATGGACTCTTTTTCTCCAGGAAGTTGAAGAGGATAGTTGTAAGAAAACCCTGGAAAATGCAGGCTATAAACTATCACATCTAGTCTAGGCCTTGGCCTGTTGCTTTTCCCGTTAACAACCCATGTGGACAGAGACACGGTGTTCTTAGCTCTGTTTCAGGCAGAAAATGTAGTAAGTACCAGGAGATGTTATCATGAATTGTGCTTACATTCACAAAAGTACAAAGCTCTGACATTAAAACAAAAACAAAACGATAAAACAGCAGTCTGTGTCTCAGCCTTTGAGGGGTAAAGGAGGGTTGGAGTTGCGGCTTTCCCTGGGGGTCTTCACCTTTGAGTCTCGCAATGCATCATTCTCTGCATCTGTGTCTTTGTCCCAGTTATGTAGTTTTGGCAAATCTCAATCTCTCTCTCTCTCTCTCTCTCTCCCCACTCCCCCTCTCTCTCCCTCTCTCTCTCTCCTCTGTGTGTGTGTGTGTCTGTGTGAGAGAGAGGACAGAAAGACACACACATGGAGACAGAGAGAGACAGAGATAGAGAAACAGACAGAGATATAAAGAGACAGAGAGAGAGTGAGATGAGAGAGAGAGGAGGACAAAGAGAGACAGAGGAACAGAAAGAGACAGAGAAACAGAAAAACAGAGACAAAGAGAGACACAGAGACAGCAAGGGACAGAGAGAGACACAGAGACAGAGAGGGACAGAGAGAGAGAATAAGTTCTGGAATGGACTCTGTTTCTCCAGGAATTTGAAGAGGATAAGTGTAAGAAAACCCTGGAAAATGCAGGGTATAAACTGAGAAAGAGAAACAGAAAAATAGGGAGAGAGGGACAAAGAGACATAGACACAGAGACAGAGAGGGACGGAGAGGGACAGACAGGGACAGAGAGGGACACAGAGGGATGGAGACAGGTGACTCAGTGCTGGTCTGTTGCTTCTCCTCTCTCATGTTTTCCCTTTCACCCTTCCTGGCTCTTCATGTCCTTCTAGTTTTTTCTTCCCTTGAGTTTGATCTCTGATCCAGCCCCACGAAAACACTGAGCCACACCACATTTTCCTAACCATAGTCTTGATTCTGTTCCCGGTGTGGGCCAGTGGCCCTGGCAGAGCACGTGTTCCTCACCTGGTCATCTGATCCTTCAGGGAAGGGGCGTTTTTAAGCCAACAATGGTTTGTCGGCGACTGCCCTGGATGGGACTTTTGTAGGATGCTGAGTGGTACCTAATTCAGTGGGCTCCGTGCCAAGACTAACATGGAATGCTGTCCTACTACTCCAATCGCATCTTCATTTGAAAATGGCCCGAATGGAACTTCCCATCTGGGTTCTTAAGAGGCGTCCACGTGGTTGCCTGGGGCCCTTTCTGGCCAGGTGTGGGTGGTTTAGGATCTTTGGTCCTGGCCTGCCCTTTTCTGGGTTTCTCTTTTCCAAGGAGCTCTGAGAGATTTGAGGACGTGTATTAAGCATATGTGTGACTCTTGAGGCCTAGCTAACATATTTCCACAGGCGACACATCTTTCCAGGGCTAAGCCCCGCTAGGACAAGAGGGACGGGAAGTGTGGAGAAGTGTGCATAATTCCGGAGCCGAGAGGCTGGGGGCCCAGCTGTAATAAAGCTGTCTGTTAGGAAGTTATCTTTCACATACAATTGCTTCCCCTAATCTCTTAAGCACATTAACTGCACCTGTAATTATACACACCTCAGAAAATGCATAAAAGCTGCCTTCTTAGCCAGACTAAATAAAACTGCAGTCTCCTTCATATCCTCTATTGCCTACTATACCTTAACGCTAGGGGGAAAAAAAAGGAAAAAGGAATGAAAGCAAAGAGAAGAGGTAATTGCCCATTAGAGAGTTGCTCATAAGTGAACTTTGCCTCTCGTTTACAGCATTAATTTTGCTCTGCGTGAACTGCACTTGACAGGGCTCGGAGGCTGAGAGTTCTTGCTGCTCTTGCCGGCCTGCGAGGCGATTTGCTGCCGATTTGCATTTCAGAGAGTGTGTGTGGTGCAACAACAACAACAAGGCATTTCACTCGACTCCCAGGAATCGCTGTGTCAGGGTGAAGAGCACGTATGATTTTCTCCGGGAGTCTCTCCTTTCTTTCTCAATGACCTACTTTCTTGCACTGGACTATTTTGCACCATTCGGTATTAATGAGCCTAAAACCCCTGCTAAGTTCTTCCTTTATGCCATACTGATCTCCTCCTCCTCCTCTTCCTCCTCCTGCGATAGCTCTTTCTCAGGTATTTTGGGGACCAGAGGGAAAAGACAAATTCCCTGAATATGGGGTCCTCAGGCATAATCCCGTCCAGCTGGGGTTTATCCACCCTGCAGGGCATAGTCACGGATACAAATCTGGTCCAGTAGCCAGACACACTTTTCACATTAGGAAGGGGGATAACGGGCAATGACTTGCCACGGCCTCCTTTCAAAGCCTACTCTAATAGAAACCATTCCTTGTACAGTGTCAGTAGAATTAATTGGCTGCTAATCCACAGGAGATGTTCGGATCGCCTACGGTTTATTTTATGAGTCCTCCAGGATCAATTTCATGTTTGAATGACTATTCCTATCATATATTTACATACACAGTTGTCCTTTGTATTCAGAGATGACTTGGTTGCTTTTTTACTCCCCAGGCATATTCTTTTTGGAAAAGGCAGACGTGTTACCTGAAGCTTTTTTGGAAATTAGCAAATATTTATCCAGCACCTAATCTGCAAATACAGATGCTCTGTGACTTACGATGGGGCTATGTCCCGATAAACCTGCCACAAATTGAAAATATCATGTTGAAAATGCATTTAATACACCTAGCCTACTGAACATCACAGGTTAGCCCAGCCTTCCGCAAACATGGTCAGAACACTTACCTTACCCAACTGTAGAGCTGGACAAAATCATTTAATGTGAAGCCTGTTTCATAATAATACACGAGGTAGAGTCTCAGTCTCGTTTTGGGTTTGACCGATCGCAGGGACAAACTATTCCACTTCATAGATTCATAGCCCATGCACCTCTCTTGCCTTTAAGAAGGTTCTTTCTTATCATGCCCTGGACCCCCTCCGTTGATCTGAGAAGTGGAGAAAGAGAGAACTCTAGGGTGCTGCTGGCGTTAGTTGTGTGAAGAGTGTGAATCTATTACTATCCAGTCATTTAAGAGGGTGTGAGGTCACTAATCCCTGAAAAGTGGAAGAGATCAAAAAGGCCAGAGGAGGAGCTGGGGCAGCAGAGGAGGAGGGGGCATTATGGGGAAAGTGCAGGCCGGCAAGCTGGGGGACAGGGGAGGGGTTGGTGGCAGCTGCTATGCGTTGCCAAGACTCCTAGAGGAGAAATAGGGGAATGGGGTTTGGGGGAGGTTTTGCTTCTTGTGTGTCTCCCTCTGGGGACTCTTCTAGAGTCATCAGTAAAAATCGTGGCTTTGCAAGGATTTTTGGAGCCTGGTTTATGTCTCTTTGTGGTGCATGTGGCAGAGCGCCAGGTTAGCATTGGAGGGAAGCAAGGCTGCTCGGAGACCCAGCTACTTCAGAAGGCAGAAGCAATTTGATTTCTCCTATTGAGATGTATTGGAGCAGAGAGAATAGGGAAGGAAATAAATCCCTTACATTTTGAGGCCATGACAGACATCCTTTTACGTGTGACTATTTCACCTGTTGTTGGGGATGTGAACAGGTTTGTATGCTCATCATTCATTCATTCATTCAGCCAACTGTAAAACAGACAAAATCCCTGTCCTCATGGAGTTCACATTCTATGTAGAGAATGCCTTCACAGTTGGAATTAAACTTTGCTGTTTATCTGCTTTGATAGATCAGGAGATCATTCAGATAGGACTCAAACCACATACCTGTTGTTGACAAAGTTTAGTAGATCAGTGTTGGAACAAACAGAATCTTCTGCAGCAGTTCCAAAATGCAGGTCTGCAGATGAGGTGTCTGTCTCTTTACATCAGTAGCTCAGGTTAATAGGCCCCTGAGCTACCTATGAACAGTGCAGAATCCCGGTTCTCCACCTAGTACAGTTTGATTCTGAAGGTTCAGGGTAGGGCCAAGGAATACGTATTTTTAAACAAATTTCCCAAATGATTCTTTTGTGAGTTAAGTTTTAATTATACATATAATTCAGAAATTTATATTTGATAAAGTTGCTCTCCCATCCTGTTCTCATTCCAGCCCCATTCCCACAGAGTCTGGTCTGTATACATCTAGACCCACTTTTAGGAACGTACATATATAGATTTATTCTAATACAAAATATGTAATATTGTTTTATGAACTCATTTTAAAAATAGAAATGGGAGCATTCTTTACATGTGGTCAGTTTCTCAGCCTCCCCTTTGCCTGAAGCTGGTGTGCAGATACACAGGTTGGAGGGGCATGGCATATGCTATCTCGGAGCTGCTAGAAGGGGTGGGGGTCTTAGGAATCTGTTTTTGCTTCCTCTGGTGCAAGGGCTATGGCCCCAGCTCAGCTGGCAGCAGTTTGCCTCTGCTGTTCCCAGTGACGTCTGCAGTGGGGTGACGCCACTTTGGCCTGGCTGAGCTTGGTCAGAGCCTGTGAAGCTCCCCGGCTGGCTCAGCTCCCTTGATTTCTGCTGCTCCCAGCTGCATCCTCCATCCAGCCTGCAACCTCCAGCTCCTCTAGCCTTTGCTGTGGGGCCTCCTCCTGCTGCTGCCAGGGTTCCTACACCACACGTTCTCTCTCAGCCCAAGGCCTCTTCATGGCCCATTCTACCAAACTGGCCCTTGACGTCCAACAGGGGAAGTGAAGGAATACAGACAATGCCATCCGAAGGGAGTGGCCTATACTCTAAAGTTATTTCCTTGCTGAAAATTTTCTTTTGCCTGTGTGTCAAAAGCTAAGGTCTTTCTCTGGCATTCTTTTGGTGTCAAATCCTAGCCATCCTGCAGGCCAAGAAATATCTCAGATGGATCAGGTTAGGGAAGGCAAAAAGAAAAGAGCATGACTCATTTTCAAAATATTGCCCCTTTTCATCTCATAAACACGGTGTCCAGTCATTTTTCATTGTTTTGTGTAACTGACAGTCAAAAGACAGCCAGAGGGGCCACTACTTCTCGCACCTTTACCCCCAATGAATTTTTTTTTTCTTTGAGACAGGATTTTGCTCTGTTGCCCAAGCTGGAGTGCAGTGGTGCAATCTCAGCTCACTGCAACCTCCGCCTCCCGGGTTCAAGCGATTCTCCTGCCTCAGCCTCCTGAGTAGCTGGGATTACAAGCAGCTGCCACCATGCCTGGGTAATTTCCATGGCTTGAGCCCTGGAGTCTGAGGCCAGCCTGAGCAATATGGCAAAACCCCATATCTCAAAAAATTAGCTGGGCGTGGTGGCCTGTGCCTATAGTCCCTGCTACCTGGGAGGCTGAGGTGGGAGCATCACCTGAGCTGGGAGGTCGAGGCTGCAGTGAGCCATGACTGCACCACTGCACTCCAGCTTGGGTGACAGAGACCCTATCTCAAAAAAAAAAATGGAGTAATTGTGGGTGATACACTATAAAGTGACTCCCAATGAGTCACAGTTGTTCATAATCGCCTCTCCTTGAATATTTGTGGCACCTGTGATTTGTTTCTGGCCAATAGAATATGGCAAAGGTAATGGGATGCCGCTGCTGTGATGATGTTATGTTGTATGGCAAAGATAAATGGATGTATCATTAAGGTCCCTAATCAGTTGATTTTGAGTTAATCAAAGATATTGTTCTGGGTGGTTCTGAATTAAAGGTGAAAGCCCTTAAAAGAGGAACTGGGACCCTCCTTGATGTCAGAGACACTTTTTCCTTCTGGCTTTGAAGAAGCAAGTGGCTATGAGTTCTACAGCTGCGAGGAGATTAATCCCGGGGAGCTCGAAAGCGAATTTTCCCCGTTAAGCCTGTGGTGAAATGCAGCCCAGCTGAGACCTTGACTGCAACCTTGTGAGACCCTGAGTGGAGAAACCAGCTAAGCCTTGGCATGCTCCCGACACACAGAAACTGTGAGACAATAAACGCCTGGTGTTTAAAGCCACTACATTTGTGGTAATTTGTTAGGCAGCAACAGAAAACTAATACACAGTTGACCCTTGAACAATGCGGGGGTTAGGGGTGCTGATCACCCATGCTGTAAAAAATTTGAATGTAATTTTGACTACCCCAAAACTTACCTACTAATAGCCTACTACTGACCAGGAGCCTTCCCTATAACAGTTGATGAACATATGTCTTGTATGTTATATGTATTATATACTATATTCTTACAATAAAATAAGCTACAGGAAAGAAAATGTTAATAAGAAAATCAAAAGGAAGAGAAAATATATTTACTATTCATTAGGTGGAAGGGGATCATCATAAAGATCTTTATCCTCATTTCTTCATGTTGAGTAGGCTGAGGAGGTGGCAGAGGAGGGCTTGGTCCTGCTGTCTTGGGGTGGCAGAGGTAGAAGAGGTGGAGGAGGTGGAAGTGGAGGCAGGAGAGGTAGACACATTTGGTGTAAATTTTATTGAAAAATGCGCCCATATAAGTGGACCAGCACAATTCAAATCCATGTTGTTCAAGGGGTCAACTATAGTAATAATCAGTTATCATCCATTCTGGTTTCTCAGCCCTCTGTTAATGAGAGTTTTCCATCCCTCCTTCCTTTCCCTCCCCTCCCCTCATTTTCCCTTCTCTCCCTTCCCCTCCCTTACCCACTTTTCCCCTCCTCTGTCTTCCCCTCTCCTCTCCTCCCTCTTCCCTCTTTCTCTCTTTCCCTCCCTCCCTTCCTTGACAAACTTGGTCAAGTTCTATGGCTGTAACCTGGTTACTGCTTCCCTGAGTTGAGATGAACTCATTTAAGATTTATTTATTTTAAAATATATCTTATTTTTTGTAGAACATTTTCAGGTTTACAGGAAAATTGAGCAAAAATACAGTTCCCATGTATCCCCCACATGCACAATCTCTCCTATTATCAATATCTTGCACGAGAGTGGCACATTTGTTAAATTCTTACACACCATTGTCATCCAAAGTTCATGGTTAACATTAGGCTTCACTCTTGGTGTTGTACATTCTATGGGTTTTGATGAACGTTTGATGACATGGATCCACCATTATGGTAGCATACAAAGTAGTTTCACTGCCCTAAAAATCCTCTGTGCTCTGCCTATTTAACACTCTTCCAATTTCCAACCCCTAGCAACCACTGATCTTTTTACTGTCTCCATCATGTTGCCTTTTCCAGAAATGGCATACAGTAGAGATCATACAGTATGTAGCCTTTTCAGATTGGCTTCTTCACTTAGTAATATGCATTGAAGTTTCCTCCATGTCTTTTCATGGCTTGATTGCTCATTTCTTTTTAGCGCTGAATAATATCTTACCATCTGGATGTACCACAGTTTATTTATCCACTCACCTACTGAAGGACATCTTGGTTGCTTCCAATTTTTGGCAATTGTGAATAAAGCTGCTATAAATATCTGTTGCAGGTTTTTATGCAAACATGAGTTTTCAGTTCATTTGGGTAAATACCAAGGAGCATGATTCCTGGGTCACATGGTAATAGTATGTTTATCTTAGTAAGAAACTGACAAATTGTTTTCCAAAGTAGTTGTACCATTTTGCATTCCCATCAGTAATGAATTAGAGTTCCTGTTGCCCCACATCTTTGACAGTATTTGGTGTGTAAGTATGTAGTGGTGTCTCATTGTTGTTTTAGTTTGCAATTTTCTAATGACATATGGTGTGAAGCATCTTTACTTACTTCTTCTTTATATCTGAGATGATGGCCATGATGAAATCTATTGTGATTTTCCTTCTTTCTATGCGGATCTGAGAGGTGGGCTTTCTCCAGTCTCAAGCATGTGTGGGATCTTAGGACAAGAAAGCATGATGTTAGAAATTTATAGGATGTGTTCCCACTTCATTCCTATTCTTTACTGTAATTTATATACATTTTCTCTGGGACATGATATAGTGTAGAACTTATACTTCCAAATGAAGGAAGGATTATCACGTGGTAAATTGACAAAAAGTCTCTTAGGACACTGTCAGGGCAAGGTTCCTCAAGGGTGTTCTAGAATAGGGGTAAGCAATAGAAGTGACATCTTATAAAATCGCTTTGTTATAACTTGTATTTTCTAGTGTGCATGGGGGGAAGAGTCAGGAAATTAGGCTTTGTGGTTATTGTCTGCTCAAGTCTTTTCTTGCCAATATCTTATTGCCCATGCCAGGGAGCAAGGTCAGGTGAAGGAACTGCCCAGTTAATATCAGCAATCATCTAAGTTTTCCCGTTGGGCTACAGAAACACATCCCAGGCAACTGGATTGGTTAACCCAGTTTTGGTGTTAAAGGACTATGGCCAGAAATTACTTCCATTCTCTTGCAAGTGATATATTATTGCTCTATTTTACAGCTCCAAAATTTAGAAGTTACAAAGTGTCCAGAGCTCTGGCAATGGTACAATTTAGTAGGCTGCACCATTTCATAGGGTTGCCCTAAAATAACAGTGGCTACGCTTTGTGAAAAATGGTCCAGCTCATGCTACAAATGATGGTCTTGTTACTGGAGACATGAACAATTGAAAATGGCTGGGGCTGGCTTTTCTCAGTTCTTTCTCCAAGCTTGAAAACAGACCATATAATTGTAGGTGGTCATATTTACAAAAATGTCTGCAGTAAGGACACAGCTCACCTGTTTACAATTAGAGCTTGTGGGCTCTAATGTTTTGCATGTTGAAAGTAGACTTTGTCTATAACCCTTAGCTCGCATAAAGTCTTCAGTGCAAATTTTTCTTGTCCATGGACATATTTTTGTTTCAAAGAGCCAGGTAAGTATGGTGCTTTCAACAAATACGTTTATTGTTGCTTCCTCTGAAAATTGCATTAAAATAATAAAAACGGAATTAAAAAGGCATAGTCCTACAAGGACAAAGAGAGTAGGAGGATAGATATGCTTGCTAAAAGTAAGAACAATGAGGAGGCTCTAAGTCAGATGGATATTGGTCACTGATTTTGCAGAAGGGAAAACCTACAGCCTAAGCTAGTCAAGAGGAAACCGAGCCACAGGCTGAATTGAGCCATAGCTTCTAGGAAGCCTCAGGAATTGGTGTCATTAGCAACCTCGTGGAGGTGCAGGTGGGAGCATAAACAGGGAGACTGGTTTAAAGTCTTGCTAGGAAGCAATGAGAACCCTTCCCGACCCAGTCCCTCCAGCAGAGAGAATACCAGGCTCAGCTGAAGGCAGAGGCCACAGCGATAACAAGTAATCCAGTAAGAGTCTATATATTGAGCATGTGCTCTAATGCTTCTCCTCCTCACCAGCCCAGTAGGGCATCCAATCCAGGAATCCCCCTCTGGAGGCTGCTGGCACCCCTGCACCATGTTGGACTGATAATGGCAGACCCAGGCTTCGGGTTGGGTAGACCTCCTCCTGTCTTAGATGTGCTGCTCACACAGCTCCCTAGCTGTGTGATTTAGAGCAAGTTACTTAATGTCTCTAACCCTTATCTGAAATTGTGGGAAAGAAGAGCTTTCATCTTAGAGGGTTGTGAGGACTCAGTGAGGTGATGGGTATAAAAATTCTAAGAAAAGATCCAACTATTTCTGAAAGCCATCACTTGGTCTTTGAATGACAGTAGAGAAATGTTTGCATTGCTCTTGCCAAGAACCTATTCTTTCGTCTGACTCTTTAGGATTCAGTCTAATAGATAACATAATAAATAATTAAGAGGACTTTTCTACCCCTCCCCTTAAAAGCTGTAGTGGCCATATTTAAAATGTTAGCCACAGTACAAACCTGTTTAGATGATTCCTTTTTAAACCAGTTTCAAATCAGTCTAATAAGACTTTTCTTTTAACTCCTTTCTTTTATCTCAAGGGTGCATCAATTTCATGTCTTGAATACCTTTTCAAAGACATAGCTTTGATTTGAAAACATGGTCATGATCCAGAACACATTTTATGTACTACTTGACTGTAAGCTCTTTCCAGGAATCAGTCTCTCACAGACTCTGTGACATCTATTATTGAATGAACATCACTTCTACCTATATCTTGAAGAACGTCAATCTAAATTAAAATATGCCGAGTTTCTTAACAGCATCAACGGGTTTCCTAATTAACCTATGAATACTGTCAATCTGTTAATATAGTTCTCTTGTTCTTTTAGAAATGAGTTATATAACATTTCTTTTATTTACTGTAGCAATTTCAGAACTAAAGTGCTTCTTAGGGTATTCCAAACTTCCTTTCAAAAGTAAAGAAAATATCAGTAACATGAATTAGTTCATCATATTGGCTGAAGACTTTTTGGCTTCTAGGATTTTTTTCATACCAGTAACTTGAACTTCATGCATTGCCCTTTCTGCAATGCCCCTTGTCTGTAAGAGTCTATCTTATGAATTCTTGTGGTGAGGTGGATTCTTGAGGTTTGGTTCAAGGAGCATGTAGGCAGTAGCTTTTATGATCCTTAGTCTGGCTTTCTTAACAACGTTGCTACAATATGTCTTTTCTCCCCAAGAATGGATCTCAGTGGGTGGGGGTGGGGGAGTTGATTAGCCACAATCCTGGCTTTATGGCACATTCTCATTATTGATCCACACACAGCTTTTATTGTTTACTGTAAAATAATGGATATCTGAAGATTCACCACCCAACCCAATTAATAGAACATTGAAAGTGACTTCTGTTTTTCATTACCCTTCCCTGTACGTTCCTCATGGGGTCTTCTTGGGCTAGCTCTTTTTTCTTTTCAGTTTTTTATTTCAATCTTTCATCGTGTTCTAAGATTCATTCATCTTATAGCAAGTAGCTGTGGTGAGTTTTTACTGCTGGGTGTTATTTCACTCTGTGGATATAGTGTAATTTATGTATTTGTTTTTCTACCAAAAATGGGCACAAGCTGCATCTTTACCCTGGCCAACTCTTGGCAACACCAGAGGACAAAAAAGTGGGACAAAGCTTGTCATTGGTGCCTTTTGGTATATATTTTTACCCTTCCTTATTCTCTTCTTAGGGGATCATCTGAGCATTCTGCTTGGCACATAGTCAACAACAATAAATGTTTATCGAATATTGTAAGTGACATAAAATTTAGGGCAACTCCAGACAAAGGGGCTGCCCTGAGCACTGAATTGAAGCCTCATCTTGGCTTAGAGGAAAGAGTGCTGTGATCAATTATCAATGTCTACATGGATGGGGCCTGGGGAAGTGGGCGCTTAGAAGCCACTTATTACCACCCCAGGTTTAATAGATTACCTTTCTCATGGACTTTAAAACTCAGCTAGAGTCATGGGCATGGATTAAAAAGAAAGGAATAGAACTTCCATTGTGGAATTTCAAGTTTCAGTAAGTCTGGGTAGTCTCTGGGCACTGGAGATGATCAATGCAATTCTTGGTGCTCTAAAATCACACTGTAACCTTCTTTTCCCTTTCTTTCTCCCTCCCTCCCTCCCTCCGTCCATCCCTCCCTCCTTTTCTCTCTCTTCCTGTCTTTCTTTCTTTTCTTTCTTTCTCTTCTTTCTTTCTCTCTTCTCTCTCTTTGAGATAGGCAGATCTCATTCTGTTGCCCAGGCCAGAGTGCAGTGGCACAATCATAGCTCACTGAAGCCTTGAGCTCTTGGGCTCTAGTGATCTTTCCGCTTCAGCCTCCTGAGTTGTTGGGATTACAGGCATGAGCCAACATGCCCAGGTTCCACATATTTTAAAAGTTGTTCCTGGTATTTATTCTATGTTAAATATCTAATGTAAAAAAATGTACATTTTCCAGGAAATCAACTGCGGAAATGGTGTTGTTTTTCATCCCTATGGTTAAATGTAGATTTTCTGTTTAAAAGTAAATCTTTTACTTGTGAAGATTGGATATGATGACACTTAAAGTAATGTACTTTTAAGTTGTCTAGTTGTTTAAATGTAGTGATGAAAAATTAACCAGAATATTTCTGGCTATGGCCCCAAAGACCTTTTCCTGAAACTTTCATTTCTTTGTTTTGTTCTCATTCAAGTGTTGATAGCTTTAGTGATACCACTTCCAACTCTAGCCTCACTTTTAAATGGCTTATCATAAACTGTTAGAGCTGGGAGAAATATAAAATATCATTTGGTCGAGTGTGTTTCAGATCTATCACCTAAGGAGACAGCATAAAGGAACAATTTCTGGGCTCCATCCTTAAAGTAATAAATCCGGTTTATTACCTGGGTGGAAGCCCAGGAGTGTGCATTTTATACAACCTCCAAGGTGGTTGTGATGCTTATTAACATTTGAGAAACACTGATCTGTTACAAATCTTCTACAGTGGAGGAAACAGAAACAAAAGAAGTTAGGGACTTATCAAGGGTTGAGCACTAACAAATTCATATCTGGGCAGTCACATGAGGTGAGGTTATAAGATAAAAATGAATGTATGTTTTTCAGTTTATGTGGTGGGATTTTAAATGTCTTATTCTCAATCCCAAAGCCACCAGGCTGTAAATGTGCCTAAAACTCCTAGAATTAGGAGTTAGTTGTTTCCTGTTACCCTGTGTGTTCTTTTTTTTTTTAAATGCAATTAGTTGATGTTATTGGGGATCCCTGAAAAATTCTCAAGATCCTCTGCTATTATTGGGTCACAATTCTTTTTGGGGTTCTTTTGAGAGCAAAGAAATTAGTCACTATTCTTATTCCAATTACACCAAGATCTATGAATCCATTTTCCAAAGATACTTAGATCCTGCAACATGGGAGAATAGTCACATCAGAACATTTACTTCTTCAAAATATCTCTCTTTTTGGGAAATTTACTAGTTTGTTGTTTTATGATTTAGTTGAAGTGCAGGGAGTCACCTGCCCAACAGCATCTCAAATAAAAGCCCCAAACTCCTGTCTCTTCCCCAAAGGGGGAATAAAAGGAACTAGAACCTCCCATCTCTCTCCCCACCTGGATACTTGCCAGGACAAGTCCATGGATAACTCCTCTGTATCTGTAAGCTGAATAATCCAAGTAGGCTGTGTCAGCTGAATAATCAGGACTATTCAGATATTTGAAAAAAAAATTCATGTTTCAGTAGTGTACGTTGACTTTTGCTTGAATCTATTGATTACAGAAAAAAGGGAGGCAAAAGTCTTTGGTCAAGGTCTTCTGATGCCTTGATACTTTACTGTCATTGATATAACATGTCTTTACAGAGGCAAAGACCTAGAAGTCAACCCTAATTTGGGCTATTTCTAAAATACTCAGAATTGGTATTATATTAATACTGTAACATGAATTCATTTTATTTGTGTAATTGAGGCAGGGGAATAGGGTCTGGAGATAGGGAATCTAAGGACGACTTGGACAGGCTCCCTGGAGCTGAAGAGTCTGCACACTGACCTATGATTGGCCCATTCCAGGACCTTCATTTGCATAAGATGCCAAACTATATCAGCCTCTGATTGACCACAGGCCAAATCTGCACTCTGGCGAATGATTGGTTCATTCTAGGACCTTCCTTTGCATAAGGTGCCAAACCACATCAGTCTTGGATTGGCCATGGGCCAATTCACCTCAGCCTCTAGTTGGCTGTCAGCCAGTCCTTCATTTACATAGGGTGTAACCAACAAGAAACCTCTAGCAAGTACTTAAGCTTCCAAAGACTTTGCTACCAGGGCTCTTGAGCCAATTGCTAGAGCCCACTCTCATCTTGTGGAGTGTACTTTTGCTTTTGCTCCTTCCCTGCTTTCTGCTCTAATAAATCCACTTCTTCACCACTCGTTTGTGTGTGTCATTCAATTCTTTGTTCAACATACCAAGAACCTGGACACCTCACAACTGGAACCCTTAATTAGGTAACATAATCAGGAAGGCACTGCTCTGGCCTCCTTAAAATGACCATATCAGCTTGTGAGCCTGTCATAGTTTTTAGAAAAACAGTATCAATAACATCCATCATAAAGTAAACATGGGCTGGCCCATGATCCAATTGAATTTACCTGCATTATTGGTCATTATCCTGTTCCTATTCAAGTTACCAAAAAAGTAACTTTCTTGGTTTCAGCATTCAGGAACAAACTCTAAAATATTCATATAGTTTTTGAATTCCAAAAATATTTCAAATCTAGAAAGGCTTATGCACTTTAATAATTGTTTTTCTCGAAATTGTGTGTGTGTGTCTTTTTTCATCTATGTTGTATGTATCAGTAGTTTCTTCCCTTTTCATTCATGATTATTTTATTTTATGAATGTACCACAATTTGACTTATCAATGATTGCTGAACATTTAACTTGTTTCCAGTTTGAGCTACAATGAACACAGCTGCTATAAACACTTAACTATAGATGTTTGTGTGGCCATAAGTTTTCATTTCTGTTGGGTAAAAACCTAGGAGAATTGCTGGGCCACATGGTAAATGTGTATCTACCTTTTAAGAAACTGCAAAACAGTTCTGCAAATTGATGGTACCATTTTGTCTTCCCCCAGGCAGTGTGTGAGAGTTCTAGTTGCTGTTTGAAATGGTTTCTGATGGAGGCATAAAGAGGAATAGATGAGTTGTTTTTTATAATGTTTAATTTTTGTGGGAACATACTGGGTGTATATATTTATTGCACATATGAGATTTTTAATACAGGTGCATAATGTGTCATCGCATCAGGGTAAATGAGGTATTGATCACCTCAAGCATTTATCCTTTGTTTTACAAACAATCCAATTATGCCATCTTAGTTATTTTAAAATCTACAATTAAATTATTATCGACTATAGTTATCCTGTTATGCTATCAAATACTAGATGTTATTCATTCTAACTACTTTTTTGTACCCATTAACCATCCTCCCTTCCCCTCACCCCCCTGTTACCCTTCCCAGCCTCTGGTAACCATCCTTCTACTCTCTATCTTCATGAATTCAACTGTTTTAATTTTTAGCTCCCACAAATAAGTGAGAACACGTGAAGTTTGTCTTTCTGTGCCTGTTTTATTTCACTTAACATAATGATCTCTAGTTCCACCATGTTGCAAATGACAGGATCTCATTCTTTTCTATGGCTGAATAATACTCCATTGTGTATATGTACTATATTTTCTTTATCCATTCATTTGTTGAGGACACTTGGGTTGCTTCCAAATACTGGCTTTTGTGAATAGTGCTGCAATAAACATGGGAATGCAGATATCTCTTTGATATACTGATTTCCTTTCTTTTGGGTATATATCCAGCAGTGGGGTTGCTGGATCATATGGTAGCTCTACTTTTAGTTTTTTGAGGAACCTCCAAACAGTTCTCCATAGTGACTCTACTAATTTACATTCCCACCAACGGTGTAGGGGGGTTCCCTTTTCTCCACATCCTCATCAGCATTTGTTATTGCCTGTCTTCTGGATAAAAGCCATTTTAACAGGGGTAAGATGACATCTCATTGTAGTTGTGATTTGCATTTCTCTGATGATCAGTGACGTTGAGCACCTTTTCACATGCCTGTTTGCCATTTGTATGTCTTCTTTTGGGAGACGTCTATTCAGATCTTTTGCCAATTTTTGAATTGGATGATTAGATATTTTCCTATAGAGTTGTTTGAGCTCCTTGTATATTCTAGTTATTAATCCCTTGTCAGATGGATAATTTGCAAACATTTTCTCCCATTGTATGGGTTGTCTCTTCACTTTGTTCATTGTTTCCTTTGCTGTGGAGAAGCTTTTTAACTTGACGTGATCCCATTTGGATGAGTTGTTTTTTTCATAGGAAAATGTGCTCACCTCTAGGGATGAGTTGTTGGCGGTGATAAGGGCTGGTGCTCAGCATTCTCTGAGACTGTCTCTGAATGGGGTAGCCCCCTGGGAGTTGTACCTTCCTTACCACTGCAGAGTCTGCTTACAGGTGTTTCTCCCTTCCTGAACTGAGCGCTGCTTGAGGATGGGGGCCAGGTCTTAGTCATCTTTGGAGTCTCAACTCCCAGCAGAGTCTAGGACAGCATAGGTTTCAACATGTGTTGTTGAATTGAACAGCAAATCTCTCCAGAGGCCAGGATGGTGTGAGGGGAGGGAAAGCTCAGGTGGGTGTGGCCTACTCCTTTATGTCTCATTTTCTGTGGTGGTGAAGACACCAACGGTCATGAGTTTAATCTAAAAACACAATAAATTGAAGCACAGTGAAGGGTATTAAAGCGGTGGGAAGGTCCTACTACAGAGAGAGTATGAAAACTGTTGAAAAACATAAAAATCAACATATTATGATTTTCAAAATGAAGAGTTATGAGGGGCTTGTTTGTAATACCATACCTGAATTGCCTTGCCCCACACGTGGGCCTGGATGTGGGTGGGAGGGGAAGGCAGTGTTGGAATTTTTAGCTGCTGCCTGATTTTCATTTGGGCTGAAATTCTCTGAACCCCATGAGGCATGCGTGGTGAGAGGTCCTGATTCACGGTGCTCCTTTCTGCAACATCAGTGATCCTGCTTCTAAACCATTCCTTGTCCCCTTCTTTTCTGTTTGTTGTTGTGGTTTAGCTGGGGAAAGTAAAATGTCTAATTGAACAAAGTGGGCAGGTGACTCCTTCTTAACCAAGTCATCCAGCTGCTGGACTCTCCTAGAGACGTTTCCATTTAGCAGGGAAAACTCTCTTTTTCCTTTCTCCTTCCTCACCTCCCCCACCTCCATTTTTATCCCCTAGAGCAAATTCAGGGCCTCTCTGAGTTGGTACCACCTTACATTAATTGGCACTAATGCAAGTATTCACGGCTGTGCGTGGGATGCTTCTGAGTGCAAAATGGATCTGTCTGTGCCTGGGAACGGTTCTTTCACTTCAGGTGTGTAATTTACTGTTCTGCGTGATGTGTTCCCTGGGCGCCCCTGCTGCACCAAGCAGCACCTCAGCTGCCACTACAGAAGAGCTCAGCGACAGACGTTTGCTTATGGTCATAAATCTTAGCAGACACACCTGTACATGACCGCAACATGCAGTTATAGAAACAAAGCACTTCCCATCAAGCTGAAACTGATCCAGGAGGTGTGGGTGCCTTGGCAGCAAAGGGCGGCCATTACCAGGAGAGCCCAGGTGACTGTGGAGGAGCTCAGGGAGCACCCTAGAGGCGGCTGGGGCTTGGGCACAATGAGCTTTGGTTAAGAGAGACTGGGATTCAGAATTGCTGTCTGCTCTCATAAGCCCTGTGATTGTAGGCAACTTACCTTAAATTTCCGAGCTATGGATTTCTCAAATGACAGTCTTGGAACTTAGATCTATCATCTTAAAATTTATTTTCTATTTATCTTACTTGTTTTATGTTCCTTTTCTTCTCCTTTCTTGCCCATTTTTTGGATTATTTATGTATTTAAAAATTATTCATGGCTGGGCACAGTGGCCCATGCCTGTAATCCCAGCACTTTGGGAGGCCAAGGTGAGAGGATCACTTGAGCCCAGGAGTTCGAGACCAGCCTGGATAATGCAGTGATACCCATCCCTATTAAAAAACAAAAAAAAAAGCAGCTGGGTGTGGTGGCACATACCTGTAGTCCAGCTATTCTGGAGGTTGAGGTGGGAAGACTGCTTGAGGCCAGGAGTTCGAGGCTGCAGTGGGCTATGATCATGCAACTGCACTCCAGCCTGGGTGACAGAGAAAACAAGAAACAAAAATATTATTCCATGTGCCACCTCTATCAGCTGTTAAGCTATACACTCGTTTACTGGTTATCCAAGGACCCAGAGATGACAATAGCACGCCTTATTAAAATTGAATATAAAGTTGCACATCTATCTATTCCTGGACAATGCACAGACCCCAAAAAGTTTTACTCTATTTACCTTCAATCCTGCCTTTTGTGCAGGATTTAATTCTAAATATATATAAGACCTCACAAAATATCAGTCATTATTGACAGCCAGTATTCTTTTAGATTTACCCGTGTAGCCATCCTTTCTCTTGTTCTTCGTTTCTTTCTGTGTGTGGTAGACAGAACAATGGCCCCCACAAAGACATCTCATTCTAATCTCCGGAAACTGTGAATATGTTAGGGGGAATAATGGTTCCAGGAGGAACTAAGGCTGCTCATCAGTTCAGAAGGATTATCCTGGGCCGGCCCAATTAATCATCACTAGGAGACTTAACTGTGTAAGAGGGAGGCAGGAGAGGAGAAGGAGAGATGGCAGTGTGAGAAGGCCTCAGCCCAACATTGCTGGCTTTAAGGATGGCAAACAGGACCTTGATCCAAGGAACACAGGAGACCTCTAGACCCAGCAAAGTCAAGATACAGACTATCCCCTGGAGTCTCCAGAAGGGAATGCAGCCCTGTGGACACAGATTTTAAAGCTCAGTGAGAACCATGTCAGACTTCCAATCTCCAGAGCTGTAAGATAATACACGCACATTGTTTTAAACTATGATGTTTGTGGCCATTTATTACAGCGGCAAATGGAAACTGATACTCTATATCTCTGTTTTCATGCAGAATCATTTTGCTTCTATCTGAAGAACTTGTTTTAGTCATTTCCTTTAAGAAAATGTGGGTCTGTGGTAATGAATTTTGTCAGATTCTGTTTGAAAATGTCTTTCTCATGCTTTCATTTCTTTGGTTTGCAATTTTATCGATTTCTGCTCTTAATTATTTCCTTTCTTCTGCTTATGTTGGGTTGAATTTGCTTTTCTTCTCTAGTTTCACAAAGTGAAAACTTAGAGTATTGATTGAAAACCTTTCTTCTTCCCTCATATAAGCATTTAATGCTACAAACTTCTCTCTAAACAATGCTTTAGTTGCTTCCAATAAATTTTGATATACTGTGATTTCATTTTCATTCAGTTCAAAATATCTTCTTATTTCCTTTAAGACTTCATCTTTGACTCATGGATAATTTAGAAGTATATTGTTTATTTCCAAATATTTTGGAGTTTAACAGAAATCTTTCTGTTACTGATTTCTAGTTTAATTCCATTATGTTCTGAGAATATACCTTGTATGATTCCTATTCTTTTAAATTTGTTAAGGTTTGTTTTATGGTCTGAATATGGTCTCTCTTAAGGAATGTACACTTGTAAACAACGTGTATTCTGCTTTAGGTCAATTTGATCAATAATGTTGATCAGCCCTATATTCTTACTGATTTTCTGTTTACTTGTTCTGTTGATTCCTGAGAGAGGAATATTGAAGTCTCCAGCTATAATTGTAGATTGGTCTGTTTCTTCTTTCAGTTTCATTGTGTTTTGCTGTAATTCGTGTAATTTGAAGCTCTGCTCTTAGGTCCATTTAGGGCAGTTTTGTCATCTTGGACTATGGACTTATTTATCATTATATAAAGTTCTTTATTCTTAATAATATTCCTTGTTCTGAAGTCCACTTTGATATTGATATAGCTACTCCAACTCTCTTTTCATTCGTGTTTGTCCTTTTTTTTTTTTCATTTTCTAAGAACCTATTTTTGTATCTTTGCTTAAAGGAAGTTTGTTGTAGATATAATGTGGACAGGTCTTGCTTTTTTATCCAGTTTGTCAATTTTGTCTTTTAACTGGTGTGGTTGAACTGTTCACATTTAATGCAATCACTGATGTATCTATATTAAAATCTATCTTGTTAGCCATTTTCTATTTGTTCCATCTGTCTTTGTTTTTATACTTATCACTTAAGAGATGTCACTCCATTATCTTTTAGCGTGTGTGAATTCTGATGTGAAGGCTGTTTAATTCTTACTTTGTTTTCCCATTTATAATGTGTCTTATTTCTCTGGCTGCCTTTGAGGTTTTCTCATTGTCTTTTGTTTTCAGCAGTTTAAATATATGTGAAGGGTGTATATGTATATATATGTGTGTGTGTGTCCTCATTTTTCTTTTTGTTTTCAGTTTGGATAGTTCCTATGAACCAGCATCAGTGGTTCACTCCTTAGCTGGGTCAAATCTACTGATGAGTTCATCAAAGACTTTCTTCATCCCTGCTACTTTTTGTTGTTGCTGTTGCTGTCATTTTTTAAAAATTTCTAGCATTTGCTTTTAATTCTTTCTTAGAGTTTCAGTCTCTCTGCTGAAATTGCTCATCTGATCTTGCCTGTTGTCTACCTTGTCCATTAGAGCTTTTAGTATATTAATCACAGTTATTTAAAATTTTCTATTAGATAGTTCAAACATCCCCATCATAGTTGAGTCTGGTTCTGATGAGTGCCTTGCCTCTTCAAGAGTGTTATTATTTTCTTGCCTTTTCATGTGCTTCTTCACTTTTTGCTGAAAGCCAGGTATCTCACATATGCGGTAAACTAGGGTCAATCATTTTGTAGGCTGGGATGAGCACATTTTGGTTCCTCCTGGGCCTTTTGTGCTGGGATGTGAAATAAGCTAGTTAGGGATGAGGTTGGACTGAGGTTTGTTGTTGCTATGGTTAACTTCAGTGCATCACAAGCCTTAAATTTCTCTAATGACACCACTGTTTAGAGGGGGGGCAGATTTGCCAGAGGGTTTTTCCTTCAATATGTGTTCCATGCTCATTTTTAAGTCTTCTTCCTCTTTTTCTTTATTCAGAGAAAGTCTGTTTATACGCTCTTGTCCCTCTTCTCTCCCTGTCCCAGGAGTTCTACACTCTCACCTGTTATTCAATGCTAGTTAGCCTTGTAGTAGTGGGATAATGAGGGTAATATTCTCTGTTGTTCTGATTGAATCTCAGTCTTAGATGGGCACTATGTCCCTAAGACTCAGTGACCCTGCTCCTCTGCTGGCTGTAGTGCTGGACCCAGCACATATTTCTTACTCCCCTCTCTCCTCAGGGTGATAGGGTATTTTTTTTTCTGGTTCTCTTCCACCAGCTGCAATGTATTTTCACTGGTGCCCCAAGGAAAATAGTGTTTGCTGCCCTTCTCTGCACAGATTAAGGATTTATTTCAGACAGGTGATAGAAGAGAAGCCTGTGGATGGATTTTGCATCCCTCCCATTGCGTTTGCTCTTCTTTTCTCCTGTTTTACACCTCAAAGAACACTTTTGTAGGGCCCTTTTCAATTTTTGTGAGCTCCCACTGGGGTCCATGGAAAAAAAGCCTGAAGAAGGGACAGATTCTCCAATTTCTTTTTTTTTCTTTTTTGAGATGGAGTCTTAATCTCTTGCCAAGGCTGGAGTGCAGTGGCGCGATCTCAGATCACCGCAGCCTCTGCCTCCTGGGTTCAAGCGATTCTCCTGCCTCAGTCTCCTGAGTAGCTGGGATTACAGGCATGCTCCACCACACCTGGCTAATTTTTATAGTTTTAGTTGAGACGGGGTTTCACCATGTTGGCCAGGCTGGTCTTGAACCCCTGGCCTCAAGTGATCTGCCCGCCTTGGCCTCCCAAAGTGCTGGGATTACAGGTATGAGCCACCACGCCTGGTCAAGATTCTCCAATTTTTTTTTGACTCGGAGGGGCTTCGCACACTTGCCAGTACATGCTCAGCTTTCAGCAATTCACTAACTATGCTAGCTGAACTGCTCTTACAAGCATACACTCGTGTCCACCTCTGGGAAACCAGTGCTCATATCTAATCTTTCCCTGAAGGTCTTCGATTTATAGCTCTTTAGGTTTGGGGCCATTTGATTTCTCTGAAACCTGAGTTCTCTGATAGTTTTTAGAAAGTAATGAACTTTCAGATTGTCCAGCTTTTTCATATTAGTGTGGGAGCAATGCTGTTTTCAGCTCTTTATATCCCCAAGCAGCTTGCTTTCATTTTTATGTGGGTAGTTTTGCTGGGTATAAAATTCAGATACAATTCTAAAGTTTGGAAGTTACATTATTTTAGCCCTTTTGTGTGATTTTGTTGTCCATTGGTTTCCACTATGTTATTGAAAAGTATGTTGTCAGTCTTACTGTTGCTCCTTTATGGTAATATGCTTTTTTCCCCTTGCTGCTTTAAAAAATAGGTTTTATTTTTAAAAACAGTTTTAAATTCATAGAAAAATTGAGGCTGAGCATGGTGGCTCACATCTGTAATCCCAGCACTTTGGGACGCTGATGTGGGAGGTTTGCTTGAGCCCAGGAGTTCAAGATCAGCCTGGCCAACATGGTGAAACCCTGCCTGTACAAAAAAATACAAAAAATTAGCCAGGCATGGTGGTGTGTGCCTGTGGTCCCAGATACTCAGGAGGCTGAGGCGGTAGGATTACTTGAGCCCAGGAGGTAGAGGCTACAGTGAACCATGATCATGCCACTGCACTCTAGCCTGGGCAACAGAATGAGACCTTGTCTAAAAAAATAAAGTACAGAACTCCCGTATACCCTTTTCCCCATCACACACAGTCTCCTTCACTATCAACATCCTACTTCAGAGTAGTGCATTTGTTAGAATTGATAAACCTACATTGGTACATCACTGTCACCCAAAGTCCATAGTTTACATTAGGGTTGACTCTTGATGGTGTATATTCTATGGGTTTTGACAAATATATGATGCCATGTGTCCACCATTACAGTATGATATAAAGAACTGTTTCATTGCTCTAAAAATCCTCTCTGCTGTGCCTATTCAGGCCTCCCTCCCTGGTAGCCTCTGGCAACCACTGATTTTTTTTACTATCTCCATCATTTTTCCTTTGCCAGGATGTCAAATAGTTGGAATCATACAGTATGTGGTCTTTTCAAATTGGCTTCTTTCACTCAGTAACATGCATTTAAGATTCCTCCATGTCTTTTCATGGCTTGATAACACATTTCTTTTTAGTGCTGAATAATATTCCATTATCTGGATATACCACAATTTATTCATTCACTTACTGAAGGACATTTTGGTTGCTTTCAAGTTTTGGCAGTTATGAATAAGCTGCAATAAACATTTGTGTGAAAGTTTTTATGTGCATATAAGTTTTCAATCACTTGGGTAAATATCAAGGGGGATGACTATTGGATCACATGGTAAGAGTATGTTTAATTTTATAAGAAACTGCCAAAGTGTCCTCCAAAGTATTGTGCCATCTCGCATTCCCACCACTCACAAATGAGAGTTTCTGTTGCTCTACATCCTTGTCAGCATTTGATGTTTTTCTGCTGCTTTTAAAAATGGACTGTTGGGGTAAAGAAGGGAGACTTCTCGGGGTTATCAGGCAATGTCTCTCACTCTCTTTCCTCTCTTTCCTTGAATCAGAAGAAGTCTCTCTCTGAATGTCTGCCCAGAGTTGGGGGAGGGGTGACATAGGCCCTCCCTTGGCCACCATAGCCGGTGTCACACTTGGTTGCACCACAAATCTACTGCCTCTGAGACCAGTGCAGCACCAGGGCTTGCCCAGAGACTGCAGTCCTTGTGGCCTGACTGCCAGTCATATTTATTCCAAGCTTCAGGCCATGTTAGTCAGCTGGTGGTGGAACCAGCTAGGACTCAGTTTCCCCCAACTGGGGTGGAGCATTCCTCTCTGGCCCTGGACTGATCTGGATGCTCCGTCCATAGTCATCAGCAGAATTCTGTCCCGTTTTATGTTCCACTGTGACAGGACAGCACTGAGTTCCAGTGTGAAGTCCCACACTCACTTCACTCTCCCCACTCCGAGGATACAGATTTCCTGTCTGTGCTGTGCTTCCTGGGATTGGTGGAGGGGTGGTGTAGGCAATGCAGGACTGTCTTTCTTACCCTCTTCAATGCTTCATTCACCTGATTTTTTGGTTCTTCTGAGGGTGCTTTCTTGCCTTGATGGTTGTTCAATTTTGTGTTTTGGCCAGGGGATGATTGCTGGAGGGTTCTGTTCAGCCATCTTGCTCCATCTCCTCTACTGGAAGGGGGAAATCTGACAGGATTTCAGTCCACAGGTAAATGATGAGGTATGTGAGTGGCAATAGCACCCTGTGCCTTGCTATGACCTTCTGAGTGGAAGGGAGTATGACTGCTACCTCACTTCTGTTTTCTGAAGCTAGCACAAAACATCTCTTGTAACCCACACGAAGCCATGCTATTCAGGGAAGGAAAGTCTAACAAAAGTAATACCAACTTGGCCAAGTTTGCATGATACAAATTCATCTCTCAACTGATTATCTCATTCTTCTCTTTCCGAGACTCCAAATGCAAATATGACACAGTTTCTGGCTGTCCCATATATCTTATACTCTATTTTGTACTTTGCATTCTTTTGGTTTTCTGTCCTTCAGTTTATATATTTTCTTATTAACTACCTTCCATTTGACTAAATCTCTCTTTTATCATTTTGAATCTGCTATTAAACACATTGAGTTCTTGTGATTAATTTTTTTCTGTCCAAAAATTTCCTTTTATTCTTTTTAAGTAATTTATAGTTCTCAACTGAAATTGACCATATTCTCATTTATTTTCTTGAATATGTTTATCATTTATTTTCTTGAACATGTTTTTTTCACATCTATGTCATATAATTCTAATACTGTATCTTGATCTCTTGTGTCTTCTATTTCTTTTTGTTTCTTTTGCTTTTTGGCACACTCTTGTCTTTTTATCAATTTGCCTATTTATTTGTTTAAAGATAGTTTTTTGGCTATGTTTTGCAGGCTGGTCTTTAACTCCTAGGCATAAGTGATCCTCCTGCCTTAGTCTCCCCAGTAGCTGGGACTACCAGTGCATGCCACCATGCCTGGCTTTGCCTAGTTACTTTTGATCAAATTATTATTTTGATTAAGTTTCAATTTGTATAAAATTATTGAGATTATTTTATTTTCCTCTCAAGAAAATTTATTTTTGCTTTTGGTAGGTAGTAAGTATAGGAATTGATCACTTTAATCAGATGTTGGGTTGATTCAAGTTCATCTCCAGTATTTCTAGGGGTTTATATATCTCCGTATATTCCTATATAGAAAGGCAAATATTTTCCTAGGAATAACTTTTGAGGGGTCCCAACTAAAAGCATCAGATGTTTAGTAGGACTCTCTTTCTTGATGAGTGCTATATTCCAATCTTTGCCTTCTCAGCTCTGTGAAATGCCTGAAATCTTTGCTCAGCTTCTTAGCCTCTCTGCTGTTACTTTTAAATAGAAGTGCCTACAGGGAAAAAGTGATGGCAGTGAGTTCCTTTCTCTAGAAGGATCTTGGCATTTCAAGTCTTTTCTGTCTTGGTGGTTCTCTGATACCTTTGAACAGAGGTTTCTCAGATTTTGTCCAGGTTACCCTCAAGTGACATTCTTTAAAAATTGATTTTCAGGTTTTGTTTGCTGATATTTAGTTTTAGAGATTCTAGAATTTATAGTTCTGAAAGGTGAGCATTTCTGAATTCCAAGCTCTTGCAATCTAAGGGGTGAGTGAAAAAATGCCCTCAGTGAACTTTCTGTGGTTTGGTATTCATTTTAAAAGGTAGTTAGGAGGGTGTTCAAGATGATATTGGTGGGAATGTAAATTAGTACAGCCACCATGGAAAACAGTATGGAGATTTCTCAGAAAACTAAAAATAGAACTACCATACAATCCAGCAGTCACACTACTGGGTTTTAATCCAAAGGAAAGGAACCTGGTATATCAGAGGGACACCTGCACCCCCATGTTTATTGCAGCACTATTCATAAAAGCCAAGATATGGAATCTACCTACATAGCCAGCAACAGATGAATGGATGAAGAAAATAGAATACTATTTGTCATCAAAAAAGAATAAAAGAATGTCATCTGCAGCAACATGGATGGACTTGGAGGTCATTACGTTAAGCGAAGGTCATTATGTTAAGGTCATTATGTTAAGCCAGACATAGAAAACAAATATCACATGTTCTCACTCACATGTGGAGGCTAAAAAAGCTGATCTCATGGGGGTGGTGAGTAGAGTGATAGATTCTAGAGGCTGGGAAGGGTGTGTGGTTGGTGGGAGGATGAAGATAGATTGGTCAATGGGTACAAACATACAGTTTGATAGAAACAATACATTCTTAATATTTGATAGCCGAGTAAAGTGACTACAGTTAACAATAATGTATTGCATATTTCAAAGTAGCTAGAAGAGAGGATTTGAAATGTTCCTAATACATAGAAACGATAAATGCTTAAGGTGATAGATATCCTAAATACCCTGACTTGATCCTTGTGCGTTCTGTGCATGCAAGAAAATACCACATGTACCCCATAAATATGTACAAATATTATGTATCAATAAAAAAATAAAAAGGTAGTTGTATCATGCTGTGGGATAGGAAATTCATGATTAGCACACCCATTTCATAGAGGAAGAAACTGAGGCATGAGCAATTGGAAGCCTGGGGAGTGAGTGACAAAGTTTCAAAAAGAGATGAATAGAATTTGGATAAGTATGCTCCAATCTGAAACTCAGAAAATCTCATACCTTTCGACTTTCTCATAGTTTTTTTGTTTGTTTCATAAGTAAGAAAAATGTTTTAGACCCCTCTCCTCAGTAGTCTCTTGTGTGCTTTGGCTGAGATTTTGCTGATGCTTTGGCTCTTCTGGGTACCATGTCTTTGCATTGTTTAGGTGACTCTTGGATATCACCACATCTGTAGTTCACTGGGGTTGACTTGTGTAGGCCTATGCACAGCAGAAAAATCGGCATCATTGCAAATATATGGAGGGATTCTTACAAGTGATTTCCATTTTCCCTAGTCACACCTCTTCAGATTTTAATTTTGTTGAATTCTTACTTATTTGACCTCTGTGTTGTGTTTTCTCCCTGTCGTCCTTATGTCCTTGGGAGCCATAACCCTAAAAGATGTGTTTCCCTTCCCAACTCTGCATTCAAATCACATTGGTAACTTGGAAATGACCATAGTGGCAGTATTTGCACCATGGAAATCGGGAAATCAAGACTTTTATTTCCCAGGCAGCGAAGTGTTGAACATTTCCCAGCACACCATGCCCTAATCCCCCTGTAGAACAAGGCACTGTCAACACATGGATGGATGTAGGTCTGGTGTCGCCGAGTGGAGCCGCATCACCGTTGAGTATCACAAACGGTTTAATAATGGAATATCAGCCGTTCTTGTTCATGAAAATCCCTTGACTATTCCTGCTTCCAGGGATCCTGAATTTGTTTTTGTTCTTTAGGCTCTAGCCTCTCACGTGGATGGTTGGGACACAGCAGGAATGAAGTAATTTCTCTTCTTTTTTTTTCTTCAGCCCACAGTTTGTGTGATGACAGGGAGCATCAGTCACAGTGTATTGTGTCCCAGAGCATTTGAATCGAGTCCCCTGGCATGGTGTGAGCAGTGGTGTCGAACCCATATCCCTGGTCCCAACAGTAACATGTTCTCAGATCTGCCTTGATTTTGCAGCATATGGCATTGGGGTACACACTAAACCGAGGGTCACACCATCAGTATCTCACTAGAGTAGCATGTGTTAGCCTCCGTGTTCCCGGGCAAACCATCACCTGAACTAATGAGAAGACCACTGCTGTTCCTGCTGCTGCCGCTGTCGTGGGGTTTCTCTCTGGGAGCTCCTCCAAGGCATCACTAACAGGCCCACCTCTGGGACTAATACTTGGTGAATTATGAAGCTGGGATTTCATTTTTCATGTTGGTTTGCCATGCACAAGAGATGCAGTCTTTTCCTATTTTTGTTTTTCTGCCTGTAAAATGAATATAATGTTAGTTGGCTTTTCTAATAGCCATAATCACAAATATGCATTATTTTTGCTGTGCATAGGTCTACACAAGACAACTCCAGTGAAATACAGATGTGGAGACATCCAAGAGTCACCTAAACAATGCAAAAACGTGGTACCCAGGAGAGCCAAAGCATCAGCGACATCTTTTATAACAACCACAACAACCTGGTTTCCTCTTTATAAGCACTCTTAGTGATAATAGCAATAAAATAGTTTTAGCAACTACCTTGGATTGATCTCTTTCTATTTACCGTCACTATCCTGGGTGTTTCACAGAAATTACCCCATTTAATTTTTACAAAATCATTATGGAATTGTTGTTGCTACCATCCCAATTTCCAGAGTTTAAGTCTGCTGAAAGTTTAAAATGGTTTGTCCAAGGTATTATAAATGTGGTAGATTTAGAATTTGAACCTAATATAAAAGTCCAAAACTTGCATTTTTTTTTTTTTGAGACAGATTTGTTGCATGCCCAGGCTGGAGTGCAGTGGTGTGATCTTGGCTTACTGCAACATCCACCTCCCAGGTTCAAGCGATTCTCCTGCCTCAGCCTTCTGAGTAGCTGGGACAACAGGTATGCACCACCGCACCTGGCTAATTTTTATATTTTTGGTAGAGATGGGGTTTTGCCATGTTGGCCAGGCTAGTCTCAATAACGTAATGATCTCCAGGTCCATCCATATTGCTGCAGATGACATTCTTTTATTCTTTTTTGAGGACAAATAGTATTCTATTTGAATACTATTTGATCTCAGGTGATCCGCCCACCTTGGCCTCCCAAAGTGCTGGGATTATAGGTGTGAACCACCGTGCCTGGCCCAAAAACTTGCATTCTTAACCACTGCTGCTTCTCAGAAAAATGAGAGAAAGATGGAAAAGAGTGTACAGTGCTGTATTTTGTACCTCTCAAAGAGGACAGGTGGTAAACTTGGCCTCTTGCTTTTGGTCCTCAGGTGCTATGGAGCTGTGAGTGTCAGAGGCACACAGGGCTCCCCTGGGGGCAGTTTAGACATAGTTGCTTTCCTGCTCAGTCCTTTCCCTGGTTTCTCTCCTGAGTAGGTTTCATAGACTGGCTGCAGCTCCGCAGAGAGTGAGGCGCTTCCTGCCAGCTCCGGTTTTAAATTGCAGCACTCCGAGGGGATTAGCACCGTGGAATCGGTGTGCAGACCAGACCCGAGTGCCACAAAGCAAATATTTCACATTTCATGTTAAATCACATCCTAAGACGAGTGTGAAGAATTGGGATTAAGTGAGAAACGTTCATTTCAGGGTTTGAAATGGGGTTTGATTAGGGTGGAATCAACAAGTTCCCCTGTCCTGTCCCCACTTTTTCCTGGGGAGTCTGGACATCTTGTTCCTTGTGTGGGGCGTCCAATAGAGGCATCAGGCAGCACACAGTGACGAGGTGAGACAGGATGGGCCGGGTGCCTGGAATGTGCTGGTCACACCAGGTTTTCCAGATTCAGGAAAATAAATGGGGTTTGGAGCTCAAGGAAAGACATTTCTCTGTGCATAAAAATAATCAGGACAAGGACTGAAGGGCAAGGAATAGCAGCAGATGAGTAAATGAAGCATGTACGGGACCAAATCAATATATCCTTAGAGTGACTAAGAGTTGCATAGCCTGGGCGGTATTTCTCAGATGCCTGCCTCCACTCAAGGAGGAGCCGGTGGGGGACAAGCCTCTTCTGAGCTCAGTGTTTGTAGGGGCTACTCCCCGACAGGTTCGCTTCATGCTCAGATCTCATTCCTGAGCACAGGCGAATTTAACCTCTACTCAATTGGAAGCAAGGGTCCCACTTCCCCTTCGCTCTCCTCGTTCTGCTGAGCAAATCTGACATTTTATAATACACAGATGTGTAAAGGAAACATTGGGTTGTGGTTTCTGATGTGTCTTTTTCTCCTTTGTGAAAATGTGGCATGATTAAGAATGGACATTTTGGAGTAGAGGCTCCGAATTGTTGGATGGAAGTGGCTTCTGGATGGGTTGTGGAATGTCTCAGTCGGAGTCTCTGGTTGCTTCTGGAATCTTTGCGATAACCAACGGGAAGTCTCCGAGGCACAGAAGTTGCTTCTCGTCTTTTCCCACCTCTCCCAGTGAAAGTGCTTTGTAAATTCTAAGGCAGTGGCTTTCCTAGGGTGGTCCCTAGACCAGCAGCATTGGACCCCCTACAACTTGTTAGAAATGTGCATTCTTGAGTCCTACCTTATAGTACGGAATCGGACATTCTGGGGGTGGGACCAGCATTGTGTGTGTCTAACGAGCCCTCCAGCTGATTCTGACGCAGGCTGGGGCTTGAGAAGCACTGCTGTCAGGCCACGTGACACCGGAGTAGGGTGTTACTTATAATCAGCCCTTCAGAGGCAGGAATGATGTGGATATGGGAGAAGACAGACATCTAGATTACTATAATCTCGTTACTGCTCTTAAATACAAGCATTTAATCATGTTACTCAATTCAGCAAATGCTTTAATAATTGTTATGTTTACATTTTAGAATATATTTTAAGCTATAGTGTTTGGTCCTCTATGAATCATTCATTCATTTACAGAAACGTATTGAACACCTACTATGTGCCAGGCAATTAGCTAGCCTTTGAGTTCAATGGTTAGCAAAACCAGAAAGTATCTGTTCTTCTGAGATTTTGAGAGTGTGTGGAGGCTGGAGGAGGGACAGACACTAAACAAATAAGCAAAGAAATTTTCGTGGTTATTAATGCCTCAAGAAGAGGTAGAGATAGCAATCAAACCAGAAAATAAATATCAAATGACAAATCTGATACATTCTCGGAAGGGAAGGAGCGGTATGTGGTGGATTGACAGAGGGGTCAGAGAGTTTCTTCCTTGAAGAAGTGACTTCTAAACTGAAGTGGAAACTGGTCATTGCCAACACATCCGAGAGGGGAGTGGGGCTCTAAAGAGGGTGAACACGGGGCTGGTGTGAGGAAGCACGTTCAACAAAGAAATGGAAGCAGGGTTTTGAAGCCAAATTATGGATTTTGGATTTGAATCTAACAGTAGTGAGAAGCCCTGTGTATTAGTTAGCACTCACTAGGTAATGCTGTGTAACAAACAGATGCAGAGATCTCCATGGCTCAGTAACAAAGGTTGATTTCTCACTCGTGTTCCATTTTGACCCTGGGCCGGCTGCAGCTATGCTCCGTGGACCCTGTTCACTGTGGGACCCAGGCTGAAGAAGCAGCTTGAATGTGGGTCATGCCCATCTCGTGGCAGAGGGAGAAGAGGGTTGACAAAGCCCTGCAGGGCCCTCAGGCATGTGCCACCTCTGATCGCATCCTCAGGTCAAAGAAAATCCCACGGCCAAACCTCAGCCAGGAGCCTACAGGGATGGGCAGAGAGAGAGGGGCAGCAACAATTAGGATTAGGGCCCCTTCCTGTGGGCTCTTGAAGAGTGTTACTTGTGCACAGGATTGCTGGTAATGGAATCAGATCTGTTCTGAAAGGTATAGCGATTGGACTGATGGTAACAGAATCAAATCTGTTCTGAAAGGTGTAGTGATTGGACTGACGGTAACAGAATCGGATCTGTTCTGAAAGGTGCAGCGATTGGACTGACGGTAACAGAATCGGATCTGTTCTGAAAGGTGCAGCGATTGGACTGATGGTAACAGAATCAGATCTGTTCTGAAAGGTGCAGCGATTGGACTGACGGTAACAGAATCGGATCTGTTCTGAAAGGTGCAGCGATTGGACTGATGGTAACAGAATCGGATCTGTTCTGAAAGGTGCAGCTATTGGACTGACGGTAACAGAATCGGATCTGTTCTGAAAGGTGCAGCGACTGGACTGACGGTAACAGAATCGGATCTGTTCTGAAAGGTGCAGCGATTGGACTGATGGTAACAGAATCGGATCTGTTCTGAAAGGTGTAGTGATTGGACCCAAGTGGGTGCAAGGGTAAGTAACTGAGGCAAGAAGAGGCTCAGGTAATGCTCCAGGTGAGGAGGTGGTAGTGGGAAGGTGGAGATGCAGAAAGTAGGTTGGAGAAAGAATTTGAAGGCAAAAAGAATAATCTTGGTGACCACTTTGTGGGTGAGGGAGAGTGAATGTCAAGGATGACCCCCCCAATTTTTGCCTTTTGTAGCTGGGTGAATGAGGGCATTGATAAATGGAACACTGGGAATGAGCATGTTTGACAGAAAAGTATCATGAATTTGGTTTTGAGTATGTTCAGTTTGAGATACCTTGGAACCATCCACGTGGTTTTACCATGTTAAGTAAGTAGTTGGTTATTTACTAGATTATTTGTAGGAAATTTTTTTTCCAATTTCTTTTAGAATATTACCTAAAAGTTATACTGACAGTGATTTTCTTTTTTTTTTTTTTTTTCCTTTTGAGACAGGGTCTCACTCTGCTGCCCAGCCTGTAGAGCGGTGGCATGAGCTGGGTTCACTACAGCCTCAACCACATGGGCTCCAGTGATCCTCCCACCTCAGCCACCCAAGTAGCGGGTAGCAGGGACTGCAGGCATGTACCACAATGCCAAGCTAATTTTGATATTTTTTTTGTAGATATGGGGTCTTGCCATGTTGCCCAGGCTTGTCTTGAACTCCTGGGCTCAAGAGATACTCCCACCTCGGCCTCCCAAAGTGCTGGGATTCCAGGCGTGAGCCACCACACCCATCCTTCAGAGTGACTTTCTTAGTGGAAATAACCTTTGTATTATCATTTTCTCATTCTTTTTTTTTGAGATGGAGTTTTGCTCTGTCACCTAGTTTGGAGTGCAGTGGTGTGATTTCGGCTCACTGCAACCTCTACCTCCTGGGTTCAAGCGATTCTTCTGCCTCAGCCTCCTAAGTAGCTGGGACTACAGGCGCACGCCAACACGCCCAGCTAATTTTTGTAGTTTTAGTAAAGACGAGGTTTCACCATGTTGGCCAGGCTGGTCTCGAACTCCTGGCCTCGTGATCTGCCCACCTCGGCCCCCTAAAGTGCTGGGATTACAGGAGTGAGCCACTGCGCCTGGCCCCATTTTCTCATTCTTAGAATACATAGATATTAAAACATTGTTCTTGGGTAACAACTTTTTCCTATTTTTTTGTCTTAGGTTATTTAATAGAAGGGAAAGCACTCTTCCTTTATATTTCTCATTTATTGATACAAGTGTTCCTGCTTAACCACAAACTAGAGAATACGCCTCCTTTTCCTTGGTAACATGGTGGGTGGGAGCCGAGGGAATCAAAGTGTAAAAATCAGACAGCATCTCTTCCCGCCACTGTGTCTGCAGACCTCCCAAACTGAGGCACGCTGCTGAACACCTCCAGCATTTTCATATCAGAAAATTGGCAAATATAGTCAAGGACGATGAGCAGCTGAAATTACAAAGGGCTCTTGGACCACTGAGACAGGTTTTTTAATCCTTTCAGGATCAGCCAACCTTTTCTGAGTGTTGCTTCATCTTATGTAAATTCTTAGAGTTCAAGAAAATTCAGTATTTAGGATACAAAGCAGGATGGATCCAGGCTTTCTTTCTTTCTTTTTATTTCTCCCAGTATTTCTAGAGTAAATACGGTTTCAGAAAACACCCCGTGTGATTTTGAAACACATTTTGGCTGGAATCTTGGCAACACTCGCCCTTCTCCAAGTGGTGCCCTTTAACACGCTATTGGAGCTATTGGACCGAGATTACAAATCTCGGGGAACGTCAGGTATCTCTGAAACATGAAGGGAAGTGTGGAAGTGCTTGGGGAAAGTGTTTTGGTAAAAATCACAGTATTATGTTTTCCCACCTGAACGCCATCCAATAAACTATTTCTCCGTTTCGTTCACAACATACCAGGAAATTACTACGCTCAAAATTCTGTTTTACTTCTAAGTCCAACAAGCCACAGATACAACTCAACAAGTATGTGTTCATTGGATGTGAGCCCCGGGAGGCCAGTCCTCTTCATCTTGGTCTTCCTCAAAGCATCTGTCACAGCAGCATAAAGGCAGGTACAGGAATGGGTCTTATTGCATTGGACCTGTTGCCTATGCTTTGGTTTGGGGAGACAGTATATACGCCTCAAAGGCAGCTTCCACCTGCTGGGCACTGGGGAAGAGTTTAACATGACCTAACTTAACTCCATGCTGGCCAGCTGGGCTCTGAAGTCCTAAAACTGAGCTGGAATCCCGACTATGGTATACCAGCCATGTAATAACCCTGAGCTGGTTACATGATCTTTAAACCTTCATTTCTGCACAGAGCATATGCAGGAGTTAACTGAGGTGATGTACAAAAAGTGTACAGATAACTATTAACAGTCATCTCGATAATGGGAACGCGAGATAACCTACAGTGTGTGCTTTTGTAAAGCACAGGTAGATGTGAGAAACAGCTCACTTGTAAAGTTAATCCTTAGTGGCCCCAGGACAGAGGACTTCTGTGAATTATGGCCCCAGGAAACTTCACTGGAATAAAGACATCCAGCCACTGTACCCTTGAGTGCTCTCAGCCAAAGCTGGGACTTTAAAGGGCCTCGGCATACATGGTGGCTTGCTGTCTTAACCTTAGTTGGGATGAGACAGAATATTCACACCCCTGTCCCCAGCTAAGTTTTTATTAACACTGAGACCCCGTGTGTAGAAGAGCTCTGTGACTGGGTGGTATAACCTATGCAAACGTTACCACACGGAGTTGTTTCTTTCTAGTTTGGTTCACCTTCTTCCCGCAGTGGGGACACACATGTGTTTGTTAGGTGGGTTGAATGCCTTCCTGAGAAGGAAGCATCTCTCCGTGTCTGTGTGCAGAGAGCGATGACAGAAGGCCACTGTCTGTGCCCGGAAAAATCCCAGGACAAGGAGGGCAAAGAGCCCTGGATGTGAGTCCAAGATCTGCTGTCACATTGTATGGATGTGGGCAGGTAAGTGCCAGGCTCAGAGTCCTCATCTGAAAGATGAGGACCAGAGTTGCCCCTCCATTTTGCCTTGCAGCATTTTTCTGGGTATCAAGAACAAAGGTGCAAGAGTCTTATTCATTCATAAAAGGAAGTTCTGACACCTGCCATACCACAGCTGAACCTTGAAAACATCATCCTACATCAAAGAAGGCAACGCACTAGGACAAATATTGCAGGATTCCCCTTATGTGAGGTTCCAAGAATAGGCAAATTGATAGATGCAGAAAGGAGAATGGGGGTTCCTGGGGTTGGGGGCCAGGGGATTAGGGAGCTGGAATTTGATGTGTCCAGAGTTCCCGTTAGGGATGATGGAAAAGTTCTGGAGATGGATGGTTGGTGATGGTTGCCCAAGAATGCAAATGTACTTTATGCCACTGAATTGTACCTTAAAGATGGTGAAAATGGTAAATTTTATGTTGTCTATACTCTACCAAAATAAAAATAGCAAAAAAACTCCAATAACCATGGAAAGTCATGGTACGAATTCAGGTTAGAATATGAAACGTCAGTTCTCTTTTTCCCAGGGTAAGAGAGACATGGAAAAGAGAGGAGACGAGGGCTGATGGCCTGTCTGTTGGTCCTTGACGTTTCCGGCTTTGCCCGAGCCTGGTGGCTGAGCAGACGCTGAGCAGACGCAGATCCAGCAGCCAGGGCCTGGGCCTGGCTGTGGCCCTCCGTTTACTTGTCCTATCCTTGTTTCTTCTGTAAAATAAGGCGTTCATTCCAGATGGCCTTCCACGCCCCCACCTCACCCCCATAGCACCACAATTCTCAAAGTTCATTCACTTTCTTTTGATCTAGTTCTATTCTTTTAAATAATGAAATCCTGGTTTACTTTTTATAAACACATGGGAGCAAACTGTATTTGATTATTAACTTAAAAAAAATTAAGAACCACCAAGGTGCTACAGGTTCTGAAAAACACCCTTTCCAATAATAAACACCCCAGGCGGGGCTTGGCGGCCCAGGTGGCCGAGGCGTCGGCCTTGGAGGGGGCAGCCTTGCTGCTCTTCCGCGCCCTCTGGTGGCCTCTCTCCATCACCGTCGCCACCCGCACAGGATTCTTCGGGGCTTGTGCCTTGGGCTGGGCGTGGACACTCACTTGTCTGAGGAGGAGATTTACTCTGGCAAACGTGTGTCTGGTGCTTCGGGTAGAGAGATGGAAAATGACAACTTTCTATTCTGAAAGGCTCTCTATTAGTGGCCGGTGATGAAGATGCCAGAAAAAAGTGGCCCATCCATTATATTTATGTTGTGTGATATTGGACCACAGAGGGTACAGTCAATGAGCAGAATAAGTAATTGTAAGAAGCATTTCATTCCCTTGGCAGGAATTTACTCATTAGCAATATACCTATTTTATACAGGAAGATTAGATAAATTAGAGATTAAAGAAAGTGGAACAGATGTTTTTCCTCTGATAAGCATCATTCTATAAGAAAACTCCAGAGGGTTAGAATCAGTGCAGAAAGCAGGAATGCACATTTTTTTTTGGTGCTTACACATTTTGAGAAGGCAAAAAAAAAAAAAAAAAAAAAAACTAGGTTCGGGGAGGTTGGGCCAGCGCAGGGTTGCATGCGTACAGCACACCTTCACCTCCATTGTAACATGACTAATAATAGAGCCTTCTGTTTTGTGAGTACGTGCTAGGTGCCTTGTGAGCTCTGTGCCAGGTGCTTTGTGGATGTTCTGTTTAATCCCTCCAGTGACAGCGGTGGGGCAGCTGTTTTGTTTCTATTTCACAGATGAGAAAGGCGGTGAGGCTCCAAAAGGGCTAATGATTGGATGGAGATTGGGTCAAGCAGTGGTTCTCAGCTGACAGCATCAGCATTGCCTGGGAGCTTGTTAGAGATGAAGATTCCTGGCCCCACCCTAGACTTCCTTAGAAACTTGGTTGTGGGGTGTGGGGATCTGTACTTTTTTTTTTTTTTTTTTTTTTGAGATGGAGTCTCGCTCTGTCACCCAGGCTGGCGTGCGGTGCCTCGATCTCGGCTCACTGCAACCCCCACCTTTCGGGTTCAAGCAATTCTCCTGCCACAGCCTCCCGAGTAGCTGGGATTACAGGTGCCCGCCACCATACTCAGCTGATTTTTATATTTTTAGTAGAGACAGGGTTTTACCATGTTTGCCAGGCTAGTCTCAAACTCCTGACCTCAGGTGATCCACCTGCCTTGGCCTCCCAAAGTGCTGGGATTACAGACATGAGCCACCATGCCTGGCTGGGGATCTGTTTTTTTTTTTTTTTTTTTTGCAATGGAGTCTTGCTCTGTCACCCAGGCTGGAGTGCAGTGGCGCGATATCTGCTCACTACAACCTCTGCCTCCTGGGTTCAAGTGATTCTCCTGCCTCAGCCTCCCAAGTAGCTGAGATTACAGGCATGCACCACCACACCCAGCTAATTTTTGTATTTTTAGTAGAGACGGGGTTTTTCTATGTTGGCCAGGCTGGTCTCGAACTCCTGACCTCAGGTGATCTACCTGGCTCAGCCGATCTACCTGCCTCAGCCTCCCAAAGTGCTGGGATTACAGGCGTGAGCCACCACACCCGGCCGGGGATTTGTATTTTTAAGGAGCCCTCTGGTGACTCTGATGCTGTTGAAGTTTGGGAACCACTGACCTAGAGAGCACTGGTCCTCAACCCTCGCCGTGCATCCGAATCCACTGAGAGGTTAAACAACAAAGCCACAGGGGCCTGGACCCCAACCCTTGGAGCCTTGGATGTAATTGGTCTGGGTGGGGCCTGGGAAATTGTTCCGTGCAGCCAGGCCCCAGGCCCAGTGGGGCAGAGAAATGGCATGGTGGGAATTGAACTCGGGGCAAGTCTTGTCTCATCTCCAGACCTCTGCTTGGAAGCACCCGGGGCCATTTCTTCAGTTCACAGCCTGCTTGGGTTGTGGGAGACTACTGAAGACATCACCTGATTCTACCCAGGAGTCAGAAGGGCTAACGGCTGGGCAGACGGGTCCCATGTGGACCTGCTATTGTGTGCTCGCCAAACCCAGGGTGGGCTGCCATCCAGTTTTGGTCAGGTGGCTTGACCAGAAATTGGCTGCTGGTCTTCTGGGGGAGATTTTGTTTTCCTTTAAGAGAGAGCTCCAGGAGGAGACAGCACATTGACCTCACAGCCTCTCCTTCCTCTGAACTGTGTGGTATCGGGGGCAACGCCTGGGTGTTGCAGCCCTGACTCCCGGACACTCCCATCTGAGCAAGGCGGGGAGGATGGGAAGAGCCTGCCCTGACAGGGCCACTGACAGCCCCGTGGCCACTCTGCCTCTGCACTTGCCACGGGAGGAAGCCTTCCCTGGTCCAACTGGAAACCCAACTCAGGCAGCCCCTCGCACCCGCTACCAGGCAGCTGTCCCATGCCACCCCTCATGGGCTGTGGCTCAGGTTCTGGGCTTCTGTCCCGGCTTGCTTACCTGGCAGGACGCCAGCTCAGTCACCATCTCCCCACTCGCCTGACCTTCTCCCCCTCCCGCTCCTGAGTGGGCCCTGTGTTGACGTGTGGTTGTGTCTGCACCTGTCTTGTCTCTGTCAATATTCACGTTTGAATTGGTCTCACTGCCCAGCACACAGTCTGGGTGAGGCTCAGTGCAGTCAGTGAGCGGTAACTCGTTCTTGTGTAATGAACACATGAAGCGGGGTGGATGCCTGTCAGACACCAGGGTTCAGCCTGGAAGGGGATTTGAATAGACGTGTGAGTCCCCAGGAGTGGCTCAGAGTCAGGTAAGCATCTGCAGAGTGAGCCCGGGATTTCTCTGCAGTCACGATTTCCATTACCAGATTGGCCCCCTTCTAACCCTGTTACCCTCCATTAGGGTCTTGCCTTTCTGGGAGCTGTGTTGTTGGCTCAATTCCTTGTGTCTCCACTTGTGACACAGTGAGGTGGCCTTACATATGCGTGCCTTTTCATTCTTACAGGTGCCTTCTCAGGTCCTTCCTTCCAGGTGAGAGAGAAACTCCATTTCTCCCTGCAATAAAAGCTTTATAATGGTATCTATGTAGATGGCAAACTGGCACAGGAGAGAATGATCTGTAATAATAATAGTATTTATTCAGTTGTTTAGCCATTCATTTCTTAATTAGACAAATGTTTATTGAATATATACTACATACCAGACATCAGTCCAATCAATCAGTTAATAGGAAATTAAGGTATAGTTTACAAAGTTCTATGATAGGGACCACAAAGCATTGAGGAAAAGCTCCCAATCCAGTGATGCAGAGGGTGTTAGACAGTGTATCCAAGGAGGAGAAGGGGCCGTGCTGGGATCTGTGTGATGTGGAGGGTTTTCAGATGAAGAGGAGGGAGAAGAGAATTAGAGCAAAGGAAACAGGCTCTGCCAAAGGCCACAAGATGAGAGGGAGCTGTGAGTCTGGGGACCAGCCTGGGGTTTAGTGTCAGGGGCCGGAGTATGTGGGCAGGGGTATGATGCCTTGCTCCCAAGTCCAAACTTCATCCCAAGCTCTCCATGTACCCATTACCCAGCTTCCATACTGATAAGTTCACAGCTGGCTTTATCTCTTCTACCACTCCCTTCCCTTCTCCCAACTTAGATGATTTTGAAGCAAGGTCCTAATAACATTTTAAAAACATTTTAACATGTATCTCTGAAAGACGAGAACTTGCTGAAAAACAGAACCATGATTTCATTATTGTATAAAAAAATTAACAATTCCTAAATAACATCAAACATCCAGGTGGTTCTTAAATTTCTTCTGATTTTTCTAAAAAATATTCTTATACTTTATTTGAATCAGGATCCAATAATTATATATATATATTGCAATTGATTGATATGCCTCTTAATTCATTTTTCTCTCTTTTTATTTCTGGGCAGTATATTTGTTGAAGAACATGGTTTCTTTGTCCTGTGTTCCCCACAGTTTAGATTTGCTGACTACTTCCTTGTGGTGTCATTTAACGTGTTCCTCTGTCCCCTGTACTTACTGTAAATTGGAAGGTGGGTGAGATTCAGGTTTGTTTTGTAAATCTCATGGGTGGTGTCTCGATTCATAGCACTGGAGTGTCAGTAACCTTTCCAAGGTACCCTTAAAGCAAAAGAATACCCAACAGTTCTGTTGATGAAGTAGCACATTCAAAAAGCCTCATAAGTATTTATGCTCTAACAACTTAGTGGTTTTTTGAAAATGAATGAACGTAAATTAAATGAAAAAAATTTTCATTGCATTCTTAAATATCACAATTACTTACTAGTTGGGCACCAAATGGTTTCTCAAACTTTGGAACACTGCTACCTTCATTTCTTCTTTCATCTGGATTTTTACATGGTATGTATTTTTTTATTACTGTGATAAAATATACCTAACATGAAGTTTACTATTTTAACCATTTTTAAGTGCACAATTCAATGGGATTAAGTACCTTCACAATGTTGTGCAACCATCACCACTATCCATTTCCAGAACTTTCTTATCACCCCAAAGGGAAGTTCTGGACCCATTAAACAATATCTTCCCATTCTGCACTCCCCCAGCCCCTGAAAATCGCTATTTTACTTTCTGTCTCTGTGAATTTGACTGCTCTAGGTGCCTCATATCAGTGGAATTATACCTATCCTTTTGTGTTTGGCTTTTTTCACTTAGCATGTTTTCAATTTTCATCCATGTTGTAGTATGTTTCAGTTCTTCCTTTCTTTTTAAGAATGAGTAATACTCCATGGTATGGATACACCACATTTTGTTTATTCATTCATCTGTTGATGGACATTTGGGTTGTTTCCACCTGTTGGCTATTGTGAATAGTGCTGCTGTGAGCATAGGCGAACCAGCATCTCTTTGAGCTCCTGTGTTCAGTTCCTTTGGGTATATAAGAAGGTGCTTACTTTTTATCACAGCAGTCTGGAAAACCCAGCATCACACACATGATATCATTGAAAGGAATGTACCTTGACTCAATGAGGAAAGTGAGAGCTACCTTGAGCTGGCAGTTTGGGCAGTGCCTGGCAGATGTTGAGTACTGTTTTTTCTCCTCAAAAACTTCTGTGCCAGCCCCGGATGGTCACAGCAGTGTCCAGTTGCTTCAGCCACAGTTGAGTTTGGGAGTCGCATAATTATGTTTGAAAACACATCTGGCTTGGAAAGGGGTGAGGAGGCTGGGGACCCAGCTGGCAGCCTTGGTGGCAATGCAGATGAGAGATGATGGCTAGAGCTGAGGCAGTGATATTGGAGATGGGGAGAGCGGCTGGATTGAGAGGTGTTGAGTGACCACAGTGATTGTCAGTAAGGTGAGTGTTTTGTGAGCAGGGGAGACCTTTTTGAGAGTTGCTAAAGCCTGGAGTCAACAGAAAAGCATTGTGTGTGGCTCACTGTTTTTTCTTTGTTGTTTAGACAAGGTCTTGGTCTGTTGCTCAGGCAGCCGCCACCTCCTAGGCTCAAGTGATCCTCCAACCTCAGCCTCGTGAGTACTAGGACTACAGGAATGCACCACCATGCCCAGATAATTAAAAATTTCTTTCTCTTTCTTTCTTCTTTCCTTCCTTCCTTCCTTTTTCTTTCTCTCTCTCTCTCTTTCTTTCTTTCTTTCTTTCTTTCTTTCTTTCATAGACATGTTGTTTCACCATGTTGCCTAGGCTGGTCTCAAACTCCTGGGCTGATGTGATTCTCCTCCTTCATCCTCCCAAAGTGCTGGGATTCCAAGCGTGAGCCATTTTGCCCGGCCACCACTTTGCCTCTAACAGCAGCTGGCAGATCTGTCCTTCCAGGCTGAGGCCATCACCGGGGCAGCCTCCATCATCACCTTTGAGTCATTCTTGAATGCAGCATCAATCTTTTTTTATCATTAAAGGCACTTGACACATAAACAAGTCTGGCAAATTGACCCATTGTTGCTTTAGTTTGGATCTTCTGCCTGGAAAGGCAGAGGCGAGATGAGTTGAGTACTGCAGGTCCCAGAGAGGTAACTTCAATTTGTGGGTGGAGATGCTGATTTCATTAGGCTACTCCCATTCACTAGAGAGTTAGAACTAAAATTTTTGTTTTTCTTACAGATTTGGTTTTAAAAATCCAGTATTTTGTCTAATTAATTCTTTTTTTTTTTCTTGAGATAGAATTTCGCTCTTATGGCCCAGGCTGGAGTGCAATGGCACGATCTCAGCCAACTGCAACCTCTGCTTCCTGGGTTCAAGCAATTCTCCTGCTTCAGCCTCCCAAGTAGCTGGGATTACAGGTGCCCACCACCATGCCTGGCTAATTTTTATATTTTTAGTAGAGATGGGGTTTCACCATGTTGGCCAGCTGACCTCAGGTGATCCACCCACCTTGGCCTCCCAAAGTGCTGAGATTACAGGCATGAGCCACCATGTCCAGCCTAATTCTTTAATTCTTAATGAGAAAGTGAAATTGCCTTAATGACTTGTAGCCAGGAAACACTCAGGCTGGTGTTTCTCTTCTTGTTCCAAGAGTTATGGATAACCACCAGCTGCTTCTGATGACACTGTTAGAAAATGATCATGTGACTACAGGGGTGGCTCTGATGGAACCCAGATGATAATCCCATATGTTAGTTCCTTGCTAGCATCATATGTTGCTTTTTGTCAAAAAGTCATTCTTTAGAAGCGCAGTACTTCCTGTTGTGTTAAGGGCCTCTCCACCCAGTGAGGAGACCAGACCTGGCCTGATGAGCTGCGTGAGCCCTGCCCCTCTGTCCTTATCTGGGAAATGGGGATAGTGACGCCTATGGGACCTCCCTCATGGGGTTGTTGTGAGTCTCCGTAAGGTCATCCTTGAGGAAGAGCTTTGCAAAGCATCAAGAACCAATCAGGTAATCCCTTACATCAGGAATCTGGCTGGACGCACCCTGTAGGCCGCAGAAAATCAAGAACTCAGATGCCTGGCCACGCCTCCATAGGCAGCAGTCCTGATGTGGTGTTTCTCAGCAGCTCTGCCTTCTCACAGCCCTCCTGGTGTGAGCAGAGTTAGTCCCAGCGTTAATAGTGTTTATTTTAGAATCAACACATCCCTATACCTCATCATGCCACAAAGAGAGGCATTTAGGCTGGACCATTCCACAAATATTTATAGAACACCTCCTAGGAGCCAGGCATTGTTCTACTCTCTGCCAACACCAGGAGAACAAATAGATACTGTCCCTGCTCGTATGGAGCCCACAGTGAGGCAGAGAAAGACATGAAAAGCAACAGCACCCGCGAACAGCCCCCACACTAATAAATATGTGACTAAGAGCTGTGACAAATGCTGCGAGGGGAAAACGGGGACTGTGAAGAGAGATTGTGTGGCAGGAGGGCTGGAAACAGATGGCACTTCTCTGAGGAAGTGGCTTTTGGGCTGAGACCTAATGGCAAATGGGAGTTAGAGACTTTGGCAAAAATAACAGCCACATGAAGGAAGACCCAAAGGCCAGCTTTGTCCAGTTTTATGATCAAGGGGATGGTGGTGGCAGCTGATGAAGCCAGAAGGGACAGCAGACATCAGGCAATGCAGGGCAGTTCTGTGGTGGTGTGGGTTTCACCTGACGTGCAGTGGAGGCCACAGAGTGTTAATAAGCAGTGCGGTGATGTGAACCCGTGTGGAGAAGGGCCAATCCGGATGCTTGTGGAGGGTGGACCAGGGCAGCCAGATAGATACGAAAGCCAGTCAGGAGGCTACGCCGTCACTGGGTGGAGGTGGCTGTAAGTGAAGTGGTCGGATTGGAGGGATCTGGGATGGGCTGGATACACAGGGAGGGAGAGGGAGAGGGAGGGCCGAGGACAGCGACCAGGTGTCTGCTACCTGAAGCTGAGTGCAAGAGGTCCCACTTCCTGAGGGGGACACTGGAGTCCAGGCTGGGAGCTGTATGAGTCCCCTGGGCTGTCATGACAAAGGATCACAAAGCAGGTGGCTCAAAAACAACAGAAATGTAATCTCTCACAATTCTGGCATCCAAAAATCTGAAATTACCGCATCAGCAGGCCCAGGCTGCCTTTGAAACCTGGAGGGGAGGCTCCTTCCTTACCCCTTCCAGCTTCTGGTTGGGCCTGTGGCAGCATCTCTCCAACCTCTGCCTCCATCTTCACAGGGTATCTGTGTCTTTGTGTCTTCACAGGGTCATCTTTTTATAAAGATACCAGTCATATTGGATAAGGAGCCCACTCTACTCCATTAAGACTGAATCTTAACCAATTATATCTGCAATGACCCTGTTTCCCAGTAAGGTCACATTTGGGGGTATTGGGGGTTAATACGTCAAAAGATCTTTTATTGGGAGACAAAAATTCAACCCATAACAGGCACATCACCTTGGACATGCATGTAGACCTTCAGGTCAAGATTGGCCGTTGACGTCCAGAAATGATATCTTGGTGCGGATACAAAACAGTAATGGATGAGATCCCCTAGAGAGAGAAAATGCAGGGGATGAAGAGAGAGGGCCACCAAATCAGTCCCGAAGACCTGGAGGGGCCAATGTGCAAAGGAGACTGAAAAGGGAAGGGAATTACGAACATGGAAACTTATTTTCTTCCATAAGCTAGAAAGCTTCCTGAGACCAGGTCTTAAGGATTCTAGATTTCAGAGGCTGGAAATATACTACTACTTACTGTTACTCAAAACTAATGACAAATGCAATTCAGGCTCTATTTTAAAAACTTTCATTAATCCTTTTGTGAAGCAAACACTCCTTTTCTAATGAGAATAGCCCACAGCTTAACATACGGTTTTCAGTCTATAATTTCATCTATGAGTTGCACCCACTGAGGCCTCTCTTGCTGGACTGGGTTCTGGAAGGGAGTGAAGGACACTGTTATTCCAAAGATGAGAATGGACAGCCATACAGAGGCCAGAACAAAATGGGCGAGTCTCCGTGGTGTCTGCCGACGGGGTGGAACCTCTTTGAAACAAAATAAATAATGTGATTGTTGAGGATCTCAGCTGAGGTTGAGTGGGTGCCAGCGTGGAAAGAGTGTGGGAGTCAGCGCCAGGGGAGTTGATGTGCCCAGTGCCTCATGTGTGCCATCCTTGGGTGGGCAACAGTATGATCCCCACGCTACGAATGAGGATGTGGATGCGCTAAGAGGTGAAGGGATTTACATTGCAGAGTAGAGCTGGGATACTTTTTCTTCCTCAAACTTTACCCTCCATGTGGTTTATTTGATTGCAGACAAAGGCTTGCCTGGGCTTACCCTGGGCTCATTTATGAGGCCCAGAGGCTGACCAGGCTGTGGAGTAAGCCTCAGTCTTATTTAGCCCAGGGCAGCAGAACTGGGTGGGTATCAAGGCTTCATGAATCCTGTGGGGGACTTGAGATCTTTATCTGAAAACACCACTAAGTGTGTCAGGCACACCACTAAGCCTACTGAATCAAAGTCTCCTGGTTGAGGGCAGGAGAGTTTTTTTTTTTTTTTTTTTTTAAATATCTGCAGTGGTTTTGCTGTATACTCTTCTTCCAGTGGACAGTAGTCTCTCCAGGACCCTCGGGGGTGGCAGTGAGGTGCTAATTGAATTGGCCCTTAGTTAAGCCTTGCTCATAGGTCTGGTTAGTTCTCAGATCCTCTGAAGCTTTTATTTAAGTCCTAGAAAGTCTTGATTTCCTTTGGGCAGGGAAGCATATGACCTAGGTGGCTACAGCAGCAGCCACAGTAGCAAAGTACTACAGATTGGCTGGGTGTTTGGCTGCCTGAGAAGAACCAGAGGTGATGGGCAGAGAAGTTAGAGAGATCTGGGATTGTGTACCAGCCCTACTGGCTGTGATGTAGGAGAAAATTATTTAATTTCTTTGAGGTTCATTTTTTACCTCTGAACCTATGGATATCTCTTTCATAAGGTTGAAGGTATCATGAAATAATGGAAAGCTCATTGCTTTGCAAGGATGACCAGCTCATCCGGTCTGCCCAGGAATGTTCTGGTTTTAAACCTAAAAGTCTGTGCCCTGGGAAACCCTTTAGTCCCAGCCAAATTGGGACAGTTGGTGACTCTAGGCTTGGGACAAATTAGACGCTCAATAATAAAGATGAATCACTTCCCAGTGTCACCTCCCCTGAGTTGTTACAGCTCACATTTGTACACCTGCCTGTAAAGGCAGCTACACCTACTGTAAGGCAAAGGGAGGGAAATCTTCCGTGTCTTTTCTGTGGGATGACAACGCCCTTCACAACACTGCTGAAATGACAACTCTGTAAATTCCATCTCTGCTCTAGGTGAGTTTTTTGTCTGAATCCCCTTGTGACACGTGTTCTGCATTTTTGCAAAATCACTGACCAGAGCTAAAGTGAAAACAGGGAGCATGGAATATGGTGGAGCTCACAGCCTCTTCTGGAAGCAAATGCACCAGCCAGGTGCTTCCTTCTCATTGTATGGGTGAACAGGGCAAGGTACAGAGCTTCTGGAATCGAAATCCTCCCTGTAACAGGAGCTGAGGCAGGTTAGCAATGCCCCTAGTAATGATTCCCAGTTCTATGCACAGAAACACAGAGCTGTCTATGAGCAACCTATGTGCAGAATTAAGCTCCTGAAATTGTGCCAAATTATTTGATTTAAATACTGGTCTATCTAGGGATGAAGACCTAGGCAATGTAGATTCCCATTAATAATGAATGATTTGCTGTATTCTAATCCTGTTAAGCAGAGAGTTCCTCTGCAAATGTATTACTGGCAATGTGTGTTTGTGAATTAAGCCCTTGGTGTATCAGGTTTATGAGCCTAATTGTCTATTCAAAAGGCTATCACTTTATCACGTCATGAAAATTAAAAAGGTCTCTTTTGTTGGAGTGTTTGGCTAATCCTCCGAATGATAGTTTCTCTTTCTTTCTCATTTTCTTTTTATTGAGCTTTATTATGATTTAAATGCAACTGAAGCAAATCTCGCCGTTACACTGAAATTGATGATTAAAATAACACCGATAATTATACATAGGTACTAGAAAATAACACATGTGGCGCCTGTGGAGGGAGATTAAACATTCTTCCCCTCACCCACCCGGATTATGCTGAAGAAGAGGCAGGGCAGGGCACTAAAAATAGGAGAATGGTACAATATATCTCTGAAATGGGAAGAGATTTAGTGGCTGTTCTACCTCAAGGAAGTTTGAGTGATTTCCACTAAAATTATCATCTGGATCCAAAAATGACATCTAACGAGAAGGTATGAACAATTCATTTGATGATATCTTAATATTAGGAACTTATATGGTTGGCAAGGCTTTCCTATTTAGCTCCTTTATTCATTTTCTTCCAATGATGTCTTTTTCTTTTTGAAAGAAAAAATAACCCCTTTCAGATTAAAAAATGTTGGTGCCTGGTCTCTGTTGCAAAAATAGTACTCGGGAAAGTTTTTAGTTAAATTCTGCTTGGCTGTATTTGAACACCAAAAGAATCGATCTGTCTTTTTTTGAAAGTGAAAAAATAACCTTTATTTTAGTATGCGTTTAGAAAACTCAAAGGTATCTTTGTTTTCAAACTTCGACGGACTAAGGACTCGTAACTGCTTTGTTTGAAGAAATTTTCTTTTGAAAAAGAAAGTTCGGAGAGTTGAGAAAGTGCGTGCTCAGCGCTCTCCCAAGCATCCTCCCTCCCCTTCACAGACACTCAGAGTCAGTGTCTGGGTGTTAGCGGTAGTGGATGGGGGGCTAGGTGACCCTTCAATGTGGAGCAAGCAAGAAGGGGACCCTGGGGGCCACTAGGAAGCGATGGGACTGGTTTTACAAGCAGGTGAATGTTTGTCCTTTCAAAAATAATTTCAAAGATACTTATATTGGGAGACCAAATGTGTTTTCCAAGGAGGCCCCAGTGGGAGTTAGAATCACAGACTCTCAAGACGGAAGGGACGTTCCAAGCCGTAGTCTAGTCCAGACACAGTATATGGCTGTCTTCCTGGTGTGATAGCTTTTTTTCTAGGAAAATTTCTTTGGTGGCTACAAATTGGATAAGATACTTTAGGAGGAAAACGTTTGGAGTAAAGCGATGGGATGGTGTTCTTGCATGACGCAGAGGCAGACTCTGAATGTAAATGCCATGAAAAGGGGTTCATCATTGTGTGGCATCCACATTTGAGAACTGTATCGCCGTTGTGAAGAGCAGGGCGTGGTCTCTAGACTTAGACAGACGTGATTTAAATTGTGCTGGGAAAGAGAGACTCTATATTTGCATGTAATTGGTGCTCAGTTATGTTAGGTCTTTATCCTAAACTCTTATATGTTACACACAAGCCTCTATGGTCCCAATTCTGAATTAGTAAAAGTGAGTTTAGGTGCTGGGATGATGTGGTCAGGAAGCAGCCTGGACCACAGTCCTGAAGGGGGTGCATTAGTTACAGATTGCCTTGGGGCTTAAAACAACCTCCATTCACCATCTCCTAGTTGCTGAGCCACAGGGGTCTGGGCCTTACAAGGCTCCAGTGAAGGTGCTGGCCAGGCTGAATTCCTGTCTGGAGTTGGGGTCCTCTTTCCAGCTTCTGTGGTGGCTGGCAGAATTGAGGTGCTTGTGACTGTGGGGCTGAGGTTCTGTTTCCTTGGTGGCCGTCAGGTGGGGCTGCTGTCAGCTCCTTGCCAGTTGGCTCTTTTGCAGCATGGCAGCCTACTTCTTCACGGCCAGTGTATTCGTTTTTTATCGCTGCTATAAGAAATCACCACCATTTAGTGGCCAAAAACACCACTAGTGTATTAGTTCATAATTTCCACATGTCAGAAGTCTGGGCTCAGCTGGCTTTTCGACTCCAGGTCCCAGAAGGTGTAGACAGGGCTTTGATTCTTTCTGGAGGCTCTGGGGAGCTAGTGGCTTCCAGGCTCATTCAGGTTGTTTGCAGGATTCAGGTCCTTGCAGTTGTAGGACTGGGTCCCTACTGCCTTGTTGGCTGTGAGCCGAGGGATACCCTCGGCTCCTGGAAGCCCTGCACGTGGGTCCCGCATCTCGGGGCCAGCAAGGGTGCCTTGAATCCCTTTCATGCTGGAAACGTCTCTGCCTTCCTTTGGCCAGCATCTCCATGATTCCAACCAGAGAACATTCCCTGCTTTTAATGGCTTTTGCGACCCTTCTGGATAATCCAGGATAATTTTCATATTTGGGATTCTGTAACCTTAAATACATTTGCAGACTCTTTGTTTGTAGAGACAGGTCTTCCTGTGTAACCCAGGCTGGTCTCTAACTCCTAGGCCCCCCATGGCCTCTGAAAGTGCTGGGATTACAGGTGTGAGCTACAGCACCCGGACTGCAGGGTCTTTTGTTGCCATGTGATGTAGCATTACAGGCTCCTGGGATTAGAGCATAGACATCTCTGGTGGGGTGGGGAGCATTCCTCTGCCTATCACAGCCGGCAAGAGAATCTCTTATTCTAATCTGCTAAAATGGAGTTGAATTTAATGTGACAAAGTCACGGAAAGGACTGTCCAATCACTTCTGCCATTTCTCTGGGCTGGAAGCAAGTCACAGGCTCTGTATTCAGGGGAGGGGAGGATGCAAGGGTGTGACTCACTAGGGTCACTTTCCGGTGTGTCCCTACAGAGCTGGAAGCTGGGTGGGGTGGGGTGTTTTGGTTGCCTGGCAGCTGTTGGACCAGGTGGCCTTTAAGACTCCTACTACAATGAAGAAGGGAGGGAGGCTTTCTTCTAGCCTTTCCAGAATATTCTTTCCTCACTGCAGTCGGGTCCTGCCCTAGGCAGCTGTCTCTTGACCAACGTTCCCCATCATTCATTTGTTACTGTTTCTCCCCATCTGTGTATGGGTTCTGCTGGGAATTTTGAAGGTTTCCTGTGAAGTGGTCTGGCCAGGCCTTACTTTTACAGTGTAGACCTGCAAACATTTACTACTGTGAGCTGTGGCAAGTGAGCCTAAGGTTTAGATGGGGGAGTTACTCAGGGCCTGAGGGTTGTGCTGGAGGACATGGGGTGCTTGCCCATAAGGTCCTTGTATAGATGCAGACACTTGGCTCCATTGCCTGCCCTGTACAGCCCAGGGAGGTGACTGGGATGCTGAGAGGATGCAGGGAAGGTGGTGTGCTTCTTCCTAGAAGTGGGGCACCCAAGGCAGGTGTTTAACACCCAAGGCAGTGCTGATTCTTTGCTTTCCTTGGCCTCATTCTTGTGGGTCACATTTCTCAAATCTCTTCTCCAGAAATGATTTGCAAATCAAGACTTTTCTCACTGACATTCCTGAACAATCACCGGGTGCCACAGACATATCCTGTCTTTGGGTGTGGAATGAGCCCGCACCTTCCTGAGCTGATAGCTTGGCTGCAGCCTCAGTTACTGAAAACTGCATTTCTTTGTCAAGTAGAGGTTTATCACCACCACAGCAAGAAGGAATATAAAATGCCATTAAATATCAAAATACAAAAGTGTTTCCTGGATTTATATTCTCCAACAAAACACAATTATGTTCCTCCCCAAAATAGTGATACTTATTTCGTATCTTTTCTGAAATAGACTGTTTTACATTTTGTCTTATCTAGAAAACAACTAGTTTAGCACAATGATTCTCAGCAAAAGTATTCTGTCTCCTATGCCATTTGCTTCATCTAAATGATCTATTCTATTTATGGTCTCTGGGAGTTTTGAATTGTGTGTGCGTGTGTGTGTTTATAGATGGTCATCTTTGTGATAGGTGGGAGTCCAGAAATTGACCCCCTTTAAATGAATTTTATGAGATTTTAAAATGTTGCCCCATCCATTCTCAATTTTGTGTAGAGAGGGGAATAGTCTAAGCCCTGAGGGTAGTAACTATCATTTTGTGTTTCAATTTAAAATTCATTTCAATTCACATAGTTGCAATTTAATAGTGCTGCAAACATTTCCCCATCTCTAATAAGACACAAATTCACACATCTCCAGTGTGTCGAAAAGAGATGAGAAAAATGCAGACATAGTCTTTCGGGTCTGGGTGTGAGTTCTGCCAGCACCATGAACTTGCTGGGGATAATCTCAGATGTCTAATTTATGATGAAACTCAAAGACACAAACTGTAAAATGTAATGTGACTCTCCTGGTTCAGTGGTTTCATGGGCAGACTAATTCGGAGATGTATTTAACCAGCTTAAAGTCTCCGATTTTGATAGATAAGACTAAGAACTCTAAAAGGATCCTTTAATAAATGAAGACTTATTTCAGTATCTTCTTTTGGTGCTCTGACAGGGCCATTTCATTCAAAGGTCTAGTCTTTCCCCTTCATTACTGCGTCGTTCTTTAGATAGATTGTCTCCTATCATTTTAGAAATCCTGCACACTAAGATTCAGTATGATTCCTTCTCCTTCTGATCTGAATTGTCACTGGAGCTGTTCCTCCGTGCTGCTCTCACTTGTAGTAGAGACTGCCCTGTATAGAAACAGAAACTCAGTTGGGCCGTTGGTAACTTGCTCATGGTTCCAAATGTTCCCACATGAATACGTACAGAGAACACAAAGTGAGTGACGTATTATTTGTTGTTGAATTTCTATCAAGACACATTTGCTGACTTATTAGTCAATAGTAGGTGCCCCCATAGCTGGGTAGAATAAATTTAGGGGGGAGGGGACTCCCCGGTGTGCCGAGCTGCCCTATGCATGTTGCCTAATGTCCTGGGCTCTGCAAAACTTTCAAAAAATTAACACACTCACCAAATATGTTTTTCTTGCTCATTAACTTGATAAAGCCCACTGGTTTTTTAGAATCACAGCAGCAAGTTGTAAATGATGTATGAAATGAAAAATCTTTTCTCGCCCAGTGAGCAGGGAGGGAGAGCTGACAATGCTCCGTCAATGCTGCCGCCACTTGCAGTAACATCTAGACACTGAGACATCCCAGGACCCAACCTGTCCCAGTACCAGCAGTGACCTCAGAAGGAGTAAGCGATGGGCCCTCAATGACCTCCCGGTGCCAGGATTTCCTTGCTCCTTCACATACTGCACTGGGCAGCTGAAGACAATGTGGCTGAATGAAATCAAGCATCTGAGCCAGGTGCCTGCTTGCTGGGAACAGGATGGCCTGAGTCCTGAGGAAACCTCTTGGGCCCACTGGTGTTTGAGGCTTTGCCCTTTGGCTTCATGCATCGAGGCTTTTGGCTTAGTTTGCATCCCATAGTTGCGGTCGGCTGCAATGTATCGTTCAGCTGCTGTTGTTCATTCGCTTGATAAACTAACAAATGTTTGCATGTGCATATACCCAGAACTGGGCCAGGCATTGTAAGGGACAAAATAAACATAAAGTAGAGATATATCCAATATAAAAACCCAGCTTCTGCCCTCCAACTGCTGACAAGCCAGTCAGGTGAGAAAATAATTTACTTAATTAACATCTTTTCCTCAAATAGGATAATTTTATTCTTATCGTTGCCCTTGTGGTGCCATCATAGTGTTTCAGGCATCATAATGGAAAATGTATTAGTATATGTTTACCCACTTTTGTAAATAATGCGTGTTCATTGCTTTAAAAAGGGGGTTGAAGCGTAACCATGAAGGAAGGCAGTTTTCACTGGATGTGTCTCACTGGATGCACCAACATTAACCAATGTTAATTGGTTGACATTAACCAATGTTAAACTCCAAAAGGCTGATGTATACACTAGAATGCCAGTTTATTGTTTTGAAATGTGCACATGACCTGGGAAGGTGCCTTGTAGTCAGAGGGTCGTGTGGGTGAGCATGCACTTCTAACAGGGGGCCTGGTGAAAGAATGTGAATGCTTACTGTCATTAAGCTCTGAGAAACAGCCCAGTTGCCTTCCTCAGAGATGACCTGCCCCCAAGACTAGCTGTTGTGTCCACAGACCAGGTGGCTCTCCTTCTCATTCAGGACTGGAGGCACTCCTTTCTCTGTGTTTTCTTTTTCTTTCTTTTTTTTTTCCTTTTTTTTTTTTGACAGAGTCTTGCACAGTCAGCCAGGCTGGAGTGCAGTGGCACGATCTCGGCTTACTGCAACCTCCACCTCCAGGGTTCAAGCAATTCTCCTGCCTCAGCCTCCCTAGTAGCTGAGATTACAGGCACCTGCCACCACGCCTAGCTATTTTTTTTTGTGTGTGTGTTTTTGTATTTTTAGTAGAAATGGGGTTTCATCATGTTAGTCAGGCTGGTCTCGAACTCCTGACCTCCTGATCCTCCTGCCTCAGCCTCCCAAAGTGCTGGGATTACAGGTGTGAGCCACCATGCCTGGCCTTCTGTGTTTTCATGATTGTCAAACTCCTCCTGACTGATCAAGCCTTTCTTTAGATATTTAACCTAATCACCAGGTGACAGTCATGTCATACAGGCCTATGCTCTTTCTCTAATTTTAGGAGGCTTTGCCTGTCTCCTTAGTCTATAGATATCAATTTTATGGTTCAACTGCATAAGACAATGTTGTCTCCAAATTTGTGTGTCTAATTTTTTGTCCCTCTTACCCCCTTCTGCATAATCGTGGTTGCTGCGTGCCCACTGTGCTATACTAGAGTAGACAATATCAACTTTGGAGCTCTCCATGTTCACCAGCAGCGGGGTACCAGTGCTCCATCCACTCGCTGAATAATAACTGTGAATTTTAAGTCTGGCTTTGGTATGGGTTTGGGGTGAATTTCTGGGAGATTCTCTTCACGCTTTTAATTCAGGCACTTTGACAATAGCCATTGAATGGCTTGGTGGTATAGAAGTAGACATGAATTGATGTCTTCCTGGGAGAAGGTGCAGGACATGTCTCTAGAGCAGAAATGACTGGATCATGGCTTGTGTATCCTGACCTTCCATCCGTCTTAATGGTCAATGTGTATTGCTACACCATTAGGAGTTCTCTGTGGTCCCATCCTGTACTTCATGGAAAAGGTAGCTGAAATAACTGACTTGACTGTGTCAAGGTTGATTCTGGTGGCTGTGTGTGTATATATGTTCTGACTCCTCTTAATACAAAAATGCCAATAGATCAAAAGCTGCCTATAGCTTTTGTCAGTGCATTGACTGCATGCTAAAAAAAGTCTGCATTCCAGGGTTAGAGGTCCATCGTAGACATCGGCTGCTCTGTACATTCTAGGAAGGCGTTAATCTTGGGAATTAGATATAACCATATTTTTAGAAGACAGAATTTCCACATTTTCATACAGAAACTATTTTCCATTTAGCCCCCATATATACCAATGCTTTGGAGCCAATTGCATTTGGTACAAAAGTTAGCAAATACAAGTCTGGATTCATCCAGATGTTTATATAATTGCCACATACAAAATAACTGTTTTAGACAATGAAAATCTGGATAATCCCTGAGATGAATTGACCTCAGAAGCTAAAGAATGCATGCAGCTTCAAAACACCATTTACATTCTATTGAGGATTGCCTGGTGATGGATCATCAGTAGAAGGCACGCAGGAGAAGGTGGACTCAATGGTGGTGGCCAACAAACCCTCTTAACAAGCTAAATGGATGTGGACTCACTTGGAGTCCCTTTAAAACCACACGAGGAGCAGAAATTGAACATGAACTACGAAAGTGCATAGGTTTGGCCAAATGAAGGTAAGACAAAGGTGACATGTCTGCTGTAGAAAAATCCTACATCTGACATAAATTTACCCCTAGGAATGCCTGCAACATTTAGACGCTCCCTGTCACCTGGAATGGGCATGCTTTTGGGTTCATTTTTCCTCCTAGAGAATTTCTGAAGGTAGGATGGCTTGGGTGTCAGCTTTCACTACACTTAATCTGCCTCAGAAGACGGGGTCATCCTGAGAAAAAGCACACTGGGTTTTGCTGTTTACTTATCTTGACAAACTCAGCCTCTGAGGCAATGCATAGAGAACCAGCTATAAAGGCATGGAAATGAAAAGCCGGCATCTTCCCTGCTCGGTGAAATAGTCACTTCAAGGCAAACTCACCGCTTGGCTTGAATTTAAAAGATGCTGCTTGAATGCAAGTTGGAGATAGTTTGGAAGTTAGTTCACTGCAGAATGCCCTGTAATCAAAGGGGACATTGCCCCTTAAATTTTGAGAGTGTCAGACATGCACCCCACCCAGTAGGACTATAATGAAAACAGAGGATAAAATACACATGCATATTTATGACACTTGCCTAGTGTTTCTAGAGAGCCTTTCTTCCAGGAACTCAAAGGCTTCACAAGTGTTACCTCGGGGACTTCTCCTGCTGGGGGAGTTGCACCACCGGGTTAGCTCTTTGCCTCCAGGCAGGCTGCATCGAGACAGGTTCCAGCCCCTCCTGCTCCTGCCATCTCCTGGGAAGGGAACTCACAACCCTTAGATAATGCGTCTGATAATGAAATTCCTTCTGGTACTGCTGAAGCTCATTTGTTCTCTCTTTAAAAGAGAGTTTGATAGTCTGATTGCAATTTATACACTCAATGTTTTGAAGTCACCTTCTCAGTGTTCTTAACTTAAATGCTACAAACCCCACTTTCAGGTTATACTTTTGGGATCATCTGGTTGACTTCCTTGCTTTTCTGTACACTCGGTGGGGGTATTGGGGCAATTGTGGGGGTTGTTTAAGAACGTGGCATTTGGGGTCAATAGACATCAGTTTGAGTGTTTGAGTTTCAGCTCCAGTATTTCCTGACTGTGATTTGGGGCAAATTGCTTGGTCTCATTCAGTTTTGCTTTCCCCATGCTTAAGATGGGAACAATACAGGCCCAAGCCATTAGTTGTTGTGAGGATTCAGTGAGATGATAAAGAATTTTGCACAATGCTGGTTCCTGGCTACATTACTTTAAGACGCAGTGTTCCTTATATTCCAGAACAGACATGTCTCTGAGAAGCCTTGGAAGGGTTCTGGTATGGTGGAGGCAGGGCTGGGGTACGGGTCATTTCTGGTTATCACCTGTTCTGATTGGTCCTGATTTCTTCCCTTGTAGTCAATGTTTCTGCCACACCAACTGTCAAATATTTAGAAATGAATGTATTTTAAGTTTCGCTGGGAACCTGCTAAAAGAATATGTAATCACCTTGAGGACATTTTGCTAAGTGAAATAAACCAGTCACAAAAGGAAAAATAGGGTATGATTCAACGTATACGAGGCACCTACAGTAGTCAAATTCATAGAGACAGAAAGTAGAATAGAGGTGACTGGGGGGTGGGAGGAGGGGATGGGGAGTCATTGCATAATGAGTACAGAGTTTCAGTTTGGGATGATAAAAAAATTCTAGAGATGGAAAGTGGTGGGGGTTGCATGACATTGTGAACACATTTAATGCCACCGAAATACACATTTAAAAATTGTTAAAATGCTAAATTTTATGTTATGCCAATTATACCATAGTAAAAAACATGTAATGGGCCAGGCGCAGTGGCTCATACCTGTAATGCCAGCACTTTGGGAGTCCGAGGAGGGCAGATCACCTGAGGTCAGGAGTTCAAGACGAGCCTGGCCAACATAGTGAAACCCTGCCTCTACTAAAAATACAAAAATTAGCCAGGCCTGGTGGCAGGTGCCTGTAGTCCCAGCTACTTGGGAAGCTGAGGCAGGGAATTGCTTGAACCCAGGAGGCAGAGGTTGCATTGAGCCGAGATCGTGCCACTGCCCTCCAGCCTGGGTGACAGAGCAAGATTCTGTCTCAAAAAACATGTAATGACTGATTTTGCAAAGAGAAACTCCTTCTACTGCAAATAATCGTGTTTTAGTTTTACTGAGGCATTTCCCCATGTCAGGTGATCCATCTGTCTCTTCCATTTGTGTTGCCATAAAGGAATCCCCGGGGCTGGGTGATTCATAAAGAACAGAGGTTGACTTGGCTCATGGCTCTGCAGGCTATACAGGAAGCATGGCACCAGCCTCAAGCTGCCTCCACTCCTGGTGGGAGGGAAGGGGAGCTGGCTGTGCTGTGCTCACATGGCGAGAGAGGAGGAGGAAGAGGAGGGAGAGGGAGGGCCAGGGAGAGAGAGAGGAGGTACCAGGCTCTTTTTAGAACTCACTCACTACTGCAAAGCCACACCATGAGAGATCTGGCCCCGTGACTCAAACACCTCCCAACTCCCCACCACCAACATTGGGGATCAAATCTGGGGGGCAAGCATATCCAAACTCTAGGACCATCCATCCATCAAAAATATAGTGTATACTTGCTCTCTGTTGGATGTTTCAGAAGATCATAAAAAAAGTAACGCAGGATACAACCTTCTTGCCAATTTGATTGGGAAAAGAGTGCACTCAGACGAAGGAGGGGAAATGGAAGGTGACATTTCAGTAATGAATTAGGTGATCCTCATGACACCCGATACGGAGGCAGTGCAGTGAATGCAAGTTGCAGAGGGAGGAGTGTGTGATGGGAAGACAGCGTGGCTGGAGGCAGGAGAAAAGTGGAGCCCCGTGAAGATGGGAGAAATGGCCTGGCGCAAGGCAGGGGTGAGCCCCCAGAAGGCATGAGCTGTCGCAGAGTAGTGAGTAATCCAATGGGAAAATTAGAGGCTTATACAGAGCCTTGAATGCCAGGCAAAGGGGCTTTAGAATTGAATCAAGAGAGTTGATTTTGAACTGGAGAAAATAAAGAGTGTTTACAAAATACTTGTCAGTGGCGAGGACTGGGCTGAACAGAGGGAAGCTGAATTCAAGGCAGCCTATAGTTTTTCTTGGTATGGCCACACTCTTTTCCATGACTTGAACAACTTTTAAAACATAAGGATGGCCCCCTACACTGATTTGGACTTCAGGTCTCCAAGAGCCTGCCGAACACATCCAAGACTCCCCGCAGACCACGCTCCCCTCCCAGCTTCCCAGTTTCTGTTTTGGCAATACATGTCAAACACGCATGCCCACTAATGTGGTCTTGGCCCCCTGCCTCTCCCTCCGTCTCCATGTTGTAGATATCAAATCGTTTGGAGTTTTTCCTCTGACAAAGGCCTGGTTGCACAGAGAGGCAGTCGTGTGTTATGGAAACTAAGAGGAATGAGAACTTAAAAGGATCAATGGGTTTGGCAGTATGGCCATCATGGGCAACCCTTCCGAAAGGGTTTTCAGCATAATGATAGGAGTGTGTGTGTGAGACCTCAAAGGACTAAGTAGGGCTTTAGAAAGCAAAATGTGACTGAGAAGGCTCTCACACCTTGCACAGATTAATTTCTGATAGGATGTTTGTTCACTCGAAGGGCAAAAAAAAAAAAACAAAACTGAGAGGATTCTTCTCATCCAAGCTTGCAGGCCAGCATCACAGCTTTGGTCCTCTTATTCCTCTGTGTTCTTATTTCCTGGATGGTGCCGGTGGTCGAGGGAGCTGGGGATGGCGGGTACTCTGTCCTCCCCATCTGTCTGCAGTGAACCAGCGCGTGCCTGAACTTCACGACCGCACGGAGACATCTAGGCTGTGTGGGGCTATTTGCCTAGAAAGGCTTGGCACTGCACAAGCTCCAGACCAAGAACAACGCACCTGCCCTCTGCACATTGGTTTGGTCTAGATTATTTGCCGCCTTGAATTAAATAATTGATTAAGGCATTCCATGGAATGTATTTTACTTTTCAGTCTATTATTATCAAAACCTCAATTAATGACTTAAGACAGCAAAAGAGAAAAACTGAAAACCTGATTTTTCTGTGCCAGGTAATTCTGATCACTGTCTGTATAGTCTCTTTCTTTTTTCTTTTTTTCTTTCTTTTATTTTTTTGAGACAGGGTCTCGCTCTGCTACCCAGGCTGAGGTGCTGTGGCATTATCTCAGCTCACTTCACCCTCCGCCTCCTGGATTCAAGTGATTCTCATGCCTCAGCCTGCTATGTAGCTGGAACTACAGATGTGCTCCACCATACCCAGCTAATTTTTGTATTTTTAGTAGACACAGGGTTTCACCATGTTGGCCAGGTGGCCTTGAACTCCTGATCTCAAGTGATCCACCTGCTTTGGCCTCACAAAGTGCTGGGATTACAGACGTGAGCCATCTCACTCAGCCCTGTATCGTCTCTTTATGCTCAGTTTTCCGGCCAGGCCTCCTGGGCAGCACCCTGCAGAGGACTGTCGACAGCAGTGCCTCTGAGCCCTTTGGCTGGACCCTCCAGGCTGACTCTCCATGTCACCCAGCCCCGCTCATGGAGCCCTGGCTCTTGGATTCATGGCTGCACCTTTGCCAGGGCCTCCCTGCCCTGCAACTACTCAGACTCCCCCTTTGGCCTCTTGGGCAGAAGCTTCCAGTCATTCTGTTCTCCTGCCCTCCCATATTGCCCACCCTCAGAGGTCTCTGCACCTGATCTTGGATCAGGGAATAGCACTCTGTGGGGTGAGGGTAAAGGTTAGGATGTGGTAGGATTCAGTCTGTGACAGAGATTGGTGATATCATTTGAGTCAGACTGTGTAATTTATCAGCTTAGAACTGTTCTCAGAGACCTCTTCCCTCTTCCCTCTGAAATCCCTCACTCCTGGTGGCTCCAGTCTGCTTGTTGGAGTGTCTGTGCCTGTTGGAAGGTTGGAGTGCCTGCTGTCTCACCACAGAGCCTTTATAAGGAATGCCTCCCAACCCCAGCCACTCCGAGAGGTTCCCAAAGTGTGGAAGGCCCCCACGGTGGAGGGACATCCCTGGGTGCCAACTCTGGGATCAGGCTGGGGGGATCTGATGAAGCCAACTGGAGTTCCAGGAAGATGGTGAGCGATGGTTCACAGGGAAGGAGCCAAGTCAGGGGTCAAGTATGTGGTAGAGAATCGGCCTCTCAGCAGGAGGAATCTTCAAGATGAGCCACAAGAATTGCTGCCCAAGTTTCCAGCCTTTGGCCGCAGGACTCTGAGGTCGCTGCTGAATTATTATCAGGGGCTTGTGATTCCGTGCCAAGCAATGCCTGTGGAATGGGTAAATGTTTCATATGTCACTTTTTCAAACATATATTGATAATGTAATGAATAAAATATAAACTTATTGTAAAGTATAACCGAGTTCACAGTTGCTTTCCTTTTAAAATTACGGTGTATTCACCGGGGCCTGTCGTGGGGTGAGGGGAAGGGGGAGGGATAGCATTAGGAGAAATGCCTAATGTAAATGATGAATTAATGGGTGCAGCAAACCGACATAGCACATGTGTACCTATGTAACAGACCTGCACATTGTGCATATGTACCCTAAAACTTAAAGTGTAATATAAAAAATAAAATTATGGTGTATTTTCTCAAATGGTTACGAAAACTATATTTTTCAAGTGACTCTACTCAGCTTTTCAATAACTTAGGTTTGAATCCTAGAGTCAATATTGTGTGATGTTTCTTATCCGCTCTATCTCTATTACTTCATCTATTAAGTGGGGTTGATAATACCAGAATCATCAGATGGTTGTAAAGTGTAACTGGCACCTTAGGAGTATATTCCACGACACTTGCAAGAAATGTATAAGGTTCTTTTTTTGAAAACCAAACACACTCAGCAGAAAGGCATGCCATTCACCAGAATGGTGTGCAATTCAACAGGATTATTCAGTTGGCTTCAGTGATGGGCTTGTTGCTACATGTGTAACAACTGGCTCCCTGAGTACAGTTTTGATACCGATGTTGGTGGATATTTTCATTTATGTTAATGAGTTGTGTGAAAATGAAGGAACGAAGATGTGTTTCAAAGCTTCACTAGTTTACAGCATCACTAGATGGGAACATCTTTGTTACTGAATTGGATAATAGTTTTGATTATTGGAAGAATATTTCTTTAATTTTTTTGTGCTATTCAGACACAACTACAGGCCTCTGGAGAGGACGACTCCTCACGTTAACCTCTGCTCTGCCTACACGTCTTCACTTCTGACACCAGACATGGGATTTTTTGCCCCCACACCAAGAAATTCTCTGCCTCTCAGTGGACACAGACTGGGCATCCTACACTGATCCTGACACTCTGCCTGGAGGCAACATCAGAGCTCCCAGGTTCAGGGCTCAGTCCTGCGAGGGTGCCTCTACCACGGACACCAGCTGCAGGTCCAGGCTGTCACCTGTGCTTCTGACCTGCCCGGGCTGCAAATTGGAGCTTCCCACGAACCCCTCCTCGGGTCTGGTCGTTTGCTAGGATGGCTCACAGAACTCAGGAAAACAGTTTTGTTACTGGATTTCTGTTTTATCGTAAAACGATACTACTCGGGAACAGCCAGATGGAGGACTGCACAGGGCAAGGCGTGGGGAGGGGCACAGAGCTTCCATGCCCCTTAGAGGAGCCCCACCCTCCCAGCACTTCCACCTGTTTGCCAACCTAGAAGCCCTCCAAACCCTGTCCCTGGGGTTTTTATGAAGCCTACATTATGTAGGTGTGATTGGTTAAATCACTGGCCTTTGGTGACGAAGTCACTCTCCCTTCCCTCTCCTCTGCTGGAGGTCTGGGAGTGGGGCTGGAAGCTCTAACCTCATATCACAAGGATGGTTCCTGTGGCAACCAGCCCCAATCCTGTCGTTATCTAGAGGCTTTCCAGACGCCACCTCATTGGCATAAACTCAGGTGTGGGTGAGAGAGGCTTCCTATGAATAAGAAAAGATGCTCCTATCACATAGGAAATTTCAAGGGTTTAGGAGCTCTGTGACAGGAACTGGGATGCAGACCAAATATGTATTTCTTACGATAAATCACGATCTCACCCTGTAATAGCGTTTCCATCATGTAGATATAGTGAAAGGTAAATGACACCAAGAGCACGGACAATAGTAAAGTGTAGTCGAACACTTAGGAAGCAATGAGTGTTGAGTATTTATTGCCTTTGTATTTAATATAATTTAATGGTAAGTTTATATGATTTAAGTTTTAATGACGGCTGTGTTTAACAACTGGCTCACAAAATTCCTGCAAGTTTAATAATTGACTCTCCTGAGCTGATGAGGCCAGCTCCAGCATGGCATGGGTTGCTGTCTCCCATCGGAGGATTAGCTAACATTTCAGGCATGCAAAGTGCCAGAAAGCAGGAGAAGGAGCTCTAATAGTCTTCCTCCAACAGTGCCAATGAGATGTCTTGGCCCAGGTTGGCAGTTCTGTTCTTTCATGGCAGGAGGGAAGTGGAGATCTTACACTGGCTCCTCAGGCATCAGTTCTTAGTGTCCCGTCTCTCCAGGACCCATGTCCAGCCTCATCAGAGTCGTGCATGGACCTGGTCCCTGGCAGAACCCACTGTTCTCCATCATCCTCATTTCCCCCTTACCTGGCTCTGCCCAGGTACAGCCATCTCTTCCTCCGGCAGCATCATCTGGGAAACTTCTCTTCTAAGACCACACTTTGCAAACAAAAGCCAGGAAGGTTAATCTTCCAGGTGCCTGGCTGACTTCTGTTCCTTTGCCCCCAAATAGGAGGGGTGCTAAAGCCCCTCCCAACCCCCAGCCTCATGCCCAGGCAGAGAGGAAAGAGAAAGGGAAAAATGCTTCCTCTCATCCACTTCAAACTCCTCCTGCAGTGAGAGTAAGACAGAAATTGCTCATTTAGAGAACTACTTGGCTGTTTCTCCTGTTTCAGGGCAGTGCTTGGCTTTTGAACCAAGCTCTCAATGTTAGCTATTACTGTTAATAAATAGAAAAAACTGGCTAACTAGATTTCATAATAAATTTTGAACTGAAATTAAGAGAAAAATTAGGTCAAAATAATGGAAACGTTGAATCATGCCATATATTTAATTTAGATTTCTAAAAATGCTTAATGAAATTGGCTAATTTAGGCCCAAGTATGTATCAGTGCTCATGGCACCAGCCTATATGGAATTTAAGAAAGTCAGAAAACCAGCAGGGAAGGTAGGGAAGTGTCAGCTATTTAAATTGCTGGTCTTTAAATTCAGGGCATGTGACAAAACTGAGTCTTCAACCCAAACAACAAACAGGTGTTTTCCTTATTTTATTTCTGTTTCTTAAGGTAAGTATCAACATTTGGGCCAAAGGAAAATAGATTTTAAGTTTGTGTCTCTTCCAAATACCTTTGGGAGACAAGTTTTTTGTTTACTTATTCTGAGGTGTACTCATTGGTAATTACTATTGCTCTGTTAATGGTATACAGCAAAAACAGCACTGCCTCCCGATTCTGAACCTGCGTATACCCGAGGCAGTGCTAAGCCTGGAGAAGGTGAAATAGAATGGATAAGGCACCCAATGGCTGGGCTGATCTATATGTCTTGCCTGGGCATTTTATACCCTAACCAATAGTAATTTACAACTTATTTTTCTTTCCTACCTGGATTCTATACGGGTTGTGTAACCTAACTTCAGTGTTCCTTCTCTCCCATTCTGTGCTCCACCCCCTAACTATTTTTTTAAACAGATGATGTGACTTGGATCTGTGTCCCCACCCAAATCTCATGTCGAACTATAATCCCGAATATTGGCAGTGGGGCCTGGTGGGAAGTGATTGGATCACGCGGGCAGATATCCCCCTTTGGTGCTATTCTCCTGATAGAGTTCTCTGAGATTTTGTTGTTTAAAAGTGTATGGCAACTCCCCACCTTCTTCTGCTCTGGCCATGTGAAGTGTTGGCTCCTTCTTTGCTTTCCACCATGATTGTAAGTTCCCTGAGGCCTCCCCAGAAGCTGATGCCGCTATGCTTCCTGTACAGCCTGCAGAACCGTGAGCCAATTAAACCTCTTTTCATTGTAAATTACCTAGTCTCAGGGTTTTTTTTTAAATAGCAATGTGAGAATGGAATATTACAAAAAAAATTGAGCTGAAAGTAGACTTCCCATATACACCACTCCTCAAAGCTTTCCTTATTATAAACATCTTGCATTAGTGTGCTCCATTTGTTACAATTGATTAACCCATTTTATACTTTTTATTAACTAAACTCCATTGTTTAATTGTGGATCCCTCTGTGTTTTACTGTTCTATGGATTTTGAAAAATGCATACTGTCATGAGTCCACCAATACAGTATCATACAAGGTGGTTTTAACTGTGCTTCACCTATTCCTTCCTGCCCTGTCTTCCCTCCCCACGAATCCCTGATCTTTTACTGTCTCTGTGGGTTCATCTTTTTCTTCCCTTTGTTAATTCTACTTTTTAGTTTTTTTGCGAGATTTTTCTTGCAATTGGATAGGCCCATTTAACCTATTTTGCCTCCACTCTAAATTCAGTACTCCAAGAATTGGTTTCAGTCTTCCAAATTTTGTATATAAGCCAGAGTTCTACATAAAGGAAAATAATTAAATTCTTTCTAATCTAATGTGGTTTCCTGCGTATTTCAGGAAACTTTTCCTCGAGTATCTACCCACAGTTTTAATTAGGTCCTAATACAGCATGTCAAAGTCGGGAAGTAGATCGAAAGTAAACAGGTTTTGCAAGTCCATTTTTTCCTTTAATTATTTTGAGCCAAGTGTTTCCAGTGCCTAAATATGCCTCCACTTCCAATAAGACGGGGTCCTTCGGAAGATGCATTCTCTTTGAGGTTCCTAAAGTATTATTTACTGTGCTGCAGCTTTAGTTAATTGAAAGCATGTTGAATAGGTCCTGGAGCTGATGGCTTATTCTGTGCCCGTCTGCCGAAATGGAGTTATGCTTAAAGGACAACCAGTCTGTAAGTGTGATTAAGTCATATGTAAACAGTGGTAATCCTGTTTTCTTGGGCTGTTAGATCTAGTTCAATTTGGAAATCCGGTGGGAGTTTCTTAGGTAAATATACAGTCTTGAGGATGGCCACATAGAGAGAAATGTTATATGAAGCAGTTTGTCATATTTAGTTTTAATATTAGCCTCTGAGATTAGCAGAGATGAAATTTACCTTGGGAAAGAGAGCTGATAAAGGTCACTCAAAAGCAGGAGAATCTTTTTGATCTTCAGGTTTTTCTCTTTCTTCTCTCTTCTGTCTTCCCTCCCTGCCGTAAGTGGCTCTATGTTTTCGCTTAAGCTTTTAAGAGGCCGAGATTTGGGGACTATGGTCATGCCGAAAGATATAATGGAAGTAGTGGGATCTTCTAGTTTGCAGGAATTCTCGTTTAGTTGCAGCCTGGAAATCGCCCTTCTTTTTAAAATAAACACAGCTCAAATATGAGGTTCAGGATGTTTTGTCCATGACTGTATCACCTGGGGGCATATTTTGATCTCCATAGCCTTACACTCACTCAGCGGGGCCTCTATCTCTTAAAATTTATGTTAGTTTTAAGATGGGGTCTTGCTCTGTTGCCCCGGCTGCAGCTCAGTGGCATGATCATAGCTCACTGCAGCCTCAAACTCATGGGCTCAAACAATCCTCCTGCCTCAGCCTTCCAAGTAGCTGGGACTATAGGCACGCATCATTATGGCTGATTATTTTTAAAATTTATTTTTGTAGAGATGGGGTCTTGCTGTTTTGCCCAGGCAAACTCCTGGGCTCAAGAGATCTTTCTATCTTGGCTTCCGAATGTGCTGGGATTACAGGTGTGAGCCACCATGCCCAGCCAAAAAAAATTTGTTTTGAATAGCATATATTCTTTGTTTGGTGGGCAAGCTGACCGAGTTTAATAAAACCTTCAAATCTGAGAAGCCAGATTGGCTGGGGCAGTTGATTTTCCCTTGTCCCATTGATGATCATCTTCTTTTTATGTATTTATTTGTCATGGTTTTGATTGGTCTTCCATCTCACAAAGCAGTGAGAATACAACTCTCGTTACTGTCATAGTGAATCCCTGACATGGCTAGGCATCCTGTGTGCCTCTCCTGGTGGGGCAGACCCTGAGAAGGGTCTGGAATGTAGCAGCAAGCCAGCACTGTCGACTCATACATGTGGGAGTGGCTGTTTATGGAGTTCTGGACTCTTTTTTCCTCTCTAGCCTCAGTGGGCTGGGGAGTTCTGCTTTTGGTTGTGGCCTGAGATATGTTGTTTAACGTGCCACATTCTCAAACACCTGTGGTGCTCTGGTTTCTGGGTGAGGTACCTGGGGAGGTTGGTGTGAAAAGTGCTATACAGGTGAGAATTTGAGCTCATTAGGTTGTGTTTACAGTTTGCAAATCCTTTCTATACCTTGAAATGCAAAAGAACTGACTTGGCTTTCTATAAAACAAAACAATAAAACAAAACAACACTGCTGTGAGAAATCCAACTATTTTTAGGCTGAGAATATTGTGTTGCTTCTTCCCACATAGCACTGAAAATTGTCTCACCCTATTTATACCCCAACTCGAAGAACATTGACAGCCTTTGTTGCTTTGGGAATCGAAGTACAGTAGGGTGCTGTTAGTGGACGTCTGCAGTGTCTGGGATTTGCTGTCATAGGAATGAATGATTGGATTTAGACGTGGTAGAGCCAGCTACATGCTGGGCTCTGGGCTGTGCATGCAATGGTTGTTTCATTTATTTTAATGTGACTTAATATTAGCAATGGTTAGGATAACAGTGGTTAACGATTTAGAGCTGCCTAGTGGGAGGTAGGTGGAAGAGGCTGGGGCAGGAGAGGAGAACCCCAGTCTGGTCCTTGCTCTCCAGGCTTTTTCCCTGTCTGCCCTGGCCATTTAGCCTTCCCCTGCAGGCTGGGCTATGGAGTCTTTGGGAAGGGATTAGGTCATGGAGGTGGAGCATTCATGATGGGATTAATGCCCTTATAAGAAGAGAAGCAAGGGTGGGTGCAGTGGCTCACACCTGGAATCCCAGCACTTTAGGAGGCTGAGGCAGATGGATCACTTGAACCCAGAAGTTTGAGACTAGCCTGGGCAACATGATGAAACTCCATCACCTAAAAAAAAAAAATTAAAAGGTTGTAGTGGTGCATGCCTGTAGTCCCAGCTACTAGGGAGGTGAGGTAGGAGGATTGATTGAGCCCAGACAGTCGAGGCTGCAGTGACAGTGCAGTGAGCTGAGATTGCACCACTGCACTCCAGCCTGTCTCCAAAAGAAAGAGAGAGAGGAGAAACGAGAGCTTCTCTGCTCTCTGCCATATGATGACACAACAAGTAGTTGGCCACCTGTGAACCAGGATTCATGCTCTCACCAGGCACCGGGATCTGCTGGCGCCTTGATCTTGAACTTCCAGCCTCAGAACTGTGAAAAATAAATATTTGTTGTTTAGGGCCCTTGGTCTGTGGTGTTTTTGCTACAGCAGCTGGAGCAGACTAAGACACATGCCAAGGGATGTTAGGAGCCCTGGTTCAGAGGTTCAGATAACCTACCATCAGATCAGGTTGAATGGATTACTTGTTATTCTCCAATCTTCCGCCATAGTTCTGGTACCTAGATCTCTGCCCTAGCCTTGTAACCAAGCCACAAGGCCAGACTTCATTCTAGGGACTCGGCTTCTACCATGATCCATGTGCCCGCACATCCAGCCAGGACATAGGCCTCCAGGCATGGGCCTGCTCCCGCCAGCACTCCTTCTCCTTCTGGAAGGGCCTGCCATCTTTACTTCTTCCACTTGCCTTCTTCCAGAGACTTCAAGGTGATGGTGTACATGGGCAATTGCTGAAAATCACATTTTGTTATTTGGACACCTCAGCTCAAGCACTGGCTGCAGGCATGCTGATTTCTTGTTTACATGTCTGTCTCCTCCAATAGACAGTAAACTCCTTGAGGGCAGTGACTGGATCATTTCTCTATCTGTCCCCATGTCCATCCATCTAACTCTCATTCGGCATTTTCCTTTTCTCCTTGTAGCATCAGCCTTAAGCACAATTCCTTTAATTAGTGGGTGATCAACAAATGTTTGTTGAATGAATGAACGAATGACTTGTTACAACTTACTTCACGGTACAGTGCTCAGCTTCTTGCATGGATTTCCTCTGATTGTCTACAGCAGCGCCTGCACCTTGAGGCTGGTTCTCTCTGCTCAGCCTGTCTAATCTCCTGTCTCTGTCTCTTCTGATCTGGTGTGTCCAAGGTTAACAGAGTTCCAGAGCTCTATTTTGACCCAAATTTTCATTGCGGCTCAGCTAATGGTTTGGAGGTGACTGGCGTTTTAGAAGCTGCTCTGGGCTAAGGAGTTGGGTCAGAGCACAGTGCCTCTCCCTCCTCTATGGACTGTCGCCTTGGTGCCCTTCAAACATCAGAAGGGGTGATGAGTGCATAGTGTGCTGTAAATACTAGAGAGTCAGTTTATCCTTTTTCAAAAACTCAGTGTAGATCAGTGATTCTCAAAGTGTGGTTCCAGGATCTCTGGAGGTCCCCAAGACTTGTTGAAGAGGTTCACAAGATCCAGAACATTATGATAGTAGTTCTAACACATTATTTGACCTTTTCACTCTCTTTCTCTCAAGAATTTACAGCGGAGTTTTTCAGAGGCTATGTGACATGTAATATTGTAATAAATTAAGTGCAGAAGCAGATACGATGAGTATTCAGCTCTCTTCTGTTAAGCCAGACATTAAGAGATTTGAAAAACATAAGACAATATCACTATAATTTTTTGTTTTGGAATTAAAGTGATTTTTAGAATTAAATATATGTAATTTATGTTAACATGTTAAGGGTTTCTCATTGTTATTTTTAAATAAATTAAACATTTCTCAGTTTTAAATATTTTAAACAGTAAATATCGGTAGACATATCGATAGAGATAGCCCACATAAACAAAAGCTCTCTGTGGGCCTCAGTGATTTTTTAAGAGAGTTTTTACTATCTTTATTTTTCTGGGTCCCATCCTGGAATGTTTGAGAATTGCCGGTGTAGGCCGATGGTTAGTGTGGAGGTCACAGGATCTGAGCTTGAATCTTGGCTTTGCCATTTTAGGTGAATGTGATTTTAGGTAAGCTACCTACTCTCCCTGGGTCTCCATTTCTTAATTAGTAAAATGGGAATAATGAAAACACTCATAAGATAATGAGTGCATTAGATAATGCATAGATTTGTGGAGATAATTGAGATCATACGTACTAGATACTTTGCATAGGGCTTGGCACGGGATAAGCACTGAATGGTTATTAGCTCATGACAATGTTTTAAATATAATATATAACTATTTTAGAAAATTTAGAAAATATGAGAAATTTTTAGGAGAAATTAAAGTCACCCATGATCCAACTACTCAGAAATAGATATTGTTTACCATTTAGTGTATTTCTTTCCAATTTATGTGTTTGTGGGTCTGTGTACATATTTGGTCTTTACACACATTCTGAGTAATCCATTTTATAGTCTTATAAAATATGATTTTTCATGGCTCTATTATATTATTTATATTCCATTATATAGTCAATAGAAGCCATAAGAAATTTAACTCTTCCCCATTTAGATTGGGTCCTATTTTTCACCACTATAAATAATGCATAATTAACATTCCTGTACATAAATCTTTGTCCATATCTCTGATTGTTTTCTTAGGATAAATTGGTGAAAGTGTAATTACTAGAGCGAAAAGCTGTTTATGTGTATATTCAAGTTGCAGTTTGAAACGTTTGTGTCTATTACATTTTTCTCAGGGGTGTATGAGAATGTCCATTTTATGGCATGCACATTTACTACATTAAAATTATTGTTTTATTTTAGAATTAATGAATTTTGCCAATTTGATGGAGTGAAGTGGTACACAATTTAAAATTTTTTGCATATTCATTGATTACTAATGAGTATAGTTTTTAGAAATTTGAATTTTCATTCTCTGAGTTGCTGTTTATTTCCTCTGAATTTTTAAAAGTGGGCTATTGGTATTTTTTCCTATTGATTTATAAGAGATCTATAACTTTTATCAGACTAGTGGCAATTTTTTTGTCTGGTTTATTGGTTGGCAATGATTTTCATTTAAAAAATATGCTGAAAATATTTTGGGAAAATTTTTATGTGGTCAGATCTATTTGTCTGTTTTAAAAAATATTTCTTCCCTTGCTTTTATGCTTAGACAGTCCTTGAGTTTGAGTTTGCGACTTTTCTTTTCTCTTCTCTCCCTTTCCCTTAGTTTTCTTTTCCTTCATTCCTCCTTGCTTTCTCTGTTTTTCTCTGTCTTTAACATTTAACTCTTTTTTATACATCTGGATTTTATGTTGGAGCAATGGGTGAACTCCAGCTCATACCTGATCTCTTTGAAAATAGCTAATCCTTTCAGTACAGATTTTTGAATAGTCTTTCTCCCCCCCTCATTATTTGTGACGGTTTCTTTATCATTAATTTCACATATGTACGAGGGCTGTTTCATGGCTCTCCGTTTTTTCTCTGTTGGTAATCAACAAATTGTCACTGCAGAGTGATTATTGTGCCAGGATCATATTGTTTTAATTGGCTTTGTGTTTTCATATTTGGCAGAGTAAGATTCCTCTTATTACTCTTCTTCCTAATTTACCCAGCCATTGGCATGTTTCATTGCTTCAGATGTATTTTTCACTTCTCCCACTTTCCCATTTCCTGCTTCCCATTGATGTTTTGGTTTTGATTCTGATAGAGGTAAAGATTAATTTCAGAAGCATTGGTGTTTTTACAGCCCTCAGTCTTCTCATGCAGGAACATGCTGGGTCACTCTACTCATTTAATTCTTTTATGTCTATCAGGGAGGTTTTAAATTTTCTTCTCATAAATACCACACATTTATTGTTGAGATTATTTTTAGGATTTTTCTGTGAAAAAAATATACACATTTTTGAGTCAGGGTCTTGCTTTTTCACCCAGGCTAGAGTGCAGTGGCATGAATGCTTTGTGAATATATATTTTTTTCTATTTTCTTTATAAGCTCTGTTTCTTACTGATATTCACAAAGCTATTGATTATTGAATCTTTATCTTATATTAACAACCTTTTTTTTTTTTTTTGAGACGGAGTCTCATTCTGTTGCCCAGGCTCTGGAGTGCAGATCTTGGCTCATTGCAACCTCGGCCTCCTGGGTTCAAGCGATTCTCCTGCCTCAGCCTCCTGAGTAGCAGGGACTACAGGCACATCACATGCCACCATGCCCAGCTAATTTTTGTATTTTTAGTAGAGACGGGGCTTCACCATGTTGGCCAGGCTGGTCTCGAACTCCTGACCTCAGGCGATCCACCTGCCTGAGCCTCCCAAAGTGCTGGCATTACATGTGTGAGCCACTGCGCCCGACCTATATTAACAACTCTTGAATGCAGTTAGTGAGTTTCAAAGTTTACAAAAACATCTTGGTATTTTGAGGTGTGTAATATTTATAAATCACTGTAATGCATCTATTCATGTATATAATATAAAATTGATAACATGTCATATAAAATATTATCTATTATGTATATTTTTGTTTCATATCTTATCATTTCATTGGAATTTATAGCAGAACGTTAAATAGTTATTGTGATAGCAAGCATTCTTCTCTGAGTTCTAATGTTTGCAATTAATAGTAACTGGTAGTATAAGGTAGATCATCCTGACGACATTGAAGATGTGTCTGTGTGTCCACTAGTCCATCCTTCCTTCTTTTCTTCATCTTTCTAATAGAAACTGGGCAGCATATTGCCAGATGATTTTTTGTCATTGAAAGCATTTGGTGAAGTTTTTCTTAAGTGACCTCTTGATGTGATGGATTACAATGATAGATTCACTAATATTAAACTACCCTTACATTCTCAGGATAAAACTCATCTGGTCAGATTTTATTTCTTCTGAGGTTTATAGGATTCCTTTACCTTCCAGAGATAAAGGATAAGGGAATCTGACATAAGCACTGGGCCTTAGTCCTCAGTCTGGGGTTTTATTATAGCCCCATGAACAGGACCAATACCTAAGTCCATTGGCTTCATCCTGCCTCCACAGGAAACTGGAAATGTAAGTCGCGGCTAGGGTGGGCAGGAATAGTTCCTAACCTGGGACTATTTGTTGGTGTAGGTGCTGCCAATGTCTACGCCAGCACCCACAATTAAGTATTAAATACCTCCTGTGGACCAGGTACTATGCTAGGCCCTGAGGCTAAGAAAATCAGGGTGCCAGTGTTCTTAAAGCACCTGAAACACTGTCGTGCTCCACTTGTGTGCCCAATGAGCACTTGTTGAGTGTCTTCTGCACAGCCTTAAGGAGGGGAAGACCATTTCTTGTCCAGATGGTAAAGCACAGCTAGACTCCGTGGCCTCCTGTAGACATGACCATTGAAAGGCCAGTAGAGTCAAGATGGCTGTGGGAACATTGATCTAAGATGGTAAACATCATGATTCATTTCCATGGATGAAATGAAAAAGAAAAATAAATCTTAGTTAGCTGAATACTGTGGCTCAGCAAAATAGAGGCTCAGTTCTGAAATTAATATTACAGAAAATATCAAGTGTGTGATTATTTATACTAATTGTTCAGAGCTATTAACCTTAAAAGATTATTTTCTTGTTTTTATTATAGCAAAACCAAGACAATCAACATTGGACGAAGAGCCTACGGGCTTTAAAATCACATAGGGAATCATCTATTTTTAGATTGTTAACGAATATATTTGGTTTTGAATTTTCAATTGGACACACCTCATTAATTTATAGTATAGCAATGTCAAGGAGCAGAGAGATGGGGTGGATTGGCGGGTAATTCAGCATCTTGCTGGCTTGTTTTAAAGAATCTATACAAGCAGCCTCTGTGGTGTTAATCACAGGTTCTGACTAAATGACGAAGGCTGGGGCCGCCAGGAATGTCTTACAGTATCACACAGGATGGGCCTGGTCCTCAGGATGGTTTGCTCAGATTTTGGGCAGAAGCTGACAGTTCCAGTCAAAGCCAGCCTCCAAATCTCCTTTCCTATGACATAATTGGAAAGTGCTGCTAACGGCAGCAGGGGAAACAGGGCAGGAGAGCTTGTTCAGGCAGGAGAGCAAGATTCAGGCATGACCAATGACCAGATGGTCCCTGAGAGTGAAGGAGACCAACAGGCCAGGCTGTGAGAGGGCAGGAGGGCACAGGAGCCATTCCAGAAGGCTGACTGTGAGCAGGGACTAGAGAGGCTTCATTGCACGTACCTATGCGAACACTCTTAGGTCTTGGGAGGGCAACAAAGGGTCTCTTGAGAGGCCTGTGACAGGTTCCTTCTCTCCAGTGACAAGGTGGGGGGCAGAGAGCACACACCCCTTCAGGGCCAGCTGGAGCTGAGTCTGCATGGCCTCTCCACAGCGGTGCCCTCCTGGATTTGTCTCTCTGCCAGGATTCTTTGTGGGGTACAACATGCCCTCACCACACCCCCTCCAATACTGGAATTCTTCAGGACAGGCCTACAAAAGCCTGAGGAATAGGCCCCTGTGCTTTCTGCCAGGCCAGGGGTGCACTGGGACATGTAACATCTAGTGACAGCCTTGGGCAGAGCCCTGAGTCCCAAGCTTGGGTCATGGGAGGTCACAGAACCATAGCAATGCAGCTAAGGCCATTTTGAGGTGAAATCTATGAGAAACAGCGAAGTCCAAGAGCCATGAGGGGAGATTTGAGAATGTGATGAAAACGGTGGTTTTTAGAGAAGGGTTGGGAGGTGTGGGACACTGGCATGAGAATTCCCTGGTGGCTACGGCTTAGACATGAAATCCGGAGGGGCAAAGACTGAAAACTCCATTTAAGGTAAAAGAGTCTCCACACCAATGCATTGATAGTAAATATACAATTTAAAAATAACATCATTTAAATTTACGCACATCAATTAAATTTATACACGCAACTGGAGGGATGGAAACATGCCCTTTGCTCAGTTAATTCTGTGTAGGAATCATTGTATATTATCATCTAAATGTTGACAAATACACTTGATTGGTAACAAGTAGTAAGAACTGGAGAAGTTTTGTCTGGGTTCAGGATTTTCTCATTAAGGGTAAAGTTTGGCGGTTTGGAGACCCTTAAGAAGCTAACATATTTGCAGTGTAGTTTCTTATATTCTACTTCTTTTATTCCAATTCTTTGCCTATAAGTCTATAGTAACTGTATTTTTACCCAGAGAAGCCACGTGTTTCTGAGGGAGGAAAAAACCCCTTTCTTTTTCTAGAGTGGGTGTAAGACTCAGCACCTAGGCATGGGAACCAAGGCCTGGCCACCTTCCCAGGGGCCCCTGATGATGCAGACAGGCCCAGCGTGGGCCTTCTCTGGGCCTGGGAGGGAAAGAAGTAAGGATAAGTTTAGTTTTCTTTTGAAGTTAATAATCTCCTACAAAGGCTTTTAGTAACGTAAAGCAGACACCTTAGACAGCATTTAACATTTCCTCTTTCTTTTCTTGAGGTTGGTGAAATCTGAGGGCACCAGGTCTTGGAAAGGCAGGGGTTGGCCCATCACCAGGAAATGAGTGCCAGCCGGAGACGCTGGGCAGGGTGAGACATGCCCCTTCTCAGTGCCCCCTGCTCCTCCTCTTCAGTCGGGTGCTGGGTGCAGAACAAAGAAATGCTTTGCTCTTGTTCTCGCTTATAAGTGGGAGCTGAACGATGTGAACACATGGACACAGGGAGGAGAGCAACACACACTGGAGGCTGTCGGGGGGCCGGGCAGGGAGAGGGAGAGCATCGGGAAAAATATGGACTTGCTGGGCTTAATGCCTAGGCAATGGGTTGATAGATGCAGCAAATCACCATGGCACACGTTTATGTATGTAACAAACCTGCACATCCTGCACATGTACCCTGGAACTTAAAAAAAAACACAACAAGAAATGCTTTGCTCTCCAGAATCCCTCTTTCCCCCAGACTGGACAGAAAGGAAGCCAAAGGAAACATCTGAGTGGCTGGTGTCTCTCTTTTACATTCCACCGTGGCAGGCAGGGGACTCTTTTTGAATTAGCAGTTTTCTTGTTCAAAGGGACAGTCTCCGGACGGCATTGGGAGAAGTTTGTCTGTAACATTCTGTGTCTTCTCATGACCACAACTTATTTGAGGAATGACACTATTTCCAGAACAGATTCTGATGGAGATTTTGGACCAATTTTGAAAATGCTGTAGGAATAAACATTCTCAGATGTGCTGAACTTGGGATGATGTGTGGATACTTTAAGAGGAGCAAAACCAAACAAAATGAAATAGCGGCCTTTTACTCAGACAGTGTTCCAATCAGAGATGGGCGTGCTGTGTATGAGGGTGAAGTTGGTGGCTGTGCAGGATGAAGGATAAAGGAGGAGGAAGACAAAATTTGAGCATTTGCAGGTTGATATGTACTCACGATCTTATTTCATCTTTCAAACAACCAGTGTGGAGTGGAGTATTTTATTTTTCATTACTTTTTTCCTCCGCTTTATTGAAGTACAATTAGTATATCAAAAACTGCACATAATAATGTATCTAATTTGGTGAGTTTGGACAAATGTATACAACTCATGTTACTCTCTCCCCAATGCAGATAATAAATACATCTTCAAATTTTTTATGTCCCTTCTTTTTTTTTTTGTGGTATTAACTCTGCATGAAATCCACCCTCTTAACACATTTTTAAGTATACAATACCTCATTTCAAACTCTAGGTACTATTGTCCAGCGCCTCTCTGGAACGTACTCATCTTGTGTAATCGTAACTTTATACCCATTGAACAACAATTTACCTTGAAGCAGAATATTTTAGAATTTTATGCATAAGAAAGCAGAATCAGAGAGGTTCATCCACTTGTTCAAGTCATGGCTGGTCAGTGCTGGAACTGGACTCTGAACCAGGCCTCAAGCTCCCCATTCTGTGCCCTCTTCCTTCCAGGAAGTGAGTGGTGCAGCCGGTGGCCTGGAAGATGCCATCTGCTGCCACCCCACTTTAGTATCTCAGTTGGATTTGGGGTGGTTGGTTGGGTCCACTCAGGTTCAGATGCCTCCACTAAATAACATCTAAATGGCATTTTTTATCTCAAGACTCTAAAAAAAAAAAAAAAACCAATGAGAAGAACCAGAGTAACAACCTGAATTAGTATCACACAGGTTTCCTTAGCAGAGACATCAGAGAGAGAACTGAGTATATGGCTTTGGTGTCAGGGGACACGGGTTTCATCCTGTCTCACCATTTACTAGTGGTGTGACCTTGGGCAAGCTACTCAAGCACTCTGAATTCAGTTTCCTTTCAGTGAAATGGAGCCTTTAAGAGTTTGTGGCTCAAAGGGTTGTTGGTGAAGGTCAAAGGAGTTAATGCAAATAAGCACTTAGCACAGCGCCTAGTGCACAAAAAGAGCTAAATGGAGTTAGGTGTTATTATTCCAAATAATTAATTAAATTAATTCAACAGATCTGGTTTTCCCTAATTGCCTCTTCACTTGGGTTGGTTGGGTTGGTTTTTCTCTTGCCATTGATGTCTAAAAGGGCAACTTTCAGCCCTGATTTCTTCATTCATGCCCTGTATATCAAGCTTATTCATTGATTACTTATAGGAATAGGAATTGCCAGGAAGGGTATAACATTCTATTAGGTTGGTGCAAAAGTAATTGTGGTTTTTGCCATTAATAAAAGAAACCCAGTGAGGATGAGCATTCATTTAAATAAGCAGCAATGTAAACATGAGTAAATATTATTGCATGGGCCTGTATTCCTTTTCCAGTGGGCCTATTCTGTAGCTTTTGTAGCTTGGATTAGGGTGGCAGTGCATGTATGTTCCGTCTGTGGTGTGGTCGGCTGTGTGTGTGAAGTGAAGACTTCTTGGTAATGTGTCAATGTTCTATGAAAGAAGGCTCCCCTGTCAGGAGCGATCCCAGAGTGAACAACCTATTTCTAATGCAGGAATAAATTGCTATTTTCCCTGTCAAGGATTTGAAGGGCTAGTGGGAAACTTACAGGATGTACGTTCTGGTAGTTAACAGGCTTTTGGAAACCATGCCCAAACATGGGTTTAGAAGCATCATAAGGCACACCCACTCCCTCTTGTGTCACTGAGGCCAAGGGGCGGTCACCATTTCTCACTGCAGTCATGACGATGGACTTTATGTGCATGGAAACTGCTTCCCTCCTTTGTGTTACTTCCCATACTCTGGGAATTTGGGTTGGCAAAATGCCCCTCAGTCACCTTCTCCAGGCAAACTCACTCACAGAGCTCAATATGTGTAGCTCAGCAGCTCTTTCCACATGCCCTCCTCCCTCCCCACTGGGTTACCACCACATCCTTTGACGAATAGCCCGTCTCTGTCATTTAGTAATCCTGCTCAGGACTCCTCCATGAATCCTCTTACATTCTTTGCTAACTAACCCTACATAGTTTCAGCCATGCAAAACATTCCAGGAGACACTTAAGAAGACAAGAAAGGGGAAAATAGTAAAGCTAATATGTGTGGAGTATCTATTAGATGGCTGGCACCATTAAGTTATATTATTACCATTTTTTGTACTAGAAGCTGAGACTCAGGGAGGTCAAGGGTCCCACTGTGTGTGTTTGTGTGTGTGCGTGTGTGTGCGTGTGTGTGAAATCAGGCCTTAAATCTACACCTGTCTGACTCAAAGGTTAGTATTCTTTACACAGTAATAGTATTTGTATCTTTTTGTTGAGATTATTGTTTTCTTTTAACCGTGCTCATTGTAAAATAAAACATAGATACGGAAAACCACATAAAACAAATATGTAGCTTAGTGGAGTTTTATAAGGGGAAACAAATATCCTTGTAAATGCCATGCAAGTCAGGAAATAGAGCTTTGCCAGACACCCTAGGAGAGCCTCCATATGCCTTGTCCCCACCATTGCCCCATCCCATGAAAAGTAATCACTACCTGGCCTTCATGGCATTATCACTCCCTTGCATTTTAAAAATGGTCTCGTCACTCAGTTATGCATCCTAGACATCATTTATTTGATATGCCTTTTATAATGTATAGATCACCCGTTTCTTTTCCTTAAAATTGATATATTGAAGAACTGTGATGTTGAGTTTCCCAGGGTCAAGGTTTTTCTGCTTGTATAGGCAAGGCCATTAACCTTAGCAAGTTAATGCAAAAACAGAAAACCAAATACCACATGTTCTCACTTATAAGTGGGAGCTAAATGATGAGAACACATAGATACACAGAGGGGAACAACACACACTGGGGCCTATTGGAGGGTGGAGGATAGAAGGAGGGAGAGTATATCGGTCCATTTTCACGCTGCTGTAAAGACCTACCTGAGACTGGGTAATTTATAAAGAGGTTTAATTGACTCACAGTTCTGCAGGGCTAAGGAAGCCTCAGGAAACTTACAATCATGGCAGATGGTGAAGGGGAAGCAAGGCATGTCTTACATGGTGGCAGGAGAGAGAGAGAGAGAGAGAGGAGAGAGAGAGAGAAGAGGGAAATTCCACTCACTTTTAAACCACCAGATCTTGTGAGAGCTCACTCACTATCATGAGAACAGCATGGGGGAAACTGCCTCCATGATCCAATCACCTCACATCAGGTCCCTCCCCTGACATGTGGGGATTACAATTCAAGATGAGATTTGGGTGGGGACACAGAGCCAAAGCATATCAGAGAAGATCAAGAAAAATAACTCATGGATACTAGGCTTAATACCTGGGTGATAAAATAATCTGTACAACAAATCTCCATGACACAAGTTTACCTATATAACAAAACTGCACACGTACCTCTGAACTTAAAAGTAAAAAGAAAAAAATCCAGTGAGGATGAGCATTCATTTAAACAAGCAGCAATGTAAACATGAATAAATATCATTGCATGGGACATTTTGATACATATTTTGTTACCTGTATTCCTTATAAATTGCCAGCTCAATTCAGAGGCTGGATTAGACTCAGGTTTGATCACGTTGGCAAGATTATAGATGGCCTTGTGTTTTTCATCTGGAGGAACATAATGCCTGCTTCTGCTCTGTTTCGATGTTAGCAAATGTTGATCCTCAATGTCTAAGTCCATTAATTTATATGGTTGCAAAATGGTGATGTTCTAATTCTATCTTTTTATTTTTATTTACTAGCTGGAATAATTTTGTAAGGTAATATTTATCCGCATCTACTATTGGTTACCCAGTGATGAAGTTCATACAGGAAAGGCAGGATAAGTTTCTTGATTCTCTACTTTTATTTACCTATTTTTTGAAGAATTTCATTGGTTCTCTGTCAGCTTCAGAAGGTGGCCACTTTAAAAAAAAGCCACTTAAATAAATGATTACAAGCATATAAAATAAATCATTAAAATTACCATGGATATACATACATATGTTGAGTTTCAGTCCATGGCAATTGTCATCTTGATTGAAGTTCAATCAGTTCAATGCCTGATGGCTTTCTTGCTATCTGGTGTGTCCAGGTGTACTGGGCTCATCTTCTTATGTTTACATCTCTTACCGCACCTATTCTCCAAGAAGTGAATGACGGCCAGGCGCAGTGGCTCACGACTGTAATCCCAGAACTTTGGGATGCTGAGGCGGGTGGATCACCTGAGGTCAGGGGTTCGAGACCAGCCTGGCCAACATGGTGATACCCTGTCTCTACTAAAAATACAAAAATTACCTGGGCATGGTGGTGGGCACCTGTAATTCCAGCTACTCAGGAGGCTGAGGCAGGAGAATCGCTTGAACCTGGGAGGTGAAGGTTGCAGTGAGCTGAGATTGTGCTATTGCACTCCAGCCTGGGCGACAAGATTGAAATTCTTGAAAAAATACAAATTAAAAAAAAATGGAAAATAACATTTCAAGACCACAACCTAGGAACCAAAAACACTCATTGTTCCTGGATTGTTCATTCTTTTTAGGCTTTTCAAGTGAACAGAGCTAGGCAGTAAACCTGTGTGTGGGTGCTTGTATTTTGATTTAAAATACCTCTTATGTTCGGACTAATACCTCTAATTCAAATTCAGTACTACAGGATTTGTTATGTTTTACGTAAACTCTTCTACCTTATCTCTGTATCTTTTTTCTTCCACATCAAGAAGGACACAGGAGATGATGGTATTAGATTATCATTTGTTTAACTTCAAATTACACATTAAAAAAGACCAAGGAATAGCAATACTGATAGTACCACCACAAATTTTGATTATTGAAAACAGTTTAATAGAATTACTAAAAATAGTTACATATGGTTTTCATTATAAAAGAATGAAAACCTGACATCATGTTGGTTATTGATGAAAGAACATACAGGCAATTATAATCTTTTTAAAGGAATAAAATCTGAGTCTGATTAAGTCTCTGAATCTAGAGACTTGTAAGTTTTTGCTAATTTACAGGAAATATGTTATACTCATTGTTCTCCCCCTAAAAAAAATGGCTGTTCTGTATCTACAGTTCTATATCTACTGTGTCAGATCATTGAGCTACTACATATTACAATCACTCTGTTGGTTCCCATTTACTCTTGGTTCTACAAGTAATTACACATTTAATGTTCATCACAAGTCTTTTTGTGAAAGCCCCTCTAGTCATTTTATTTTTCTAAATCTTGTTTTCTAATAGATTCCTTAGGAAGGGCTCATGGACAGAATATTTCCTGAGTTTTGCATGTCAGTAGGAGTTTGAACCTTCTTTACTTGAAGGTCAGGTTTGCTGGGTATAAAATCTCTCACTCATATTTTCTTTCTTTGAGTATTTTAAATATGTTTTTCTATTTTCTCTTGGCACAAGAGTTGATATTTAATTATCTGATGAAAACCTAATTTCATCATTTTATAAATCATAATCTCATTTTGTTGAATGTCCAGATGAGTTTTTTTCTTTAAAGTCCAGCAATTTTATTAGAATATGTCTTAATATTAATCATTCTGGGTTGATTTTTCTCAAGTATACACAGAGGTATTTCAACATGTGATCTCATACCATTTTTTCTTTTAATTTGAGGAAAGCTTTGTGAATTATTATTATTTGTTCTGCTCTCTTGCTTTGATTTTCTTTTTTTCAGGGACTTTTATTATTCACATTTAGATTTCTTTGGTTATCTCCAGTATTTGTCATGTCTTGAAACTTAAAAAATTTTTTTTTTGAAAATTTATTTTTCTTTTTTTATTATGTATTTATTTATGTATTTATTTATTTATTTTTGAGACAGAGTCTCACTCTGTTGCCCAGGCTGGAGTGCAGTGTCATGATCTCGGCTTACTGCAAGCTCCGCCTCCTGGGTTCATACCATTCTCCTGCCTCAGCTTCCTGAGTAGCTGGGAGTACAGGTGCCCGCCACCTTGCTCAGCTAATTTTTTGTATTTTTAGTAGAGGAGGGGTTTCACCATGTTAGCCAGGGTGGTCTCAATCCCTTGACCTCGTGATCCGCCCGCCTTGGCCTCCCAAAGTTTTGGGATTACAGGTGTGAGCCACCGTGCCCGGCCTCTTTTTTTTTTTTTTTTAAATCCCCTCCTTTATACCTTGAGAAGGCCTTATTTGTTGTGTTTATTTGCCTGTGTTCCTAATACTTTTGTCTTATTTCTAAAATTATTTTTTCTTTTATGTGTAATTTTTTCTTGAGTTTTACCCCTTGTTTGAGTTTTTCTAATTCTGATAGACATTGGTCTTTCACATCATATCATTTTCTTAATGTCTTTAGCTTATTTTGAAAAAGTATATTATAGTTTTGATCTTCTTTTGTTTTTTAGTATGTCTTTCTGGCATGCTTTCACTGTCTTTAGGGATGTCATTCTGATACTAATTTTATTTTTTCTTACAGTCAATTTGTATTGGAATTGACCTATATGTTTTTCTGTTGCTCACTTTTATGTGGATTTTGTTTTCCCAATTTTTTAGAAGAATAAGCTCTTAGAGTTGCTAACTTTGTGCCTCTCCCTCTTAGGTTGTTTTTGTATAGTGATAGGAAACAAGGGGCAACTGGCTTGCTATTTCCTGACCGTTTTCATTCCACCATGCCCTGCTTTTATCTGTGCCTTCTCTTTTCTTTGCCTCTATTGTCCCTCTGCTGCAAGATTGTGGTTGCATTCCTGACAGTGTCTCCTCGGTGTGGGTGCCTTCCTAGGAGGGAGACTCGGCTGGTCAGTTTGGAGGGTTTAGAGGAGCTAGATGACTTGAGCCCCTCTGACCTGGTAGCCACAGGCCCCTGTGCTGGCCCATGATGCAGAAGAAAACCCTTTCTGGACTCAGTGGCTCCTCTCAGATCAGCCCAGCACACTTCCCCGGGAATCCCTGCTGTTCATTTGGGGTTCTGCTCACAAGCCTGTCCTGTTCCTTGTCTCTGTTTTCTTCCTCACAGATGCCAATGACATGTTGGCATTGGGCAGTCAGGACTTTAGGACACTCACTTGTGTTTTGGGATTTGCAGAGAAACCTTGTCATCTAGTTTCTTTTCTTTCTCTTTCTTTCTTTCTTTCTTTCTTTCTTTCTTTCTTTCTTTCTTTCTTTCTTTCTTTCTTTCTTTCCTTCCTTCCTTCCTTCCTTCCTTCCTTCCTTCCTTCCTTCCTTCTTCCTTCCTTCTTCCTTCCTTCCTTCCTTCCTTCCTTCCTTCCTTCCTTCCTTCCTTCCTTCCTTCTCTCTCTCTCTCTCTCTCTCTTTCTTTCTTTCTTTTGTGAGACAGAGTTTCACTCTTGTTGTCTAGGCTGGAGTGCTGCACTGGCATGATCTTGTCTCACTGCAACCTCTACCTCCTGGGTTGAAGCGATTGCCCTGCCTCAGCTTCCCAAGTAGCCGTGATTACAGGTGTCTGCCACCACGCCCGGCTAATTTTTGTATTTTTAGTAGAGATGGGGTTTCACCATGTTGGCCGCACTGGTCTCAAACTCCTGACCTCAGGGGGTCCACCCACCTTGGCCTCCCAAAGTGCTGGGATTACAGGTGTGAGCCACTGTGCCCAGACAAAATCTTGTCATCTAGTTTTGTTACAGATGTTGTCCAGGTGTTTTGTTGGTTTTGCTATCTACCTGCTCTGTTTTACATGACAATTCTGGAAGTCAAAAATTGTGCTGTTAATACCACAGCCATCTTCCCAGAATTCCTCTGCTAACTTGTTTTGTAGAGGTTTGCATTTGTGATGTTGTGCAAGGCAGCCTGGGTCCATCCAGCTGCTCCCATGAGGCTGATGGGCACTGGAGGACAGGGACCATGCGTCCCTCTGCTTCTGCTGAAGCTCATTACTGGGCAGTGCTCTGCATGGTGACAATGGACCTGCTTCACCGTGGCTACTTGTATGGCAAATCACCACTGGCTCACATTTCTTTATTCAAACTGATGAGGCTACCGGTGTCTGCCATTTTCATTTTTATTAAATTCTTCAGAATTAGCAGCACCTTCTGTAACCAGATCCCCAGACGACACCTTCACGTGTCCACTCTTCCTGACCATCACCCCGAAAGACTGCGTGTGAGCCGAGATTAATAGTGAACCTGACACCCCCCGCCCACTTTTTGGCCTATAAAACATTTGTTTGGTCTCTGTGTGAAATGTGTTGTTATAAAAGCACAGGGGCGTATGTGTCTGAAATAACCTTAAGTGAAAATAAGGAAATTAATTAGCATGCAGTAGATTTTTATTGTTAAGTGGGAATGCAGCCCTTCCTGCGGGGATTGGCATTAAACAAGATGATTGATAAATTGTTATATTCGCACAGTGTCACTCAGTGATATAATCATGCCTTTTGTAAATATTTAGTCAGGAGAGCAATCCAGCTGTTTCCAGTCAGGTTTCATCCAGTCAGCCAGTGTTCTGATTTATCTCTCGTGCTGTCTAAGCGTTGAGGAAGCTCACATTTTTATGAGCCTCTAAATACCCATAATAGTAAACAGCGAAAATGATGGCCGTAATAGCAATAGCCCAAGTAATTATAAAGAAGGATCTCTGCGATGGCCAGAAGTAACAATAAGGAAGAGGCTATATGTTTTTCTTTGTGTCGAAATATATGTCACTATCTCTACCTTTAAAACACTGTGAATACCAAGAAGCCAATCGCCCCTTGTTATCAGGGTCATAAAAGACCCATGGATGAGACCAGAAAAGTTTGGTGAGCTCCGTTTTTAACCTTTAACCATATGTTGACCAAGGAATTAAAAAAACAATCTAGAATCTACTTTCTCATTCTCTCCTTCAGAGTTGTTCAGTATGAAAAAGTGCTCATTTGGGGTGTAGACTTGCAGTGTCTTGGGGAGGCAGGATCATTTTCCTGACCTCTCAGGCCACCCGGTGTGGGCAGGGGCAGGGTGGGGAAGGAGGCTGTTCCCCACGCAGGAAGAGGGGAGCAGCTCTGTGGCCTCTGCCTCTAGAGAAGAGGGTGCGCGGGGTGGTGGAAGGCACCAAGGTGGGGGAGGGCCCTCGTGCGATGGCGCAGCATGTGTGTGTGGAGTACACAGAGTGAAGGACCCATCCCAGGAGACAAGAAGAGAAAGAGAAGCGAGGAAGGTCAGTCTGTGGCTGCCAGTGGACCACTGGACAGGTGGCAGGTCTCCTATTTAAGAAACAGCAGTGGAACAGAAACAGATGTGAAGCATAGTTTTTGTTTTCTGCTCCGTTATTCATTTTGTCAATTTGCTGTCATTAGTGATCTGGGCCTAGAGAACTCAAGAAACACTGGCATTGAGGGTGTTTGCATTCACTGCCGTGGTTTTTCTGGGTTATCCTACTCCATTCCTTTGCAATACACTAGGGCAGAGTTAAGATCTCGGGGTAAGTAACCATCAGGTTTTTATAGTAAAAAAATATGTACATTAACAAATACAAGTTGTTTTTCTTTAATTAAAAAGGATCTGTGTCTAAGTCTGAGCTCCAGTTAAAGCTGATGCGGTTCATCATTGCTTAGAAGTTGGTGTTATGTTTCCATTTCTGTAGTGAGCCCCTGGGCTTATTAAATATATATGTATTTTTTTATTTTTCGTGTGGAGAGCCTAACTGCTTTGTAAGACAGAAAAGGTGAGGCTGAAGAGGAAGTTGGTGAAATTAATACGCGGAGAGGCATACAAGAACACCAATAATGGTTTTTATTTATATTATGATATCAAACAAGTAGATGTTGCCAATATCTGACCACTTCAGAGGGAAACAGTGAGAAATGTGAGTGAGGCAAAGGTGGGTGGGAATTAAGTGTCAAATGAAATCATAGTAGAGAGCTTTCCCCTGAGAATGCTGGCTAAGAGCTAGACTGTGTTTCTTAGGCCTGGTTAGTACAATGTGAGGAGTGAGGAGTCTCACCTGGGCCCGTTATGGATCTTACCAAAATCACATACCATTAATTAAGGATCTTTCCTGAAGGTGGGGTGGCATTCTAAAGCACAATCTTTAGAGAATCTTCCTAGATTTTACTAAGCACTTCCTTGCCTAATTACTACCTTAGTTCCATAAGTAACTAAAAACCACAGTGAAAACCCCATTATTTACATTATTCCAATTGATATTTCCTCATAAATTACACTTTTGTTTTCCAGACCGGTTACATTTCCTGTGTGGCTAATTATATTAGGCAGTTCCTTTAATTTATACACTGTTTCCTGCAATTCACACTCATTTCTCAGAAAATGCTTGGTCAGCATCCCCATCCTTTGCTTTTAAAGAGCAGACCAAGGTTACCGCAACATGCAACTTCTCGAAGGACTGATCACTTTGTTGCAACAGTTCTACAGACAGGTACTTTGATATGAGGTGCCAATAATAGGGACTGAGGCCTTGGGTAGAAATGAGAATTTAAAGGAACGAATTGGGGAAGTGGCATGAAACTGCACTGGTAAGATGTTGTTTAGCGCAGGGGAGTGGGCAGAGCAACCCATGAACTCACGGATTATTTATAAGTGAGCAGTGTGCTCTAAAAGAGATTTAAATTCTGCATGTCGGATTGTGTATTTTCTATGATGCTCTGTCTTGATGGCTTCGTCTATTCAATCCGTACCTGATTTGATTTAGTAAGAACCTAGTTATGAGTGACACTGTGCTCTAAATTCTACAAAAAAAATGCTTTCACCGAACGGCGTTTTTCAAACTTTATGTAATACTGGAAACCTTCCTTACAAGGATTCCAAGCAGAAGCCCCAAAGAGATACAAATGGGTTGCTTGCTTTAAGGAGGAGCATCCTCTTTCCCTTTAGTTCCCTTCTGCCTCTGGTCCTGGTCATTTGATTCATTGATTCATTAATAACATTTGTTCTATGCAAAGCATGGCCAAGGTATTACGGACAAGTTTCGTGGATATGCAACCTATGCAGTCACACAGGCACCCATGCCTTGTTTAAATGCTGCGCTGTCATTGTCTTGAAATTCTTCATTTTTGAGCAAGGCATGCTGCATTTGTATTCTGCGGTGGGTTCTGCAAATTATGTAGCTGCTCCCAATTTTAGGAGCTAGGAGAGGTGAAAAATAGTAAACCAAACAGGGATCATGACCCTAAGGAACTTATATATCGGTTCTAGTTACTTAGAACCTAAGCCCTGTTGTTGTCTCTTTCGGCATATTCTCAAGAACATTGTAGGGACATTGTGGCTCCTGAGTCTGATGGTCTTCATGTTCATATTGCCTAGCGATGCACAAATCGGGCTGGAGGGAGAGTTTCTTCCTTCTGAACTGGAAGGCTGGTGACTCCCACGTGACATGGAGATTCCACGGGCAGAACTCAGACACGGTTGACCTCGAATGGATGAAGCTTTTCTTTTGAGATGGAGTTTTGCTCTTGTTGCCCAGGCTGGAGTGCAGCAGTGCGATCTCAGCTCACTGCAACCTCTGCCTCCTGGGTTCAAGCAATTCTCCTGCCTCAGCCTCCCTAGTAGCTGGGATTACAGGCATGCACCACCATGCCTGGGAAATTTTGTATTTTTAGTAGAGATGGGGTTTCTCCATGTTGATCAGTCTATCTCGAACTCCCAGCCTCAGATGATCCACCTGCCTTGGCCTCCCAAAGTGCTAGGATTACAGACGTGAGCCACTGCACCTGGCCGAAGCCTTTCTATATCTAGCTGTAGTGTCTGTGTTTGTGAAGTTGACTGAATTTAGGACTGTGCAGAGTTCATTCATTTTTTTTTTTTCCTTTCTTCCTCATAGAAGCTGTTTGGTTTTAACCAAGAGGTATAATAAAAAAAGAGACTGTTTCAGGTATTTACCAGCGGACCTGCCTGGGCTGTGAACAGGAGACTCATGAAACATTTGTGCTGTGCTCAGAAGGGCTATTCAACTGGAAATTCCCTTCACTGTTCAACTTGAAGTCACTAAAATAAGCAGATACTCTCAGCTGCCTCTATCTCGCCAGGCTTTCTCTCCCTGTGGCCTATAATAGTCCACGATTTGGACTGTGGCCTGGTAGAGGGACTTTCCTGTGCTGTAAATAGGAGGCCATCAAGAAGGAAAAAGGAAAAGAAACTGTGGAATAAACAGCATGATAAAAAGGAATTGTGCTGTTCAAGAATGTGAAAGAACGTAAGGCTTTGTTTATCTGTTGTTACCAATGGCCCTGAGAGGATGAAGTGAGATACATTTATTCAGTGATATTTCTTTTCCTACAGCCCCAGACATCTTTGGGGTTAACTGTGTTTGGAGGACTCCACTGGTACAGTCCAGAAAGGTTGGAGCAGTGGGGTGGCCCTGGGGGTGGGGGTCGTGCTTATCACTATATCCCTTAGGACTCTTTGGTGGCAAATTACAGAAACTCAACTCAAGCTACTAAAATAAAAAGGGGTTTTGTTTTAAAAATATTGGGTGTCTCTTAGGACCCAAGGAGAAGAACGTGGTTCATGTCTCAAAAAACAATAACCAGGCTCTGAGTTTTTAGGATTTGCATGGTTGGCTGTCTCTGTGCCTCCCAACCCTTCCATGTCTGTCTTCTCTCCACTCACAGGTAGGGAACTTCTTCCTGGTGCACAGGACAGTAAACATGGCAGCCAATGGCTTCCAAGCACCACATTTTCAGTCTGGTAACCCAGGAGAAATTAGCTTCTTTGCTTCAGTTTCAGCGTTGGTTTCTATAGAAGAAATGTAATTGGCTCAATTTGGGGCAGTTGGCCACCCGGACCAATCAACCGAGCCTGGGTGTGGGATCACATTGTGCTATGTGGAAACCATGTAGATGGCATGTGAAGGACAACAGAAGCTTCCAGGAGAAGGGGAGCCAAGGTCACACAGAGGTGAACTCCACACACACAAACTATGGTTCAGCAATCCATATAGAGGTGAACGTTTTTTTCCTGATAAGGTAACCAAACTTAATAGATAACTGAATGCTACTGTATGATATATTTGGATTTTTATCAGAGATTTTGACTTAGTTTCTTATAATGTTTGTGTAGACAAGATGAAGCTGTGTGAGCTGCAGGAATAAGGGACGCCATAAGAGACAAAAGGAGTGATGGAGTAAGGCCAGCTGGTTTCAAGGGAGAGCTTTCAGGTAGAAGCTGAAGTGTACACTGGGCAAGGTGGTTCATTGGGATGGTGACATAGGAACATCAAAACCCCAAGGAAAGGTGATTACAGGAGCAGGAGCAGGAGCAGGGACATCAGGCTTGGGGAGAAGCTGGAGTGGCAATGGAGCCAGGGACAGAAAGCAAAGGGGGTAGCAACAGTGAATTCAGGGAGATTTTACACACTTCATCCCTCTTATTCTTAAAGTAGCTATTACCTGTAACCGACCCTAGAGCAGTGCCTAACAAGAAGTATGTGCAGGGAACACTAGTTGGGGAAGTTAATTGTTAGTTGGATAACCAGTGTGTGGATTCATGAGCTAATGCCAACCAATAAGGAACTCACTGATGCCTGTCATAGAGCTTGACTCTGGGCTCTCTTTCATTGAATTGATTTTTTACTAATTTGAAAGACGTTGTAGAAGGGCTGATCCACAAATCTACATGGGACAGTGTGCTAGAAGATGGAATCAGGAGTTGCAAGAGCTCAACAGGCTGAACTAATGGGCATGAATAAGAAAGAGTTCAATACTTCTAAATGTAAAGTCCTCCACTGAGATTTAGAGATTGAATGCAAAGATACAGGATGGGGTGTTAGTGGTTGGAAAATTTGGCAGTTCCTCTGAAAAGACCTTGGATTTTGAGTAGATCACTTGAATTCAACAGTGTGAATGAAGATTTCCCTCAAAGCATGTCTTGTAGTATCCAGAAAACTGGAGGAAATAATCTTACTTTCTCATGATGTCAGATGATATTTGGAATTTTTGTTGAGTTCTTAGCATAATATTTTAATGTGTAATTGAGACAAATTGGAACTGTCCAGGGTAGGGGAGGGAAATATCTGAAAACCACAATATAGGAACAGTTCTTGAGGGAACCGAAGATGTTTGTCAAAGAGTGGACAGTGGTGCTCATCTACCAGCCTTCCTCATCTGCAGGGTCCTTACATGGAAGTGAGACAGATTGGATAAGACTAGATGGCAAAATTAGGTGAAATCAGGGGACAGCATACGGAGGTAGATTTTTGTGTTTTAATAATTAAAAATCAAATAATAATTTAAAGAGTGAATGCAATTCTTGCAAAGTCATGAATTCATCATTCCCAGATTTGCTGATTCTCAGGGGTGCTGTGGAAGGGATTCTTGTTTGGGGTAGAGAGTGGAGCTTCTTGATCTCTCGTCTTCTTTCTGGCTCTAAGAATCTTGGAGACCAGGTTTCATTCTGAGCTCTGCCAGTAAATAGCTGAATGAATTGGGGTAAGTCACCTACACTCTATGAGCCTCTGTAAAATGGGGTTAATGATTCCTGCCCTCTCTTTCTCAACGGATCATTACAAAGTTCAAATGAGAAAAAACAGGTGAGAGGAGCTTGGAAAGTTGAAATCACTCTGCCCTTACAGGATTTCATTCTGACTATTCCCTTTGTGAATTTTTCAGACAGCTGCCAACCTCGGAAGGCCCTGCTTGCTGTAGCCTCGTTCCTTTGACGTCTTATCCCCCTGAAAGTTTTGTTCAGTCGTTTACACTCATGGCTTTGAATCCATCTATCAAAACTCCTCTGCCAGGAACTGCATTAAGATGTTGGCAGCAGGTGGCTGATTCTCCCCAAATGTGCTGCTTGTTCCAAGGAAGGAACGTTGGAGAAGGGTGGAGAGAGGTTTTTCTCTTTCTGCCAAACAACATGTATTATGATGACATCTAAATATCAAAAGAGGAGGTGTCTTCCTCATGAACTTTCTGCAAGATGAGGGTGCGCTGACCTCACTGCACTACTAATTATTCCTTTGTTTTTTTTTCTAAATAAATAGGATGCCAACTTTAAGTAATCCCCCTGTCACTGTGGCATCATGTTGCTCTAACGCTTCCTGCACTCGCCCCTCTAGCGAGGGCTTCACAGGAGCAGAACAAAGTGATCTGTACGCAGAAAAGGGCGAAGGCACTTTGTAATTCCATAAAACACTTTGAGGCTTTCAGAAGGTGCTATATACATCAATAAATAATAATAATTTTCACTCTCTCTTCTTCGTAATACTCCCTTAGAAGGTTGAAAATAAAATTTCTTTCGTTATTGATTTTGTCCTTCTACATTTGGCAAACATTGATTTTTCCCTTTCCTAATGGGGCAGAAGCCAACATAGCTGTATTTCATTTACTTTGCTCTCTGAACCCAGAGTCACAGCTGATGTTAGCAGGACCACAAGCATCTCACAGGGACTCCAATATCAGTTGTTTAACTGGAGGGCACAGGGTCTTACAAGAATTGGCCCCAAAATGTCAAGCACATAGTAGGTTCCTGGTCAATCTTTGAGTTGAGAGCAAGTCCAAATATTCAGATGGGGCGATAACTGGGAGAAGGGAAATGTGGGGCTCAGAAAGGGTAAGGTGGGTGGAGCAACTCAGAGGGTGTTTCCCATTGTCTCCTCTGGCTGCCATAACAGAATCCCATAGATTAGGTGGCTTAAACAACAGAAATTTATTTCTTTCAGTGTGGAGGCTGGGGACTCCAATATCGGGGTGCCAGCTCTGACAAAGCATGACCTGGGAGCCAGCTGCAGGTAAGAGAAATACTCTGATGCCTGCATTTGTTTTCATCTAACTGTGCTGGGCTAAGTAGACTGAGTAGGGGGTGCCAACTTTGCAGGCATAGACTCAGCAGTGTTACCTAGAAATGGAGCTCGTCTTTTCCTGAGAGGAGGGAAGAGGGCTTTTTATTGAGGCCAGGGCAACTTCTTAGGAAGGGGATGTGGTCCAGGCAAGGAGTGAGAGGAGAGGAAGGTGTGTACACTGAAGTCACACTTTCAGGTGAGATCATTGCTGAGGGTCCTCGTGGTGAGGGTGATGGTGATGATGATGTTGATGCCATGGTACCATGTGCAGGGGACTCTGGCTCCGGTGGCTGCAGCTCAGGAGAATGCAGGTGCTGGGAGACACAGCCAGGACCATGCCCCGGGGCTGCAATACACATTTGCTTAATTGAAAAGGTGAGAGCTGGACTGATAAAAATGTACTATTAATCACTGAACATAAACATGTTTTGAGAATTGAAAGAGAAAGTATGTCATATGATAAGAATCCATACATTATTTTTTTATTCTCAGCTGCTATTCATCCAACCCTTCCCTATTCAATAAGAGGAGGTGGTGCTGGGCAAGGTGGTTCACATCTGTATTCCCAGCACTTTGGAAGGCCAAGCTGGGAGGATCGCTTGAGGTCAGGAGTCCGAGACCAGCCTGGGCAACATAGTGAGAGACCCCATCTCTACAAAAAACTTGAAACATTAAAAAAATGAAGAAAGGGTAGGATTAACACGTTTATCAGGAAGAAAAAGAATATGTTTTAGCGTGCATGGAAACACTGGGCCCTGGATTCCTAAAGTTGGCTTTCTCTGTTTCTGACAAAATCCAATGGGGTCTGACTCACTGCTGAGTGATGCCACATCCTGTGTCAACCGCTTTGCTAAAGAGCAGTTCCTCTTTGGAGGACACCTTTAACCAAAGCTGCAAGAATGCACATCCTCTTTGGAAGGTGTGCGCTTTGCCTGTGTATGGTAAAACAGATTTGAGGTGACTGTTTGTCGCAAGGATTAAAACTTTATGGTTTTGATTGCATGTACAAAGGGTGAGAGTTGAAGTAATTATCCTGATAATGAAGGTTAAAAGGCTTTCTCCTGGAAACCCAGATAATTGAAACTAATGTCTATTTTGGCTTGAGACAGCTAGGTAATAGCCTCAATTCTATACTTCGCTTTGCTCACATAGGCTGTCTAGCAGAAACTTACACTGTTTGCATGTTGGAACATCAGTAAATCTGAACTGCAGCATTAATAATAGACAGGCCAAGCAGCTGATTTGCCAACTAAGATGACAAGCATGGATCAAGTGCAGTCTCATTCTTTTTCTTTTAAACGGTATTAACCCATACACTCAATGAAAATGTGAATGCATTTATGCGGAATTCCTGGAACGTACGGATTTTGACCAGCGTTTAACGTAGATACCCACTTTCATGGAGACAATCTGGGGAGAAATTAAAAAGCAAAATTTGCTCTGCTCTATAAACATAAAGAAATGGGCATGGGGGATGAATAGTTCTCATTTGCTAAATATACAGCTCATTCGTCTGAGACATAAATAAGAACACTGCCTAAGTAGGTCAGATTTGAGTTTGGGCTTTTCAGAAGACTTGAAAGCTGCACCGTGAATATCCACTTCAAAGCCAGAATCCATTTTTTGTGTGCACATTTTGTTCCTGAGAAGTTTTCCATCTGTTCTCATGTCATGGCTGTGCCACTGTGGCGTGTCCTCAGACTCGCAGAATTTCTGGCAACTCATGTACTTTACTTTCTAATGTGGCAGGTAGAGGAGATAATTGGGAGACCTTTGCAGCCAGTGCAGGGAGGGTGAGGAATGGGGGGAGACTTCCTCAGGAACAAATGGGAGGTGAAGAATGCCCCTCTTGCCGTGAGCTGCTGGGGTCTCGTTTTTAGCTGCAGGATGTCGAAAGAGAGGAAGGAGCAATCTGAGATGCTCCTCCAGGGGTTTGCATGAAATAAAAAACCGGTGCTGACAGAGGTTAGTGAGATTCGGTTCACTCCCTTCTCGATACCAGTGCTGTTCTGAATTCAGGATTCTGACAGATTTAAACCCTTTTTCCTCGGCGCCGAGGCTGCATGATCTGCCTGTCACTTTCTCAAATGATATCTCTCTGACTCCTTTTTCGAGGAGCTCTTCAAGGGGAGGGAACTTTCTCACTAACGTGTCACTCAATCCACCCACCCAGACACCCACTGCTCGTTGAGACTGGCAAAAAAGAAAAGAAAAAAAAAACCTCCGGATTTTATCCACACTTGAGAAAATGCTTCAAGCCTTCCTCTATACGTGTGATTTATGGAATGTGACACAACTCCGGAGTGCAGTTATCAAAAAGCTGAGGTTTCAGGTGCGGCAGGGCATAACTGAACTTTCTGTTATTTTCTCAAGCTACAGATCTCACTAATAAGAGATGATGTGCATTTTCTTGTCCTGGATTGGCTGGCATCAGTGGAATTCCGATGGTGCCATTAGGAACCACACATGAGCACTGCTTCCATCTGCTTTTTGAAATGAAACCATGTTTGGCTGCTCACTGATGCCCAGTGCTGGGTGGTATTGCAACCAAAATGTCTCAAGGTGGTGTCCAGTCTCTTACTGCAATGCAGGGAACTCCAGGACAATGTCTGATCAGCTCTCAAGGCAGGAGATCACAGCCACAAGGGCCTGGCAAATAGAGAGCCACCAGACGAGGGGCCGTATCTTCATGAGCCTCCAGTAGTCAGGCATTGCCAACGCTTTGCAGCACCCACCTCAGAGTGCCATGCAACCTACACCGAACAATGGAGGCTCTAGTCCCAGCTCTATGGGCTCTGTCTATTATCATAGATAACCAGTTCAGGCTCTCTGGCCCTCAGTTTCTTCATCTGTAAAAGGAGAGAATAGAGTTGATGATCTCTCACGTTGCACAAAGTGCTGAAATTCTTTTATGCCATAGGTAGACTTGGGGATAATTGGTATTCACAGACTCCCAGAGCTGGACACGCCTTAAAGGTTGTCTAGTTCAGTGGATGTAAACTTGGGGTTTATGAGTCAGTACCAAGTTCAAGGCCATGTGTGGTGGCTCATGCCTGTTATCTTAGCATGTTGGGAGGCCGAGATGAGAGGATTGCTTGGGTCCAGGAGTCCGAGACAAGCCTGGACAACATAGCAAGACCCTGTCTTTAAAAAAATCAATAAAGAAAATTAGCTGGGTGTGGTGACATGTGCCCATAGTCCTAGCTACTCGGGAGGCTGAGGAAGGGAGATGGCTTGAGCCCAGGAGTTGAGGGTGGAGTGAACTGTGATTGCACCACTGCACTCCAGCCTGGGCAACAGAGTAACAAACAAACAAATAAACAAATGAATAAACAAACCGAATTCAAAGACAGGCTTTAGGTGGTTAAATGAACCTCCTGAAATCATGCGTGACCCTTAAGGTGTGTGTGCGTTTCCCTGGGGAGAGGATTCATAGCGTGCATCACATTTTTCAAAGGAGCCTAGAATCTGGAAAGGCCAAGATCCACTGTTCCGTTCCAAATTCCCTGTTTTTCAGTGAGGAAAAGGGTGAGAAGGTAAATGGTCTGTGGAAGGTAGTGGATCCCAGAGCTGGGAGCTGAACAAGAGTTTCTGCTTTCTGGTTCAGGCTCCCTTGGCCATGTAGTGGTCATTCCTGTTGGTGTGGCCTGGGGAGTGAACAGGACTTTCTAGAGTAACCAGGGCTCCTGATGGTGTAGCCGGGCATGTCTGAAAAGAGAGATCACTGATTGCACACTGCACAATACCACACTCAGCTCCAAAAGCAACACTTTTTCCCACAACTAGTTTGCTCTACACCCAGGACTACAGCTCAGTTCTCCTAACCACAAGCTCGGTACCTTTCCCATTGACATGACTTTGCTTTTGAAGATAGCAAACCAAGCGCTCTCTCTCTCTCTCTCTCTCTCTCTCTATATATATATATATACACATATATATATACACATATATATACATATATACACATATATACATATATATACATATATACACATATATACATATATACACATATATATACATATATACATATATATATATGTGTATATGTATATATATATAGCTTTTGCTATCTGCATGGGTTCATTTAAGTTGTCTCTTATTTTACCTGTAAGATAAGGCTGCCTTCTGGAAAGAGGAAGTCCAGGAAGAGTTAGGTCAAGAGAGAAATATGAATGAATGTGTTATACCTGGCTTCATTCACTAAGTAGGAGGAAATCTAGTCTGATGGGAGGGAGGAAATAGAAAGAGAACTGAAATCTGAATTTAAAATGGCACAGTTTTTTCCTTCCTTAACAATAACAGCAAATTGAAGTAGTTTAGATACTAGAGGATCAAATGTGAAAATCATGATTGGATTCTTCTAGGAGAGAAAGGTGATGTGAAGGCATTTTTCTCATCTCTTCAATTACTCACCCAGGTAAGGGCTCTGCTAAGGCCACTGAGATGTGGTTTTCATAGGATTATGGAGAAGGAAGCCCGGCATTTCTGTTTTGATTATTCTTATTTGTTCTTGATGTTCTCTCTTTCTGTCTGTCTGTTTCTCTCTCTCTAACTGTATTATGGATGCGGAATCAAAATGTAAGGTAACTGCTGCAATGGTTTCTTGATGCTTTACAGGCAGCCACTGTTAAGGCCACCGTTATAGAACCACCATTTCCTAAGTAATCCTAGCTGTAAACTCTGTTTTCCTTCAAGTGAAGGGTAATCCTTGGCCCGAAATTTAGAGCTGGCATAATATGGTGGGAAGGGTCCTGGATGCAGAGTTGGAAAATCTGGATATTGGTGTGGGCTCTACTACTATTTTGGGTGTCCGTTTATATCTTATTGTTTTGTTGGAACTCCCCCACCCCCAGTCCATGGTGAAGAGGGAGCCTAGGAGGTGTATGCTCTCGGCTGCAATTAATTGCATCATCATGCCTGAACTTTAGTCCCAAGATGAGCCAATGAAACAATTTGCAAAATTTAAAGAGACACGAGACCTGTGTGTTAGGCATTGAAGCTGGAAGATGGGATCAGATTTTGGTACCATGGCAACTCAGAGCCACATGCAATCTGGGAAGTCATGAGGGACAAGAATTAAGAGCTTGGGAGACACTCAGGAGGAAGCAGAGGGGAGAGGTTGGTGGCATTCCACTTCTCGCAAGGTCCCACTGAATCCTTTGAGAGTCCCCTGTACTCTTATAATGAATCTTCCTTTACTAAACTCAGTTAGCTTGAGTGGGTCTCTATCGCAACTTCAAATTCCCTTACTCAGACATTGTGTGACCTTAGTTGAGCCATTTTGTTTCTCTAGTCTCAGTTTCATCTTGTATAAAATGAGGCCATTGAATTAGATAACCTCTAAGGTCCCTTTGGGTTTCAGGAATCTATACTTTTAATGTTCCCTGTTAGTGGTATGTGAAGCCTTGGAAACCAGAGGATGCTGGGAAAACCTGCTCTTCTCTTTGTTCTGCTGGGGCTGCATCAGATGATGGGGTTAGAACAGAGGAACATCCAGCGCCAATCAAAGTTGTGCCTAAAAAGAAAGATGCTGGCTGGGAGAAGAGGCACTCCCTGCCAAACTAATCTGTGATAGGCTAGATTAAAACCTCCACAGGCTGGTCCTGCTTTGATTCTCCAGTGGACTCAGACGAGATCAGAGAAAGATGTTGGCAGCTCCCAGGGATTCTCACACTAAATGAGCAGTATAGAGTAAGTACAACCTTGTTGATTGTACATCAATTTGATGGACTAACTATGGTACAGTAATTAAGCCAAAGAGAACATTCAGAAATACTTATTGCTATTTGCTGTCTGCTCAATCCCCAGAGTCCTACAATAAATAGAACCATAAGTTTAATTAATACCTGCAGGTCTGATTACTCATTTAGGATAGGCCGTAGTGGACCAGAGGTTAAACTTCCAAAGCCATCTTACTGTGAGTGATGTTGAAAATGTCTGCATTTGCCTGTAGCTGAAGTCTGCAAACTATGTCCTGCTAAGTCCTTCGGGGTCTACCAGAGGTGGCCCCCATAGAAGGTGGGTACAGTGACAGGGCAGTCCAGGCAAGCAGCAGCGCCTGGTTAAGCCTCAATTACACTTGCATTTGTTTTGCTCTGCTCTGCAAGTTTTGAGACTTTTGGTGACTTCCCCTGCTGCTCCTAGTGTGGTGCCACATTTCTTTCTTTCTTTTTTTTTTTTGATATTATAATTTCTTTCTTTCTTTCTTTCTTTCTTTTTCTTTCCTTCCTTCCTTCCTTCCTTCCTTCCTTCCTTCCTTCCTTCCTTCCTTCTTTCTTCTTCTTTCTTTCTTCTTCTTCTTCTTCTTCTTCTTCTTCTTCTTCTTCTTCTTCTTCTTCTTCTTCTTCTTCTTCTTCTTCTTCTCCTTCCTTCCTTCCTTCCTTCCTTCCTTCCTTCCTCTTCCTCTTCCTCTTCCTCTTCCTCTTCTTTCTTCTTTCTTCTTTCTTCTTTTGGCAGAGTCTCACTCTGTCACCCAGGCTGGAGTGCAATGGCACGATCTTGGCTCACTGCAACTTCCACCTCCCAGATTCAAGCAATTCTCCTGCCTCGGCCTTCTGAGTAGCTGGGATTATGAGCCCCTGCTACCACACTTGGCTAATTTTTGTATTTTCAGTAGAGACAGGGTTTCACCATGTTGGCCAGGCTGGTCTCAAACTCCTGACTTCAAGTGATCCACCCGCCTTAGCCTCCCAAAATGTTGGCATTACAGGCGTGAGCCACTGCACCCAGCCTGGTGCCATGTTTCTGTCAGCACATGAGGAGGCTGCTGTGCCCCTCCTCATTGCACCCAAATCTAGTTTCCAAGGGTTGAAGCAGGTAGAGGAGTCTGTCAAGTAGCTGAGACAGACACTGCCCTGGGATGCAGATTAGTAACCATGAGGCTCACTTCTCCTCGATTACAAGTGGGCTTGGTCCAGAGCCATTGCTCACCAGGGGCCAGTGATTATGGTCGTAATTGTCATGGAGATCTTCACTAGAACACTTACTTTGGTTTTCATCAATCTTATTGAGAGGATGTGGATAAGGAATACGTAACGCACAGCATTGCTGTGAGATGACGTAACTCCAGCGCTGAGCTTAGGCCACTGCCTGGCCTGTTGAAGTGTTCACCCAGCCTTAGCTTGCAGGTCAGGATCATGCTAAGTGCTCTCATTCATTGCTTCATTTAATCTTCACAGCAGCAATAATTGGGATTGCCCTATTTTATAGAGGAGGAAACTGAGGGCCTGGGAGTTTATGTAACTTGCTGATGATCACAAAGCTGGGGCCCCAGTGCAGGTCTATCTCACTCTCAAGTCCATGCCCTTAACAATCCACATGACATGTAGGAAGACTGGGAGTGTGTGGGGCTGCTGCCCTCTGAGAGCTGAGGTGAGAGCCTAGAAGGTGAGAAAGGGCTTCCTCAGTTGGCAGGGAGAGATGAGTTTGGGTTGAAGGAGGAGCATTCCTGGCTAGATAAACTTTTCCAGTAGGAGACCAAGAGGATGGAGAGCATTCCTGTGTGTACTGGGGTTGGGCCACGGGCAAAAAATGTTTTTACAACAAGAAAATTAAAGGAAAAAGAGTATATTGAGGATACAAAAAAGGTAAAGACCGAAAGAGAAAAAATATGTTTATAACAAACAAACGAAGGTGGAGAAGGGAAAGACAAAAAAAGAAAAAAAGAAATTGAATTATGGGAAAAACAGAGCCGGAGGGAGCAATAGACAATGGGAGGAAGGCAAAGGGTTCAATTCGAACCCAAGGACAGAGAATTGATTGTCACAGAGTAAACACACAAATGCCATGTAGATGTTAACAGTGGCGATGTTTGATGACTCAGCTAGTCCAGGCTTGATTTTCATCCAGGGCTCATGCCACATTTAATAAAGCCAGGGATGGGACATGAAGCCACACTCTGCATCTGGGAGAAACGTACTTGATTTTCTGCAGGAAATGCTACCTTTGGAGCCAACAGCTATGGATGTGTGTCCAGAGGAAACCTGTGGATTAAGCAAGGTTTGGGTTTATATCTTGTGAGCGCTTCATTAGTGAGAAAGGATTACTCAGAAACAGTAAAATGGGAAAGTTCCCATGAACTGTATAGCAGCAAGAGTGAAAAAACATTAAAATATTTGTAAATGCATCGAACATGTTGAAACAGTTGAAATAATGAAAAAATATCTAAATAAACAGGATTCTATAAGTTTGTTAGGTCTGGCTTCAGAAAAATTACTGATATAAGCCAGGCTCACTAAATTGAGACACGTGTCTGGTGGTAACCCGAAGCCATTTCTGAATTCAAAACCAAATTTCTGCTACAGAATCTACAATGGTTCTTATGACAATCAACTTTCTGTTAGCTTTCAAAAGAAACCTGCAGATATTCTTACATCATCTCCTTTCCAGTTTCCCAGAATTAAAGCTGAGATCCTACTTATTTACAAATGAACAGGTCAACTTTGTGAATAACATCATAACATATACTACTAGAAAGAATACTCCCCATTGCTTTGAAATCACCAACCACCTGGTGCAGGCACCTGGCGCTAAGGTGGGTGGGGCAGGCAAGGCCACGATGGCCAGGCTAATCCTTCTTTTTTTTCTCTTAAGAAATCAGATCAATGTATGGTTGATACAGTTAAGTGTCACATAATCAATTGAAAAACTAAGGCAAAAGAAAAAATACCTTGTTGATTGTACTGTAGCAACAGAGCCTCATTATGTAGATATGGTCTGAGTCTACACAAGTAAATGTAGTGAAAAGTGAAGAGGAAAATTGAAGCAATTTCCTGAATTATTCAAGGAAAAAAACTCCTCTTGCCTCAATTATTCATATGGTACTTTTCTTTGAAAGTGAGGAGAGTGGGAGAGAACGGGAGGGAGAAAAGAAAGAAAGCTTGATTGCGTTAATTCTCCACTTCATTTTGTAGATTAAGGCACATCTATAGACGTTATTACTCATCCCTGTGTACCGTAGTTTACTTCTTGACAAAATATTACTTTGCCATTGTGTAGATGCAGATTTTACCCACCCTATGTTTTTCTCCAGTTAAATGGTGAGAACTTGAACTGACACTATCCTTTTTTCCCCATAAATAGGATGCCTACAAAAAGACTAATTTCCCAGTAATCCAACTTATTCCAAACACTCCACCCACAAGGCAGCAAGTGAGGGAAAAAATAGAATTCTGCTTGAAGATGTAAGTCGTAATCACCATCCAAAGATCTATTCTACCTCCCTTTCATTGATAGGGAGGAATAATCAGTGTTTGAACCTAGAGTGGAAAATTTTCAACAAACAATGAAAATGTCCCCAAAGCTCTCCAGGGCCACCCTATGTGGAGTGCAGGCAGAGCGTGGCCAACTGGAGGCATTTCCAGGGCCACCCTATGTGGTGTGCAGGCAGAGCATGGCCAACTGGAGGCATTTCCAGGGCCACCCTATGTGGAGTGCAGGCAGAGCATGGCCAACTGGAGGCATTTCCAGGGCCACCCTATGTGGTGTGCAGGCAGAGCATGGCAAACTGGAGGCATTTAATATTTGTATACTTATTAGGACAAACTTCTGGCAGAGAGCAGTTACCTGTCCTGACAAAATCAGAATTTATGACAAGAAGTAAAGTGTCTTAGGAAGGGGCACCATTTTCTAATTCACATACAGTTGCTGTATGGGCTAATGGTAGCTCTGGTTGTCAGTTATCTTAAGATTTAGAGAATGTAGTCTGGATCCAGAGAGGAGCAGTGGAAATGATTTGGGAAATCACTTGGGAAATCAGTGGTTTGGGAAATAATCCGGTATTAGTCTGTTCTCATGCTGCAATAAAGACATACTTGAGACTGGGTAATTTATAAAAAAAAAAAAGAGGTTTAGTGGAGTCACAGCTCCACATGGCTGGGAAGGCCTCATAATCATGGCAGAAGATGAAGGAAGGGCAAAGGGATGTCTTACATGGTGGCAAGCAAGAGCACATGTACAGGGGAACTCCCTTTATAAAACCATCAGATCTCACAAGAGTTATTCACTATCACAAGAATGGCATGGGAAAAACCTGCCTCCATGACTCAATCACCTCCCACTGGGTTTTTCCCATGACATTTGGGGATTATTACAATTCAAGGTGAGATTTGGGTGGGGACACAGAGCCAAACCTTATCAAAACCTTAGAAGGAGATGCTAAAGGAATAGGGTTAGAGAGCTAGGAAAGAGAATGTCAGACAGAGAATTCACATTGGTCTTCCGGAATGTGAAGGTCTGTGTAGGCATTGGTTTGTGGCTCTTGTTGATGTCCACCAAAGGAGAGTGTGAAATGAAATGGGCTTTAATTAAATGGACTTAAAATATATCTACTCACGTTAGATAGAATTGCTGAACTGGAGCTTTGCTGTGAGTAAGTCCTAATATGGCGTTCATTCCATAATCAAACAGTAGCTTCTTAGAGAGGGGTTTTTGCTGTTAGTGTCTGTGACCTAGTGTTACTTTGCATGATGTAAGAGAACTCAGGGAAAAGCTCAAAGTACTAACAGTGATGTGTCTGTGTAACCCAAGGCTTTTCAGTCAACTCTCTCTAGCTCATAAATCAGTGCTTCTCCGAGTGTCATGAACCCTGCACCCTCCTTGTCAATGCTGATTTCTGCACCCATCTCCCAGGTAGCCTAAATCAGAACTTTTGGTGGGTAGGGCCATGGACTCTATATTTTCTCATGTATCGTTGTTTGAAAATAACTAAACTATAAGCTGTTTAATGACATGAATTAGATATTCATTTTTATATGAGACCCCCAAAAAAGTACTGTATATGTAGAATGAATCTCTTAATTAGTACTTCACCAAGCTAACAATAAGGTAAATTATAAGGTTATGATATTTAAATGATTTTATACTAGCAACTATAATTTTCTGCAAGTTTTAAGATTATTACATAAATGTCACTTTGTGGGTTTTTGAAATATCAGAAAATTAGGAAGCTTATTAAGAATATACTGTAAGACCTTGATGACTATTAAACATAAATAAAACTTACTCTAATTTCTATTCCTGAAGATTTGCTTCCTAGCATTTTTTATGTTGACAAATGCATTTTCTATATGGCAGGGAAAGGAAGAAATCAAGGGATTTGTGTATTTGTCAGTGAATAAGCTGTACTGCGTCCTGGCAGTTGGTGCCTGACTGATACAAATCCTGAATTTGTACTTGTGATAATATTCAAAAAGTGGGACAAAACAACCTTCCGACCTTAGAATAAAATAGTAGGAGCTATGTCAATCAATAGCCTAGAACCCGGCTACCTGCCCTCCTGCATGATGCCCTCCTTCTTCCTCTCCCTTCACTAAGTTACCATCTGGAATAGAATCCAATAGTGATCCACCAATGGACAGTTTTTGCTATGAAGGAGGAACGAGAGGACAGATTTGATGACAACAAAAGCATCCCAGGAATGTGTCCTGCATGAGCTCTTCAGGCTGTGAAATCTTGAATTTCTACACCCATCCTTGGCTGGCTTTTTCCATGTGAGGCCATATAGAGGTACTACCACCCTTGCCCTGCTTCAGTCCTCCTCTCGCCCACATGAGTTTCAAGTGCAATGGAAATGTGCTTAGTTGGTGGTGCCAATCCCTACCTGCACAGCCACAAGGCAGAGGTGACCCATGCAATACATTCAATCAACACTGAGCCCTTATTAACCACTTCAACTTTCTATCTAACCAACAGTGTCATCTGTGCTAGCAAAACCAATTGTGTAAAGTCTTTTTTTTTTTTTGAGATGGAGTCTTGCTCTGTCACCCAGAGTGCAGTGGTGTGATTTTGGCTCACTGCAAGCTCTGCCTCCCGGGTTCATGCCATTCTCCTGCCTCAGCCTGCCGAGTAGCTGGGACTACAGGCACCCACCACCACACCGGGCTAATTTTTTGTATTTTTAGTAGAGACGAGGTTTCACCATGTTAACCAGGATGGTCTCGATATCCTGACCTTGTGATCTGCCTGCCTTGGCCTCCCAAAGTGATGGGATTACAGGTGTGAGCCAAGACACCCGGCCGCATAAAGTCTTTTCTAGTGGATTCTTCAGCTTCCTGTTCTCTACTAATGGCCGTAGACTCTTGGGTGGGCAGAGGAGTGGGAAGGAGTTCTTTTTAAGGGTCCATTAACCTGTAACTCCTCATCATTCCACCCCACTAGGATTTAATTAATCCTTCCAATGTGTCAGACTGTGTGGAGTCTGGTATGTGTAATAGGTTGAAGCATAGAAACTGCCATTCTTGTAGGTAAAAAATGGTTGTTTATGTAAGCAATTTTCCATGATTAACCTAATACATGCCACCTTACTTCATCTTTGAAGTAACTTATGAGGTATTACCACCCTCATTTTCCAGAAGAAGAAAGCTGAGGCTCAGAGTGATCAAGAATACCCAGCCAGAATGTGGAGTCTGGGACTTCTGTCTCCACTCTGTTATCCACCAGCACCCTTGGGCCCTATCGCTTGGCTAGATGGGCACTCTGCATGTATCAGGCATTGTCTGTCACCTGAGTCACTTACATGTATGACATCGTATGTCTATTACCAGTCTTAAATATACATTAAGAAAATAAGATTTCATTAAAGTATTTTCTAAATTCATGGTAGTGTTTTTGAAATTAGGCATCTTGTCAATCAAAGAGTGTGCAGAAAAATTGTCCCAATATTTCATGGGTACACAACACTGATTCTGCCTCAATCCCAATCCCACAAATCATGAAGCCCTGATACTTTCTTGGGGGAAGGAGTCTGGAGCTTGTCCCCTGGACCCCATTTACCAGGGTGTGTCAGCTTAGGCCTCTAAGCGTCCCTCTTCCCTCTGAACTGCTTTGAGCCTCTGAGCTGATGAAAAGCTTCCGAAGATTCAGTGGGATAATTTACACCAAGAGCTGAGGTGTGGTGCTTGACCCAGTGCCTGCAGCAGAGTAAACCCTTAGGAAATGAGCAATGTCGTTATCTGGCACATTCTGATGACCTAAGAACTCAATCAGTACTTTTGAGTTGGCTTGTACTATAATTGAGCTTTTCGACCCATCTTTTAGCCTTGTGGCCCATCTGTTAATCCCATCTCAGTATGTTTCTACAGTGGGTCTAAACATACAGAGTGGAAAAATAGACACTGGAGACTCCAAAAAGTGTGAGAGTCAGAAGGGGGTGAGGGACAAAATATTACCTTCTGGGTACAATGTACACTATTCAGGCGATGGGTATACTAGAAGCCTAGAATTCACCACTATGCAATATATCCATGTAACACAGCTACACTTGTACCACTAACTCTATATAAATAAAAACGTTTCTGTATATTTTCTCTCTCTCTTTCATCATCTGCAATCGTGCAGACCAAACTGCATGTCACTTTGAAGTTCTCTTATTCTAATTCACCTCCTCCACATTTTTTCTAGATTGGGGCTATTCTATTTCTATAAAGTGGCATACTTCCATGTGTCAAACATGGCAAGAGCTTATAAGTGTGCAGTAGATAGATGACAAGTGTATACTTCTGCTGTTTAACATATGTTGCTTCCGGCCGGGTGCAGTGGCTCACGCCTGTAATCCCAGCACTCTGGGAGGCCAAGGCGGGCAGATCACGAGGTCAGGAGATTGAGACTATCCTGGTAACATGGGGAAACCCGGTCTCTACTAAAAATACAAAAAAATTAGCCAGGCGTGGTGGTGGGTGCCTGTAGTCCCAGCTACTCGGGAGGCTGAGGCAGGAGAATGGCGTGAACCGGGGAGGTGGATGGAGCTTGCAGTGAGTGGAGATGGTGCCACTGCACTCCAGCCTGGGGCAGAGTGAGACTCTGTCTCAAAACAAAACAAAACAAAGCAAAACGTATGTTGCTTCCAATTTTTTTTTCTTGAAGGTTGAAGTTTGCTTTTATTCAACTGTTTTCACTGACGAAATATGCATCATGGCTTATCTGGTGACGATCCCTTCTTAGGCAGATCGCGGGCTTTCTGCAGGAAATACTTCTAGTTGTTTGAGGAGGGCATCAAGGTACTAATTCCTGGCTACCAAGACTGAATGCCTAAACGAGGCAACAGAGCTCATAAAATGATGGCAACTTCGTGACTGTTGACTTGCAGGCTCAGAGTGGTTTTCCTTTAGGGTGGGTAGAAGGAAGTATTGATTATTAGGTTTCAGTTTCTTCCATTTAAGGAAAAATGGAAAGGGATGTGAAGTAACTCACAGGTATTGAGAGCGTACATGAATGATGGCCATCAGTTGGTTTTATAATACGATGGCGTTTGAATTGGATATGCTGGCATTGAATCACCTGAAATATGTATTTATGCATTAGATTTGTTCAAAATTCATGGTGCAGTTTTATTTTTAACAAGATTCAGGAAAAAATAAATAGTGATTCTGATTTTTGTCCTTTGGTTACATATGACAGTGATTCAGTGTGGCCCTGTACTAATGGAATTCATGTAAGATGTAAACACACTTGGAAACCACTTTGAAAGAAGTCATTTATGGAGGCAAAAAAAAAAACAAAACTCCTTGAATATACAGGAGTCATTACATTGCCATTATGTTCAACAAAGATTTATTGAGCACCTACTATGTGCATAGTTATGATTCAAGTAACCCTGATACCAGTTTAGCAATAGATTGATTTCATTAGAATGTTAAAATGAAGTTTCATTTGTGAAACACATTCATTATGTATACTTCGAAGTGTATTATTTGTACCTGCTTATAGGTTATTGGCCACTATATATGTATTTATGTGTTGGATTATGCTTCATATATTGAAAATGTTTCAAATAGTCATGTGAGAATAAATTTCTTGTCAAGCAAATTGGAATTTTTCTCAAGAGTTCTCGCTGCTCTATGAGTTTTGTGCAGCACCTGCACGCAAATACTCAATGTTTTCCTTCAGAAAGTTTACGTCCATGAGAGGATTGTCTCATGGCTTTAAATACAGTCAAAACTCAAGCATGATAATGCCTTAGACATCTGTAATTTACCTTTTAAAGGGCCTTGCCATACATTTAATCAGTTAATCATGTAATGTCATTTATTGCACTTTTGCTAAATGACAGGCATTATACTAGCTACCTCATTTAATCTTTCCAACTATGCTGAAAGGAAGATACTATTGTTATCCCATTTTGCAGATGAGGAAACTGGAGGACCCAGTTACTAAGTGGCATTGTCAGGGTTTGAACTTGGGCATTTTGCCTCTACAGCTTGTGCTTTTAATCATTACATACAATTCCTCCAACTCGGGCTTGTTTTAAAAATTGGCACTGAATGTGGTTGACTCCTTCGAGGATGAAGGTAGAGGGCAGAGGAATATAGGAACAAAAAATAATTGAGCAAACAGTTGGCTTATCTGTTGAATGTGGTTGAGCTAATGGATCAATGGAGCAATACAGCCATATCAACCATGGCCATGATTCCTTGGATTTACTCCTCTCTCCTGGCTTCAGCCTGTTCCCAACCTTTGCCTGGTTAATTCCTCCCCATTCTACAAGTTTTCCCTTGCACTCGCCATTTCTACATGCTCCCGCATCACCCTGGCTTCTTGCCCAACACCCAGCCAATCTACGCAATTCATTTATTGCATAGTCTGAACTTGGTACAGGGATGAACAAGACATGGTTTTGTTTTATTTATTTTAATTTTCACCTTAATCAATTTTTCTCAACTCTATCAGTTTCATCCCTTAATTACATCTCAGGAAGATTTCTTAGGTCTCTAATCCTTTTCAGTTATTAAAAATCCATACCAGTTCAGTTTAAAACATGTTTTCTACTCTCCTCCACCCAACCCTCATCCCCAGCTGGGACCTGAGGTTTTCAGCAGGGGCCCCTCCTCTTTCACATCTTTTCCCCCCTCGTCTGGCCCTAGCTCCATTGGGTTGGGGAGGGAAAAAAGGGCCAGGAGAGCAGTGAGGGGGCCTCTTGAATTTCTGGCTCCAGCTGAAGTTCCTCTCTGGGCTAATGCTGGTTCCACTGGCTAATGCTAGCCCTAACTTCACACACACACACACACACATACACACACACACACACACACACACACACAACTGTGGGCTCTCTCTAGTGCTGTGAATTCTTCAGAGGGCTCTGTCCCCACTGTGCAGTTTTCTTTATGGGAGATCATCTCTTTGTGACCTCTTAGAACCCTCTTTCAGCTCCCTCCTCTGTGGAACGCCCCACTGCTGTGTGTGAAAGTGGCCTGGGTGGCCAGACCAGACCCTGGCATGGCACATGTGCAACATGGCTCAGGTGGGACCCCTTCTTTGATGCCATGCAAGGAAGAGTCATGCATATTTGGTGCACATAATAGTGGGGAACAGATTGCTCCTCTGTGTGGCAATCTGCCTTGCTATTGTCTTCCCAGTTCTTTTCTCTCCTACCCCCACCCCACAGAGGGCAGATCAGCAGCCCTTTGCCTAAGCAGATGCCCAGCCAAGGTGTGGAGATGCCTGTTTCTCAACATCTAGGAGACATTCTCATGGAATCCCTGCTTACTTCTGGAGGGAGAAATCATGTTACTCACCCCTCCCTGCGTGAATTGTCAGTGTCTTTCTCAGCCTTCTCTGCTCTCAGTCATCTTTTCTTTTGTAAAACTAGATTGGATGATTCTTAATAAGCCCTGAGGACTTATCTGGTCCACTTTCAGCTGTATGTGTGTATGTGTGACTTATCTTTGTCCTTAGATTTGAGTCCCAGGAAAAAGGTCACTTTAAATATCCTGTTACTTTGACAATTACTTATTTAATATACATATTCCCACTAGATCAAGTGCAGTACTCTGTCTTAATCTCATTTACCCGCTGATTCTTCTTGAGTTGCTGCAGGTGATGAGCATCCTGATGGGACTGAGCTTCACTAACAGGAGGACCACACGGATTGCAGTATCAGGGATGATAGAGTTTGAGCCAGATTATAGAGGTCATCAACTGATCCACATCTCAAATGCTCCATCTCTGGCATAAGGTGTTTGTAAATAATATGCAGGGCATTTATAAATATGATGGGATACTTAATACCAAAATTAACTATAAGTTCATTGCTGGGATAGAATAAAATACAGAAAACGAATACATAAAATCAATGTTACCATAAAATTAAAATATTTAATAGCTTCAATTTCTACTCATGTCAAAATTCCTGTAATTATGTTTAATATCCTTTCCCTTTTTCTGCCCACATTCTGGGAACTGTCCTATTAATAATGAAATGAGAGCTAGATAAAAAGATAAGGAAGGGAATCAGAAGCATTGCTTATTCTTTTCTTGATTAATCAAGGAATCATTAGTTACATTTGAAGAATATAATACTATCTCTTTAATAACAAAAAATTAGATATATGTGTGGCAAATCAATATATGCAAAAAACTTCTTAGGAAAGAGTTTAGACTTCACACTTAAGACTAAAGTTCGCTGAATTTAAATTACAGTAGGAAAGAAGATTAATTCCTGTTCATATTTTGTGGAAGTTTTCAGGGCTTAAACATAGCATGGCGGTTTTCCTACTATGCCATTGGGTCCTCATTCACAATGAGGCACCTTCTTCTCATCCGCGTTCCATCTCTCTCCCCCAGGATGCTTCTCTTTTTTTCCAAAGTCATCAGTGTGAGTTAACCATGGTGAATTTCACTAATAAACAAGTAGGCTGTGGGCTGGGATCAATAATGGAACAGTGTCAATGTTGATAATCATCCCAGAGTATTTCTCTCTGGTTGTATAACGTTTCTGGTGATGTCAGGGAAATGCCTGTTCCTCTGCCTCAATCTCCGAAGAGAATCCTTTTATCAATATAATTTTTCTGTTTTTAAAATTTTAATTCTTCTCCACATCTAAATTTAAGGAATATCAATTTAATTACATTTTGTTTATTAATGTGATTTTAAAAAACAGAGAAGACTCTTCATTTAAAAAATCATAAACCTAATTTATTTTAGAAAATGCTTTTTAAATTATGAAAGATTTCAAGCATCCACACATGAATAGTTGTTAATGTAAAGTATACATATATATCTACCACACATCTTTGTTAAGTCTTAACATGATTCCATATTTGCTTCAGATATTTTTTGGTGATATAAAACATTGGGGCAATCAATTGCCCTTACAAGCTTCTCCTTGATCTCATTTTTTTCCCCATTATTATGATGAATTCAATATTTATCCTTTCCAGGTATGTTTTTGTACTTTTACTATAATATGATTATAAAATATATGATAGTGTATGATACAGTTTTTTTAAAATTTTAAACTTTTTATTAGTGGCATAATACTATACTTATTCTTCAGCTGTTTTTGATTCAACATTATGGTGTTGAAAATTATTCATGTTGATGGATATAACTTTAGTGCATTCAGCCTTAAATGCTATTTAGTGTGCCCTTGAATAAATGTACACTATTTTATTTATTCATTCTCCTGTTGATGGACATTTGGATTGTTTCCAATTTGTTCTTATACAAATAATACTGAATTGATTACACCTGCTTGTACAAAAGCATAAGAGGTTTAGTTGACTCACAGTTCTGCAGGGCTGGGGAGGCCTCAGGAAACTTACAATCATGGCAGAAGGGGAAGCAAACATGTCGTTCTTCACATGGTGGCAGGAAGGAGAAGTGCACAGCGAAGGGGGAAAAGCCCCTTATAAAATGATCAGATCTCGTGAGAATTCACTCACTATCAGCATGGAGTAAACCACCCCCATGATTCAATTACCTGCCACTGGGTCCCTTCCACCATGTGTGGGGATTACGGGAACTAAAATTCAAAATGAAATTTGGGTGGGGACATAGCCAAACCATATCATTTCCACCCCTTACCCCTCCCAAATCTCATGTCCCACACTTGAAAACACAATCATGCCATCCCAACAGTCCCCCAAAGTCTAACTCATTCCAGCATTAACCCAAAAGTCCAAGTCCAAAGAGTCGTCTGAGAAAAGGCAAGCCCCTTCCACCTATGAGCCTGTAAAATCAAAAGCAAGTTAGTTACTTCCTAGATACAATGAAGGTACAAGCATTGGGTAAATACACCCATTCCAGATAGGAAAAATTGGCCAAAACAAAGGGGCAATAGGCCCCATGCAAGTCCAAAATGCAACAGTGCAGTCATTAAACTTTAAAGTTCCAAAATGATCTCCTTTGACTCCATGTCTCATATCCAGGTCATGCTAATGCGAGAGGTGGGCTCCCATGGCCTTGGGAAGCTCTGCCCCTGTGGCTGTGCAGGGTATACCCCCCTCCCGGCTGCTTTCATGGCTGGCGTTGAGTGTCTGTGGCTTTTCCAGGTACATGGTGCAAGCTGTTGGTGAGTCTACCATTCTGGGGTCTGGAGGACAGTGGCCCTCTTCTCATAGCTCCACCCGGTAGTGCCCCAGTGGGGACTCTGTGTGGGGGCACTGAACCCACATTTCCCTTCTGCACTGCCCTAGCAGAGGTTCTCCGTAAGAGCTCTGCTCCTGCAGCAAACTTCTGCCTGGACATACAGGCATTTCCATACTTCCTCTTAAATTTAGGTGGAGGTTCCTAAATATTAATTCTTGACTTCTGTGCACCCACAGGCTCAACACCATGTGGAAGCTGCCAAGTCTTGGGGCTTGCATCCTCTGAAGCCATGGGCCGAGCTGTACCTTGGCACCTTTTAGCCATGGCTGGAGCATCTGGGACTCAGGGCACCAAGTTCCTAGGCTGCACATAGCCTGGAAGCCCTGGGCCCAGCCCATGAAACCATTATTTTCCTCCTAGTCCTCTGGGCCTGTGATGGGAGGGGCTGCCATGAGGGTCTCTGACATGTCCTGGAGACGTTTTCCCCATTGTCTTGGTGATTAACATTGGGATCCTCATTTATGCAAATTTTTGAAGCTGGCTTAAATTTCTCTCCAGAAAATGTTTTTTTTCTTTTCTATTGCATTGTCAGATTGTAAATTTTCTGAACTTTTATGCTCTGTTTTTTCCTGAACGCTTTGCTGCTTAGAAATTTCTTCTGCCAGATACCCTAAATAATCTCTCTCAAGTTCAGAGTTCCACAGATCTCTACGGCAGGGGCAAAATGCCGCCAGTCTCTTTGCTAAAGCATAACACGAGTCACCTTTACTCCAGTTCCTAACAAGTTCCTCATCTCCATCTGAGACCACCTCAGCCTGGACTTGATTGCCCACATCACTATCAGCATTTTGGTCAAAGCCATTTAACAACTCTCTAGGAAAATCCAAACTTTCCCACATTTTCCTGTCTTCTTCTGATCCCTTCAAACTGTTCCAACCTCTGCCTGTTACCCAGTTCCAAAGTATCTTCCACATTTTCAGGTATCTTTATAGAAGCACCCCACTCTCTGCAGCATTAGTCTGTTCTCATGCTGCTAATAAAGACATACACAAGACTGGGTAATTTATAAAGGAAAGAGTTTTAATTGATTCATGGTTCAACATAGCTGGGGAGACCTCGGGAAACTTACAATCATGGTGGAAGGCAAAGAAAACACGTCATTCTTCACATGATGGCAGGAACGAGAATGAGAGTTGAGCAAAGGGGGAAGCTCCTTATAAAACCATCAGATCTCATGAGAACTTACTATCACAAGAAGAGCATTAAGGAAAGAAATGGGATTTTCAAACATTAAGCCGTGCCAGATTTTTTAGGATTCCACCTGGCTGCATATCATGGTCTGTTCTTGTGCATATTTTTAAACTGATGGGCAAAATCACATCAATAAAAATTCAGAGCTCAGTGGTCATCATTCAAGCTCTCAAAAAACTCTGCAACTGTAGACTTAATATGTAGAGCCTTCTAAGTTCTTTGTCTACCTCTCTATTTTACCTGTCTACTTTGAATATGTTGACTTTTCCAATGGTGAGATAAAACTCACTGCTTATGGTACTCCAGCCAAGATAAAATAAAAATCTTAAAGGGCTTCCAAATTAATTGCTTTACAAATTACAAAAGTTCCATGGTAACCAACAACTTAGACACCTTTAAGAAATATAAATTTAGGTTTGCTTGACTAAGAATTGCCTCGGATGATGGCTAATAAAAAAGAACTAGATAAATGTTTATAAAAGTTAGGGTCTCAGATCAAATTGGTCAAAATATTGAAGTCAGAGCAATAATATAAAGTATGTCTAATGGCATAAAAATTTCACTATATGTGTCATGCAGGAAGCAAAAGGAAAAAGCTAGAAAACAAAAACTGCTACAAATTTTTCTCCCACCTGCCACAGAAACAGCGTTACCTAAAATTTTGGTCCACAGCCTTCATTAGATTACCTGTCAGGACAAATAAAGTTTAGCCATGTGATGCACAGTGGCTCACGCCTGTAATCCCACACTTTGGGAGGCTGAAATGGGTGGATCACTTGAGGTCAGGAATTCAAGACCAGCCTGGCCAACATGGTGAAATCTCATCTCTACTAAAAAGAAAAAAATTGTGGTAGCATGTGCCTGTAATCCCAGCGACTCGGGAGGCTGTCAAGAGAATCGCTTGAACCTGGGAGGTGGAGGTTGCAGTGAGCCGGGATCAGGCCACTGCACTGCAGCCTAGGTGACAGAGCTAGACTCTGTTTCAATAAAATAAAATAAAATAAAAAAGTTAAACATGTGAACAAGTCCCAATTTTATGAGAAATATAATTTGGATCCAATTGTCTTTTGTAAACTGGTGAGTTTATATGACTGTATTATGACAAAAATTCTGAAAGGAAAGCCATAAGATCTTTGTGTGTGTATATATGTTTAGGTGTGTTTATGCATATGTACATGTATTATATTGTATGTTGTTTCTACATAATAAAATCTGGTATAGTCAGCCAAAAAGGCCTTAAAAAATTGTATTCAGATTGGCTTAAATAAATGAACACTCATATAAAACATAAAATATATTAACCCAAATGCTTTTTGGTTCATGTGACTTAAGTAAATCTATGATAACTAACTGGTTTAAAAGTTACTGGTAAAATAAAAATAGGTCTGTGGGTTTGATGGAGAACCTCACGTGGCTATCAAACATCACTTGAGTCATGTGTCTAGAACACTATTTGGCACAGAGTAGACACCTTAGAAATCTTTGCTAAGACAGAGTCCTCACATAGCTGCAAGAAGCTTAGCCAACCTCATTTCTAAACAAAAAATGCCAGCCGAGAGGCACTTGAGGAACAGGCACAGGGTGCTCAGCTCTGGGCTAATAGCATTGAATGTCCTGATTTTGACAATGTTCTGTGTTTACCTAAGTTCTCAGGCAACACAGGCTGAAGTATGGAAGTTGAAGGGGTCCAGAATAAGCCATTGTGTCATTAATTATTTGGGCCTGAAGGCATTTGAGTTCCTGAAATCTCTTATCTGTCTAAAAGCAGAAGCTACCAACAAAAAACTCAGTTGCCATAAATCCCCTCCCTGAGAGTGACTTAGATGGAGATGCGAAATTGTCACCACACCCAAGTAGACATTGTCACCAAATTATCATATCTCCCATCTACTCTCCTAAGGGCCCATTTATTTTTCAAAAAAATCATTTATTTTTCCGTAAGTGCCCTTTCCCCAAACCCTTTCTAAGAAGTTATTGGTTCTCCCAGAAGTGTCCTCTGATCCTCCCCATCCCCAATTAAGATGGTATATAAGGGCTGGGCATGGTGGCTTACATCTGAATCCTAGGACTTTGGGAGGCTGAGATGGGTGGGTTGGTTGAGCTAAGGAGTTCGAGACCAGCTTAGGCAACATAGTGAAACTTTGTCGCTGCAAAAAATACAAAAATTAGCTGGCTGTGGTGGTGTGCACTTGTAGTCCCAGCTACTTGGGAGGCTGAGGTGGATGAATCACTTCAGCCCAAGATTGCACCACTGCACTCCAACCTGGGTGACGGAGTGAGACCCTGCCTCAAAAATAAATAAAAGGTGTTATATTAGTCCAAAATTCTAATCATCTCCTTGAGTCACATTTCCTTATGAATTCCCATGCCTACCAACATCATTAAATGTTTATTTTTCTTGCTAATCTGTCCTTTATCAGTTTAATTTGTAGGCCTCCAAGGAAAAAACCTAAGAGGGTAGAGGAGCCATTTTTCGTCTCTGACAAAATAAAGGGGCTTGATGTTTGAAGCTTACTTTCAAATGATTCAGAGAGAAAGATAACAGAGCAAATGTGGCAAAACATTAACAATTGTTGAATCTGGGCAAAGGCTGTAAGAAAGTTCTTTGTACTCTTCTTGAAACTTTTGTTTGAAATTATTTCAAAATAAAATTATTTTTAAAATAAAAAAAGAGAAATGTCTTCAGAATTGTCAGCATACATTTTTGCCTGAGTTTACTGGTCAGTCAATTTTATGTTTGTCTCTGTTAGATGTTTTAAGATGTCAGGGTTTGACACAAAGGTAATAAAACTATGAACCTAGCCTAAAACAGAATGATCTTTGTTTGTGTAATTCTTTAATACGTAAGACTAATTTAATATTGTTGGTGTAAGGAAAACAACTGTATCTTATAAATTATTGACAAAATACCCATATATTTAAGGTTCTTAGGTGAACAATAGATATTCATAGGCTATAAAAATGGTTAATGGGAAATGAAATGATGACTAGCTTGTCTAATATCTCAGTTTTCATATGTAATCTAGGCAAGCTGTTAAAAATTAAATAAATTAGATAAATGTAAATGGGATGAATACCTATAGCTTTTCATATAATTTAAAATATTAAAGTTATGTTAAATTCAATAATAGATACTAATTAACTGCTTGGGTCATTTCCAAATCAGATAAAAATAACTAAAATGAATTACTGAACATAAATATGTTTGTTCTTGGCTTCTTACATTTTATAAAAAGATTAAATATCATTGTTGGACATTTGGGTTGGTTCCAAGTCTTTGCTATTGTGAATAGTGCTGCAATAAACATACGTGTGCATGTGTCTTTGTAGCAGCATGATTTATAATCCTCTGGGTATATACCCAGTAATGGGACGGCTGGGTCAAATGGTATTTCTAGTTCTAGATCCCTGAGGAATTGCCACACTGATTTCCACAATGGTTGAACTAGTTTACAGTCCCACCAACAGTGTAAAAGCGTTCCTATTTCTCCACATCCTCTCCAGCACCTGTTGTTTCCTGACTTTTTAATGATAGCCATTCTAACTGGTGTGAGATGATATCTCACTGATAACACCAGGGCCTGTTGTAGGGTAGGGGGAGGGTGAAGGGATAGCATTAGGACATATACCTAATGTTAAATGATGAGTTAATGGGTGCAGCACACCAACATGGCACATGTATACATATGTAGCAAACCTGCACGTTGTGCACATGTACTCTAAAACTTAAAGTATAATAAAAAAAGATTATATTTGCATCTATTAATACGCATACAAATTATGCTATGGGAGAACATGTTTTTAAAATTTATGAAATGGTTCTCATCTATAAAATACTACTATGTGACAAATAGTTCTAAATTGCTTGCTAAAAATTAAGGTTCCTAAGTGTTAAAGTTCTAATTAATATATATAACTCTCTATATAAAGTATATCCCAAAAGATGTTTTTGATAACAAACACTATAAGAAGGGCATGAAATATGTTCTTTATTGAAAAAAATAATTATTTTTCAAATCTGGAGGTTATGTAAAAGTTGTTTCAAAATATGGATTTTTTTAAAAAAGAAACAAAATAGGAACCAGTAAGTAGGAAAGATGTGAAGAAAGTTATGGATATAAAGATGTATTTTTTGTGGAAGGTAAAAAAGAAAAGAGAATAAATTTATGATAAATTTTTGTTCTAATGTCAAATGACTGGTTATTTTAAAAAAGAGGAAGTATAGGACAAAGCAGAAAGTCCAAGCATGTTGTTGAGGTCTGAGTGTCATAAAAAGGTTCATAAAGGAAACTTTGTGTAAGGAATTGTGTGTGTGATTAAGTTGGCTATAATTATAAAGGAATTATTTATGTCTTTCTAAAGACAGTTTTGATATTAAAAATACACTAATACAAAAATAAAAATTTGGTGCCTTATGTTAGAACAAGTTTTTTTTAAAGTATTGATGTGCTGTTAGTAAGATTGCAAGAGGTTTTTAAATTCTAAAATGTGTTTTTTTTTTTTGAGATGGAGTCTTACTCACTGCCACCCAGGCTGGAGTGCAGTGGCATAATCTCAGCTCACTGCAACCTCTACCTCCTGGGTTCAAGTGATTCTCCTGCCTCAGCATCCTGAGTAGCTGGGATTACAAGCACCTATCACCACACCCAGCTCATTTTTATATTTTTAATAGAGATGGGTTTCACAATGTTGGCCAGGCTGGTCTTGAACTCCTGACTTCAAGTGATCTGCCTGCCTTGGCCTCCCAAAGTGCTGGGATTACAAGCGTGAGCCACTGTGCCTGGCCACTGAAATGTGTTTCTTTAACAGCCATCTTCTAAACTGCAGTTTCTATTTCTGCCACATTTCCTGAGATCTTATTTGATTTCTCTAGTTTCAGGTTGGAAATGCTATCTTTTCCATTCAGAATGGTAATTTAGTTTTTCAAGGTAAATTTTTTCTTTTAGAGACTTCTCGCATTCGTATCTCAGGGGTTCACCACTTGCTGTACCTTGCTGCACATGATTTGCAGGGCATGCATTATTGCCTTCAGCTCTGCTTTCTCCCCTTAAAAGGCGTATCTTTTTGATTGGCTAGGGTGATAACTCTCACTTTCAACCTTTTTGTCAGTTTTTGTATCCTTTTCTCTGGTTCTAACTCTGCTATTATGGCCTGATGCTACATTTTTTTAAAAAATAGAGTCTCTCTCTGTTGCCCAGGCTAGAGTGCAGCTCACTGTAACCTCAAACTCCTGAGCTCAAGCAATCCTCCCACCTCACCTTCCTCAGTAGCTAGGACTAGAGTGCTTTCCACCATGCCCAACTCATGTTTTAAAAATATGTTGTGCCGGGCGCAGTGGCTCATGCCTGTAATCCCAGCACTTTGGGAGGCCAAGGTGGGCGGATCATGAGGTCAGGAGATCGAGACCATTGTGGCTAACACGGTGAAACCTTGTCTCCACTAAAAATATAAAAAATTAGCCAGGCATGGTGGCGGGCACCTGTAGTCCCAGCTACTCGGGAGGCTGAGGCAGGAGAATGGCGTGAACCTGGGAGTTGGAGCTTGCAGTGAGCTGAGGTTGTGCCACTGCACTCCAGCCTGGGCGACAGAGCAAGACTCCGTCTCAAAAAAACAAAATGTTGTAGAGATGGAGTCTCACTCCGTATTGTCCAGGCTGGTCTCAAACTCCTGGCCTCAAGTGATCCTTCTGCTTTGTCCTCCCAAAACATTGGGATTATAGGCATGAGCCACTGTGCCCAGCCCTGAAATGTTTGTATTGAAGGCCTAGAAAAACAATGTCTTCCTCCCATATAACTTGCTCTGTATTGTTGGCTTTTCTTGCTGCGACTGAATTGTAATAATGAAACTCCCATGTTGTTACTAAGCCATATATTCCCCTACTCAAGGTAAGTTTTCTTATTTACATTCCTGCACCCTAATTACTTAATCACCTTATAAAGGGCCTACCCCTTAATACTATCACATTGGCATTAAGTTTTAATACATGTATTTTGGGAGACACATTCAGACTGTATCACAGACACTTTCTCAAAAATGAGGGAAGTGAGAGTTTCACTTCAAGGAAAATTGGCAATGTTTGTTTCCAATGATAAAATTTGAGCTCTTCAGAAAAAAATTAGAGTTTTGGTAAAACCTGCCACCATAGCCTGATGGCTTCCTAGTACTTAAGGACTTTTTCAGATGAGATCAGTGATAATATTAACAAAGAACATTACTTTCTGATATCATATGATAAAGTATGTCCACACTTGGAGGATTTGTGTAACTCGATAAACCAATTATTTCCTAAATGATCAATCCATGATGTTACAAAATTATGCATGGGTAAAAATTGATTCCAAATACAAGACTAAATTTTCTTCATTTACTTCAACCAAAACAACATGATTTAATAGACTAAATGCAGGAGCAGATCTGATAATTCAGCTATATTTAATTAAGCCAGATTTAAAGAGGTTGGCAAAAATCTCACTAAATTTTTTGGTTTTGAAAAATATAATTATTTTTCATAAAAATGTTATTTATCTTAACATGTAATAGGTATATTACTGGTATTTTCAAACTCATTAATATTTAAAAATTTCTCATTTCTATTTTCTAATAGAATATTTGCAATATTAGATATAACCCACATAAATAAAAGCTCTTTGGGACTCTCAATAATTTTTAAGAATGTAAAAGATTCTTGAGATAAAAAAGATTTGGAACTACTGCTGTAGGGAATAGCCATAGGAGTGGAATTGCTGGGTCATGAGTGTAGATATGTTCAAATTGCTCTTTGAATGTTGATAACTTACATTCCCACTTATAGAATAGGAGGGCTTTATTTTTCCATTTTCTCACCAGAATTTTGTTTGTCCGACTATAAAATGTTTGCCAATTGTATGTGTGTGAAATAATACCTTGTTTTAATATATGTATCCCTGATTGCTAGTGAGGTTAGCATCATTACACATATTTATTGAACTTTTGGTTGTCTTCTTCTATGAATTAACTATTCATATTCTTGCTTATTCACTGTTCCTCACCTTCCATTAGGTTGCCTTTTTTTTTCTTTCTAGAAAAGACTTTCTTAGGAGTTCTTTATATTTTTTTCATTTATAATGATTTGTCAATTATATGTTGCAAATATTTTCTCTCAGATGGCAGCTCGTCTTTTAATTTATTATGTTTTTTTGTTGAACTGACATTTTTATTTCAATATGATCTGATATGAATCTTTTCTTTTTGATTTTATGTTTTTTATCTTGTCTAAGAAATTCTTTTCTACTCCAAGTCCACATATGTTTATTTCTATATTTTCTTCTAAAACTTTTAGGAGTTTTGCTTTTCCCATTTAGATCTGTAATCGTCTTGAATTGAACTTAGTATTTAGTGTGAGCTGTGGATTGACTTGTTATCTTTCCAGTTGTAATCAATTATCCCCGTACCTTTTAGTAACTAGTTTATCCTTCCCTCATTGAGTTGTGCTGCCACCTCTGCAATAATCCGGTTTCTACATAGGCATGTTTCTCTACCTAGGTAGGCTCTTTATTCTTTTCCATAAGATCACTTGTCTGTTCTTACACAAATATCCAAGTTTCCTAATCATTATGATTTTGTAATAATTCTTGATATATGGTAAGGAAGTCTCCCAACTTTGTTAGCCTTCAACACTTTCTTGCCTATTTTAGGCCTTTCAGTTTTCTCCAGAAACAAACGTAAGCATCTTCTATAGTGTTCCATGATAAACCTTGCTTGGGACTTTAATTTTGAATTTATAGATTTATTTGGGGGAAAATAGAAATAACTGATGTCTTTAATCTTGAAATCCTTCAGGTTTTTTTTTTTTTTGAGATGGAATTTCGCTCTGTTGCCCTTGCTGGAGTGCAGTGGTGAGATCTCGGCTCATTGCAACCTCCGCCTCCCAGGTTCAAGCAATTCTCCTGCCTCAGCCTCCCCAGTAGATGAGATTACAGGTGCCCGCCACTACGCCGGGCTAATTTTCGTGTTTTTTAGTAGAGATGGGGTTTCACCATGTTGGCCAAGCTGGCCTTGAACTCCCAACCTCAGGGGATCCAGCCACCTTTGCCTCCCAAAGTGCTGGGATTACTGGTGTGAGCCACCGAGCCTGGCTGATAATCATATCATCTGTGAATAAACTTGATACAGTTTATTGCTTTACTAAAATTCTGCGACCTTTAGTATAATGGTGGATGGAAGTGGTGATAACCACTTCTGTATCATTTTTGATTTTGGTAGAAATGTGTATTAAAGTCTTACCATTTGGTATAATGCTTGTGCAACTTCCCAGTAAAGTGTATCTGCTAGAAAGACAACTTACTTATTTTTAGCTTGCTAAGCATGTTTGTCAACAATTATTGACAATTGGTTGAATTGTGTTACTTTTCTTTGTTTGCATCTATTGAAATGATGAGTTTGAAAAAACTCTTAATATGGTGTATATTTAAAAGTTAATAATTATTTTATATACTGCTGGAATTAATTTTTCTGATATTTTGTTGGGGTTTTTAAGTTTATGCTTACTAAAGTGATTGCTGCATAACTTTCTTTTCTTATACTGACTTACCCAGTTTTGATATTCTGATTTTATTAACTTCATAAAATAAATTGGATAATTTCTCTCTTTTTCTGTTTTCAGAATCTACTGGATGATAAAAATTTTGTTTGTTTCTTTGTTTCTTAAAGGTTAGGGAAATTCTCTTACATTTAGGCTCCAGAATCTTGATTTGAGGAACTTTATATTACCAATGCAATTTCTTCCATGATTATTTGTTTTTTCACCTTTTCCATTCCTTCTGGGGCCAACTTTAGAAATTTAAAATTTTCTAGAAATGTGTCTATTTCTTTTAAGTATCAAATTTATTTCATAATGTTCATAGTGCTCTGTATAATATTTAACATCTACACTGTATTTTTGTCTCCTTTTTGTATTACCTTCATTTTCTATTTTTGATAGACTTGCTAGCAATCTGTCTGCTTATTAGCTTTTCAAAGAATCAGCTTTGGAATTTATGTTATCCTTTGTATATCTTGTTTCTGTTTCTTTAATTGTTACAGTCTTATTATTTTCTAGCTTTTATATCTTTAGGTTTACTTTTCAGTTATTTTTCTAGCTTCTTGGGTTTAGTTTAATCTTTCTGTTTTCTAGAAATGAATTTAATGCTATTGAATTTATTTTTAAATAGTAAATTAGCTTTGTCCATGTTTTAATATGTAGTAATTTTTTTATTAATTCAGACTTTATATAAGAGTTCATTTTAAGTTATACAAACACATACTTTAGTTATGTTTTTGTTACTTTGCAACATTGACTCCTAATTTAATTATATCACTATCAGTGGGGATTATATATATGACTTAAGTTCTTTCAAATCCCGGTATCATGTTAATATTGGTAAATGTTCTACATGTTTATAAAAAGATAATATAGTCTTTGGGTGTAGAAATCTCTTTATAGTTATGAGATCAAGCTCGTTAATTCTGCTGTGCCAAACTTCTTCATTATAACTGGTACTGATTCCCCCCTATGATTATACATTCCTCAGTATTTCCATGTAATTTCACCAATTTTTCTTTATATATTTTAAAGCTATGATAAGTACAATAATTTCATGTTTATTATATTTATGTTGAATTATGTCTTTTGTTATTATACACGATCCCTATGTATTTGTATGAATGCTTTTTGGACTTCAGGTCTATTTGTGTGATATTAACATTGCTCTGTCAACTTTATTTTGTCTAGTATTTGAGGGGTATATATATATTTTTATTATTATACTTTAAGTTCTGGGATACATGTGCAGAATGTGCAGGTTTGTTATATAAGTATACAGGTGCCATGGTGGTTTGCTGCATCCATCAACCCATCATCTAGGTTTTAAGTCCTGCATACCTATTAGGTATTTGTCCTAATGCTCTCCCTCCCGTTGCCTCCCACCCCCAACAGGCCCTGGTGTGTGATGCTCCCCTCCCTGTGTCCCTGTGTTCTCATTGTCCAACTCCCGCTTATGAGTGAGAACATGTAGTGTTTTATAGTCCCTCATTTTTATTTTTCTGTGTGGTTTTGCTCTAGATATATCTCATAGAAGCAGTATATGATCAGAGCTTTAAAAAAATCTATAGAATATCGTCTTTGATTGATGAGCTTAATTCATGTACAACCTTTATGATTACTTGTATATTCAAATTTATTTATACCATCTTATTTTGTGTTTCCTGTTCGCTATCTTTTTTCTTTGCCTCTCTTGTCCTTTTCCTACTTTTTTTGTATTAATACAGTTTTTAATATTTCTTTTGCTTCAGATGATTTGAAAAGTTGCAAAGTACATTTCTGGTGTTTAGTGATTACTCTTAACCTTAGGCTGCGTTATTTTTTATTTCCTTCTGCCAATTACAATAACAGGCTTAACACATGTAGAGTTATTAGTTTTATTTATATGACCACTATTGAATTGAATTATTAACTTTTTAGCAAAGTTTTATACTACGTTTTCAACATTTGCTTTTCTTCTTGCTGAATTCCTTCCTTCCTTCCTTCCTTCCTTCCTTCCTTCCTTCCTTCCTTCCTTCCTTCCTCCTTTCCTTCCCTCCTTTCCTTCCTTTCCTTTCTTTCTTTTCTTTCTTTCCTTTCACAGGGCCTCAAGCAATCCTCCCACCTCAGCCTCCCAAAGTGCTGGAATTACAGGCATGAGCCACTATGCCCAGCTTCTTTCTTTCTTTCTTTTTTTTAAACCAAGTTCTTGGATGGTGCATTGCCCTAGTCTTCATATGTCTAAAAATGTCTTTACGTTGTTTTTACTCTTTTTTGTAATTAATAGTAATTTTCTTATGTTTGTGGAGATGGAGGTCTTACTATTTTGCCTAGGCTGGTTTTGAACTCCTGGCCTCAAGCAATCCTCCTGTTCTGTCCTCTCAAAGTGCTGGGATTACAGGTGTGGGCCACCACACCCAGCTGTCTTTACTTTTAAATGATAATTTGGATGATGTCTTGGTCCATTTGTACTGTTATAATAGAATAGTACAGGGTGGGTAATTTATACAGAACAGAAATTTGTTTCTTACAGTTCTGGAAGCTGGGAATTCCAAGATAAAAGTACCAGCAGGTTCAGTTGCCTGGTGAGGGCTGCATCCTGAGGCGGGGAGAAACAGGGTCTCACAGGGCTAAAGGTGAAAGGGCAAGGGAGTTGAACGTTGCCTGAAGCCTCTTTGATTAGGACCTTAATAACATTCAGGAGGGAAGAATCCTCATGGCCTAATCACCTCTTAAAGGCCCCCCTCTTATTACCATCACAGTGGCAACACCTGGATTTTGGAGGCAACACACCATAGCAGCTGAGTATCAGTTCTCTTGGTTGTCAGTTATTTTTCCCTCAGCATATTGAAGATATTAATCCACTGTCTTTACACTTTTAGAAAAAAATGTTAATTTATTTCTTTAGCCAAGTAACTAAGTTTGACCATTTTGGACACTAAAATAGGTTGGATTTGCAAGGTAAGCCCTGCCGAGGTCCACAGTGTCTCCTCACCACCGTGTCTGTGGCACCTCGTCAATGGAATTTTCCGTGAAGTATCAAGGTGAGTTGTCACAGAAATGTTTGTGACTCAAAGAATTTGTCATGTGTTTGCTGAATATTTCTCAAAATAAGCTTCCATATTAAAATATTGAAAGTATTGCCCATATATGAATTGGATACCTCTACATGTGGATAAGAAGAGGAAATAGAAACTGAAACAAGACATGAAGAAATACCTTTGTTAGCAGAATTGTGTTATAGGGAAAAACACTCAGCTAGGGCTTAGTTACTAACTTCCGACTCTGGTTCTACCTGTGTCGGCCTGGGTACGGCACTGAACATGTCTTTCTCTGTGTCTCTCTGACTTTTCTTCATTCATAAAATGAAAGTGCTGGACCAGATTAGTGGTTTTCAAACTGTGTTCCGTGGAGTCAAGTTGGGTACTGTTGAACTAGTTGGGGCCAAGTGGGTGAGCTCTGGGTCTTCCATTCATTAATTAATTAAGACAAAGTCTCGCTCTGTTGCCCAGGCCGGAGTGCAGGGGTGTTATCTTGGCTCACTGCAACTTTTGCCCCCTGGGTTCAAGTGATTCTCCTGCCTCAGTCTCCTGAGTAGCCGGGATTACAGGCACCAGCCACCACGCCGGGCTAATTTTTGTATTTTTAGTAAAGACAGGGTATCGCCGTGTTGCCCAGGCTGGTTTTAAACTCCTGGCTTCAAGTGATCCGCCCACCTTGGCCTCCCAAAATGCTGGGATTACAGTCATGAGCCTCCACACCCAGCTTGGGCCTTCCGTTCTAGACTGGGCCGTTTTCTTTTTCATTAATGAACCTATCATGGTTTTCTGCATAAGATTTCTTCTGAAAAAACGTATGTTTGTAGCTACAATAATGAAAACACTAAACTATGTAATCTGAAAGCCCAGTTTGAGCACCACGACAGTTGTTAGGCAGGTGCCTAAGCACTCACTAATCATCCATGTTATCAATTACTGCTTGTCTTAGTCAAAGAAAAACTCCAGTTTTTAACTTTAATTCACCTGCAGAGTTTCCAAGCTCTGTAAAGCAATTATTGTGTCAGTATTTCTAGCATTTCACACTCTGCAGCAGGCTCAGCGTGGCAGGCTTCAAGACACTTTGGTCAGGTGTTATTAGAGCTACAGTCACAGCCCTTACTTTCTGGCTCCCACCTCCACACAGAGCTCAGTGGCACCCACTGATTTCAGAAGTCTTTCCTCTTCCAGCACGTTGTCCCCAGGGCCTTGACGTTCTATCCCTTTTTAAAACTATGTGGTCAGAAATAGAGGCACTAAAATATGATCTCAGGGAGACCATGGCTTTTCCTTTCCCTTCATCCCTTTCTTGTCCTTGCCTTTTTTTTTTTTTTTTTGTTAAGACAGTTTTACCTGAATGACTGTTATAGACACTGGGGATTTATCTACATCCATTATGACTCATAGAGTTTAAGCATCCAGTTAAATCTCTCTAGGCTTCAGTTCCTAGGGTTTTCCAAATTTCTGCTGACAACTCTTTCATATACAGACCTTTTTTCTTAAAAAAGGATTCAACTTTTTAATCATTCTTAACACACAGTTTTTAAACACAATGCTTTTTCATACCCAGAAAGCAGATCTTTATTCTATTCTGGATGATTTAACCTGCACCTTCTATTTGTACAACTCACTTGTGAGTTGCTGCCACCTGGACGGAGGAGTTGAACGAGAAGTCCTAATATAAGTTAAGGGGTGCTAGGGAGCTTCTTTTGCTGGTGTGCACATTTAAAATAAAATCTTTCTACTTCTAAGAATTCAGAAACTGTCTAAATACCAAGATTTTATTGATTAGAAACCCTACAAAGTCTATATAGATAGAATCCATGTGTATTATAAATAATGTATTTCTTCGTCATATAAATGGATTGGTATTTATAATCTAGCCATTGAAAATTCCAAATAATAAAATTTCATTTGTGCAACTAACTTTTATTTAAATAAGTAACATGTTATGTAACAGGTATGCCATTTTTCTGGTTTGTTTTATGTTTAAATAGTCAAGTTCTTAACTTTTCTGGGTTAATTCTTTCCTTCCTCACTAATTGATTATGTTCCAATTTGCTCCATTTGTCATTTGTGTGTGCGTGTGTGTGTGCGTTTGTTTGTGTTTTTTTGAGACAGAGCCTTGCTCTGTCGCCCAGGCTGGAGTGTAGTGTGTGATCTCTGCTCGCTGCAACCTTTGCCTCTCGGGTTCAAGTGATTCTCGTGCTACAGCCTCTCCAGTAGCTAGGATTATAAGTGCACACCACCATGTCTGGCTAATTTTTGTATTTTTAGTAGAGATGGGGTTTCACCATGTTGGTCCAGCTGGTCTCGAACTCCTGACCTCAAGTGATCTGTCCACCTCAGCCTCCCAAAGTGCTGGGATTACAGGCATGAGTCACCGTACCCAGCCCATTTGTGGTTTTTATATTGTCTCTTACTATGGGATATCTTGAATTTAGGTGACTTTCTTAAAACTTACTTTATCATAATCTGATGCTGGGATAAGCTATCTGTCTTGTCAGATCCAAGATGTCACTGCAGTCCATCAGGAATGCAATGCAATAAAAAGGTGCAGTTTCTTAAATGCAATCAAGGAACATTCCTCATGTTGTTTGCAGAAGCAAAGAAATACAGGAGAAAAGCAAGTAGACCCTCTAAATGTAGTCTAATTATGCCTTCCTATTAGCGTTATTGCTGTGGTCTAGCCTACATACACAGCTTGTTTTTTTTTGTTTGGGTCTCTATTTTGGAAATTCTTTTTAAATAATGCTTAATTTTAGAGAGAGTATAGAACTAGCAGCAGGTGGTAAAAATGTATATTTGGTTTTTTACATGAAAAAGGAAAGAATAACAGATCAGATTTTGGATTATAATTTTAAACTTGAATTTTAGTTTAAGTCTAAGTTGATAACCCTCCCCAAAGGTGGCAGCTAGAATCATTAATAGCATAAGTACTATTCAAGTACTAGTGTAAAGTCAGTTCTTTAGTTATCAGTGTAAACTCGTATGTTGTCATGTCCTTAAACCAGTTAACCAAGGAATGTAAATTAATTTTGATATTATTCAAATCAGAACCTAAATTTGGAGAAACCCCAAATATGCTGTAAATACTTTCTGCCCACATATGTTTTGGGGAACACTCATGCTTCTGCTGGCCTCATTTGTCCTAACTGTGGGGAAATGGGTCTCCTGCAAATGGGCCTTTGGGAAGGCAATTAGTTAATACACCTCAAAAATCCTTGAAATTCATATATTTTGAACTACTTCATGGAATTTATCAAAAGGCATTGCACAATATTTATGTTTAAGAATGTCAGTACAGAGTCATTTAACATAGCAATAAAATAGAAATAAATTGAAAAAGTACCCTCTGCTCAAAAAAATAAGATAATGATGAAAGAAATTTAGAATAGTATCATGGAATAATATGTCTCCATTAAAATCCTGATACTTATATAGTATTAATTAAAAGTAGTGGAAGTCTAAGTTGTACAGAATGTGATCCCTATGAGGAAAAAAAACACCATCTCTCTCTCTGTGTGTGCATGGGAAGAAGACTGGAATAACAGTAGTTCCTTAGGGTGACAGGATTTATTGAAAAAAAATATTGAGCATGAGGAGCAGTACAGTGTAATGATAAAGAGCATGGAGTTTGCAGCCAAACTGTGTGGCTTCAACTCCAGGCTCCACCATTCATTATGAATAAGACCTTGGGCAAATTATTTAATTCTCTATGCCTCAGTTTTCTCACCTGTAAGATGGGAATTAATGTCATTTACACTATGGGGTTGTTTTGAGGGTTAAGTGAGTTACTGTGTTTGAAGTCTTTAAAATCTGCTTGGTGCGTAAGAAATGCTACGTAAATTTTATCACTATTATTATTTTTATGTGTTCAGCATGGTGCTAAGTGCTGGGTATACATTGATAATGGAAAAGGCAAGGCCTCGTCTGCAGAAAACTCATAGTCTGGAGGGGGAGGCAAATATTCCCCAAATAATCACATAGATCAATAATAAGAAAGCATGATCAGCGCTGTAAAGAAAAACAATACAGTGTTTTTAGACAGAATAATTGGGGGAGAACCTAGTTAGACTGTAGAGTCAAAGCATGCCTCCAGGCAGAAGTGGCATTCAGTCTAGGATTTGAAATATGAATCACGTTGGATGTGGAGAGGAGCAGCACGTCTGTGAAAGCCCTGAGAAGCTAAGAGCTGGGTGCAGGCGAGGTGGAGTGGGGCTAGGGTGCTGGAGTCCAGACAGCCAAGGGCTCAGAGAAAGGGGAACTGTAGGACAGACCTGAGGGAAGGGCGGGGGTGTCTGGTGGCATTTATCCCAGGGCCACGAGGAGCCTCTGGAGGGATCTCAGCGAGGGAGGGATGTGGCCTGATTTCCTTTTGAGGATCACTCCAGTTCTGGAGTGCATGTGGCCTTGGAGATGAGGGTGAGGGGATGTGGAGTTGGAAGGAGGCATTGGGCTGGGAAGGGCGGGAGGTAGAGGCAGTGGAGGTGAGGTGGCTCAGGGTGGTGACAGTGGTGATGCCAGAAGAGAACAGATGCCAGACATTTCGCAGGAAGAAGCAGTAAGACTTGGAGATGTGATATCAGGGGGAGGAGAGGGCTCAGGCTGGTGTCCACGCTTTTCTCTTGAGTCGGTGGGTAGCTGGAGGCCCTATTCATGGGCCTTGGGAGGAGAGGAGTGGCTCAGGAGGCACATTTTCTCTCCTTCATTTGTCTGTTATATTCCATATTTTCTTCAATAAACAAGACAGTATTTAGTTTTAAAAGTATTTAGATGTAGGCCAACTTAAAATTATTTGCTGACAAAAGTACAGGTAACAGAACAGGAAACAGAAAACGCAGCAATGAAAGAAGTATCAAAGAATGCATGTAATTTGCTGGGATTGCACTTTTTGGTGTTTATGGAATAGACTATTTTTTGAAAAAAAAATCAGATCATATAATGTAGTCTGATGGGTAGACTGTTTTTAAATCCCTGTAAAATATATCAAGGACATTTTCTCACATCACTATTATCCTTAAAAATGTATTTAAAATGTTTGTGATTGTTACATAATATTTTTGCATATTTACAGGATAGAAGTGATATTTTGATACATGCATACAATGTGTAATGACCAAATAAGGGTATTGAAAATATCCATAACCTCAAACATTTATTATTTATTTGTGTTGGAAACTTTTCAAATCTTCTAGCTACGATGAAGTATACAATACGTTGTTGTCATCTGTAGTCACTATTGTGCTACTGAACACTAGAACTTACTCCTACTGTCTAACTGTATGCTTGTACCCATTAAGCAACCCCTCTTCAACCCTTCCCCACAGCATTTTCTAGCCTCTGGTATCTGTCTTTGGACTCTCTACTCCAAAAGATACACTTTTTTAGCTCCCATATATGAATGAGAATGTGTGACGTTTGTTTTTTGGTGCCTGGCTTATTTCACTTAACATAATGACCTCCAATTCCATCCATGTTGCAGGAAATGACAGGATTTCATTTTTTTAATGGTTGAATAATATTTCATTGTCTATATAGACCCCTTTTGTTTATCCATTCTTCTATTTATGAACACTTGGTTTATTCCATATCTCGGCTATGGTGAATAATGCTGCAATAAACACAGGGCTGCAAGTACCATTTTGATATACTGATTTTCTTTCCTTTGGATAAATACCCAGTAGTGGGATTGTTAGACTGTATGGTATTTCTATTTTTAGTTTGTGGAGAAATCTCCATATTACTTTCCATAATGGCGGTACTAATTTATATTCGCACCAACAGTGTATGAGTTCTCTTTTCTCTGCATCCTCACTAGCATTTATTATTTTTTGTCTCTTTGATACTAGACATTCTAACTGGAATGAGATGATATTTCATTGTGGGTTTGATTTGTATTTCCCTGATGATTAGTGATGCTGAGCATTTTCCTATATACCTGTTGGCCATTTTTATGTCTTGTTTTGAGAAATGTCTATTCATGTCCTTTGCCCACTTTTTAATGGGATTGCTTGTTTATTTTACTGTTAACTTGTTTGAGTTCCTTGTATATTCTGGATATTAGGCCCTTGTTGGGTGAATAGTTTGCAAATATTTTCTCCTATTCTGTAGGTTGTCTCTTCATTCTGTGGATTGCTTCCTTTGCTGTGCAGAAGCTTTTTAGTTTAATATAGTCCCATTTGTCTATTTTTGTTTTTGTTGTCTGTGTTTTTGAGGTTTTAGTCAAAAAATCTTTGCCTAGGCCAAGGTCCTGAAGACTTTCCCCTGTTCTCTCCTACTAGTTTTATAGTTTTAGGTCTTAACATTTAAGTCTTTGAATCCGTTTTGCATTGATTTTTATATATGGTCAGAGATAGGGGTTTAGTTTTATTCTTCTGCATATGGATATCCAGTTTTCCCAGCACCATTTGTTAAAGAGGGTACCCTTTCCCCAGTGTATGTTCTTGGCACCTTTGTCGATGATCAGTTGGCTGTAAATACATGGATTTACTTCTGGGTTCTCTGTTCCATTTCATTGGTCTACATGGTCTTATACCAATACCATTCTATTTTGGTGTAAAACATAGTTTTAATAGCTGTATAGTATCTTGTTTTGTGGATATGCAATATTTTATTTAATTAATTATTAGTCACTTAGATTATTTTCATTTTCCCTCTATTATAGAGACCAGTGACTTCTATTAGAGTTTTTTCTTTGAATACATAAATAATAACTTACTTAAGGTGGATTCTTGGAAATGGAATTGTTCCTCTGACAGTTCTTAGTATTTTTTTTGTTCCTGCTACCTCTTGGCCTATTCTTTAACTTCTTTGAGGGACACTTTGCTTTGTGTTACCTTCCCTTCCTCCTTTCTTTCTTTCTTTTTTTTTTCTTTCTTTCTCCTTTTCTTTTTTCTTCTCATTTTTCTTAACCTGTCGATTCTTAGGCCATTGGGGAGTTTAATCCATTTAAATTATTATTGTATGTAATGCATTTGGTTTCCTATTATGCTTCTTTGACTTTTATATTTTGGACACAGGCTATATTTTCTTTCTTCCAAAGTTTGTGAGTGTTCCTGTTTTTCCAGCCTGGCATCATGCTATGCATGCAGCAAACATCATGGAAAAACAAATGCGTTCTGTTGTTCATGATTCTACTAGTATTTGCTGTTTTCATTCAGTTTTTCAGAAGCATTATCCAGCAGGTTTCTGTAAATATGATGGTCAATGCTGAAATATCGTCTTTTCTCTTACCTCTATTAGCTTTTGTTCCATTTATTTTATTATACTGTAAACATTAAGATTCCTCTTACTGGTATTATTCTCTACTGTACATAGAAGACTGTTTTATTTGTACTCTGTTAGTGCAAAAATAATTTTCTAAAATTTTTCATGAGCCTGCAATAGATCATTTGCAAAGTATTGCTCTTCTGCTGAGTGTCTCGGGTGTGGGTCCTTCTCCTTTGTTCTGCATGTTGATGTTTTTCCCTCTTTATTCATCCCCAGACTGTGTCCAGACCCTGTTTTTGTCCACAGATAGGGCCTGGGTGGTCCTTCATCTCTTCTCTGCTTTCATGAGATATTTAATATTTGAATCCTCCTTTCAGGACTGCAGCAAGGGGATGCCTGTGCACGTCCCTGTCTGATGTATATGGACAGCAGTCTTCTGCCCAGGCACCTCTGCTCTACACAGGGCGATTGCTCTCCTCCATTTTATTCCTGCTCTTAGGTATACCAAAAAAACCTAGCAGATAACAGCAGTAATTGTCAGTGTGCACAGTCAAGCCATATTTCGTTATATGCCCTTACCTATAGGATTTGACAGTTGATATATCACCTACCAGACAACAGTGTATCACAGTATACTCCCTTCTACTCAGTGGTTTTCTGTGAATATCAGTAATTGATTATAGGATCACAGAAAGAATGGAGTGTGTGTGTGTGTATGAGTGTGTGTGTGTGTGTGTGTGGTGTATAAGATGGTGGGGTGGGGGAAGAAAGAGCGGGAAAGAGAGGTGCTGTGGTTCAACCACCTTCAAAGGTATCAGTGTGAATTACTAGAGTTTAGAAACCTGGGACAGTGAGATAATGGGGGAAAGGAAGGACCATTTACCATATAAAAATCTGTTACCTCTCTAGCCACATCCATAGCATATCACAGCAACAAATATTTACTTTAAATTTATTCAATTTTTTTCATTAAGAAAGGTTTAATTATATTTTATTTAATCTTTAATTAGCAGGCAAATTTAAGGTTCATTTTGGAAGGATCTCTTGAACAGTGTTAAACTGAAGTACTTTAGCATTTAATGAGTTAGTTCTCAGGTCTCCTTAATGACTAATTTCTCAGTCTTCTGATGGCTGAGATTGAAGGGCATTACAATGATTTCTTTCTTAGGCTTTCTGCACCATTGTTCCTTTGCCAGAACGTGAATAATTGTTTGGATGCTAGGGTGTATGGTTTTGAGGACCAAGTTTAGATGTCCACTGGCAAGAAGAGCCATTCCATAAAGCACCTCATCCGTAAGACATCACCGTAGATATCTTAGGTGCTTCCTTTAAACATAATGTGTTAGTTTCTGTGGCTGCTGTAAAAGAAGACCACAGATTGGGTGGCCTAAAAGAAGAGAAGTTTATTCTTTCACAGTTCTAGAGGCCAGAAGTCTGAAATCGAGGTGTTGGCAGGGCCACACTCGCCCCAGGAGCCTGAAGGGAGAATCAACTCTTGGCCTCATCTAGCATCTGTGGCTGCTGACATGCCTTGGCTTGGGGCTGCAGCCCTCCCACCGGTGCTCCATGATCACACAGGCTCTGCGTTTCCTGTCTCTGGGTAATCTCCCTCTGCCTCACTCTCCTAAGATGTCTGTTACTGGATTTCGGGTCCACTCAGATTACACAGGATGATATTGTAAGATCTGTTACTTAATTATACCTGCAAAGACTCTTTTTCCAAATAAGGTCATATCTATAGTTTCCAAATATTAGGATGTGGGTATATATTTTTTGAGGATACCATTTCATGCACTACTTACAATTTTTGAAGACATTTTATGAAGAACAATTAACTTTGTATAATGAAATCCCATAATAGTCTTTTATTGAGCAATTTTTTTTTTTTTTTTTTTTTTAAGATGGAGTCTTGCTCTTGTCACCCAGGCTGGAGTGCAATGGCATGATCTCGGCTCACTACAACCTCTGCCTCCTGGGTTCAAGTGATTCTCCTGCTTCAGCCTCCTGGGTAGTTGGGATTACAGGTGCCCACCACCACGCCCAGCTAATTTTTATATTTTTAGTGGAGATGGGATTTCGCCATGTTGGCCAGGCTCTTCTCAAACTCTTGACCTCGTGATCTGCCAGCCTTGGCCTCCCAAAGTGCTGGGATTAAGGTGTAAGCCATTGCGCCTGGTCTGAGCAAATTTTAAAGCAAAACCAAGGCTTGGGTGTTCGTGAGAATGGAGATAAAGATTATATGTAAATTGACTTTTTTTTTTTTTGCCAATGTTTAAATAAAGCCAGCAAGAATTTTGATCCACTAATCCCTTGTGACAGTGAATGAGTTAGTTATTAATTATTTTTTTTCCAGCCTCTTCTTCAGCAGGGGTGCCTGGCTAAAATGCAGGCAGCAAGACAGCATGGGGCTGCAAACTTTGACAGTCTGTCCCTTGAGTGAGAGCTCCTTATATGTGTAGGAGGAGATGAAATTGCAAGGCATTGGCCATGGAGAAAAGGCGATGTCTCTATTTTTGACAGGAGAAGTTAAAAGCAGAGGCGATGGAAGCCATGGGGCCAGAGCTAGACTTCTAAGGATGTCAGAAATACGGAGAGATGACAGGGAGGTGGCTAGAAAGAAAAGAGGTTCTTAAAGATCTTAAGATCCTACTTAGATGGCCATCCCAGGTAGCTCAGTGAGGGAAGTTGACAAGTCAGGAATATTTCATATTTCTTGGCATCTCTGTCCCCCAAGCCCTAGGAGGCAGGGTATAGGTGGTGCTCAAGCAAAAGAACCTGCATTTGAAAGTACCCTTCTCTAAGGACCTCACAGTAATTGTTGATTTTTAAAAGCATTTATCTTGCAGAGTTAGCTATTGTTTTATTTTCATCTTATGAGACCTCAGCTCACATATACCAGGATGACATAGGAAATTAATTTGAAAGTCTCCTGGCTTGAAGGGGGATATTTTTCACCATCACATGGTCTGATCCATCTCAGCGACCGTGACTCTCGCCCTTGGGGTTCCTGAAAGTCGGGCTCACTGAAGGTCAGCCCCAGAAATGAGAGCTGCATGGAACAAGACCTAACATATTTAGACCAGAAAAGGTGCCTTATTTTTTTTAAACTTGCACAACCCACATTGTCCTCCTTGGTTGCTATTAAAGAAGAGGAGAGGCAGAACCCCACATTTCTTAGGCACTTCCTATGTGCCAGTCACTTTGCCTACTTGATCTCACTTACTCTTCTCAAGTGATAAAAATATTATGACTGCAGTTTTGAGAAGGAAAGAAAAGTTCCTGAGAGGTCAAGTCACATGACTGAGGTCCCCCAGTGAGGGCTGAGACTGGGGTTTGAGGCTGAGGCAGGGGGCACTTCCTCCTTCCTCTCCACGTGTGTCTCCATGGCCTGCTGGCTTTACTTTTCCCCTTTAGCTTCTTTCACCCACCCCGCTACTGACTCTGCTCCAGCCACACTGGTTGTTTTTGTCTGTTTCTTGAACCTACCAGGCTAGTTCCAGTCTTCATTTCCCTGCTGTCCTTCTTTCTGGAATGTTTTCTTCCTTCAATCGTGGCTGCTGCTTCTTTTTTTTTTTTTTTTTTCTCATTTTCTGGCTCTCAGTCCAATGTCATCTACTCAGTGGATCCTTCCCTGACCACCCTGTCTGAAGCTGCCATCACCTTCAGTTATCTCGCCCCATTTCATTTCTTCACAGCTCAAAACACTTGTCTGGGGTCTGTTCACCCACTAGAATATAAACCCCATAACAGCCTCCCTTGTTCACTATGGCATTTCCTGGCCTGGCTTGTGGCAAGCCCTCGTTATGTATTTGTTGAAGGAACGAACGAACAAATCGATGAATGAATATATTACCTTCCCAGTGATATTTGCTAGACATTTTGGCACTATTTCCCTCTGTGGTCAACGTAGGCCAATTTTAAGTTGAATTGTGAGGCTGTTTTTTGGACCTGACAAGTTGTCTCAGACCATAGCCTATGCAGTGTCAAGGCAAAACAGAAGAATAAGTATATTAAATTAAAAAAAGTGAGATTGGACGATATAGATAACCAATCCTTGGTTTTTGGATTTTTTTTTTCTGTCTGAATTGGTGCACCCTTTAGCACTAGGCTAAAGAAACCACACAGAATACAGAGACCTGTCTCAGGTAATAGAGGTGTGAGAGAGAATAATCTGTTGGTCTTAGTTGACTGTTAGCTCAGCAGCAATTAACCGTGGAACCCAGGCGTTGGTATTAAGGGTTATAACCCATTCATGACTCTCAGCATGAAAGTGAGAGAAATGTCCAAAACTGAGCTCATTATCTTGCCCCTGAAAGTGTTTCTTGTCCAATATTCCCAATCTTAGCGATGGCACCTGACTAGTATTTTGCCTAAGCCATATTCTATGAGAGGTGGGTCATGTTAGATTCCTCCCTTTCCCTTCAAATAGAAAAGTATTGCAGTGCTGTTGAGGCCACTTCTCTGCTTATCTTTTCAGCTCTATCTCTTGTTAGAAACCACATTATCCTCCTCCCACCTGTCAGTCTCATGGTCGCACTAAACAACGTTGCAGATTTCATAGTGCATTGCACTATTTCAGAATTCTATGCCTTTGCTTATGCTGCACTGAGAATAACGTCTTCTCTTTCTGTCTGCCCCTCAACACACTCACAGTTTTCCATACTCAAATCAAGTGTCATCTTCCCGTTGAAAACTTTCCTGTTTCTTTTCACTGATAGAATTAGCCACTCTTATCTATGGGTATCTAGTACACCATATACACACTTAATCCATCCGTTTCTGAAGTGCTTAGCATAGCACCTTATTTGAAGTACCCCATGCCTGCCTACTAAATGAAAATTTCGATAGATAGGAGGTTGAGGCAGTTGGCTTTCTTTGCCCTGTAACTAAATCTATAGTGTGGTGAGGTGATTCACACGGCAACGCCTAAGTCTGTGTAGTTGAGAGGTGGAAAAGCCTGGGATTTAGAAATTCACGATGGGTGCTCTACACGGTGTGTCATGGATAATCTTTACATGAATAATTGACAGTTGACTGTGGCATCATCAATTAGTAATGGAGGTCAGTCTTGTTTCATTAGAATGTAACTTCCTGGAGGTACAGCTTTTGCTCATTTATGTCTGAAATTTTTTAAAAGTACAGTGTCAGAAATAGTGTGGGTGCTCAAAAAGTTGAAAATAAATTAATCAAGTATATCAGGTTCCAGAGTGACCAAAGGAGAGGCTGATATTCAGGAAACCCATTTGCTCTCATTAATAAAACAATCTTATCCATATTAAAGTAACAGTAGATGAGGATAGGAAAAGGATCTATTAGTGTGGTCCAGCTGCGGACCTCTAAGATCATTCCTTCCTTCACGGAGCTCATGAATAATAAAATAAATCGGTGTGACACCAGGGAATAAGCTGTAAAGTGTCACAAAATGCCAGGAACAAAATCCATCCAAAGTGCTCTTTTTCTTCCTGAGGAAAAACCTAAAAGAACTTTTCTGATTACCTGACAGTCCATTTAATCCCCAGGAAACATTCCTTTGTTATAGTTTCAAGGAGAATTACTTGAAATAATCCTTTGTACAATGTGCCTGGTTCTATTTTAGTTTTAAATCGTGTCCCCTTTCTTTTTGAATTTGTTAAAAAAAAAAAAGACATCTAATCAATGCCCAAGTGGAAGTGGTATGGCCAAGTCTGAGTTTCTGTCTCTCCAGGATGAAGTTACCTTTTGTGTAGAGGCCCTTTTAAGAGAGACTTAAAAGACTTCAGGAGCTGAGAAAGAATAAAAAAAAATCCTGAATGTTATAATTAAACTGTACGGACTTAACCATCTCTCTTGAATATTATTGAAGAGGAGCATGCTTTTGACCAACTCCATGAACGGATGCTCACGGTGACCCAGATTTTAGGGTACATGGGCATTTCTCAGATAAATGCCTATGAGAATTCAGAGCACCTGGTCAAGGGAGGAGACACAGCCCTACCAGCGGTCAGGTTTGGTCAACTCCTTATTAGTTGAAAAGTGGTGATAAAGAAGAAAAGGAAAGGGAAGGAAAAAAGTCCAATATCCTTTATGCCATTTAGACTTTCCCACATTTTGGCTTGGAAATACATCAAAGCAACACTAATAAAGAGAGAAAAAATTCAGGGGGATTTTAATCGAGAAAATAAGACATACTTAATTTTACATGTATGGACTCTGTCTAGGAGATAAAGATAAGTGCCTTTAGGGTGAGCTTGCTGGTGGCCACCCCTTCCCCATTCTGGAGTATCATTGATAGGGATTTTTTCATCATAAAATCATCAGCCAGGGTTCCTGTAGAAGTTGTGGTGTGCTTTTCTGACTTAAATATTTTCTTACCTCCTTCAGATTTTTCTTTTCTCTTTCCACTCTCCGAGATGGGTAAGGAGGTGGGAGTGAGAAACAAATGTAATTCCTGATGCAGTTGTAATGTTTCCCGAACTCATTCCTCCCTATGGCTCAGTCCAAAATCCAAGTGCAACACGAATTAATAGTGAACATGGATGCAATAATTCAGTTCATTGCTGAGGCACTTTTTTTTTGTCTTTCAAAAATATGTTGCTTTTTTTCTTCTAGAGACAGAATTTCTGTTTGACTTACATAATAACGTAAGATTAAACCACAGAGTATTTTTTTTTTTAAGAACGAAAACTGTTCTAGTAATTTTGGGCTAGCTAGTTGCAAGGAAGATTCATGAAAACTTAAGATGGCAGCTTTGTTCACTCAACTGTTTAAGGGATTTCAAATTTTTCTTAGAACTTTTTTCCCCCTTTTACTTTAATTTAGAGAAGAATGGTAGATTCCATGACTACGTTTTAAAACAAACGTTTAGATAAAAATAATATCCAATTTGGCCTTAACTAGAGCATGGCAGAAATAACAAAAGGCAGTTAATGTGGTATAAACTAAATGCTTGTGTCAAGTGGCTGGCACATTATCTTCGTGTCTTTAACAAGGACGACTTCACTTGCAGAAATGGCTCTTGACAAAGTTAAGTGGTCCTATATATTGTTTGGGAAATTGCCCTTATTTTGTGTGATTCTTGTTCCAGTAATGGAACCCATGAGCAGTAGATAATTGTAGGAGCCTCATCTATCAAATAATATTAGAAGTCAACAGCTATAATCTGAGCCACTTGCTTTACACAGCTTTTCTCTGTATTTTCTGTTCAAACTGTCAGTTGTTACCTATAAGTGTCCCCATTCCCTGTGGCTGATAGAAGCAAAAAGATTTAAGTAAATCAGGAGGTGAGCAGTGTGCAGGCTTGGGCACAGACCTCATAGCCAGCACACCACAGCAGATGATAACAGCTCCCTGAATAGGGAAAATCATGGTTCTTTGTACTGCATTCTATGTTACTATTACTGGTGCAGAGGCTGGGTGAAAGGGTGTTTTTAGAGATACTCTGGGCAGTTAAAAACTGAGTTTAAGAGGGTCAGAAATAAACCTCTCATTACTGGCGTAAACACGCGGAGCATTTCAGCATTCTGACCTACTTTGGCTTGTCTTGCATGCCCCTGCATTAAAAGCAAAGTTGTCCAAAAATAGGGTTGTGCAAGCTTGGTGGTCGGTACTTAGGTATTTACTAGCTCTCATAAACTTATTTGTAGGAATAAAATATTTCATAATAAAAAGGAGAATGTTAGTTTTGTTGGAATAGTTATGATATGTATCTTTGGGTTGCTTTCTCTATCAAAGAAAAATCGGAAAAATACAAAAAGCAATAATGTAAAAACAGGAAAGCACCTCAGCTGATGGTAGATAGTTTTTATGCATAGAAGCATTATATCTAGATCACATAGTTATATAAATATATAAATTATATATGTATCTATACATATTTATAATAAATTATACATATTATGTGTATAAATTATAGGATCATGCTGTGAAGTATCCTGCTTTTCTCCAGTTAACATATGTTAAACATATTTCTATGTTCATAAATATCCATTTACTATACCATTTGATGGCTGCATTATATTCCATTCCTTGCATTCCCTATTGGTGGATATTTAGAGTACTTTCAAATTGTCACCATATAAACACAGCTGCGACGAATATCCTTGTAGCTAAGACCTTATCAGCATTCATGGTACCGTCTTTAAAATTATTAGAAGGATTAATGGTTTAAAGGGTTTGTGCAAAAGAGGGCAAACCAATTTCTGCTGTTACAAGGAGTATGTGAAAGATTCAGAATTGCTTTCTTCCCTTGGCATCAACTATGTCCAAATGCTTGTTAGATATTTATAGCCATGGAGAGATGGTTGAGGGAGGCATGGGGGGTGGGTGTTGCCAGTTGTTGAGCACCTGTGGATGGTGGCGGCCTGGGACAGCTTCAGCAGGAAAGAGGGGGTATTCTGAGCAGGGGGCATTTCCTGTGGTCAGGAAACTGCACAGTCTCAGGCACAACGGTGGATACAAAGGCACAGAAATAAGCAGCCTGGCTGACTGTAGCCCGGCAAAGGTGGCTGTGTGGCAGGTGGGATTGGCTTTGTCTTTCCCAATGATCTCTCTTTTCTTTGAACTTCTACAGAATTTATATTATATCATATACTTTAACACAGCAAAACTATTCTCTCACAGTGCTCGGCCATTGCATATTTGTTGGTGTTGCTTTCCCCATGGGATTATGGATTCTTCAGGGGTAAGGAACACCACAGTAAGTGCCCAGAGGACCCAGTGTGGTCAGGGAAGAGACAGGGTGATTAGCAGAGGTTGGAAAACTCACTTCCTGGGCTCAGCTGCCTTTCCCTCTTTTTGAACACCAACAGTTTTGCTCATGAGATTTTTTTCTTTTATCCATGACTTTGTTTAGGAGAGACATCTGGGGTTATTAAACATCACTTGCACTTCCACTTTTTTTTTTTTTTTTGAGATGGAGTCTCGCTCTGTTGCCCAGGCTGGAGTGCAGCAGTGCGATCTCAGCTCACTGCGATCTTAGCTCACTGCAACCGCTGCCTCCCGGGTTCAAGCGATTTTCCTGCGTCAGCCTCCCAAGTAGCTGGGATTACAGGCACCCACCACCACGCCCAGCTAATTTTGGTATTTTCAGTAGAGACGGGGTTTCACCATCTTGGCCAGGCTGGTCTTCAACTTCTGACCTCGTGATCTACCCTCCTCGGCCTCCCAAAGTGCTGGGATTACAGGCATAAGCCACCGCGCCCGGCTACTTCCACATTTTTTAAACCACTGATTTAAAGATTCAACCCCAATGATCAAACCAGTGCTTCTGTTTTCTATTTTTAGTGATACAGTTTTTGGGCATTTCAGTGACCATCAGTTTCTCAACTTGACTATTGTTCCTCCCAATCAGAAAGTGTTCTGGGGCTGTTGTCATTGTAGGCCATGGCTGCTCAGAAAATAGAAATATAAATTGGCATCTTTTTGTAGCCTTTTTCTAGTGGGGTAGTAGATAATAATTTATTCTCAAGAGCTGGTGCTTCTATGGCTTCTTGTGCTGGGCTGTACCAAATGAAGCATGAGGTCAGCTGAAAAGGCCACGAATGGCTCTTCGTGGGGCTCAATGGAAAGGCATTTAATTCAACTGGAATTTCCCATACCAGGGACTCTGGGCCCAGCAACAGCTGTGCTTTTAAGGCTTTGATTGCTGCAGAATCACCTTCCCAGCTAATGGAGAGTCTGCGTTTCTATTTCTGTTGTTCAATAATGGGCACAGGGCTAGAGCCATGGATGCTTTTCCATCCAGAGCCGATATTTCAGCCTCGATGCCCTGGGACATAGCCATTTGCATTTCTACATTTTGAAAAATGTTCTCATATGGTATTTCAGCAAAATATTTATATAGTTCAATAGTTGTTCAAGACACCAATGAAGAAAGAAAGGCAATAATTTTTACAGTTGTGTGATAAAAATTACCAATTGCTGTTAGAGATGTGCCATGTGACTCTCCTCTAATGTATGCTGCCTACCAAAAAAAATAGTGAGTAGAAATACAAAATGATGAAGCTGTGTTTGAAGTTTCAGCAATTCTAATGGAAAATGGGATGTACTCCTGAGATGCAAAGCTGTGGATAGCAGACATGATACTTGGAAGGATCTTCCGATACTTAGAGTTGTTTTAAGATTAAATGGAAAATCAAAGCTAGGATTATACGAATACTTCTTTACCTGGATAATTATAAAGTAAGGTAAGGTGAGCACTAATCTGTGCATACAAGTGTCACTGCTAGTGCATTGTTCTCCAGAATTAATTTAAATTGCTGCAGAGCAAGTTGACCATTTGCTTAACTGCTATAAATTTGAACATTATAATTTTCACAGTTAATAAATAATTATGAAGGACTGACTTTGTTTTGAAATGCGTATGTTAATTTACTGGCCCATAATTTACTAGTCCCTAAACAAGTCTGCTCTAAGGATAAACAAAATCATACATCTATTGATGATAAGGAGTTTATTCAGGAAATGCTATGTACCCAGGCCTCCAGCCGGTATTATTACATTTCTACAATAATACTGCAAGGTACTTTGAATTAATTTCAAGGTACAGTTGAATAAATAAAGGCCCAGAGAGGTTAAGTGATAAAGATAATAAGTGGTTAAGGTGTAAATCAACACAGGTCATCATGATCCCCAAGGCCCAACCACTCTGTTACACTGACTACTTTACTAGAATGCTTTATATTTCTGAGACAGACCTGTAGGGTTTAAAAATGACTATGTTGATCACAAGATAGCAATATTTAATTCTGTTCAATTCCATTCCTTTAAAGGAAAAAAACACTCACCCATGTGAAGCCGATTGCTTTGCCTTCTGTATATCTGTTTTGTGTGTGAAGGTTTATAGCTATGTATTAACTTTCTTCATTATCTAAGTTTATGCACCTAATGATTCTTATTAGTACACTTAGTGACCTTCTCTAAAAATTTTGCAGTAAGAATACACCTCAAACAACTCATCTAAGTAGCTTTTAGTTGGTAAAATGCCTTCAGTGGCCAAGCTAAAGCCATATATACTCATTTATGTGAATGCTATTCTTGCAATTACTGTTGGAGTGACAGTTTCTCTGAGGTATTTGAATGATGCAACTTGTTCAAGTTTAATGCTATCTATTATGAACTCTGCTGCATGCTGTTAATAGCTGGAAGGCATTGATTTTGTTTTCTGCTCTCTTATCTCAAGCCCATACATTTTGCTTGCATTATTGACTGTTCTGATCATTTCATGCACCATCTCTTTAGAAGATGTATAAATCAATGTCAGCCATGAAACTTAAGTTGTTTATTAGGCTGCCATGTAGGTTTACACCTTCATGAAAATCATCTAATGTGGTCGGTGTCAGATGTTTCAAACAATTGTTGACCAGGTCTGATGAAAGAGGACAGCTTTGGAACAAGTCACCACTGGAGTAGGAAAGTTCATTCAATTATTTATTTGGGTCACATGTTATACTTGACTGGATGCACTTTTTAATGATGTTAATTAACTTCTTCAGGGTGTTAAATTAGTTTAGAACTACTATGATTATAGCATGACATAAATTGGACTCCCTATTCTAAGAGATGCATTTGAGTTTTGCACACCAAAAGGATATTTTGTACTGAATTAGTGCAAATGAATCTGCATTGCTTATATTTGAGCATACTTGATAGAGGACCCATGCAGACTTCAGATCAATTTCACACTTGAATCACAGAGTCAAAAAACAAGTGCAGGAGCCTGAAAGCCTGTCCATCATTTGATACAATTACCAAGTTCTTTATCCAGTATTCAAAGAGTATCAGATTGCACCTCTAATCCAATAAAAAGTGTTTTTCATAATTAAGGCAATTATGAAATGTCCTGCAAAATCCATTCTTAAGGTTCAGCTTCTAAACGCTTCCTGTGCATAAAGCAAATTTTGCATTAGTTTAGACTTTATTTTTTCCCTAATTTTTATAACGTTTTTGATTCATCTCTTCTGCTTAGGATTTTGCAGGGCATTTTTCAAATATGGAGATATTTTCTTCTCTTGGTACCAAAGGTGAAGGGTTGCACAGGGCTGCATTACTTACAGCCAATTTCTGGGGCAGCTGTGGCTCCAGTAATATTAAGTGCCTCATTTTCCCCCACATGTTGTGGGAGGTGGGTTTGGAAAGCCCTCCCTCAGCAATCAGTCGGCTATGATCTCAAAAAGCTGCTCACTGGTTAAAAATTAAGTTCAGAAGGAAAAAATGGTAATGAAATTGTCCTTAAGTATTTATTGCTTGGATTAAAAAAATAAACTCATAACCAAATATAAGTTCAAGGAACAATTGTTTTTTAAGTTATACATTTGTGTGAGAGGTGCTTTACAGAGGGTTGAATTGTGTCCTCCAAAAGATATGTCCACCTTAAACTTTAGAATCTGACTTAGGGAATACGGGTCTTTTCAGGTAAGTATTTTGAGATCATTCTGGATGAGAGAGGATCCTAACCCAATGGTAAGTCCTCAGGAGAGGAGAGGAGGGGAGTGGAGGGGAGAGGAGGGGGATGGGGAGGAGGGGGAGGAGGGGAGAGGGGGAGAGGGGGAGAGGGGGTAGAGGGGGAAGAGGGGGTAGGGGGATGGGGAGAAGGGGGTGGGGGATGGGGAGGAGGGAGAGAAGGGGAGGAGGGGGAGAAGGGGAGGGGAAGGGGAGGAGGGGTATGGGGATGGGGAGAAGGGGGGGAGGGAGTGGGGAGGAGGGGGAGAGGGGATGGGGAGGGGGAGTGGGGAGGAGGGGGGAAAAGGGGAGGGGAAGGAGGAGGAGGGGGAGGGGGAGGGGGAGTGGGGAGGAGAGAGGACAAGGGGAGGAGGGGAGAGGAGGGGAGGGGAGCCAGATGAAGACAGAGGCAGAGATTGGAGTGGTGTAGCCCCGAGCCAGGAAAAGCTAAGCAACACCGGGGATTGCCAGCAGCCCGCAGAAGCCAAGACAGAGGCATGGAGCAGGCTCTCCTGCAGATCCTCCAGAGGGAACCAGCGCACGGTCACCTTGATTTTGGCTCTCTGGCCTCCAGACCTGTGAGAGAATGAATTTCTGTTCTTTTAACCCACCAAGTTTGGGGTAATTTGTTATGGCAGCCCTAGGATACTTATCCATTCCCCGTGCACTTACATCTGACCACTGAGGTTGCTTCACTGAGATTCTGTCTCTTCCTTTCAGGAGTGTTCTCTCTCTGGAAGGCCCTTTGCTCCCTCTTCTGCTTGCTATGGGAGAAGTAATTTCCAAAAGCCAAAACTCGATAATTCTAAAAGCAAGTGTTGTGAGAGCTGCTTATATTTCAATATGTTTTTGAATGAAAATATGTTGTTCAATGGATAATTTCAAGTCCAAATACATTCCCAGGGTATATGATGTTGAATCATACTTACAGTTGGGGATACTTAATTCACTGTGTTAATCAGTATGCATTTGACTTGTCTATTTTTACGGGAATTAGTTACTCAAATATTCTTCTAAAATATGTTATACTTTCATAATAAAAATATGCCCCTAAAACTCTTCATTCAGGACTTTAAAAGCACCTTATTCACATGTAGTTGACTTTTGATCATTTTGTTTAGCTATTTATGCAAGATAATGTGTTTGAAAGCACTTTTAGAACTGCCATGTGCAATACATACTAATTATGAAGTTTGAAAAGTGGTCCTCAACTCTGAACTGCCAAATGCAGATAAGCACTCAGCAGCGGTTCATCGCGGTTCAGATCATCTTTTGTGTCCCATTTTTGTCCGGTGCATGCTTCCTGGATTTAAGCCCGTTAATGCCTTTTCTATGGTGTAGGTCCCAGCGTTGCTGCTCCCACTCTCTTGATGTTAAAGATTTTGGCAGAAAGCCAAGTACAGTAATGATATGGTTTGGATCTATGTCCCCACACAAATCTCATGTTGGATTGTAATCCCCAGTGCTGGAGGTGGGGCCTGGTGGGAGGCGAGTGGATCATGGGGGTGGATTTCTCATGGACGGTTTAGCACCATTCCTCTTGGGACTGTCCTCATGATAGTGAGTGAGTTCTCGCTAGATCTGGTTGTTTAAAAGTGTGTGGCCCCTCCTGCCTCCTTGTTTCTGCTTTGTCCATGTGACATGTGTGCTCCCCCTTCACCTTTTGCCATGACTGTGATTGCTGAAGCCTCCCCAGAGGCCAAGCAGATGGCGACACTGTACTTCCTGTAAAGCCTGCAGAACCATGAACCAATGTGTTCAACAAATAAGCAGTAGTCATGATTTTGTTATAGATGATCATGAATTAAACTACCTAAATTTAATTCATTCAACAAATATCTATTGCTCCAGGCCCTGGAAATAGAACAAAGGTGTCACAGTGTCTACCTTTTCAGGGAGAAGTCAGATATTTAAACAGGAAATTCAAGGGTAAGGGCAGTCTGAGATACAGTCTGAGCTGTATGATGGGCACCCATGATCAGCCAGGCTACTCACAGTTCAACTTGACCTTTTCTGGTTAAATATCGCAGAATGTCCAAATGTCTTTATCTCCTTTCTGTCCCCTAATCCAATGGAAATGGCAGCAAAAGAATAGAAATGGATAAACCCACAAACACAAAGAGAAGGCGATCGGAGACACCAGCAAGTAAGAGAATATTCCCAGAAGCCTGGAGTGGCAAATGAATGAGCAGAGTAGAAGAAGTTACAATCCAAAGGGCTTCATAGGGGAGACTGTGAGGGGCGAGCCAATCCACACCACAGCTGTAGAAATTGGCCACAATAAGGGCTCTGAGAGTTCAGTTACTGTGGAAGGCAGCAGGTGGGGAGGCAACAGGCTGGGGGCAGGAGATTGGTGGGAAGTCTGGGGATGCAGTGGTTGGGCCCCTTAGGTTCCTGCCCCAGTTCATGTGTCCAGTTGATGACTCCCACAGGCAGGAGATAAGTTATTTATTTATTTATGAGACAGAGCTTCACTCTGTCGCCCAGGCTGGATGGAGTGCAGTGGTGCTATCTCCACTCACTGTAACCTCCACCCCTGGGGTTCAAGCGATTCTGCTGCCTCAGCCTCCCGAGTAGCTGGGATTACAGGTCCTTACCACCACACCCAGCTAAGTTTTGTATTTTTTTTAGTAGAGACAGGTTTCACTATGTCGGCCAGGCTGGTCTTGAACTCCTGACCTCAAGCAATCTGCCCACCTTGGCCTCCCAAAGTGCTGGGATTACAGGCATGAGCCACCACGCCTGGCAAGAAATTTATTTTTTAAATAAAGGGCTGAAACCCAAGAAAGTGGGGGAAAGGAAGTCTGAGGGTGTCAGAGGAATCCCAGGCCATCGGTTCATTACCTGGTCCTACCCTTTCCTTCCCCTTTCAAATATAACCAATATTCTGACTTTTACATTTAGCATTACCTTGCTAGTTCTTCATAAATTTGCCAGGTATATATTTCCAAACATTATGTCATGCAGGAGGGCAGAAGGGTTTGGGTGAAAAGTTGTTAGGGAAAAAATAGCTTATATGGGCCAGGTGCGGTGGCTCATGCCTGTAATCCCAGCACTTTTGGGAGGCTGAGGCGGGTGGATCACTTGAGGTCAGGAGTTCAAGACCAGGTTGGCCAACATAATGAAACCCTGTCTCTACTAAAAAAAAAAAAAAAAAAAAAAAAAAAAATTCGCTGGGCATTGTGGCACACACCTGTAATCCCAGTTACTGGGGAGGCTGAAGCACGAGAATCTCTTGAACCTGGGAGGTGGAGGTTGCAGTGAGCTGAGATTGCACCACTGCAGTCCAGCATGGGTGACAGAGCAGCACCCCATCTCAAAAAAAAAAAAAACAAAAAAAGATTCTATGATAATTTTGAGCTTTTGGTAAATAATATTGATGTGTATTTGTTAGATTTGATAACATATAAAAATATTCGAGATAGATATTGGAAAACTAAGCAAATGAAAAACAAGAAAACATTAACATCCATTTCTTCTCTTTCGCCTACTTGATTATGAGCTTGTGGAGGGAAATGGTCTTGTGTTCTCCACACTTTTCTATCTGGTGCCTTGTCTCTTGTTGGGGATGTAATACACGTATGTGAACAGCTAGCATGGGAACTTGATGACGACATTGCAAACACCCCGATGAGCAAATGTGTGTATCAATCTATATGTGAAATTACCTCTGTGATTTCATAGTAGTAAAGCTTGTTTCTTCTGGGAAATGGTCATGCTATATTATCAGACAACAAATGCTTAATAACTCATGATATTTTTTACATTTTCTACATTGCCTACTAGAAACTTACTGTCTGCTAGAAACTCCATTCAAAATTAGGGTGCTTTGTTTCACTGAGAGTTTGGTAGCTTCCCTGTGGTCCGTATTTTCTGGGTCCATATCTGTGGGAAGTTTATCAGATCTGTGTCAAGTTTGGGGTTCCTTCAGAGAAGATTTAGATTTGCTTTAGTTAGATGCTTAGTTAGATGTCCCATGGCCAACCTGGGACCTCTTTGAACGTCTTGGTTTTCCAGTATGCCAGATGCTGTGATTTTGAAATACAAGCTCATCTGAGGGGGCTTGGTGGGAAGATTTTTTTTTCAGCCTAAGGTTTAAGACAGGACCTTTCTTGTGGTGTCCTGGAGTATGGAGGGTTTATTTTTTGGTTAACCCTTACTGAGAGTACAACCCTTTGGGGTTCTACCCTTGTGGGCTGGAGTGTGTGTCTCTTATGTCACTTCTATCTTAGGCTTTGCCCTTGAAGACCAAGCTCAAGTTCATCTGGTTTGGCAGCTTTGGGGCTTTCCTGCTCATTCGGAGTCTGGCTTTTACCTGAATTTTGGCTTCTGAGTACTCTTTACTTTCTTATCAGCACATCAATGTAGGTAAAAATAGGTTTTAAATTTTAATAAGCATTTGTCATTGTTTATAGCCAACAGTTTGGTTAGAGTATCTATCTTACCATACTGTTGGAAATAAAAGGCAAAACACATTTCAAGTAAATGAAATGATATCCTTACAATACCAATAATCAATTCACTCCTTTATAGAGAATTTGACAAAGAAAATGGGTCCAATTAAAATTTCTCTGACTTAAAAGACTGACTGGACACTGATCAAGTAATTAAAAGAAATGTAAACTCTGAATACTGAAAAAAAAGAAAAAACAACAAAGCAAAACACAACAGTGTATGCACGCATTTATCTTGTCTGGTAACATGCTTCTTTGACTGAGGCAGGAGGGTGGACAAGTTGACCTTTCAATGCCCCTTCAGTTCTGTCATTTTTATGACATTTGTGAGGGAAAAAGCTAGACTTTTCAGAACAGTTTTTCACTGTGAATTTGTGAAGTGACATTGTGAAACTGGTCTAGTTTCTATCTGTCAATTTCAACTTCCTGTGGTGAAATTTCCAGGTATTGAGTTTTACGCTGCAGGACACAAATTTCTTTTTCTTGTGATTTTTCTGTTTTCTTAGGCTTTGAAAATCATATACAAAAATGTGTAAAGAATGGTTCCCTCCTTCTGTAGCCACAGGGATTTCCCTTTGGCTTCTCCGTAGATAAGACAGACTAAGCATCAGAAATAAGAAAATCGATTTTCCATTAATAGCTGATAGTGTAGTCAATGCAAAGATTAAGAGAAGGGAAATACTTTTAGTATTCAGAAAGATTTTGTCATTGTTGTAAGTCATCAGGGTCTTTTGTGATATAGCCGACATAGAAATATACACATAACATGGCTTTCATCAAATCCAAAAGGATGAGCTCAGCTGAGAAATAGCGACAGATGCTTCATGAGGAAAATCCCTCTCTACACTGGAATAAAAAAAGACATTTTTGTTACAAAAAGTTTGCAGTATAGTAGAGTTAACAGTACTGTCTAGGCTGTGGCAATATATTCTCTTTCAATGTACCTTCCTTCCGCTCGTCATATATATATCCTCGATAAGTATTAAAACAGTATTTGAGTTTAAAAGAGTTTGTATATATTTAAATGAATAACTTTTTATACTCTTTGTTACATGCTTGTATCAGTATTTAGTGGAAAACCATTTGAGTTGTTTTGGGTTAGAATTTTTCTTTTTGTACTGTTTCTTTAAAACAGAGTTCTTAGTAACAGGGGCAGTTCCTGAATTCAAATACACCATTTTCTATGTTTGGATTTTGAATGGATTAACTAATTACAGGCTAAAATAATGCCTTTTTTAGTGTTTTTAATTTTTAGAATTCACTACATAAATTGCAAGTAATTGTGGGTCTCAAAAACACTAGGAACTTTTAAGTGTCTTAGCACTTCCTTGATGTGCCTGCCCTGAGGGAGTGAGTTCGCATTTGAGACAACTGCACTCCAGTGTGGGCGTGCCTTTGTCTTCAGGCCACGCCAAAGGGTGTTTAAAGCAGTCTTGCAGGTTGCTCCTTTCCCAGCCGTGGATAAAAACTGAAGCCAGGAACCTAATAAGGAATGCTGATTTCCTCAGTTCCATTCTGAGGAATGGGGAAGGCTATTCTAAAGAAAAAAATGGGACTTGTTTTCTCGGCAGATCTACAAGGCTGGCTTTAAGAGCACAAGGAGGCAAAGTAACGAAAGGGCTGGACTACTATAAAAGTTACAAGTAACGTAGTTAGACCAATAGATTTATATAGTCAGGTTTTTGACATGTAATTTATTAACTATTTCAGAAACACAACTGAGAATATCAAGTATTTCTCTGGCTCTTGACAGAAAAAATCCATTGACTTAACCCTTTGCTGTCAAAAGAGTTGGCGTTTCCTGTTCTGGGTGCTACTGCCAAACGTTCTGGTACTTAGAGTCGGGATGCACAACTTCAACCACCGACTTATCAATGCAGCCTCCTGTGTATTGCAATTGGCCGTTACCTTAAGCACTGAGCCACCTGGGTTTAGTTCAGCCATTTCAAGAAGTATATTTAATGTCGGTAGTTCTGCTTTATTAAACTGCAGCAGAGGTACTCTTCTGTCCCTTCCGTTTATAGTTCTCTGAGAGAGTTCTATTTTTTCGTTTTGTTTTGTGTTTTCTTTTGCATTTTATATCTTGTATTTATCCCTGAACATGTTTTTTTTTTTTTCATATATATTTGTTTTATTGGTGGCAAAACACATCAGTTACACTTCTAAATTACATTTTAAAGAGCAACAAAGGTTCCCTATGTAAAAACTAGTACAGCACAGGAAAGGTAATAACCACAAACCTCTTCGAAGAAATGTATACTGCATTTATTTTTTCTGTGTACTTGAGGGGAAAAATTAAGGTTATGCACAAATGATAATTTTTGTTTCTGCTGTTGACCTGAATTCTAAGAAAAGTAAATTTTATCTATCTCAATAGTGTGGGGTAATTTATGATACACTGCATAATTTTTATATTCTAACTGGACTTTAGTCGTTACCATTGCTAATGGGCGTGAGTGCTCAAAATGGGGGTAAATCTCTTTAGCTAAATGCCAACAGAAAGACAGTTCCTGGTGCAAAAGTTTTTTTAGGTGGACTCTGAAATTATAGGTTGCTAAAGCCATAAAATAAACTGAATTTATAAGGATGCTAGCCTGTGGCATTTATACCACTGTGAAAATAAAGTGTGTCTTGCATGTGCTTTTCCTTAATAAATAATAACTTGCATTATATTATTCAAAATGCTTTCGTGTACAGATACACTGTCTCACTGATCACAGCCAGGGTGTTAGACTTTCATGTTGGTAAAGAAGCCAAAGTTTATCAAAGTGACTGTGATAGCTCTAGGACCTTTTAGGTCTTGCATAAAGCCCTGAACATGTTTTGTACTTTTTTTTTTTTTTTTAAGGAAAGGAATTCTTTTGTGTATATATAGATACTTGCATGATATACTGTAGTCAACGTTCGGTTCCTCGAAAGGTCTTGCTGCTGTCAGGTGTTATGCACTCCATCTATCATAACTGTATGAAACACATTTCATATGTAAATAAACGTGAGACATTTGGCCCTTGGAAAAAAAAGTATACGCATAAGGGGTTATTCATTGATGCTGAATTTGATGTCTGATGCTTTATTGGTCCCTAAAAGTTTACCACTGTGTGACAGACAGTGGCTCTCCCTTTCAGTCACTGGCTTATTAGGATAAGCTGTAGCCATTGCTGTCTCCTGGGTCTCCAGAATTGATGGTAAAAAGTAGTTTGACCTGCATAAAAGTTATTATCTTACACTAACTATATAATAATATAGGCCAGGGACAGTGGCTCACACCTGTAATCCCAGCACTTTGGGAAGCGGAGGAGGGATAATTGCTTGAAGCCAGGAGTTTAAGACCAGCCTGGGCAACATAGTGAGACCCATCTCTACAAAAAAATGTAAAAATTAGCCAGGCGTGGTAGCGCCAGCTTTAGCCTGTAGTCTCAGCTACTTGGGTGGCTGAGGTGGGAGAATTGCTTGAGCCCAGAAGTTCGAGGCTGCAGTGAGGTATGATCACATACTGCACTCCAGCCTGGGTGACAGAGTGAAATTCCATTTCTAAAAAATAATATAAAATAAATATACATATAAATAAAATAAAAATACAATCTTATATTAAAGAGTTTAAAAAACTCACAACAGAGCTCTATGCTTTGTAAAATATTTTCCTATTTGCTCTTTCAGTTGATCTACATAATAACCTCATGAGGCAGGCAGGGCAGACGTCATTCTCACCATTTCGCCCTTGTGTTCTCTTGCCTGTACCTTTGATGACACTGCCTTCCCCCAGGGCCACTTGATCTTTGCTAGGCTAACTCTCACTTACCCCATTGCCCCTCACCCCAAGAAATTAAGTTGAAGATACAAAAGCATATCAAACATCCATTGTCCCATCATCTTGATTTAACAGCCATGAACGCCTTGACTTATTTACTGTCTTTTAAAAGAAATAGCACATTACAGTTACTGTTGAAGCCTCTTTTTATTCCCTTCTCATTCTTCTTCCCAGAGGAAATTCCTAGTATGTCTATTCAGCCAGCCCAGAAATCACCCCCTCCAGGAATGCTTCCCTGGCTGTGGGGTGCTTGTCTCTGGGCTCTGCCAGCCTGCAGAGCATAACTGGTCATGTTGGCTATTCCACCCTGTATTTTAGCCACCACCTTTCTTGTTTATCTCTCCCAAGAGGCCATGTGTGAATTCATTCTTGTGTTCCTTTTGCCTGGCATGGGATCTGCCCTAGAGTTGGTCCTAACATGTGTTTGTTCAAAGAATAAGTGAGGAAACAGAATCTCAGGCAGGTTATTTGACTTGTCTAATTTCTTTATTTCTAATGTTTTCACTACCATCCTTTTAACAAAAAGGATATGGGCTTTATCCTATGGAGCAGCAACATTCTTCATCCCACAAGAATGTATTGAACTGACCCCTGTGTGTCTGTCCCTGAGCTTGCACCGGGGGCCTGCGGTAAGCAATGAACCTTGCGCTCTGTGGCACCTGCCTTCCCACCCAGCACAGGCCTCTTCTTCCCTGATTAGGAAAAGCCTGGCAGACAAAGTAAGAATTATGATGATGTCTACAGCACTTTAAAAGAAATAGATTCTTGACTCTAGAGTTTTGATTTGGAAAGAAAAATGTCATCACAGGCAACCTTTTTTTTCTTCTTATCTTTATTTTCTGGATTTTCTGTAATAGTCACATTCTTTTATAACTAAAAGAAAATCTAAATGAATCCATTAAAAAGAAGAGATGGTGCTAATTCGGACCTTACTCTTGCAGGAATGAGGAAGGCTAGGTTGTTGTTCTATGGGTTCCGTGAAGTCAAACTTACAGGTTAGTTTGGTATTTTCTTTTTCCAGTTCAGGGAAAAAGATCACTCTGGGTCTTTTAGTAATTTCACTTGCTTATCCCTTGAGATTTCCAGGTATAAGGCAAACTGGGTTAACTCACAGGTGACTCTGAGTCTTTACGGAGGCTAGTGGTTTTTCATTCCTTTTGGACGTGAAGTTTGCTTCTTGCAAGGTTTAAAGAGGTTCTGTATGTGCACAGTAGGTCCCCAAGATGGCTTAGAATGAGCTGCCAGGCCATGTCTGGCCACCCTACACTGATGCTGAGATTTTCCAGTCTAGCATAGTGGTCCCTTTAGATGGCTCTCCTCATCAGTAAAACCTTTTTGAGACCACAGTCCTGATTTATGATTATTCATTTTTACTTTATTATTTTCTTACATTATTATTATTTTTTTTTTTGAGACAGCGTTTTGCTCTTTTTGCCTAGGCTGGAGTGCAATGGTGTGATCTCGGCTCACTACAACCTCTGCCTCCCTGGTTCAAGCAATTCTTCTGCCTCAGCCACCCGAGTAGCTGGGATTACAGGCATGCACCACCACACCCAGCTAATTTTATATTTTTAGTAGAGATGGAGTTTCACCATGTTGGCCAGGATGGTCTCGATCCCCTGACCTCAGGTGATCCGCCCACCTCAGCCTCCCAAAGTGTTGGGACTACAGGCATGAGCCACTGCACCCTGCTTATTTTATTTTTAATTTACAAATGATTTATAGGAGCCACCGCACCCTGCTTATTTTATTTTTACTTTACAATGATTTATATGAGTTGCTATCTTAATGCATTTTGTTTATTGTCAAACATATTAAAATGTAGATGGGGCAAAAAAAAAAACAACACAAAGGGAAAGGCCAATATTTTCTTCCTACCCACACTGTAATGACTTACCTTTGTAGTCTCAGTTTGTGGGTACCCACTTTGGAGGACACCAAATAAGGAATATCGACAGACCTACAAATGGTTGAAGAAAACTTCTGATGTGACAGAAGCAAAGAGGACTTCACCCTCAAAGACATTTTCTGGAAAAGTGTGGACTGCTGCTACCCTGGATGGAGACTCCTTCTAGGGGAGTGTCTGAATAGCATTCGTCTGCCTCTAATTATTTTGGGTCACGATGTCAGGTTGGTAGCAAACAGTATTAGAGAAGGAGGGAAATAATGAGATACTTAAATTATGATAAAAAGAAAATAAGGAATTCTCTAATTAATTTTGTGCATGTGTAGAGATCACAGGAAAGGAAATGAAAGGTTGTAGGAGCAGGCAATGCAAAAATCTTGCAAATTCTTCAAATGCGAGTAAGAGTCTGTGATAAACCCTAACTTTCTGGTAAGCATTTTAATGGATCCTTTAATTAGCTTTTCTGGAAAGTTCACTGATGATATGCTGGAATAATGATCCCCTGTGCTTTAAAGTGTCTAGTCATTAGCTCGCAAGGTGACTGAACATACTAATGTATTTGCCTCTGAGACTGTTTAAGCCCATGCTCCTAATAAGGTCTCGCCTTTGTTTGACTCAGTCACAGAAAGGAGCATATGGGCTGGGCTCTCTCAGAAATGACAAGGACAATGAGCCCAACCCTACTTCCTTCAGTTCCCATGTGACTCCAGCTCCTGGAAAGAGATTCTTTGGGCAGATCTTTCTGGAACTGTTCCTGTGCTGCCTGCCATTTTTGTGCCTGCTGGCTCAGCATTTGTGGCCTCCCTCAGATTTGGGATTCATTCTGGTTTAGAGAATTAATTATATTTTGTCACCTGGATCAGTATCATTTTGTGGGGCGTGTGTATTTATTTGTACTTCTAACTGGTGCATTATCATTCTATTTTATTTCGAAGGCATGCTTTCTACACTTCACAAGTGCAGGTCAGGCAAAGTGAGTAGTAGGTCAAACAAGGTGAGTGGGTAGAGACCAGGAAGGTGCTTCTGCTCAGAGCTGAGCCTGTGGCTTGGCTTTGTACCAAGCTAATAGCAAACTGGGCTGAGGCTCAAATTTTCCAGTCTCAGCCTGGTTGGGTCCCAGCATGCTGGTACCTGCTGATGAGCATGTACACAGCCTTTCGTATTACATAACTTCTTGTGCCCCTGGCTGAAAGAAGCTAAACTGCAGATAATTTATTCAGCATAAATTATTGCTAACCTTAGCTAGAATAATGCATGCTTTTGATCCCCTTTAGATATGGATCCAATGGGGAATCGTCCGGCTACAAAGTTTGCAGTTAAATCAGATTCCAAATCTTGAGGACATCTGATATTCCTCAAGGACATTAAATCTATAAAACTGGTGCCTGAATTATATGCCCAAGAATATAATTCATAGTTTGTTTTGTTAGTGTGAGCTATTAGTAACATTTTAAACATCTAATTACATTTTTCATTTAATAATTCATTCTTGTATAATTAGAGACTCAAGTTATGCAACATGCTTATGTTTTAAAATATGGACATTCTCTTTAAATGTTTTATACCACTCTCTATGAGATAAAACGTAACATCAAATGCATATTATTAAAATTTTAATGCTCTAGCCACAGAAGTTTTATTTGGCTGGGCCCACCCTATAGGCAGTGTTGGTGAGATGCACTTCAATTGGTAAGAAAAGCTCCAGGCAGAGAAAACGATGTATTCCTCACCAGGCTGTTTCAGGGCAATCTTCTCGTCTTACTTGCTTTGAACTTGCCTCCAGATGGACAAACTTTGCCCCAAAGTATGGCTGATCAGCTTAGCAAGTAACCTGATCCAGAGATTTTTGCACAAACCAGTTGAAGCGTGTGTGTGCCTTACCCTACCAGAAGCCGTGCTCCCTGGTCATCTCTTATGGCTTAATGTTACGCTCATCTAGAATAGAAACCTGGAGGCCAAGTGTTGGCCACCTGACACACTGTTGAATTGAAAAATGTCAATTTTTAAAAAAAAAATTTTAAAATTTTCATTTTTGTGGGTATAGAGTAGGTGTATATATTTATGGAGTACATGAGATGTTTTGATACAGGCATGAAATGTGTAATAATCACATCATGGAAAATGAGGTATCCATCCCCTTCAGTGTTTATGATGGATGTTGATCTTAATCATGTAGGAAAAAGGTGTCTAGTTTTAAAATTGAAAATCTGTTAATATGGTGAAAGCAATTCAAATAGTGCAAAAAGGTGTACAATGAAAATCTCCTTTCCACTAGACCTCAACTTCTAGATCTACTTCCCATGGGCAACTACTCTCCCCACAGTACTGGGTATCCTTTATGAAATAGTCTATGCATATACAAGTTCTTTATGTATGCCTCTCCTTATTTTTAAAACACCCACGAGGCATCCTATCTACACTGTCTGGCACCTTACTCATTACATTTTATCAATTTATTTTGATAAGGTTGCAAATCAACCATATATTCTTTCAATAACTGTAGTTATCTACTCTTTGTATGCACCCTGCTTTATTTCTGTATGTATTTATATTATGGTTACTCTTTGGATGTGCCAAACATGTTTATTTAAAGCATCTTGTTGCTGGACACCTGCACTTATGTGCAGCCTAATCTTTGGGCACAGGCATGAATAGATCTATGGTATAAATTACTTGAAGTGGATTTGTTTGGTTAGAGGTGATCTACATCTAATTTTCATAGATAATCAAAAATTGCCTCCCCAAAATATTGCACAGTGTAAGATTCTAACAAAAGTAGACTCTTCTTTTGAGAGGGTCACATACAGAAACTCTTGCATCTTGAAATCTCAGAATGACACCTGCATAGGAGAGGTGGCAGGCTAAACTCACTCACTGGTTCCCTGGCCCTGCCCCACCTGTTGGCTTTGTAGCATGCACGCCTTAAATTCACATGAAATACTTCTTGGGGGTATAGGTCAGTGGTAGAGCATTTGACTGCACATGAAATACTTCCTATAGAGAATCTTCTTAAAACCTGAAAACAAACCTATGCAGCAGTTACGATTATCCCATTATAAATCACCACATGAGATCAGTATCTGGCATCTGTCAAAAAGAAATGAAAATGTGAACATTAAACATGTGCTTGCTAAGGTTCTATTTGTGATTGAAAATGGTATACATTGCTTACACAGAATATTCTAAGATCTCTGCGAAGTGTAAGTAAATTCCATCATCATGTGTCTCTGTAATACTTGAAATGAAAGGATTTAGGAGAAGTACACTTGTATTTTAGTGCAATTTGAGGACGTGAGAGACACGAGAATATTTCAGTAGAAGCAATTAGCTTATAGTTCAGGCTTCAGCACAAATTTATGACCTATTCAATTTTCTTGTATTTGAAGATGGCAAAGTGTGTTTGACAAGAGCAAAATGCATAATTAATTCCAAAGTCTGTAAAAAGAACGTATCCCAAAGCATTTCCTATTTACTTATTTGTTGAGTTCTTAGAGACACTTTATACTGAGTTAACATAATTGAATATTGAAAACTCTAACAGGTACAGTGTTAACTATGAATGTAAGAACAATTCCATCGTGTGTCAATGTGTACCTCAAGTCAGAAAGGTAAGAGGACAGGAAATGTTTAATGGAAATAATCTTGTAAAGTATTTTCCTCAAAAGTCGTCTATTACTTCCTTTGCTTATAATCAGAGGCATGTAAATTACAGGCAAAGACACATAAGTTACAGGCATTGTATCTCATTACTGCTCCATCTCTTTGTGTGCTCTTATCATGGCCTGTGGCCATGAGGAGTTCTTAACCTACAAGCTCTGCCTGGTCAATGACTGTCTAGCCAGCTTCGCAGAGGTAACTCTTTGTTTTCTCTGGGTTAAGGGGGCTGAACTTGCAGTCAGAATGTGTGAACTTGAATCTTAGCCATTTATTAGCCGATGTCTTTGGGCTTCAGTTTCCTCATCTGTAAGACGGGATCTTGATAGCAACTACCTCATAGGGTCGTTGTGAGGATTAAATAAATGAATTCACCTTTGGTATAGCTACTAAAGTATTGCAAGACCCATCACTTAAAATGGGCCTTTTAAAAGTTAGCTATTGTTACTATTATCAAGCCTCTTCTACATTCAAAGCACTGTGCTTATTACTGTGAAGTAAATAAAAAATTTAAAATGGAGATGTCCTTGTTTTCTAGGCACTTATAATCTAATAGACAGGTACAAACCATGTGTTACAAGAAAATAAAGAAGGGAGAGATTACTTTTGAGTGGGCAGCTTCTTGAAGAGAATGGAATTTAATGTGAATAATAAAAGATTCAGGTCTTTCACAATGAGGAAGGGCAGAAGCAAATGACTGGACAATTTTCATTTAACTCATACATTTATTTTATGTTTATTAAATACCTATTATTTGCTATGTGCTAGGCAATGTGTTAGGTGCTGATGCTACTAGTTAAAAAAAAAAAAGGTAGGCCAGGCGTGGTGACTCATGCCTGTAATCCCAGCACTTTGGGAGGCCAAGGCAAGTGGATCACAAGGTCAGGAGTTCAAGACCAGCCTGGCCAAGATGGTGAAACCCCGTCTCTATTAAAAATACAAAAATTAGCTGGGCAGTAATCTGCCATAAGCAAAAATAAAAAGTAGAAAATTTAGGCCGGGCGCGGTGGCTCACACTGGAGGCCGAGGCGGGCGGATCACGAGGTCAGGAGATCGAGACCACGGTGAAACCCCGTCTCTACTAAAAAAAAAATACAAAAAAATTAGCCGGGCGTAGTGGCGGGCGCCTGTAGTCCCAGCTACTCGGAGAGGCTGAGGCAGGAGAATGGCGTGAACCCGGGAGGCGGAGCTTGCAGTGAGCCGAGATTGCGCCACTGCACTCCAGCCTGGGCGACAGAGTGAGACTCCGTCTCAAAAAAAAAAAAAAAAAAAAAAAGAAAATTTAAAGGAGGCTGAGGCAGGAGAGTCGCTTGAACCCGGGAGACAGAGGTTGCCGTGAGCTGACATTGTGCCACTGCACTCCAGTCTGGGTGACAGAGTGAGACTCTGTCTCAAATAAAAGTAGGTCTCTGCCTGCATGGAGCTTAACACTGAGACAAAAAAACCTTTCTAAGTGACATGTTTGTGCCTTCCTCACAAAGGTCGTCCGAGGAAAACAGATGCATATCTTACTTGATTTTATGTGTTATCAGGTATTACTTTGTTATATAATGGGTGATATATATATATAAAGTGGAACTAGGATTACAATTTGACATATAAAAGAGATAGCAGTAGAACTGGTAATTTTCAGAAAAAAATTCAAATAAAATAGAAGACTCAAATTTTTCATGTATGTTTAAAACAAGATGCGTTTTAATATTGAAAAGAATTTTAACCTGGGTGAATTTTATGTCAGTGGTTAAGACATGCTTTCCTTCTTCCATTTGACATTCATTCAACAAATACTACTGAGTCTGCTATGTGAGAAGTATTTTGCTAGACAAGCAATGGGAATACAACGTTGAGATCAAGATTCCTTGTCCTCAAGGAGGTTATATTTATTGGACTTAGTTGAAATAAAATAAAATAATTGAATCAACAAAGAAACTCAGAACTTGATTCTTCTTAAATAAATCAGTTGGAGTCTCAGAGGTTGGCTTGAAGAGTATGGGATGACCAGTGGTTGATATAAAAAGTAGGATATGATCAGCAGTTGATATGGGGAGTGGGGAATGACTGACAGTGTGGAGGGCAGGCTAGAACCAAGGGTTTGTATCGGGAATGGGGAGTGATTGATAATATGAAGGCTGAACTAGAACAATGGGTTCTCATGGGAGTGAGAAATAATTGAGTTAGTGTGGAGGGTAGGCTAGAACCAAGAGGGTTTGTATGGGAGAATGGGGTGTGATTGATAGTATGGAAGGTGAGCTAGATCCAAGGGTTCTCCCGGAGATAAATGATTGACAGTTAGTATGGGGGGGCAAACTAGAACCAAGGGTTTGCATGGGAGAATGGGGAGTGATTGATAGTATGGAAGGTGAGCTAGAACCGAGGGTTCTCGTGGGGAGTGAGGAATGATTGACAGTTAGTGTGGAGAGTAGGCAAGAACAAAGGTTCTTGTGCAGAAGGGGGAATGAACCCTTCGCCACAGGCAAGGAGGGCAGGTTGTCTTCACCTGCAGATTGCTCACACCACCTTTGGAGAATAGAATGGCAAGGAGCGTAGAGTGAGGAGGAGTAATAGACTTCATTCTCAGCATCCCAATTAGATGTTGCTTCAGTGAATTTTCTACCCAAATGGTGTTTGAGCCTGTTCCCAGGATTCTAGGCCACTGGGTATTGCTAAGGGTGGTTGCAACTTCTTGCTACCTTTCAAAGAACTAGAAGTGGAGCCTGTCTGAAATATTTGGTCCAGGGAGGAACTTCTAGTCCTAAAAGGACTAGGAGATGGTTGGCTTCAACAATTTGCCCTTGGTCCAGTGCCAGATGCAAGTGGTTGCTCTGCTGGGTGTGATGATCCCTATTTTCTGCTTGACTTATGGTGAGGGAATTGTTTCCATGTCTTGGACTTGGATTTTACCTTCCGTGTGGCCTAGACTTTAAAGTCTTAAGGCCCAGGTGGGTATTTGACTGCCGTGAGTAAACGTCGAGGAGTATAAAGCCAGAGGAAACCCTCTTGTGAAGAAGCAGAAAATGATGATGGAAGGACTAAAATATGATGGAAGGATGATCTGAAAGAAATTTATTTAAAGTTCTTTCAGCTTTTATTTTGTCCTTTCCAAGTCAGGGATATATTTGTTGCTATTGCTAAATGTGTGCCCATCCAATGAATAAACCATTAACTAAAAAGTTAAATGTAAATAGTGATAATGCCATTTTATGCCTACATCTAAGGAGAGTCTTGGTATGGCCAGCCCTCTGTGACATACAGGGGTGCCCTGGGCATCAGCACCCTGATGATTTCTCCAACAAGCAGCAGAAGCCGCTGAAAATTTGACTTTCATAATCAAGGTTTATGGTTGCTTACATTTGAATTAAAAATATTTTCGGGCTGCAGGAATAGGCTTGAGCATGCCAGTGACCTATTTTGTAATGCCGAGCTTACATCCCAGACCCTCACAGGAATTAAGAATTATGTGAGTCGAGCAAGATGCTGAAAACATGAAACAATTCAGAAATAATCTAAAAAGGTTTCAGATAAATTATAACATAATTTGGTGTTTCTTTGAAGATGAAAGTCGTTAAAGGTTTTTATTGCAATGCATTTGTGCTTTTTAAAGTAGTCTGAAAAAACAAATCAAGGATCCTAGCTTTCCGTTTGATTATTAGACCCCTCCTAAAAGCCCTGGGAAGTAGGTGAGTGGCAGGTGTTTTACTCCAGGCTGTGGAGACATAGGCAGGTAGGAGTGGAGATCAGGGGACCTTGCAATATTGCTCGGGTCAAGAGTACCATGGTTCTTCCTGCTATCCTGGCTTGGCTGTATTTGTGATTGAAATATTCTGAGAATTCCTGGAAAATAAAGATACAGTGGTCACAATATGTGAGTCCTATGTATCCATACAGAGTTAGTACATTAAGATGCATAAACATCTTACATTATCAAGTAAATCCTGAGGAACATTTTGACTTACCACTCCTTTAGGTACATGGGAGAGAGAAGAGAGAATATACAGCTATTTCCAGCAGAGACACATTGAGAAACTTCCAAGTGGGATGAGGCCAGGATTCCTGTCATTTTCAACTTCATGTCTAGGAGATAGCCCTAGTTCTTATACCACCTCTTCTGTTAAAAATACCTGTCTCTATGCATAAGTTTGTTCTTTGGTGTTAGATACATAGGGGAATAAAATTACCAAAATGCAAAACCATGCTCGCTCAAATGAGATTTTTTTCACCAGGTAACTAAGCTTTGCGCTACCAAGAAACAGCAGGTGAAGGTGGAAAATGCCACCCAGGCAGTTTAAATAACCCACAGAGGAGCTTAGTACTCACCACACATACCTTATCCTCTCTCGTGTGCCCCAGTTTACCCTTTTACATTTTCCTGTGAGTGTGTATCATGCTGTCCCCCTGAGTTTACATACTTTTGTTGCAAAAATAATTTAATACAGCCTTTGAAATGCGAATAAGAGTCCTGCTTATAAAAATGCAAGTAGTGGCCAGGTGCGGTGGCTCACGCCTGTAATCCCAGCACTTTAGGAGGCCGAGACAGGCAGATCACCAGGTCAGGAGATCGAGACCATCCTGGGTAACATGGTGAAACCCCGTCTCTACTAAAAAATACAAAAAATTAGCCGGGCGTGGTGGTGGGCGCCTGTAGTCCCAGCTTACTTGGGAGGCTGAGGCAGGAGAATGGCGTGAACCTGGGAGACGGAGCTTGTAGTGAGCTGAGATCATGCCACTGCACTCCAACCTGGGCGACAGAGCAAGACTCTGTCTCAAAAAAAAAAAAAAAAAAAAAAATTGCAAGTAGTGAGCTGAAAGGAAAGGCCTTAAGTATTGAGGGAAACTGAAAATAACAAAATGTTTTAAATTATCTAAGAATGAGAGAATAGGTAATAGGTCTAAAGGAGTCCTCATCAGAAACAGTGCTGGGGGGTGGGGGGAAGAGAGAGAGAGAGAGAGAGAAAGTGAGAAAGCAGAGTTGAAGATGCCCCAGTGTCTGTGTTGGTTATTAAGCTATTGCTCCCAGTTCCAGGCCACCCATCATACCCTGCTTTGCGAAGCAAGCCACATGTCTGCTTGGCCCTCTGTCAGCTGCTCCTTGTTGGGCTTAGTCAATGGAGGTGCTAGAGGGAGACTGGAAGCCCAAAGAAGTAGCAGTTGGTGTGTTTCCAGTCTTTTCCTGCATTCCTGGAACGTCTCAGAGGTACCAGTAGCAGCTGGTGGGTTCCCCTTGATCAGAGATCTGTGTTCCAGTTCTGTGGGGTCCCTCCTCCAAGTGCCTGAGGCATCACCACCAGCCAAGCATTACTCCTTCTCTAGGATGACTACAATCCAGGTTTTCCTGGAAGCCTCCTGGTTTGAACACCGAAGGCCCATGTCCCAGGGCCAGAATGGTTGACCACACTACTTCTCCCATAGGTCTGGGCCCCAGCTATGTGATGCTCTTCCTTCTGGGTCCTGCTTCATTCCTTTTCTTCTCCCCTAGCCCAAGGAGAGGCAGATGCTTCCTGAAGTTGCCTCAGTGTTTCCCCTTGCCTTCTGAGTCATCCATTACCTATTTAGCCAGTCCCCTGTATTAAATTCTCATTCTTGAAATAACTTGTATAGCAGTTATCTTCTATTTAAGTGGGATTTAAAAGCACCTGCAGTGAATTGAAGATGATGACTTCATGCCAAATATAACAGGCTATCACTTTGTGTCATGAAAAAAGGAAACTGGCAAAAAACAAAGCTGGATTTCTATTTTAAGTCAACGTAGAAGACAGAAATAGAGGACAGTGAGCCATAGCTATCAGCCTCTGGTATTGCAATGTTCTGTGCTGAAAACTAGGATGTCCTTGCTTCTACCTCATCTTCATAATTCAAAAGCCACAGCAGTTCATACACCTACTTCCTAAGGAATATTCATGCTATTTGTCAAGGTAATTCATCAAAAGATACTTTTTAAAAATTAAGAATGTAACATGTTTAAAGTTTGGTAGCATTTTAATAGTGGTATTGTTGCTTCATCTTCTCTTTCTCTCCCTCCCTCCCTCCCTCCCTCCCTCCTTTCTCTCTCTTTCTTTCTCTTTATTTCTTTCCTGTTTTTCCTGTCTTTCTTCTCTTTTCTTTCTTTCTTTCTCCTCTTTTCTTTCTTTCTTTCTCTTTCTTCCTTTATTTCCTCCCTCTTCTCTTTTCTCTCCTTCCTTCCTTCCTTCCTTCTCCACTTAAAAAATAGAAAAGTTTTGAGTGGCCCTATGTCTTAATTTAAGATCTCCAGGAGAAGACCCTGAGACAAAAATTAGAGTGTAAGTAGTTTAACTGAGAGATGAAGGAAATATTAGAAGGGGAGTGGGGAAATGACACCCAGAGAAGAAGGCAATGAACAGAGAGTATGTTAGGACAGCCACAAGTGTGGGTGACTAGAGTGTAACCTCTCCAGGGAATGTCAAGGAGCCAGTGCTTGAGGGCCAAGGGAACTGGAGTATTTTCCCTTTAACTCCTGTGAGGCCTTGGTTAGAACTGGTCCTGGGAGGCATGAATTTCCTAGCACTTCTAATCCTCTACATGGACAGGCAAAGGGCTTCAGAGGCCAGAGAGACCCTGTCTACAGGGACAGGTTGTGGTCAGTCTGGCTCACCTGCAATCAAGTGAAGAAGGTGAGGGGAAATGTTTGAGGCACTGATGGCATCTGCCATATATATTTTTTAATTATGTGAAATTCCATAACATGAAGAATTTTAGGAACACATTTATTGTTATGGGAAAAATCACTGTAATTAGATTTGTCAACCCATAATCGGTTCCTAGGGCTTGGGAACCTACAATTCTTGTGTTGAGGGGTTCATTTATGGTCGATACTAGAGCACTCTGGCACATATTTCAAATGAAGAGCAATATTAGAAAAAAAATCCTGGGTTTCCCACATCTTATATAACATTTCTTACAAAATTATCTTATAACATTTCCAAATACTAAACAATGGAAGTTTATAAATGGGCACAGAGTTCTAAGAAATAATAAACAATAAGCCAATTTACTTTCTTTGTTCGAAAGGGAAAATCCAAGAGGGTGAGGGAAGGGGAGAAAATGGAGAAACTCATTGTGAGGAAGAAGTGATTCACCCCAAATGAAAATAGAGTGGGCAGAGTGGAGTGGATAAAAAGGGGGCCACTGAGTCAGAAAGACAGGAAGTAGAAGATAGATGGCCTATGTTTTCTGTCAGTGTTAAATCATAACCGATTGACACAAATGAAAGGAACTCAAAGGCTACCTTCAGTCTTTTGGGAAGGGGTGGTAAATTTTACATCCTAACTTACAGGCAAGAGCAGGTGTCAGTAGGGACGAGGAAGGAGTCCTCGCAGTGTGAGACTAAAATTTCACAGTAAAGCTGAAATTTGTGGATTGCCTCCCTCCTCCACAGTATTTCTCCACCAGGTCTCAGGTAACATGATGTAAGATATATTTTGGTGGATTCTCTGAAATTGCAGTTTTAGTTTGGATAGGTACCCAAAACAGTATCCCATACTGCCCAACTTCTCCCCTTGGGGTAAGTCCTTCCCAAGTGTATGATTTTCAACAGGACCTAGCTGTGGTCTGGCAATCTGCATTCAGGTGGTATGGGAACACCTTTTTATTCCTGTATCTCTGGTTGGACTCTGGAAACATAACCTGGAAGAATTTGTTCCCCAGGGAGGGTTGGGCACCATCAGAAGTTGATGACTTTTGTCATGGTCTTAGGTATCCTTTAAACGAGCTAATCTATCTCCCAGGTCACTATAAATAAAAGCATTATAGCCTCTGTTCTCTATGCTAAACCTGGGAGAATCTCTTTGGGGGCATGTTTTGATGGGAACATTCATTGCTGAGCAATCATTGCTGCAATGGACTTTTCATCATGGAGGGAAAATACTTTTCTCTGGTAGTTGTAGCCATCACCTAGACAGGGCGATTGGCCTTGTTTCTTTTTATTTATTGTCTAGAGGCTGCATGTGACAAATTTCAGGTCTTTAGGTTCAAACAGATTTTATTTAACTGTATCTCCAGATAAGATTCAAAATAGCTATAGAAAAAAATAGACTGAATGAAAATGCTGGTAGGATGTTGACAACGATCTAGGATATCTGAAACTGGAAAAAAAAAAATAGACTGCAAAAGTTTCTTTTCCAGAGACTGGAGACATTTTTTGGAGTGTGTTAAAAGAAAAATGTAATGACGTACACATAAGCTTCGATCAGTAACGATCAGGAGCTGGAATAATTGTGCACAGACTCATTTAAGCCTTACTAATTCAGGGCAGTTCTATTGGTATGGAATTATTCGCATTTGCGTGTTTCCCGAGTTAAAAAAGAATACCCCTGGGTCCTGCTCAGAGCATTGGGAATTAAACACACAGCTCTCATTAACAACACTACTTATTGTACAGTCTGCTGAATTCCCTAAACACTTTACAGAGAGCGAGTGTGTTCTCTGCCAGTGTGCAGTATACAAGAGCGACTTCCTGAGTGGAAAGCTTAGGGGAGTGATATCGCGCCGAGAAGCGAGTGGCCATGTATGAGGTCTGTCACTCTAAAGGTAGCTCTGAAGCCAGATGTTTTCCTGATACAGGACAAAAGATGATGGTTTGAGCAGGTGAGAGATGACTGGTTCTGTGATTAAGCATGGCATTTTGAGTTTTCTTTTGTATCTTTCATTCCTGATCTAGAGCCTCAGAACTCTTGGGCTCACCTAGTGTGAACATGTGGCAGCTGTAGTGTGGCCCCGAAAGAAGCCCCTTTGCGGCAGAAGCAACCACACCATGAAAAGTATTGCCTTTGATGTCAGACAGATTTGGGTCTCTCGCTTACCAGTTGATTGACCTTGGAGGTGTTGTTTAGCCTTCAAGCTTGGGTTTCTACCACTGTGAAATGGGTATAAAAATATGACTTACCTCCTGGGTTGTGATAAAAATCTATAAGAAATACCTAGTTCATGATAAGCACTCAAGAAATTTTGGCTTAAAAGAAGCACTTAGACTCCAGGGATCAATCCATTTTAGAAGCAATTTCATCAGAACTTGCAGTTGCTATAAATCAGTGGGCGATTGCCTAGATTTGGGGTCGAAGACAATTTAATTCCAGCGTCTCCCCTGTTTGCTTTGTGTAGCTCTGAATTCAGGCCATAAAAGGTACATTGACATCAGCCGCCAGCTGTTGCCACCTCCATCTGAATGCCAATGTCCCTCATCTATTGACACAAGAAGAAAGTAAATAAGGTAATGTCCTCGGAATTTTCTTTACACTAAACATGTAATTAGCTACTTACCCATGATGAGTAAAATTTAATTTCAGCTAAGTGAAAAGGAATGCTGATTAGATTTATTTTATTATCTGTTTACTTTCTGGGAAGAGGGCAGCTGGATAAAATCTCCTCTTGAGCAGTATTTTTTTTACTTCCTGCAGTGCTTACCAGTGAAATATGCTAAACTTGCAGGAATGGCACATACAAATGCAAGCAATCATTTTATTGGCATTTTCCTTCTTTTTATTTGTTGGAGTGAACATAAGCATGGCCGCAGCTTCTGTCCGCTGGAGTGCAAGAAGGGGCAGGGGGGGACCCTGGAAGATAGGCTGAGAAAAGGTGTGCAGGATTGTCCCAGCAAAGTTGCCCCGTGGTTGCTGTTTGCAGGGACTCTCCCCTCTGCGCTCTCTGATGTGTGTCTCACTGCTCAGATTTTCTCCTCTTTGGCAGCTCACAGCCTCAGCTGTGGGCCATTTTTGCAGGCTGTCTCTACCCCAGGACTCCTGGGTGCTCCAAAGGCGTTCCTCCCCAGCCCTCATTTCATCAAGATCCCTTTCCAAAGAGCCCTGTTCTCAGCCAATCGCTGTAAGGAAAGATATAGAATAAATTCCTACAAAGCTTCCAGTCCATGATTGCAGCTTTGTGCATTTCCCACGAATGTGGTATTTTTGTAACATGGATACTTTGAGGTGTCAGTGTTTTAGTCTTATGAAATGAATCATAAATGGTGAAATTTCAGGAAGGACCTTCTAATTGCCCTTCAGATCAGACCACAAACTCAACCCCAACCTTGCCTTTGCATGGGAGTGGCACCTATGGGTTCTAGTGCTGAGAGCGAGCTTGGACCAATTCTATGAAGCTTTGGGCTAAAGGTAAGTGGGAGGCAGGTGGGACAGAAGGAAGACATTCCAGCTAATCTATTTGGACAAGGAAGCTTTGAGGTAATAAGGTCCAAGTCTTTGGAAGCATTAGAAAGCTTAGAAAGCTTCCCGAGAGGCATTGTAGAGTGGATTCATCCATTAAGTACAGCAGTCAGCATTGATCCAGGGTGCCAGAATCCACTCTATGTAGTCTAGACTAAGGAGATTTGGGGATTGGTGACACTGGGCAAGGAGGCCATCTGGAGATGAGAATGAACAAGATGTATCTACATCCATAGGGCTGGAGGAACAAAGGGGAAAGTGGTCTTTGAGGCTAGCCAGAAGGCGGTCTTCTGGCTAGTGCTAAAACTCCATGGGGGATACCCAGAGGGACTGATGGCCATGGCGAGGGGCCTTGTCTGGGCCTGGAGCCTCAGAGGAGATGCAGCCTTTGGTGGGGACCTCCTGCTGACATTGAAACGGAAGGAGCAATGTCCTGGCCTTTCCTTTCCCCTGCCTTTTAGGGTCCAGCCAGTGCTTCCCATGGGCTCTACCAGCCATGAGGCTGTTGGCAAGGCAATCTGGGAAAGAGGTGAAGGCTGGAGGGTGGGCCTCAGAGCAGCATCCCAGCTGATCTGCACCGTGGGCATTTGGACAAGATGAACTCTCATTTTCCTATCAAATCTGACAAACAAAAACAAAGCCCCTACAATTCTATAGCATCAGTTCTTTCCTAGAAAAAGAGACTGCCAAACATCTAGAAAGCAAGCTTACCTATTCCACCCCATTTTCTCAGGGACAGTTGTACATTGCTCACCACCTGGAGCCATTTGATAGACTATTTTCCTTATGTTATGTTTCAGAGGCTATGATATAAAGGTGGGAATTGTGGATGACTTTTCTCCATTCTTCTTGTCTTCCTCATTTCCTGGTCATAGAATGAGAATGGAAAGATTTTGATCATTGTATTTTTATTCTTAACAAAATATCATTTACTAATGTTTAGAGGGCTTGGGATTGGCATTCAAAGTTGGACAATGCATTGCCCGGCACTGCCAGTAACAGTTGTCCCTGGCACCTAAGCATGAGGCCCTTCTTGGATCACTTTGGGGCGATAGTTGGGGGTCTCTGCAGGGTGTCTCTGGAGGGTCATTCTGACCCTATTAAGATGCTCTGGTCCCTCTTCCTCCTCTCACCATTTCGGCTGTTTGCTGTACCATGGGTGTCCAGGCACTCTTCTGTTTGTTAATGCAGCCAGCCCAGGTTGGCTTGGCTACTGCCTGGCATGACTTTCTTTAGCCCTGACAATCAGCTGGAGATTAAAGCAGCTCTTCCTTTTAACATGGTGGCAGTGGGCACGTTTTCAGAACTGGAGTGTGCTTTGAAGAGCTGCCATGAAGCTGCCCACTGCTTTGACTTTGAAAAGAAGTGTGTTTTAACCTTGAAAGTCGTTAAGGATGGGAAGTGGGTGCTGGGAAGGCTGCGAGGTGTGCAGTTTCCTTGGCCCTGTGCGGCTTTGTTGGGTCATCTCCTGGCCACTCCATTTGTCCCACTTGCGTTGAGACCACAGAAATCAGTCAAGAGGTGGAGGTGGAGGCAACTGGAGGTAGCTGAGTTTAAATAGTGTGGTCAACACAAAGGTGATCCTGTTCTTCTGTTATAATCATAGGGTATTTAACTTGAATGGGTATCATGTGTGATATTTGTGTTTCTTTTTAACATATTGGCTTACAGCTGCGTTAAAATGATCTCAAACATCTGGGACAGTGCTGCCAAATACATGGAAGAGGCCCAGAAAACAAACAATGGGTTTTGTCACCTCCCCTAATGATATCACATTTGTTATTTTATAACGTGCGGTCATTTCCTGGTGTGGTTAGGGTTGGATTTAAATGTGTCAACCTGTGTTTAAATGTCAGGCAATGAAGTGGCAGATGCATCCGTGTGCTTCCTGCCCCATCCCCACCTCACCTTGATTGCCTTTCCAAAAGCAGAACATAAAGAGTTTATTTGTTTGGACAAGTAGTATAGTTATTAATATTTCAGCAACACCATATACTTTCATAGGGCTGAACAGTAAACAAAATTGTGCTAAAAGAAAGAAAGGAACAAAATCTCTTTACCCTAGGAGCAGAAACCTTCCTTTTATTGCAGGTGCCTCTTGTTTTTTTTTTTTTTTTTTTTGAGACGGAGTCTCGCTCTGTCGCCCAGGCTGGAGTGCAGTGGCGCAATCTCGGCTCACTGCAAGCTCCGCCTCCCGGGTTCAAGCAATTCTCCTGCCTCAGCCTCTCCGAGTAGCTGGGACTACAGGCGCCCGCCACCACGCCCGGCTAATTTTTTTGTATTTTTAGTAGAGACGGGGTTTCACCGTGGTCTCTATCTCCTGACCTCGTGATCCGCCCGCCTCGGCCTCCCAAAGTGCTGGGATTACAAGCGTGAGCCACTGCGCCCGGCCTAGGTGCCTCTTGTTTTGATGTGCACATTTTTACTGAAGCCCATCCCATTGCTATTACTTTAAACAAGAGCTGCTTCTTTGGCCTACCTCTTGGAAGGTGATAAGACACTTCCTAGGTCAACAAGAGAAGCAAAGCTTGAAGTTATGTTTCAGAGTTTGTGTCTTAGAAATACCAATTCCTTTTAATTCATGCATTGACTAAATAATATTGATACATTATGGAAGACAATGTGGTGATTCCTCAAAGACCTAAAAATGGAAATGCCATTCAACCCAGCAATCCCATTACTGGGTATATGCCCAAACGAATAGAAATCACTCTAGTATAAAGACATATGTATGTGTGTGTTCATTGCAGCATTATTCATAATAGCAAAGACCAGGAATCAACCTAAATGTCCATCAATGGCATATGGGTTAAAGAAAATATGTTACATATACAGCATGGAATACTATGCAGCCACATAAAGAATGAGATCGTGTCCTTTGCAGGAACTTGGATGGAGCTGGAGGCCATTATCCTTAGCAAACTAATGCAAGAACAGAAAACAAGATACCACATGTTCTCATTTATAAGTGGGAGCTAAATGATGAGAACAGATGGACACACAGAGGGGAACAACACACACTATGGCCTATCGGAGGGTGGAGAGTGGGAGGAGGGAGATGCTCAGGAAGAACAACTAATGAATACTAGGCTTAATACCTGAGTGATGAAATAATCTATAAAACAAACTCCCATGACATGGGTTTACCTATATAACAAGCTTGTACCTGTACCCCTGAACTTAAAATAAAAGTTAAATAAAAAGAAAAGAATAGCTACATCAACTTTGCATTTCAGGTACTCTTTTTAAGGGGTATTGACATAATTTCTGTATTCCAAATTATTTTAGTTGAATTTTTTTCTACTTGCTTAAACGGCCAAGTGAATGATTTAGATGTAATTATAACTACTTACAATTAAATTTGATCTTTTTAGTAAAAATGATGTTGATGTGCACACACACATAAAATAACATTGATTGTAGCTCCTCATCTATTAAATATTAATTCAGATAATATGTTTCAAATAAATGATTTTTCTATAGCTATTATCAAAATCTTTCTAAAAATATATCACACTTGTACTTGCCTTTTCAAACAAAGGATATGGAACATATCTTAACCTTTTAAAAATAATCTGGGGCAATCATTGTGGTTGTCATTCAATCCAGGGGCTGTATTTCAGAGTGATAACTTCAGGGACTCTGGTTGCCACACCTTTTAAGCTACTCTGTCTACTTGCTGTAGGTATTTCCTTCTTTGAGCAAGTATTTCTTGAGCAATTTCTGTGTTTGAGGCAGTGTGGTTACAAATCTATACTCAAAATGACTTCTGCCTTTAGGTGCTGCTGGTTTGGTCAGAGGAGAAGACAAAGAGAGCATTGGGAGAAATACCTAATGTTAATGACAAGTTAATGGGTGCAGCACACCAACCTGGCACATGTATACATATGTAACAAACCTGCACGTTGTGCACATGTACCCTAGAACTTAAAGTATATATATATATATGTAAAAGTCTACATTTAATTCAGTGTTGCAGGTGGGACAAATATGTAATGGGAGGGTCTCCCATGGATGGGCCATATGGGTTGGGTCTTAAAGAATGAATAGGTGGTTGATGACTAGAGATCCCGGTAAGGACACCCCAGGTCCTGAGCTCAGCGTGTGCAAAGGTAGGTGGATGTGAATACAGAAGGCATTATGGCGTCTGGAGGGGTGGCCATGCATGGGATTCTGGGACATGAGGTCGGAAACTGTCCTCTGCCCCTAAGACTCTAATTTGTTACGCATTTCTGCTCTCACTCTGCCTGCCTGCACCCTTCCCTTTCTTCCTGCCTTTATGGCCCTTCATCTTTTGTTGGCTGTGTAACTAGATAACCAAACTTGTCAGAATAGCATTTAAAATAAGGATTATCAGGTTCCAAGGGAGGGTTTCTTCTAGGAACAAAGTATAAGGGCTTTGGTGCATCTCTCTTGGCCATTCAGAGACCCCCTGGTTCTAATTTATATATTGGATGGTGGAGGATGGCAGAGAGGAGACCTTCAGAAGAATGAGGTGTCCCTGTAATTGTTTCCCAGAAGGTCTAACAGAGACATCACAGTTAAAACAGAACTCACACTCATGATGGAGGATGAATAAATCAATATTTGGAAAGCATTTGGTGATCTTACTATGAAGAGTTGCTGTCTGATGCAAGAACATTGTTTTTCTGGAGCTATGGATGGTGGCAAATCTCTGAAATAAATCACATCCCCTCCAATCCATATTCTTCCAGCTGCACCAACTCTGTACTTTGATTCTTGGATAACCCCCTGCTCACTGCAGATTTAAGACCTTGATAGGTATCAAAGCATCAGAGAAAAATATCAAAAAATAACCAACATCAAAAGAGCAGGGAGCAAGAACCACCTCCACTCTGCGAGCTGCAGTGGGTGAGGGACCCGAAACAGAGATGACTGACATCAGCATGCAAACATACACCCTGATGAGACCCGGCCATGTAGTTCAATGGGAAAGTGACAACAAGAATGAGCATGGGCTTTAAAAGTGAAATGCTTTGTGGACATGACCCCCCACCCCTCAGCATTGCAGCCAGCCCCTGAGGAGCCACACTGTCCATTTAACTAACCCCATCCCTGTTTCTTACTGCCACAGCCTGGGAATCCAGGTTCAAACAAGGTTCAGTGTCTGACTTCCTGGCAGGGACTGTCCTTTCTGCAGTCGCTAATAAGTGGAGTCCAGGCACAAAGGAATCTTGCACCATGCCCTCCTCCCATGGCCTTAGTCTTTCCTAGTGCTCCCCTGAAGACCCTAGGTTGTCTGATATCATTTGCTAAATAGGAGCGGTGTTGCCCCTTGAGTTGACGAGAGTGTGATTCATGATTGTTCTGAAGTTTTACTGAGAACAATCATTTCATCAGTACCTACTCTGTACAAAGCATTGGGCTAGGTCCTATTGAGGGATAAAAATAAAAGGGCATGGTTATTTTTAAAGATGATTTTACAGTTTTATTGGCAAGAAAATATTTAAATACAAAGATCAACCCAACCCATGAAATCTGGTTGACTGGGGATTGACAAAGCTTGCTAGAGGGGAACATTCTTTTGTCTAATGGCCAAGTAGGAGGCAGCAGGGTGGGTGTCATGGGCATGGAACCTAGGCAGTCATGCAGGCCCCATATTCAGAAGTATCCAAGCTTGGTTTACTGCTCTGCTGTTGCCATCTTGAATACTTATAACTTTTGAATAAGGGTCCTCACATTTTTTTTTTGCAATGGGTCCATGAATTATGTACCTGTCCTGGGGGGAGAAATGTTTGTGACATTGCTTGCCCTGAGGCATCAGAGTGGAGGAACAGCAGCAGAAAGGCTTCGTTGAACTGGAGAGTCTACCTGTAAGAAGTGTGGGAAAGAGAAGAGTAAGTTGAGGGAAGACTGGCCATTTAATGGTAATGTGGGATTGCAAGAAGGTGTCACAAAGCATGGCTAAATAAATAAACACTTCCTGTTTATGCATTTGCACATAACTTCTGTTAGCCTGTGATGTCCCAAGGGACAGATGAGGTGAGAAGAGGCTTGGGTGTGCCTTTTCCCTTCTGGCCAATAGGAGATGTGTGGACCCATCCACCCCACCCCTCCACCCCTGCTTGCCCACATGTGTTTGAAATTAGGCTCTGCCAGGCTTTCCCTGAGGGACGTTTATGCCAAATATACTGGAAACTCCTTTGCCTACACTCACCAGTCTTTTACCAGGAGGAGCTGGGTAGATCAAAATTCATTCAATTAAATTTATGAGGTGTGAGGATCAAGTAACCCATATACTATTTTACTTTGTTTCAAGATGTCTAATTGAGATTGAAATTCACCTGGTTAAATTCCATATAAATTGACTCCCCTACAGTATCCCCCATGTTCACTCTAAGGTTAGCCTATGATCATGGTTAATGTTCCAACGCAGGGTCAAGAGAGGCAGTTAAGGGGCTTCCCAAGCCTCAAATGCATGTGATTATCTGGAATTAAGTGAAGGGGTGAATGAATTCATGATTCTGAGCCACTTTTTTGGAGCTGTGTGCTGGGAGGATCACATTTGACAGTGAATATCCTGAAATGGGAGCTGGAGACCAAGCCTCTGATGCCACCCTCGGGTCCTTGGGCAAGCTCCTTTGTTGCCAGCCCCTGTCTCTTTCCCCTTCCTCTAGCATGCTGAGATGTTATGAGGATCAGCTGTGAATTGCATGGTGTTTTTTTTTTTTTTTTTTTTTTTTGGAAAGCCATTCATCCTATAAACCCAAGGTATCTTCATTAGCTATGCCAAATCTTTGAAAGGATTTCATAGAGCGATGCTAACTTCTCAAAACACGCAAATGTTAATTGACACAGATTTCCTAGCCATTGTTGAAAGAAAAATCCATCACCTGAATTCTCTTTGTCTACTTCCTTCTCTTCCTTTTGTTCATTCTTCTCACGTCAGTTCAACTTACATCTTGGGGATCTCAACATTAGTCCTTAGTGGTGGCTGCTCTTGGGTATCATGGAGCATTTTACAACAGAAGAGCAAGGCTTAGTGATGGGAGTGATTGGAGTTGGCTGGACTAACTTGTTCCATGGCATTAAGTTCTTTTCTGGTCACTATTAAATTTGTCCTCTGCCTATGGGAAATTACCTGATGGTGTAAGCGGATTTCTGTAAGTACCAAGAAAGCATAAACCAGTGGAACTCTTAAATTAACCAGGTCGTTTTCTTATCACACTTTATAGTTAGCCATAATTAAGCCCACAGCAAATGTCTAGAAGAGTTCACATGATAGACCCTTCTCAAGTCCTCAGGGCTTGGGTTATAGAGGGCCAACTTTATTGTCAGATGAGTCATTAACTAAGAAGGCATCTAAGTGAGAGAATTAATCATCTCTTTGAGACTAACTTGATGAGCCAGCCATCTCTAAGGAAGATGCTATATACTTGTTAGAAGCTTAAACAAGAAACTTTGCCTTTCCTTCTAGACTAATTATTAGCAACAACAGAGATACTTGTTGAGGATTTATGAGACTTGAGAATTCCACAAATTACAGGAAATGTGGCATCAATTGTGACAGTGCATTATATCCATAAAGAAAAAATAATGGGCCTGAAGAAAAAGACGGAAATTGTGAGGAAATGTAAATAGCAGTCCTGTAAATCAGGAGGTCATTGCAGTTCTTTGCTGAGTAGCCCCTTTATCTTGTAGGAAGATGGAAGTGGTCTGGAATTGCTAGTTCCAGTTGACCTAGGATGGTGGCTATATTGAAGTTCTTCATGGCAAAATGGCCCTTCTAAGAATTGCTTCCAAATCTGAATCTCTTCTCAATTGAGTTCTCATCCAGATGGCTACCCCATCTGGATGTGAGTTGTTATTCTTCTGGAAAACTTAGTAGTCACTACTTTGATGGCACAAAAATCTGTGGGATTCTCTTTAAAATTCTCTTCTTGGAATCTACCTTAGTCTTTTTTTTTCTCATTTGGCAGCTTCCCAGCTTCAGTGGGACCCATGGTGGTTTGTAATCATATACAGTCGTGTGCTTCATATAATGTTACAGTCAATGACAAACTGCCTATGGTGGTTCCTCATGAGGTTATAATATTGTACTTTTACTGTACCTTTTCTATGCTTAGGTACACAAATACCATCGTGTTACAGATGCTTACAGTATTTCATACAGTAACATGCTGTACAGGTTTGCAGCCCAGGAGCAATAGGCTACCCCATCTGGATTTATGCAAGTGTACTCTATGGTGTTTGCACAATGATGAAACCACCTGAATGCATTTCTTAGGATGTATCCCTGTTGTTAAGTGACATGTGACTGTAGTTACATCTCTGCTCATTTGTTTAGTATCTGTTTCACTTGCTGGGCTGTAAGCTCTGTGACTGTAGGAACCGTGTTTGTTTTGTTACCTTTTGTTAGCAGAGTACCTAAAAACTTAGGCTGATGATCGATGCTGTTATTCATTACTGCTAGTGTTTCCATGTGGGAACTCCTCCTTGGCATTTCTTGGGAAATTTCTGTGTTTTTCCAAATCATGAACCCCAGGGAAAATCAGTCACAAAATTGAGAAAAACAATAGTTTTGTGAAAATTAACATTTAATACTGTTGCCGATTATAGGAAATCCACTGATGTCCAGTAGAAAGCAAGAGCAGAAACCACTGATGCACAGAATTGAATGTTAAGGTCAACCTTCCTGGAAGCTAGGAAGGGACAGATTGGAAAGAATTGCTCACAATCTTATCATTCATCCCTGCAGGGGTCGTTGCCATGTTATGAGTGTGCTTGTGGTCCTGTCTCTAATGGTGAATCCTTATTGAAAATAAAATAAGTATGAGTATGGTTTTATGTATAGTATAGTTTATACAAATCCTATGAGTGGTGCTCTAAGAAATAACATGTTTTGGAAGCAAAACAAGCCCTTTATTTGGCGATTTAGACACATGATTCTGTTAGTGCTTGCTAGGAGATTTGAATGTTACATTATTTGAATAGTACCCACTAATGTTTGCTGGCATTTTCCAGTGTTAGAATATTCTCTATAGGTATCTTGAAAATACTACTAAATTTAATCTATCTTATTTATTAAAACATTGTTAAGCTATCCCTAATCATGAGTAAAGATTATAAAGAACATTGGAAGTGTTTTAAAAAATAACAGATTTCAGGAATTTGCAAGAATTCCTGGGGATCTCAGATTTTCATGACTGAGTCCCAAAGATTAATATCTGTCAGGAATCTGGAAACACAAAGCTGTGTAACAAACCACCCCCAAATCTAGTTTCTTAAAGAAACACCAATTCATTATCCGCCACAATTCCCTGGGTTGACTGAGCTCAGCTGGGCAATGCTTCTACATCCCCTGATGTTGGCTGCAGCTGCAGTCACCTGGGGGCTGTTTGGGCTGGAAGTTCTGAGATGACTCACATATTTGGCTGGTAGCTGATGATGACTGTCAGCTGGAAACTGAGCTATGGCTTTTGGCTCTATTCCTACAATTTTTTTCTATGTGCCCTCTTTATGTAGCTTGAGCTGCTGAGGGTGTGGAAACTGGGTTCTGAAAGGGAGTGCCCCAAGAGTAATCTTTCTTAGGAGAAGGAAGGAGGAGCTGCAAGTTCCTTTAGACCTGGGCTTGGAAGCTCCAGAATGTCATGCCTGCCTCTTTCTATTAGTTACAGCAATCACAGAGCTATGCTACATTCAAGGGGAGGAAAAATAAACTCTATCTCCTGATGGGAGGAATGGCATATATGTACAGAGAGGGGAGGAATTTGGGAGCCATCTTTGGAGACCACCTACTATAGTTTGTCCTCTGGTTACCATTTATGTGACTCTCATCCTCCTAAGATTCCTCAAATGTTGTCTTTGCTCTTTTTGTTTGCAGAGGCTGGAATGTCCAAGATGTCTTCTTCACTCACATGGTAAAGCCTCAGCTAGTAAGGTTGATTGTGGTCATAGGTCTGGAGTCTTGATTCTCTCTGTCAATTGGTTCCTCAGTTCTTTCCATGTACTCTCAGGGGCTCTCCTTCGCCATGCAATCTCTCCACCAGTGTAAGCAGACTTCTTACCTGGCAGCTCAGGACTCTAAAGAGAGAACACTCTAAGATGAAAAGCTTAATCAACCCTATGCTTATGTCATAATTGCCCATGTCCTGTTGGCCAAAGCTAGTTCCATGGGCAAGGCCAGAATCAATATGGGAGGACTCCATAAAAGTGGGAGGAATGGTTCATTAGGGACTACCATATTAATAGTCTCCTGTGGATGCACAGTAAATGTATGATGAGTGAATAAATGAATGACTTACCAGTTCATTTACTTCCAAACCCAATTTTGGAAAAATGATATCTTTCCCTGGAGGGGGCCCAGCTTCATGCTCATTTCCATCTGTACCACTCACCTCACAGTCCCTGGGCTATCTGACTTGCCTCATGATCCTAGGACTTGCCTGTGGAGACCTAGGGGTCCTCCCTTGATTCAGAGGCCCTGCAGATTTACTCATTCCTTGAAGGAAATAACCCAGCTCTTTTTTACTTCTTTTAGATTTTTCTCAAATTTCAGGACCCCCACAAGTTCCTACGATGGTTTAGTTATAACCTACTTAATCACTACCCACCCCATCCTCTGTCTCTCTATAGTTATAATGCACTGCTTCCAGGGGGATTAGCTTCTTAAATCTTATATATATGCTTCTTGAATCATATATGTGTAATACTAATATTTTTATATATAATAACATATAAATCACACACACACATATATACTCTATAGCTTATTTAAATTTTTGGATCTTTTAGAATTGATACTATTTGTCAGAAAACCACTGTATTCTTGGTGAAAACTAGCCCAATTGAACTTTGCATTAAACACACACACCCACCCCTAAGCCCAGAACTCCCACTCTCCTTTCCCAGAATTGCCTTCTCCAGAAAGGCCAGTCTAATACTTCATTTCTGCATTTGAGCCTTGGCTATATTGAGGCATCTTTGCTGTATTTAAACTTTGGCTGGTTTCCTATAGGCCATAGATCAAGAACCAATTCAAAGTATGGATTTTCTCATCAGGACATGAAATCCCAAGGGATGAACTGGTATCATCCACATCGTTTTAGCTGTAATAAAAATTTTAATCATGTAGGGTGGTTGGTTTTTGGATTGTCTTTGACTTTTTAAGTGTTTTGGGAAGCTCAAGTAATGGCAACAAATCATAAATGGAGGAAATGGTTCAAGGATTATAACCAAGCAATAATGATGGCATTAGGCAGGGAAATGTGGATGAACATTAGTTTTCTTTTATTTCATCCAGTAAAATCCTTTTAAAAGAAATTTTGAGCTTTGTTACCCTGGAAAACATAGCAAGGGCAAGATGAGATCATGTTTTTCTATTGCACTGAGGAAACTTAATTATTAGAAATTCCAGACTTTCTAGGGGCCTCTGACTCATGTTTTGAGACCACATTTTATCCAGCAAACTGCACTATGCACGTGACCACCTCTCTCTCAACAGAAGCATCCGGCACACCATTATGCTTGCAAATTTTAAGTATTTTTCTTAGAGTAGAATTTGGTTAGTTCCTGCCTTATTTCTTTTACCTCCCACTTGCATTTTCAGTCACTCATGAGCCTCACAGATGGAGGCAGAAAGTGCACATTAAGATTCCTCATTCCCTTAACTTCTGGGGATGAAAACGAAGTCATACTTTTTTAAGTCAAGGACTTAAAATTTTTATCACGATTTTGGTTCTGTCTCTTGTTCTTTGACCTAAGTCTTGTTATCCCCAATAAAAATTCAAATCCCCATGTTTGGGTGACCCCTAGACACTGAATAATCTCTGGTCACAGTCATTGATATATTTGTTCATCTGTTTAACAGATAGGTTCATCTGTTTAACAAATAGGTGTTACGTATCTCCTACGTGTCTGGCTCTGCACAGTGAACAAAAACAAAATCCTTGTCCTCATGCAGTTTACTTCCAGAATGGGAATACAGACTACAAACATAATAAGTATAAGATATTATATGCATTATGTAATGTTAATATCAATGAGTTGACGATAAGAGTTATGAGAAAAGTACAATAGGAAATGGGATAAGGGGTGTCGGGAACATGGGTTGCAATTTTAACTGGGTGGTCTGGGAAGGCCTCATTGAAAAGGTGACTTAAAGCCAGCCAGGTGCCTCTCTAGGGAAAGAGTGTTTCAAGAAGAGAAAACGGCAAGTGCAAATGTCCCAGGAAGGAAGCAGGCCTGGTGTGTTGGCTTAGGAATGAAGACTGGCTGGCTGGAGCTGGGGGAGCAGAGTGAGAGGAGTGGAGGTGAGTAAAAAAAAAATTGCAGGTGCCATATTGCATAGGGCCTGGAAGAACAGAATAGACTCTGGATTTTCCTCTGAATCCAGAGGAATGCAATGGAAAGTCACTTTCTGAATGGAAAGTCACTGGAGAGTTTGTGGAGAGGAGCAAGCTGATTTAGCTTTTAAAGCACTACTCTCACTGCTGGGTTGATAATAGACTGTAGGGGGTTAAGGGTGGAAGCGGTGAGACTGGTTCAGAGTCAATTGCAATACTCTCAGAGAAAGGCAATGCTGGCTTGCAGTAGAGATGGAAAAGTAGATGTAGGAAATGAGAGAAAGAGGCAAGGTGACTCCAGGGGAGTTGGCCTGAGTGGCAGGAAGGATAAAAGTGCCACCAAGTGAGCTGAGAGGGCTCTTGCAGGCGCCAGCTCAGGGGGTTGGGGAGGTGCATGATATCTGAAGCTCAGTTTTTCACGTGCTTAGCTGAGATGGCTTTAGACATCTGGTACAGATATTGAATATGCCTCTGGATTGGTGAGTCTGGAATGCAACAAAGACATCTGATTGGAGGTGTAGATCTTACCTGCTTTCTCAGATTAGATTTCCAACCTCAGCCCATTCATCTGAGGCCTCTTATCTACCTGGTTCAGGTCCCTGGCCCCCTGGAGGTCCTCAATTCCTGCCTGATTTCCTAGAGCCCCCACTAACTCTGCTGACTCCAGGACATGGTTGTGTCTTTACCACACCCTGTCATTCATTGGAGACCTAATTTCTAGTTCAAAGTCTTCTGCTCCACCTCAGTGCTTGGCAACGTGAGACCCAAGTGGGTGGTGTTTGCCACATCCTGGCTGCACAGCTCCTTGGCCTTCTCATTTCAAGGGTTAGTCTCTTTCCGTGGTTGGTCAACCACCCATTCCCAGGACCACATCTTAGATTTCTGTACCATAACAACTTTTAGAAATCCCATAAGTGTCTCAAATGCGAATGCCCATGCTCCTATCTAATGTTTTCAACTTTCCTGCTTAACTGCTCCAGGAACCCCCGTTATAGTAATTCACTGACCTCATTGTGATCCATTAAGCCCCCTAATTTCTCATGGCTCATTAATGACCTCCCAGCATCCTTCCATTTTCTGTCCAGCTTAGGCTTTTTGCTCAATCAGGATGATTGTTGACACCTGCTTCTTTTTGGCTATCCTACCCTTTTTTCAAAACTTATAACCCAAAGCACATTAACACTACCAGAGACCTTTAAAAATTACCCATGACTGTGCCCCACCAAAGATCAACTGAGCAGAGTCTTGGGGGCGAGCCAGGCACCAGAATTTTTTTAAAAAGTGCTCACATTGTTCCAGTGTCCAGTCAGTCTGAGACCCACTGTGCGATGAGTTCAGCTGCCCACATTGTCTTGCCTGCATCTGAGCTGCTGAGCTGTTGGAGGAAACCACAACTCAGCAGACAGGCTTCCTTTTAAATTCTTGCTCTCACTTGACCTCAGAAGTGTTCCCAGTCCTTCCTGGCCTTCTTACCACACTTCTCTGTAAACCCCCTTTCCCCCTCTGAGATTGATACAGAGAGGAGGCAGGGAAAGACTGAGTACAAGAGGGCAGTTCCCTGGCAAAAGCCCCACCCACGAGCCTGGGCCCATGACCCTAAATGAGAACTTCATATCCCTATTTTCCCTCCTGGATGTTGCTTTTTCCAAAACCACTCTGGCCCACCATGCCCTGCATCCTGTACCCATAAAACCCCCAAATTCCACTGGCAGAGGAGCAGAGCGGCACAGTGGAGAAAAAGAGAAGAGAAGAAGCATCTGAACGTCAAGAGGAGCTCAGGACCATCCCTGGCCAATCTCCTGGGGGAATTATCTTCCCACTCCTAGGATTATCTTCCCACTCCATCCCCTTTCCAGCTGTGCATCCCACCAAGAGCCACCTCCATCTCTCAATAAAACCTCCGCATTCAACATCCTTCACATCTGTGTGACCTGATTCTTCCTGGATGCCAGACAAGGACTTGGGTACCAACAGGGCAGGGTGTAAAAGGCTGTCACCCTGACTCTCCACTGAGCTGGTTAACACTTAGCTGCCTGTGGATGACAACTGCTAAAAGAGCATTAATTGTAACATACCCCTAGATGCTGCTCTGGGGCTGGAGCCCAAAAGCACTTGTCCTGGCCCCAGCACCTGCTTGTCTGCGTGCTTCTCCTTCCACAACAGGTTTGAGTGCAGTGGTCAAGTTGCAAGTCCCTCGAAGGGCTCCAGGAAACTTTCCTGTCTCAACATGGCTACTTTATACTTATTCTTTCTTCTCAAATCTCTCTGTCCTCTTCTCCCCAAGGTACACCCAGCTGGTGACTTTACCCCATACCTCACTGAAAAAGTAGGAACCATCAGATGGGGGCTCCCTTATCTGCCCCGTTATTCTTCTTCCATGTGTTTCATGTAATCATTTCAATTCATACTTGTCCCAATTCTTACCTATACCTCATTTGTTTTCTTGCTTCTTGTCCCTTTCCCATGAGACTGTGAACTCTATGGGCAGAGGGTCATGTTTATTTACCAAAGTAAACAAGATTAGCACAGGGCCTAGATGCCATCTAGCAGAGAGAAGGCCCTCCAACATTTCCTGCAAGATTACATAAGCCAAATCTTGATCATATGAGTCAATGCAAATTGTAAATTATGTTATCCACTGTCTTCATGGCTACAAAGAAGTTAGGGGTCATTCTAGTTCCACAGTCTTACTTTACAAAGGCCCAAACTGAAGCACGTCAATGACTCTTCTGACCACAAAAATGGGCCAGCACTCTTCCCTAGACCAACCCGTATTGGCCAACTACAAGGAGTGTGTCAGTCCAATGCCATTTGCCCGTTTCTATTTGGTTTTGGTGCAGGGTCTTGTTTTTAGGACATTCAAATTTCCTCTGTGGTGATGTTAGGTTTAGGCTGGCATCCGTATTGGCTTGGGCTTCTTCACTATGAATGTTGGGAGAAAAGCTGAGTGTTGGGAGAAGCTGAGGCAGGGCTTACATGTCTGACATAATGTAAAAGAGTCTTGGAACATGTCCAGGGTACAGGGTCTAAAACCCCTTGTGGACTTTGGAACGTGAAGCTCTGTGCTAAAGGGTGGAAGCCTACCCTGATGCAACATAATCTAAGCCCAGGGCATAAAACCCCTCGTGGCTTGGATAGAATCCAGGGCTTGTGGCTCTGGAATGTGTCTAGACTTGCTGGCTCCTTGCTCCTTGCTCTCCCAGGATCCTTTGTATCTTGAGTTAAAAGAACCTGCTCTCCATTATCTCAAGTAGCAGAACACATGCTAAACTGTCACAGCTGTAGATCATGCGCTTGCCCTTTCCACCCCCACATTCTTAACACCTGTTTCTTTGATCACCAATAAATAGTCTGGGCTTCCACAGCTCGGGGCCTTCGCAGCCTCCATACACTAGCGATGGCCCCCTGGACCCACTTTTCTCTCTCAAACTGTCTTTTTCTCATTCCTTTGACTCTGCCAGACTTCGTCACCCCCATGACCTGGTGTTGGGTCCGATCACCCCAACAATGAACTGTTAGAGACAGGGATGGCCCCACGAAGGAGTTGCTGTGGAAAAAGGCCAGCCCTGCAGAGCACAGAACTGAATTGTTCTCACCTGTGCATTTGATACTTTCCTTTCAAAATCCTCTTATTAAAAGCACTTTGCTAAAAATAAAGTTTCTAAGCTACTGAGTAACTTTAAGGAAAAAGTACCTATAAGGACTTGCATTGTGCTTGTCACTGTATAATCACAGACATTTTGACAAAGGTACCATTTAAGCAAGAAAGAGGAGAACGAGAAAGATATCTTCTTCTTCCATGTTAAATTGGTTAAAAAAAAAACAACAAATCCCAGATTGACTCATGCAAAGATTATTCCAAAAGAGAGTGTTTTTCCTGTGTGATTTGGCTGACTGCTTTGACAGTCCCCAGATGTGGACTTGCTGTGCAGTGATAGCTTTTTAGTTGGAAGTTTGAACAACTTAATTGGAGGCGTGAGCAGTTTTAATAGATAGAATAGGGGTGACTTTTCTGTGTGCGCCAAACGTCAGAATTCTTCTGAAGTAGCTGGTCTGTCTGTCCAATTCTGAACCTGGTGAATGTCCTCACAGAGTTTGCGCCGTGGCACTCCTGCTAGGGCTACCAATATCTTGGGACTGATGGATTTCCCAGGATGTGGGAATTTCAGTGCCAAACTGAGAGTGCTGGGAAGGCTGGGATGGCTGGTCCCCCTAAACACTGATACTTGTTGGGAAATGGCTCTTTTCTCACCATGATAAGAAAATCCTTTCTTTAGTTCTGCCCATAGAAAAGGGATCCATAAATCCAGACTCTGCTTTCTAGCTTGCATAATATTTTATCCTCCTTTGCACTGGAATTGGTTGTGGCTACTCTGCTTCCAAAAGCAGTGTTAAATGTCCTACCACCTGACAAACCAGTTAGTCTTTTAGTGATTACCTTGAATCTTGGCCTGGATCCTTCAGCTGCCCTGCTGATTCCTTCTGTTTTTTTTTTTTTTTTTTTTTTAATTTATTTTTTTCCTACAGATCTCCTGGATACACCTAAGGCCTTTCCCTAGTAGGAAGATAATTGCAATTTTATATGGTCCATGTCATTGTAGTCCATCCTTCCCTTCCACCAGCTTCAAGTTAGAACTCCATTCAGACTAGTTTCCTACTGCCAATGTGATGTATGGGGAAGTCACTTTACTCTTTCATCCTTCACGTCCACCTGTGTAGACAAAGGTGTAGCATTTCCTACTTTTAAACTGCCTCAACCTATAATATTTGGGGATTCCAAGGTTCTCTGTAAGAAATACTAAATAGGATAAAAAAACTCTCATAAATATTTTCACAATCCATATTATAAAATTAGGCTGTCAAGTGGCTGTCTACTCATCTTTTCATACTTGCGTGCCACATCCCAACACTGGGAATAGTTGTCAAAATAAATAGAAATCTCACTGTTTGAAACAGCATTAATGATGTTAGATGAGAAGGATTTTCCAGACAGTTTTGAACTCTTACTACAATGTGATTTATGTTGAAGTATTTGGAAAATTGGGCTGATGTTTGGCAAATGATCACAAACTGCTAAAATTATTTAGTTCTTTTCATTGTTTAATTTCATGTGTGTGTGCCTTGCTTTCCCAATTAAATTATAAGATTATTTAGTTCAGTAAGAAAGGGTTTCACTTCCAAAATTCTCTACAGTGCCTAGCACAGTGCTCTGGACAGAGTGGAAATGCTACCTGCATAGTCATTGAGCGAGGGCATCGTCTGTCTCCACGAATTGGCATTTGTGTTGGTTGGTGCATGGCCAGTCAGCAGGGTGGCCTTGGGGAAAGAATTATGTGTGGAAACGGCTCTAGGTTATGCGAAGAACATCCATTCATTCATTAGGTTGTAATCAACCCTACGGGTTCCCACTGTGGTGTTACATTGAATAAAAACAGAAAGAAGATAAAAAGCTCTTTCATGTTGACACAAACTTGAATAGGCCAGCTACTAACCACTGATGTGGAGCTATATTTTGTCAAGGTAATTCATACCTCACTTTGAGATGACTCTAATGCTGGGAATATTTCCTCTACTGCTCAGCTTGGGCACCCACCTCAGGGTAATAAGGTACTATACTAATATATGCCATTGGAGAAAAATCAGAGTTATCATTTTTCTTACACCAAATGAAATAGACCTTGTGCCGATTGGTTCTGAAAAAAACAACCAAACCTTTTTTGGTGGTTCTGAAAAACTTCCAACCTTTCTTATCCTATATTTCTCACCTTTTTTTAAAAAAATGAAAAAGAATTATACTTGTGGCTATGAAGACTTGAGATATTTGTTCATATGATGCTGTAAAAGTTTACACAAGGTAGTTATTATTTTCAATGAATTTATCAATGAGTTGTAAAACAGTTGAATCATTGTATTTTTTTAAAGCAGGGCAATTGCATGTTCTAGCCTAATGGAAGCTACTTTTGACCCACTATTCCAGACATGGAAATGGGTTTCATCTTGATTGTCAACTCTGATCTATTAGTAGTGACTGACCATAGCACTGAGATCAGGATTAGGAAGCTACTTCTAGGTCAGAAGTTAGGAAACTTTTTCAGTAAAGGGCCATATAGTAAATATTTTAGGCTTTCTGGGCCATGTGGTTACTGTTGCAACTACTTAGCTTTGCTGTTGTAGCATAAAGACAATAGGTAAACCAAAGGTTATGGCTGTGTTCCAATTAAAACTTTACAAATAAAGGAAGTAGTGCCGTAGATACCTGCCATTCCTTCCTTTTCTGCAAGTGGACAGAGCATTCAGTGAAAGAATGATCATAATTCTGATTATTGGTCAGTGTGTATAACCTAGGTATGTCAATAGAGGTTTTAGGTGAGAATCAGCTAGTTGTTCTCTCCATAAATTAACACAGCCCACAATCCCTTATCTACAATTTTGGAATCCAAAAAGTCTAAAGTTTTTTGTTTCTAATTTAGTGGCAAAACCTGAGCTGACTTGGACTTCTTTGGCAGACAAATGGACCTGAGTGCACATAAGGCCCTTGTATAATCTTTACTTATCCTGCTTAATAGGACAATTGATATGTTGTGCCGTTTGGTTATAGGGTGCTGTCCAGACCCTGCTAAGAGTGTTACAATACTGAAAGGGATTTGTACCAAATCACCTTTCTGAAATACCAAAATTTCTGAATTTTGAAACCATCTGACACAGAATTTCTGATAAGGGATTACGAATGTATAAACACAAACTCTCCTTTTTCTTTTGTGCTGTGTAGATGGAAGAACATTGCCAAGAAATGAGTGTCTGAATAACGACAGTGAATTAGTCTAATCAAACAATCTGAACGATTACTAGTTATAATGGTGTGATCAGCTTAATCACCTGTGGTAAAGAAGAGTTAAGCTTCTGATTTTAAACCCAAGTGAAGCCGGGAAAATCAACATTAATCTTTCCCATAATGACCTTTTCTCCTTTCATGTAAATGCATTTTGACAGATAGTGCAGTTCCTGGCATGTCCATCTGTATGAAGTGGTACAAATCTTTTTGGTCAATAACTGGCTTCTGCAAACCTGGTTACCCCTGCAGGTGTGACCAGGTATGGCATAGTGCTGTGAATTTCAAGGGCATGTGTGAGTTATTGAGTCTGATTAGGTCTCAGGGCCCCCTCAAAGCCAGAAATGAGAAGAACTGGACCCTACTATTGCTCTTCCACTGTCTAGCTTGTCATGGGCTTGCTTCTTGCTCATCCATAGAATGGGGCAATTGACACACAGGTGGACTACTATCTTTATACAGTTACCACCTTTTATCTACTGCTATTCCAGAATTTACTATTTTTCTCTTTCCACTGGACCATCATTTCTTTTAGAGTCAAAAAACATGTTTTATTCACTTTGTAGTTTCAGTCTTTAAGCACAGAAGTCAATAGGTCTGTTGAGAGACGGACAGGTCGAATGCTCATAGACTTAAGGACTCATAAAAGGGACCTCACAGGCCATTTTTTCAAAGCTTTCTATTTTATAGATGAGGAAAAATAACTAGAGAAGTTTACTAGATACTCCCATGTACAGGATGCTATTATCAAGTGCTGTCCTGACACTATTTCATTAATCCTTTGATAGCTCTATGAATTAGATACATCACCCATGATTTAAAAAATGAGGCAGGTGAATCTCAGAAAAGTTAAATAACTTGCTCAGAAGCAGTGCAGACTTGACCCACGTTCTATCTCACTCCAAAGTCTTTATTTTTTCCATAAGATTATAGGATCTTGCCTGCCTCTAATGACTGATAGGTGCCCCTCAATCCTTCTAGGATGTTCAATTAACTTTGATTCATATCCACTGTAGGATATTAGGAGAAGCAAAGCGTGATTCCTGCCCTCTAGAAGTTTACAATCCAGAGGAGAAGCAGACACATGCCACTTGCATGACTGCCATGGCTTTTTAACCATAATCCTTGCTTTGGCCCTCTTTTCCTTAAAGACTTTTGTCTGCACAGCACCTGAGTGATTCTGTTGATGACTAAGAAGACCAAGTCTCTTCTCTGCTCTAAGCCTTCCAATGGCTTCCTATTTCACTTGGAATAAAAGCCAGACTCCTCTTGGTGGCTTATAAAGCCCTCTTTAGTCTGTCAACCATTGCTGCTCTGACATGGTCTTGTATCACGCTGACCACCTTTAAAATTGCAGCCCCTCCCACCCTTCATGCCTTGCACATAGCAGGTACTCAAATATTTGTTAAACATTGAATAAAGAAAACGTATTATGTGGTGGAATGCAATTAGTGCTACAAAGATACTTAACTGAAGTGCCATAGGAATACTTTCTCCTTAACCATGCAGGATTCATAATTCCTCTATTTGGTGAGGATCAAATTTCTCATCAATCATAAAAAGGTTGGCTTGGCCGTGTAAAAATAGAAGATGTTATGCTGGAATTAACAGAAAGGAATATTCTTCAAAATATTCATAGGATTGGATACAATGTGGTTATCCAAATACAAGAAATTGGTAAAATTATGGACTATCTGATGAATGAAAAATGATGCAGTTAAATAAAAAGAATAGTCTTGCAGAAGACTAATGATATGGAATTATGTCATTTTATATTATTAAGCAAAAGTCAAAAAAGCAAGTTATAAAATAGTATAAAATAATCCATTTTTGTATATATATATTTCAAGTAAAGTTTAAAATTATTTTCATGAGTTCTTAACCTGTTTTATGCCATGAAATCTTATGAAGCTTAAGTACTTCTAAAATTAATGTTTTAAAATGCATAAAGAAATAGCATAACAAAAGAAGCTAATTATATTTAAATGCTGCTATGGTTTGAATGTGTTTCCTACAAAATTCAAGTGTTGCCAATGTGTTAATATTAAGAGGTGGGGCCTCTATGAGGTGATTAGGCTATGAGAGCTCCTCCTTCATGAATGGGATTAAGGCCTTTATCAAAGAGGCTTCGTGCAGCATTTGGTTCTCTTTCCCTTCTGCCTTCAGCCATATCAGGACACAGTGACCTTCCCCTCCTGAGGATACAGCCCTCACCAGACAACTGAATATGCTGATGCTTTGATATAGGACTTCCCAGACTCTAGAACTGTTAGCAATTTCTGTTCTTTACTAATTACCCCATAGGTGGTATTCTATTATAGCAGTACAAATGAACTAAGACAAATGCACTTATAAAATGTTAAAAGACAAACTTTTGATATAATTATATACATGCTTCTTAATTATCACACTAAATGATAATACACTTAAGTACAGGTATACTAAAGTTAAATTTCATTTTTAAGGACAAATCAGTGTGAAGGCTATCATGATTTAGCTTGAATAAGAACGTTAAGCTGTACAGTGATCTTTACCAAGGAAACACTTGTTCACGCTGAACAGCCAGTCAGTTTTGATTTCTTTTTGATTGTTAAAAGTGGCAAAAATATAAATTTACAAAGACCTACTTTTGTAAGTAGAATAAATTGCTTCCATATCTTCCTTTACAAGATGACAATAGGCTCTCTTAAGAAACACTAGAATTCTTCCAGTCTCTTTTTTCTTTCCAGATCTTTGATTTTTTTTCCTTATATGTTATTTAGTTTTTTAAAAACTATGGCATTATTTATAGACCGCGAAAAGCACAATCTTAAGGTATAGTTCCATGAATTGTGGCTAATGCCTCATCCTAATTCCTTCCCCTAGATCATTTTCTGATTTCTGTTCCTGTAGATGACTTTTGCTTGTTTTGAGCTTTGCACAAATGGAGTCATAGAGTATGCGCTCTTCAGTATCTGGCTTTCCTTAAGCTTTTTACTTTTAAGCTCCCTTTATGTTATTGTATGTAACAATTGTTCATTTGTTTAATTGCCAAGAAGTATTTTATTATAAACAAATTATTTATTCTCCTGTTGATGGACTTTTTTAGCCTATTTCTCCTGCGTGGTTACTATGAAAAAAGCTGCCATTATCATTCTTGTTTAAGTCTTTTTTGTAGAACTACATTTCAATTTTGAGTAAATTGGGTAAATATTTAGGAGTAACATGGCTGGGTTACAGGGAACATTTATATTTAACTTTAATACAAACTGCCAGTTTTTAAAAAACAGTTGTGCATTTTATTTTCTCTTTCACTTTTTTTGATTAGTCTTGCTATGTACTACGGTTAATCGATTTAACTATTCACTTTAAGAAAAAATATTTTGGCTTTGTTCATTTTTCCTATAACTTGTCTATTTCTAATTTTATTTATTTCTGCTATGATCTTTATAATTTTTCCCTTCTATTTACTTTAGGTTTTAAGCGCTCATTGCTTTCTACTTTTCTTTCACTTTAAGGTGGAATTCTAGATGATTAATTTAAAAACTTTTAAAAAAATAAGCATTAAAGGTATAAGTTTTCCTCTAAGCACAGCTTTAGGGGCATCCCATACATTTTAACATGTTAGATTTACATTATTGTTCAATTTGAAATATCTTCTAATTTCCCTTACGATATTGTCCTTGATTCATGGATAGTTTAGAAGTATCATGCACTATTTCTAAGTATTTGGGGGAATTTCTAGATTTTAAAAATTGATTTCAAATTAAGTGCATTGTGGTCACAGAACATACTTTGATTTCACTCCTTAGAAATTTATTAATATTTGTTTTTCTCATTTGTTCTCTTCCTCATTTGTTCTATTTTGCTCTTACATGTCCTTTTAGAGTTAACCTAGTTTTTTTCTTATCCCATTTTATCTCTTTCATTAACATTTTAGCTATATCACTGTATTTATTTCCTATTACTGTTAAAACAGAAATGGCTTAAAACAACACAAATTTATTATCTTATAGTTATGGAGGTCAGCAGTTTAAAATGAGTCTTACAGGGCTAAAACAAAGGTGTCAGAAGGATGGCAGCATTTCATTTGCAGCCTCTAAGGGAGAATCTCTGCAATTCCTTTTCCAGTTTCTTGAGGCTGCCCATATTTCTTGGCTCATGCTGTCTTCCATCTTCAAAACCAGAATACATTACGGTATTCCCTCTTATCCACAGGGGATACATTCTAAGACCCCCAAATCCTATATACATGTCACTATGTTTTCCCCTACACATCCACACCTATGACAAAGTTTAATTTATAAATTAGGCACAATAAGAGATTAGCAACAATAACTAATAATAAAATAGAACAATTATAACAATACATCAGCTTCACTACTCCTGTGTTTTTGGGCCATTATTAAGTAAAACAAGGCTTACTTAAATATAAGTACTGTGACACTGCAACAGTTGATCTGATAACCAAGACAGCTACTAAGTAACTGATGGGTGGTTAGCGTTTACAGTTGATATATTGGACAAAGGGATGATTCACATCCTGGGTGGGACAAAATGGGATACTGTGGGATTTCATCATGGTACTCAGAATGGTGTGCAATTTAAAACTTGCAATTTGGAATTTTCTATTTACTGTTCTTGAAACTCAGTTGACTATGGGTAACTGAAACCACAGAAAATGAAACCATGGATAAGGGAGGACTACTGTAATTTGTCTTTTTCTTTGGTGGGGGGTGGGGTTTGTATTTTCCTTATCTTTGGTTTTCAGCAATTTGAATGTGATGTAATGATGTGAGGATTTTTTTTGTGTATATTTTTGGGTTATGTTGAATTTCTTTGGTTCTATGCATTTGGAAATTTAGAAAAAATTCGGAAAAATGTCATTATTTCTTTAAATTTTTCTCTGTTACAAGTTCTCTCTGTTTACTTTCTCAAATTCCAATTTCACGTACGTTAGAATACTCAATATTGTCCCACAAGGTCACTGAGGCTCTGTTCTTTTTTTTTTTTTTTTTTTTTTTTTTATACTGAGATGGAGTTTTGCTCTTGTTGCCCAGGCTGGAGTGCAATGGCGTGATCTCGGCTCACCACAACCTCCACCTCCTGGGTTCAAGCAATTCTCCTGCATCAGCCTCCTGAGTAGCTGGGATTATAGGCATGCGTCACCACACCTGGCTAATTTTGTATTTTTAGTAGAGACAGAGTTTCCCCCCGTTGGTCAGGCTTGTCACAAACTCCCAACCTCAGTTGATCCACTTGCCTCGGCCTCCCAAAGTGCTGGTATTACAGGTGTGAGCCACTGCACCCGGCGGCTCTGTTCATTTTATTTAGTCTATTTCCTCTCTGAGTGTCAGTTTCCTTAGTTTCTTTTTATTTGTCTTCAAGTTCACTAATCTCTTCTTCAGTGTCCAATCTGCTTTTAAGTCCATGCAATAAAAATTTTATTTCAGATATTTTATTTTTCAATTCTAGAAATTCCATTTGGTTGTTTTAAGTAGTTTCAATTTCTCAGCTGAGATTTCTGATCTGTTCAGTCATTTGTCTGCATTTTCTTTTACATCCTTGAACATATTTACAAAATTTTTAAAAAAGTTTTTGTCTGTTAAATCTAATAGCAATGTCATCTCTGGGGCTATTTATAGTGATTTTTTTCACTCCGGATTATGAGCCACATTTTGTTGCTTTTTCATATGTCTAGTATTTTTAATGGCATGCTGGATGTCATAGATGCCAAGCTGTCAATAGTTTAAGTTATGTTCTTTATTTTATTATTTTTTTTCCTGCCAAGCAGTTAATTTAAGGTGTGCAGTTTACTTTAGAACAACACTATTCTAAAAGTGTGAATTTTCTTAGGTCTTAAGAAATGCCAGAGTGTTTGTCATGGGATCTCTATTTGCCTGGTCAATAGTCCATTTCCTATCATGGTGAAACCTCCAGATTAGAGTCAGTACCCAAGTGGCTCTTTTATACTAGGCTTCTTGGAATCTTTCCCTGAGCATGCACAACTTAGTTTTTATCCAAGACTTATTGCAATTGACCCCATGCAAATTTCTAGGGATCCTTCACTGTCCATCTTTTCCTGACCTACAAATTCCTGTTGCCTCAGTATCCCCAAACATTGAGATTGTGTCTGTTGTCCGGTGAGAACACTGATTTCTGTTTTGGCTTCACTTTAACATGCTGCACTTTGGAAAGTGCTTCCAGGCAGAAAACCAGGGTGGATGTGGAGCTCACCTCATGTGTTTCCCTTATCTCATGGATCACAGCCTTGTGATATGTGTGGCCAATGGCTGGAAATAATTGCCTCGTACACTTTGTGAAGCTTAATGGTTGTTTACCATGCGGAGTACACCTGATCCCCATTACTCTATCGTGGCCCAAACTGGAAGTCTTTCATCAGTGCTTTTGAGAAAAGTTCCAGTGATGAGAACATTCTACTTCACTGCTTGGTGGCTAAATGTGATGGTTAATTTTGTGTGTCAAATTGCCTGGGACATGGGGCACCCAGATTAAACATTATTTCCAGGTGTGTCTGTGAGAGTGTTTCTAGATGAGATTAGCATGTGAATCGGTGGACTAAGTAGAGCAGACAGCCCCCTTCAATATTGGGAGGCATCATCTAATCCATTAAGAACCTGAATACAACAAATGGGCAGAGGAAGGGGAAATTTGCTCCCTCTGCCTAACCTCGTGAGCTGAGACATTGGTCTTCTTCTGTCCTCGACTGGGACTTACATCATCATCCCTCTGGTTCTCAGAACTATACCACTGGCCTTCCTGGGTCTCCAGCTGGCAGACAGCAGATTATGGGACTCTGCAGCCTCCAGAATTGCATGAGCCAATTCCTTATAATGCATTTCACATATATATTATATATCTGTAACATATAGTTATAATATATACACACATATATAATGTATATGTAACTATTTATAACGCTATATGTTTATATGTAACTATAACCATAACTGCATATGTATTTCCTATCACTTCTGTTTCTCTGGAGAGCCCTGGCTAATACACTAAACCACCACCAGGTGGTTTGAATAAATAGATTTGAATAAAATAGGCCACTATGTCATATGTAATATATCATATATCTATAGACAGACACTATTATTACATGTGATTTTGTTATAGGTCTAATAATACAATTTCAAAGTATTGGTGAGTATCAGTGATGCACTAAGATATTTGCAGCAACTGTGATGTGGTATGAAAATATATGATTTTTATTGATTATAAAGTAACAGTCTTTGTTATTATTTCCGTGGTTCATAATTTCTATATAATTTCTATTCAAGCTGGCTTCAAGTTCATTGATGCTTTCTATTTTTTTTTTTTTTTTTTTTTTTTTTTTGAGATGGAGTTTCACTCTTGTTGCCCAGGCTGGAGCGCAATGGCGTGATCTTGGCTCACCACAACCTCTGCCTCCTAGGTTCAAGCGATTCTCCTGCCTCAGCCTCCTGATTAGCTGGGATTACAGGCATGTGCCACCATGCCCGGCTAATTTTGTATTTTTAGTAGAGACAGGGTTTCTCCATGTTGGTCAGGCTGGTCTCGAACTCCTGACCTCAGGTGATCAGCCCACCTTGGGCTCCCAAAGTGCTGGAATTACAGGTGTGAGTCACCGCGCCCAGCTCGCCATTGATGCTTTCTTCTTCAGTGTTAAATTTGTTATTAAGCCTATCCAGTGATTTTTTTCATTTCATATATTGCATTTTTTAGTTTTAGAAGTTCCATTTGGTTCTTTTTTTTAAGTCTCCATTTCTGTTAAGTTTCCCTCTCTAACAATGCTATTGTGGTTTGTTGTCTGCATTGATATTTAAGGGAAATGCAAAATTTCAGTAAGAATATAAAGATATATTTTTCCTTTCCAAATTCATGGGGCACCGGGATATAAAATGTTAATAGTGGTTACATCTGGGTGATGATTATGAGAGATTCTTATTTCCTTCTTTGTTCCTTTCTGTTTTTCTAATATTTCTTCAATGAGCATGCATTACTTTGTAATTGCCAAGACTAAATATAACTTAAAATATATCAACATCCAAGTAATATGTAAATAAAATATAATATTCTTCTAAACAATATTATATAAATATTAAAAACATGTTGCATGATTTTGTATTCATCATATTCCAGTTAGGGTAAAATGATTAAAAGACATGTTAAACTGATGGTAATTTTTCTTAATGGTGGAAAACTAGAAAAAATCAATATGATTAAGTATCATATCAATATTTATTATAACTTTTCTAAATTTTAACATGTTTGATATTCTATCAATGAATCTATTTAATATATTAAAAAATCACTGTCTTTTCAAAATGATAATGTGTATGAATAGTGTAACTGTAAATACTTTATGATGTGTCTCTATGCCTTATTAGTCTAATGCATTTTATTTTGCAGTGTTGAGATCTGCAATAATTATGTCTTGTCATTGAGAGGAGATTTTTGACTATTCATTACAATTAACTATAAGTGTCTAACTGGATTATATAAAAGTAGGAGTTACTTCATGGTAGTAGATTAAGATCTTGGTGAGTATTTTTTCCTTCAGGACATTTATTAAATCACCATTATGTGGACTAAGGTCATAAGCCAGTAACAATTAACTTCCAAGTTACACATTGTCAAATGAGCCACTATTATTTAAAATAAAATAATCCTACTTTGCTTTAGCTGTGTTTTAAATTCTGCCGATCCTGGGCTGGGTGCAGATAAGATAGCCAGTGAAGGAGGCAGAATTCTAGATAGACGGTGAACTCTATTTAAAAACTGACCTATTTAAAAATGCAAAAACCAATGACAGGTGAATGTAAAATGATCCCTTCAGCAGCAGGATTCCAATAAAAGCACAAAATCATTTCTCTAAAGTTGAACCCTATTACCACTTGGGTTCTGGGGCAGCTTGTAGTACACCAGGGCCAGCTCATGTGCCCCAATCATCACCCTAAATAGAGGAAAAGGTGGCTCTGCCCTGGGTCTCACCTTTCCTGTGCCTCTCTGTCCTGTCTCTGGGCAGTTATGTTCCATAATTACATCGCTAAGAGACACAGCTACACCCCACTCCCTCAGGCCCATTAGTGTGTTTATTTTACACATCTGGTGCACACATTCATTTCTTGATGTGAGGAAGAAGGCTTCCATCTTCAGCCAGGGCCTAGTGATTTGTAGGACATTCAGTATTAATTGCTCACTATTTTGGGAACTTCACATATCAATTTGACTGTGCCATACAGTGTGATCATTCACTATGAATGTGCTTGAAATATTTCCTTGCAGTGGCAACTGCTAAAATGAACAGATATTCCTTTTTATCATAAAATGAATTATAGCCTAGATCTGTAGGCTTGAAAGGTGGTAGGTGGAGTCACTGACATAAATAAGAAGGGAAAAAGAGATCTTCATTTGCTGGTTTGTTTTAATTTTTTAAATGTTTGTGGGTACATAGTAGGTGTATATATTCGTGGGGTACGTGGGATGTTTTGATGCAGGCATGCAATGTGAAATATTCACATCATGGAGAATGGGGTAGCCATCCCCCCAAACATTTGTCCTTTCTATTACAAACAATCCAATTACACTTTTAGTTATTTTAAAATGTACAATTAAATCATTATTGATTATAGTCACCCTGTTGTCTGATAAAATAGTATGTCTCATTTATGCTTTCTATTTTTTTTTGCACCCATGATTTGTTGAAGTTTGCGCAAAACACCCAGCAACTGTTGGTGTGATTGTAGGGACCACAGATGCTTGGTGTCTTCTACGATGGAGATGCGTCAAGTCCTCGGAAACACCATTCTGTTGTGGTTGGCTCACTGACTGCAGCTTGCCCATCTAGGCTTCTCCCCCGGGGAGGCCCAGGACAATCAGGAAGGCTGGGCGATTCCTGGGGCTTCAAGTCACTTACGTCACAAACAGCAGAAGCTGCTTCTGTGGTGTACTCCTCTCTACTGTACTCCTGTCGCAAGAACTTTCCAGAACTTCTGTCAGTGCACAGATTTCCAGAATCCCTTGTGGACCCCTCGCCTATGTTTCTTTTCTCCCTGTTGGCCTCACAACCCAGGCCACCTCCTCATTCTAGGTTCGCCACAAAAGAGGGTATCCTGTCTCCTAATCTGAATTATTCAGACTCCCCTTTTTTGAATTAAAAAGTTGTTTTGCTAATAAGCATAGAGAAACAGATAACTACTATATAAGATAACAAACAGGGAACTTGTAAGAAATCTAAAAAAGGGGGAGTAATGGGCCTCCTTGTCCTGGTCTACATAGAAATGAAGAGAAAGTGGGGCAGGCTGTTTCTTAGCTCTTGTCTGCTTTTTTATGATGTGTTTCTTCTCTTCTGAGTCATTTCTGGACTCAGAGGAGTACCCCTTCCCTTTTGTTCTTCAGGTCTGGTGAGTCCTGAGTTTTCCCTATTGTATATAACAGAGTTTATCAAGCCACATGAGTGTAGGAACCATTTGAAGCAGTTGGTAAAAATATGGATCAAATGGTCCACCCACGATGTAGAAAGTCAAAGTCTCCAGAGGAGAGACCTTGATTTTTGGTTTGACGTAATTTTCAGGTAATTTATATTATTAGACAAACTTGGGATATACTGTATAGACCTGTCTATAGGATCCAGAAAAAGTCCCTCTCTAATTTTTTTTTGCAAAGATATCCAATGTCAAATTGGATTATAGGCTATTAATAAGAATATGAAAAAATCTTATAGTGTTATTATTCAACATCGTCACACATCCATATGTAGATTTTTTTCTTTTTCAAAAAAATCAAATTTTCTATTTACTGGTGGGCCCTATGATAAGTGGGATAATGGTGAGGTTGCACCAGAATGCAAATGAGGTTTCTTTCTAGTTCGGAGGAAATGCTAGACTCATTATTTCTGCTCACAGCTTGCAACCTTCCTCAAAAGTTCTGGAAGCTATAAATGTGTGTCCCTGAGGCTCTTGGTCAGCAAAAAGGCATGAGGGTGTGTGTCTCATAAAAGAGCATACCTGATGTGATCTCAGCCTTGTATGTGAAAATTCACAGGAATCTCTGTGGGAATATAACTCTAACTGTAACCCCTGGGCTTAAGTGATCCTCCTGCTTTAGCCTCCTGAGTAGTTGTCCAGGAGTTTGAGGCCACAGTAAACTATGATCATGCCCTTGCACTCCAGCCTGGGCAACAGAGCAAGACCCTGTCTCTATATAAATAAATAAACAAACAAATAACCAACTCTAACCAGTGGTGAAGAATAGATTTGATTTTCAGTCTTCACAGTTCAGTCTTAATTAATTTGTATTGATATTTTGCAAAAAAAAATAGACATTATCTTTATTTTAATAACTAATACAAATTTTTAAAAAAGACTTACGTTTGCCTTTCTCAATATTAGTGGGTTAAAATTCCTCCATTTTGAAGAAGCCAACATAGCCATTTGCAACTGATAACAGAGCAGAGCTATGAGCATCCCTCAGCAAGCTGAATTTGCCTGTGTGTTTGGTCCTTTTGGACCATGCAGGAATTGTTCGATTTCCTGGGACTCTGCTTTCCTGTGTCTTTTCCAGAAGCTGGGCAGAGCCCTCGCTCCTCAGGAGAGCCATTCAGGAGGGCTGGCCCGCCCCCTCCCCAAGTAGGGCTGCAGGACTGGCCTGCTTTGAAGCAACCCGTGATATTAAAAAAAACAAAAACCACCAAACTGCAAATGAAAACCGTCTTCCTCTATCTAGTGAAAATAACAAAGTGCTCTTTTAATTGTAGCTGTTGCTGTAATTTAAATGGAAAGTATTTTACATCCATTTTTCTCAAACTGCTCTGATCACAGTAGTTTTCATTTTGTCTTAATGTAGCAAACATATCTGACTACTTAATTTTGCTCCTTTTTATAATATAGCACTTTACATTTAAGCATTCCAGGCTGCTCTTGTGTATTTCCAAAGTGGAAATAGACTGACTAAACCTTTAGTTATGCTGTGACTTTTAAAAACTAAACTATACTTCCAAATGACTTACTTCATTCAACTCGAAATGAAATAATGGCTTTAGATGTCTCCTATATTTTAAATTTAGATGGAAATTAAATTCAACATCAACCACATTGGGTATATAATAGTCAAATATCATTTTAAGAGATTATTATTTGAATGGATAGTTTTCTCAGGGGCTACTCTTTGTAGCTAAGTGAGCAACAGTGCGTTTTGCCAGTCCTTATTAATCCATAGGTAGCTTTTCTTGTTTTCAGATCCATAAATAAAAATCTTTTTCCAAAGAGAGAGACAGATAGGGAGAAATGTTCTCACTGGAGTATTGTACTTTTCTCATGGGATGGATACGTTTCTCCGTATGTTGTCTTAAAATATTAGCATGTGCATTGTTCATATAGTGGCTCTTGATGGAATGATTTTAAACTCATTTGAGGTAATAATTTTTTCTGTAAACTTTTTGTGTCAGGCTTAGCAGTGCTATTGGTAGGTCCTTAAATGATCATAGACCTTGTCCTCGGTAAGGGGTGGTGAAAACATCATCTAAGGAACAATATTGGAGGGGAGGACTGGACTTGTTGTTAACCTCTTCAACTTGATGCAGTCCTCTTCAAATTACTCTCTCCCACACCATCCCTAAGGTCTGGGCCAAGATATCTAACACGTTTTGGGGAAAATCCGTTGAAAAGGCCTAGTACTTCCCATGTAAACACCACTCAGTCATTTCATTTTATAGCTGTGTTATAACCTTAAGATGCTCTATTATGACTGTTTCTATTTTAATTAAAATTTATTTAATGCTTACAAAGTATAATTAAGAGCAGTTTGCATTGTTGGACGCTGGTGAAATATCATCTAAGAAACAATATTGGAGGGGAGGCCTGGCCTTGTTAACCTCTTCAACTTGATGCAGTCCTCTTACACTAGAAGGCCTGGACTTTAATCGTTTTTCTTGGCTCATTGTGAATTTGGGGAAGTTACTTAAAATTTTCAGGGTTATGCCATTCTTATTGGAAAAATGAAGGTGATACTGCTTACTTTACCTGTTGTGAACTTTTTTTCCCCTGTAAATGGAAGTACCTCACCTTCTCAACTTATTTTTCCTCCACTGTGTTCTACCATACATGATTATTTTGAAGATATGAAATGACAAGGGTAAAAGTATCTTTAAACTGTCCATAGAATGCAAAGCATTACTTTGAATATATTTGACATAGATTGTTGCCAAATTTTTTCAAGGTAGGATTCTGACATGAAGGGTGGAGAAGCAGCTATTTTTATAACTCTTGAAAATTAAGCTCTACCTTTTTCGAAGAGGGGAAAATACTCATTAAAATCAATTAGGACCTGGGTATTTAAAAAAATTCCTCAATGTTTGGTTTTTAAAATGGGTCCCCAAAGGGATTTGGCCAATAGGGAGTTTATGGCAAAGGCTTTAGTCTGTAGCATGGCTTAACTTTTTCTGGATTTCATAAAAAAATTGCTAAGCAGGTAATAAATTTCCTGAACTGTTTGGATGCAGATTTTGCCCACATTCTAGGGTGTAAGATGCCTATTTTTATAAAGCAGGACATAAAGGAGATAAATAAAATATCATTCCACCAAGGTTTGTTTTTTCCCTTTTATCCTCTCCAGCTCTTTCCAAGGGTGTTGAAATCTGCCGAGATTTATTTTGATGAAGGTAGGTTGCTTCTAGTTATCAGGCAGTAAAGATGTTCTGTTATTGTTTACTATTTCGGCAGCTCTGAAAGGTGCCATCTGAACACTGTGGTTATAAGGCAGAAATAATGAAAAGCCATTTTTTGCTAGTAATGTCCAAAGCTTTGATTTACCTCTTCAGAAAGCAAAAGATTTATTACTGACACCTAAGGTGGTTTTGAAAGATAACAGGTCATGGAGCCATAACTGTGAAAGACTTTTGAGATTTGATCTGGGAGCACTGGGTTAGTATAAGGAGGAGAATTGTCAGAGATGTAGCCCATGGCTACTCTGAGGGCACATACAGAGACACGGCCACCAGGTATTGAGGTCCTGGCCAAGAAAAGGATGTGTGGATTAAGGTCATAACCTTGAGTTGCTCTTCCAAAAATGCCTGGGTGTTAAATGTGGTATATGCACTGCAGAGGCAGTCAGTGGCTTGATTATACCTATATAGAACTGAAAACCCTGTACTAGCAACAATGGAATCTACCTAGCCACTTATGTGATCTTGAGCAAGTTCTCTGCACTTTCTGGAGCCCATCTGTATTAGTCTGTTCTCATACTGTTATAAAGAGCTATCTGAGATTGGGTAATTTATAAAGAAAAGAGGTTTAATTGACTCACAGTTCCACAGGCTGTGTACAGGAGGCATGGCTGGGGAGGCCTCAGGCAACTTACAATCATGGCAGAAGCAAGCACGCCTTCACATGGTGGCAGGAGAGAGAGAGTGAAGGGGGAAGTGCTCCACACTTTTAAACAATCAGATTTTGTGAGAACTCATTCACTATCATGACAACAGCAAGTGGGAAATCTGCCCTCATATCTAATCACTTCCTACCAGGTCCCTCCCCCAACATTGGGAATTATAATTCGACATGAGATTTGGATGGGGACACAGAGCCAAACTGTGTCACCATGCAATGGATCAGTGACCATTGAGATGAAATTCCTCAGATGAATTCATTTTATATAAATATGCATTAATTGACCCTCTAGACATTAGGGATGTAAACAGGCTCAGTTCTTGTGGTGGTGTGGTTATGAAAGGGAATATACAAAGCAGTGAATATAGTAACAGACATATTGAGGAATGGATATAGCATGAGGGACACACAGGTTAGGAAGCCATTTTATTTAAGGGTAGAAGGACCAGCCAGAGGAAGTTAAAGAGATTACTTTTGAACTTAGTCTTGAATGATCTGTCCAGGAAAAAAAGGTCAACAGGGAAACAAAGGTGTTCTGTGTAAATGGTCAGATAGTAAATATTTTTGGCTTTGCAGGCCATGTAATCTCTATTGCAACTGCTATACCCTTACACTGTAGCATGTGAGCAGCAATAGTAAATGACTGGGCATGGCTGTGTTTCAATAAAACTTTATTTAAAAAACAGGCAGCGGGCCAGATTTGGCCTATGGTTTTTCATTTGTTGACTCCTTCTGTAGAAAGACAATATAAAAAGATGAACTTTATCCAGTATTAAGATGATCTCATTGTAGTACTTTTTTCAACTTTAGAGTTTAATAAACATGAGTTCACAGATTTATATATGTGTGTGTAGAAACCTGAGGGTGTGCATCAAAATAAACTGTTCAGATCCCCACAGCACTTACAATTTCCAGGCATGCTGGCCTGGCTTCCACCTCCCACACTTACACCTCATTGCTTGAAGGTTTTCTCTGGCTACCAGAGCTGTGAGGCCCTGCATGGGGAGGAGGACAGGCCTACTGAAGAACCAAGATGACTCTCCCCTCCTTATGCTATCGAACAATGATTGACAGTACTTGGTAGATAATTATCACAGCTACTTTACCCCATGGGAGGGATCACTCTCAGCTTGAGCTGAGACTAAATGGAATATCTTGAGCTCCTCAGTGGGATTAAGGTCCCATTGCCTGCAGTTGTCACCTGCTCCACAACACACTCCTTATTGGCTTATTTCCTTCTCTGTCTGACGTGCCCCTTCCCCTGCAAGTCCATGGGCACCTCCCAAATCAGCTAATTGTACCCAAATCCTTGTATTAGCATTTGCTTCTGGAGGAATGAAAACCGAGACAGTATTTTGGGTCTGGAGGACATAAAATAAACTCTACATGTGAATACTTAGGAACTCCTGATTCAGAGATGTTTCAGAAAACCTTTCTCTAAGTAGGGCAGCATTCCCTCTGTGGAACTGACTGTGGAGGATTTTATCTGGGTGCAGAGGCCTTATAATGGAAAACATTTTTCTTAACTATTGACAGACTTGCCTACTTTTTGGTGAGGTTCTATAGCAGAAGCCACTGGTCGCCCCTGACTCTCCTTGTTGCTGCAAATGGCATCCACCTGGCCTCACCTCAGGACCTGCGTCTTTCTCTTTTCCTCTCACTTTTGGAGGTGTTAGGCTGGGCACAGATGCAACCTGGACATGCTGAGTTATCAGGGTTCAGGGAAGTTTGGAGAAATGGGCTCCCTGGGATTGACTGGAGGCAGAGATAGTGTATGAGTCTGTTCTCATGCCGCTATAAAGAACTGCCCAAGACTGGGTAATTTATAAGGGAAAGAGGTTTAATTGACTCACAGTTCTGCATGGCTGGGGGTGGGGTGCCTCAGGAAACTGACAATCATGGTAGAAGGGGAAGCAAACACTTCCTTCTTCACATAGTGGCAGGAGAGAGAAATGCAGAGCCAAGAGGGGGGAAATCTCCTTATACAACCATCAGATCTCATGAGAACTCACGATCACTATCATGAGAACAGCATGGGGGAAACTGCCCCATGATCTCATTACCTCCCATGAGGTCCCTTCCCAAACACTTGGGGATTACAATTTTGATTACAATTCAAGACAAGATTTGGGTGGGGATACAGAGCCAGACTATATCAGATGGGATTGCAGGAGATAAGTCTGGATAGATTGGAAAGGAGGATGTTGTCTGGCTATGAAGGACCCTGAGTGACTGGCTGAAGAATTTGGATTTCATTTTGTATCTAGAGTTGAGCCATGAACAATTTTTAAGAAGGGGTGGTGAGAGTGTTCAATAACATTCAATAAGTGCTTACTGACCACCTACAATGGACTGGGTATTGTGGACATGTACAGCAGGCTGTGCAGGAAGTTGCTGAGATTCACCTCCTTTAGGAAACCTTTTCTGATTCCCTCTCTTGTCTGTACCCCACTATTCCTTCTAATGTGGCACCTCTAGCACTTCAGTGCATTTACGAAGTTACTGCCTGTCTCCACTCCTGCTGCCTGTTTTATTCACCCCACATCAAGCTTTGTGTTGTATACAGTTAGCTATAGTCAAAGGTCTTCTCCCCAGTTTTTTTCTGAAAGTGACATCAGGCCAATAAGCACACTGAGCTCAGCCTTCAGCGGGGAAAAGTCATAATCCGCCACCATAATTCTTGAGAAGGATGGCCCTTTTAACCAAAGAATATTGAACATCTTTATGCTGATGCCCAAGAGCCTCAGGGAAATGTAAGCACTATTCAGTGGAACTATTCTTGCCTTCCTCCACCGGATAAATGCCTGAGTCACCGTTTTACCCTCTGGTCTAGTGATTCCCAATCTTTTTTAGAGTAAGAGGGACTCCATGAAATACTTCATTGTGAAAATTCTCAAACACACACAAAAGTATTAATAGTGAAAATAGTAATAATGAACCCTTACGGACACTTTACTCGGATTCAACATTTATCTAGAATTTTTCACTCGTTTCGTCTAGTTTTTTCCAGCCATTATTTCTTCTTTTAAGTTAAATGTACATAGTTTTGGTGGAGACACTGAATTTGAACATGTGTTCTATTCTTAGAGTGCTGGTTCTAGTCTTTGAAGATTTGGCTTGAAGGTTAAAGCATCGTGAAAAATAAAACTACAGGTGTAAACCTGCAGTCTTTTTACCCCTTACAGCTTTGGCCTTATTACCCTGAGCAATAAGTCTAACCCTTTTTCCTCTGTGTATTGAAACTAAAGAGTAAGTAGTTGATTCCCACTGTTCTTCTCACAAATTTTCAGCAGGGGTAGGGCCAATTCACTCCTTGTTTTAGGCTTAAAACTCCCCCTGAAGTGCAGGGATGAAGGCTGGTGTGTAATTGAAGTCGCTGGATATTGTGTGCATAAGGTGGGAGAGTGAGTTGAATTTCATGGGCTTTTCTGAAACTTTCTGTCTTAACTAAAAACGTTGGCATTTTCTGGGAAGTTGGCTGTACGCTTATTGAGAAAGAGAGACTTCTCTTCAGTACAGTGTGACATTTCTACAAAAATCAATGATTTAGAAACAGGTATCTGAAATGAAATGTGCAACTTCACTTTCCATTTGTTGGAAATCCTGCTGGGCTGGTTTTGAAATCTTCATACATGTGTGGTATACCTTTAGGGGGTGAAAATTATATTGACTCTGCACTTTGGAACATGTAACAAATATCTTTTGCAATGTGGCAAAAAAATAAAGCAACATCCTAGTCCTGTATTTCCAAATTGGTTTTGTGCTAGTTATTTAATTTATTGTTTACTTTTAGTACTAGTGTTTGTTTTTTACTTTTATTTTGGAAGCTTTTTATCTTTATTAGACTCAGTTACCTAATCCAGTAGAAGGGATGGTAATGAACATGGCACACTGCTCCCCTATCCATGTGTCAAGTTGAAACCTGCTCTTTGATTATCAGAAGTAGTGAAGCTTATAGGAGCATGATGATGTTTTAAATTTGATTTTTTTGAAAATTAAAGAAGCCAGGTAAAAAATATCAACACAATGAAGAAGGAGAGGCTCAATCCACTTTGAAATCCAGCCCCCTTCCCCACTAAGATGCTCAAGAATTTCTGCATCTTCATTAAAGTCCTTAAAAGGATTAACTTCTAAAGGGACTGATAAAGGAGGAGAGAAAAATAAAGTATAAAAAGACTCTAATAAAAACTCAGTACAGGGCTAGCACTTAATTCCATCTCGCAATAACAAGAAGAAAGCATAATGGAGATAGAGGAGCAGGGCCATTTACATAATAACTTCCTAGCAACAGCTGTAATGAACAAATACGGGCAGATGAGTCAATTCTCTGAGACACTACCTTACATCAGAGCTTAGAGAAAAGGGAAAAAGGAAAGAAACAATTAAATAGCTGAGATTCCCTGAATTTGGGTTATATCATACGTAGTTTCAGACCTAATTGCGTAAAACTAATTTGGCCAAAGAGAATCCACCTGATGAGACAAATATTGTCACCACCCAGGGATAGGGAGGGGTGAATGGGTGCTTACCTTTCCTGTTAACGGGTGGGCTTGGGCTGGTACCTGTGAATATTCGGGCTTGGTTTGAACATATTTAACATCAAAATCATCCTCATCCTCCTTCTCCTAATCACCATCACTGCTGTCATCTGTTGAGTGCTCCCTAACTCTCCTACGTAATATCTCCTTCAACCTGCACAACATTCCTGTCAAAGTAGATACGCTCATCTCTGTGTTACTGATGAGGAATCTGAGGCTGAGAGCAGGAAAATTACCCCAAATGTAATGGTTGATAATTGAAGTGATGATAGTTCATTTTTATTGACCATGTGGCAGGCACCATGCTAAGTGCTTTGCATGGATTGTCCGAGGTTACTACACTCACTGCAGACAAGGAAACAGAAAGGCAGGGAAGTCAGGTCCCCTGCCCAAGACCACACAGCTTCTGAGAGCAAGAACCAGAACTTGCATTCAGGGGGTTGTGTCACAAGGTGCGAGAATTAGGATTCAAACTTAAATATACTTAATGCAAAGCCCATGCTGGTACCATTGCAACTCCCTGTGGCCATGGGCACTTGCAGGGCAGAAGCAGCCATGCCAGCCAAGGATCGTGTGACTTGTGTTTCTTTACAGACACTTCATGGGTGTAACAAAAGTATGGTAGTCACGTTGTGCTTCTGTCAATTGATTAAGGTGATTCTGAGGCACAGTCATGGAGGATTTGCTCGTATGAATGTGTGTGTGTGTACATAAGTGTGTGCGTGCTTCCTCTTCCTGCAGTACTTCAACTGGACAGGATTGCACGCTCCAGAACTTTCTTTCAATATTCCCTTCACTTACGGAACCTTTGCCCCATTCAGGTAACAGACTGCAATCTGGGAAAATACTTCATGCCACAGCTTTAACACCAAAGAATGGATCAAAGGCTTCTCTTTTCTAGAATGGCACACTAACATCTTTTATTAGGTGCAGATGTTTTCTGTGCTTTAAACAAAATGAGCGACTACGTGTAGAATTTCAGGCTCCTTGACAGGGAGTTGGAGGTCTCTTTAGGTGCATTGTGTATGTATGTATGGTGCGACTGAGTGAGGGGGGCTCAGAAAGGATTTTTGTTGGGAAAGAGAGAGAGGCTTCTGTGCTTCTGAAACTGTCAAACAGACCCAGGTTGCTCGTTCCACCTACATTGTGATCCCCAGGCCTCATCCTTCCTCCCTCTGGGCTAGCAGGAAGATTTAAGGAGGGGCATGGATCTAGGGGAGACATAGCCGGAGGAAAGTGGGTCAGTAGGCTGAGAGGCAGGGGACGCATCTCAATTCCATTTCCTGGATTGTGCCCTTTGTCAGACTTGCCTACAGACAGAGGGCCTGTGTGTTCCAATTTTGCAGAATTACCTTCCCTGGTTGGAACCCAATCCCCCAACCTCAGGATCTGCAGACATCTTCCCTGATCAAAGTCCTGTCCCCTTTTCTCTGTCAAGTTGTTCCTCCTTTCCGAGCACTATTGTGATTTGGGGCATCTGAGGAATTAACTATTTCTCTCGTGTCTTTGCCTAATCACAGGTGAATGTCTCGACCCGCTTTTAAGCTGGCTCCGCCCTTTGGACGCGTTCTCTTAAAGGGGGAGCTCCTCCGATGGAGCGCCCTGATTCTGGCCTCGCAACCAGCTGGGTGGTGTGGGGGAGCGAGGCCTATTAACCCAGGGGGCGCTGGGCGGGAACGGCGGGGATCCCTTGGCCTCGCACACCTGGCTCCTGGTCCTCTCGGCCGGCCGGGCCGGTGACCCTCTGGGGGGGGCGGGGGGCTTGCGGCAGCACACACCTGAGGCCGTTACAAAAGGCCTGCAGCTTAACTCGCTGCCGCGCCGGGGGATGGATTGCCTACTAACTGCAGGCGCCGTGGTGCGCCGAGAAAACAGCGAAAACTGGGCCAGCGGAGGCGGGTGGGGACACGGCCTCCTTGGAGGAGCGCACCTGGGGTGCGGGAGCGCCTCCTGGCAGCCTTGGCCTCGCCTCCCACGCGTGGACGCGCAGGGCCCAGGACACCGCAGCCGCCTACTCCTTTCTGCAGCCCCGGAGTCTGAAGGTCGTTACGAAGGAAATCTTTTGTAAAATGTTCCTTTTTCCTCCCCTACATTTTCTTTCTCTGTCCCTCAGTAATCCTGGTTCAGAGGTTAGCGTCCCTCACTAATCCCAGGATTTAAAAAACATTCTCCTTTTACATCCGAGCTTGAATTGGTAGGACAGAGAGACAACTGACGTCGCTTTTGTTTTGCCAGCTTTTGTTTCCGGTGCATCAGAAACTTTTTGCACCTGAGACATTATAAGATCGTGCCCCAGCCAGTTTCTAAATTATTTCTAGGTGAAAAAATTTTGCAACCTACCTTTGCAGTAAGAATTCCCCCTACCCCTCCTTTAGAGAAAGTACTTGACAGTGAATAACACCCTATATTTATAGACCAATAATTGCTACATTTCATACCATGGAGGTTTCCTTCTGAAACCTCAATCACATTTGGTTACTGTGGTAGGTGTTTAAATGTAGCAACTAATGGGCTGTTGCAGCAGGCATTTCCCTACCTCTCCTTTTATTGAACCTTTAAGTGGCAACTGTGCTTCTCTGGGTAAGAGCAAGGCTTTGAGATTGCGTTCCATGGGTTAGCTCGGTTCTTTAGTGAAGATTCAGAGATCCTGAATTGCATCAAGAGATGCATTTGTCGGTCTGGGTTTCAGATGAAAGCATGAAATCTCACTGACTTGCTGAACATTGTGGTTTTGAATCGGGGCTTTGGAGATGAAGCTGTGAAACCTCCCAAACCACAGTTCCTAACAGAAATCACCAGCTGTGATTTACATATTGGCTTTGCCACCAAGTTTTAGTCCGACCCTGTTTCTGTTGTTATGGTGTCTTATGAATATTTTCTGATATTTAACTCAAAGCCCTCTTGCTGTTTCCAATCTGGTTACCTGAGACAGCTGAGGCACTTGTGCTACTGTTGGGACAGGATTACTTCATGTACTTAAAGGCTGGCCATACTGCGGACTAAATACATCTGGTATCACCCTCTACTAAGTTTTTAAAAAGTCTTTGCTGAATGAAATGCAAAAAGAAAATGCAAAAAATGCTTGAGCTTTCCTTTTCTTTTCCAGGCTCTCTTTACAACTCTTGCAAAGATGTTAAGACATATTTCAGTATTCCACCAGCAAGGTTACAGTTTTATTAGTGATGGCCTTGGTTTGCAGCATAAATGTGAATTTACCGTTTTTTGTTGGCTTGACTGACCTGGTCACGGCCAGACCAAAGGAAGCTGTGTAGAGGATTCGCTCTGAAACATTTTTCCTCTCCCTCACAATCCCTTTTTCCTATAGAAGGCAAAACATTCTCTTTAACTGAAAATGGTGGAAAACATGTTTGTTGTTTTTCCTTTAAATGATAAAAGAGAATTACGTCAGCTGGCAACAGGTGCAAGTTCCACCCTGTGTGTATGGAGGAGGCACCAGCTGACATGGGCGTGTGCATGTGTATCTAGGGCAAGCTGAAACTATAACCACCACAGCCCTCAAGCAAAAACAGTTAGAATGTTTGCAAATGTTTGAATCACCACCCAGAGTTTCACAGGTGACATCTTTACTCCAGAGACCCTTTTTCTAGTCACATAGGCAAAGAAAAGGAAAGGAAAAAGAAAGGGAGAATATAGAACAGATGCAGTGATCATTGCCCAGGGCTGGGCACTTTAAGAACTGGCTATTACAGGCCGGGCGCCGTGGCTCCTGCCTGTAATCTCAGCACTTTGGGAAGCTGAGTTGGGGTGGATCACCTGAGGTCGGGAGTTTGAGACCAGCCTGACCAACATGCAGAAACCTCGTCTCTACTAAAAATACAAAATTAGCCAGGCCTGGTGGTGCATGCCTGTGATCCCAGCTACTTGGGAGGCTGAGGCAGGAGAATCGCTTGAACCTGGGAGATGGAGGTTGTGGTGAGCTGAGATCGCACCATTGCACTCCAGCCTGGGGAACAAGAGCGAAACTCTGTCTCAAAAAGAAAAGAAAACAAAACAAACAAAAAAACTGACTTTTACAGACTTTGTGAAACTTTGTCTTTTCCTCCATGATTTAACAGGTAAAAAACTCTCAGGTGATGGTGAGTCAAAAACGAAGCTGGCATCTTAGCCATTTTTAAATAAGGTGTTTTTCTTTTTACACCAACCATGCTACATGTAGCAGAGGTTGCTTAAGTCTCCTTTAGAAACTTAAATATGGCATAAGAGAGCCTTATTTTAATTACTTATAGTGCAGAAATCTCTTCAACTGCTAGTTGGAATCTATGTAAACATCAGACATCCCATAAGTTTTTGATCTTGAACAGGGCTGTGATTGAGTATCCCAAATATGGCATAAGAGAGCCTTATTTTAATTACTGAGGTAGAAGCCTCTATCTACTTATCATTAAAGACGTTAGTCCTAAGGAAAGTTCTTATCTTGGAGACTTTGATAGCTGTTACAAATCTTGCAAACACTGTTTTCTGACACTGTTTTTGTCAAATCAAATTTCATTTGGAGTAATAATTCTCCATCCTGGTCTTCTGGTATCTCAGGGTGCCTCTAATTCTTTCATTTGGTACTGAAAACTTCTTAGTTTACAAAACATTTCACAGATCTTTCTGATACAACATATCATTTAAAAAAAATCACATTACTCTCGGCTCAAAACTTTCGATGGTTTTCCATTGAGCTTTGAGTGTTGCAATGGAAAGGGATCATCAAAATCCAGTCTCCTGCTGGATAATATAGAAATGACCTCCCCAACCACCTTATTCTGTCCCCTTCCCATCACCTCTAGCCACCAGCACTTCACTACCTCATTCAGTAATATTGGATAGTGATCGTTATTGGACAGTTTTAGGTATTAACATGCTTACTTTTGTACCGGGGCAAAGCTTGTACCAGTTGAATCCAATTTTGCCCACAGGAACAAACATCTGCCTTTTCGATCTGGTGGTTCCTCCTGTGAGAGAGAAGACATTACCCTGTCTTCCCTTATTCTTCTCCAATTCAGGCTCGGAGCCCTTCACTCCCCCATGTGGCCTGCCTTGACTCAGTATTAGTCTCTTGATACCCTCTAGTTTATATCATTGTTCCTCTCAGGCATTGAGCCAGATCAAGCCCAGACTTATCATCTGGGCTTTTAAGAGCTACCCTGTGAGCCTGTCTACCATATCATGCACATTTATTTCCAGGACTTTTCAATACAAATCTCCAGGCTGTCTTTTTTTTTTTTCCCACTGTTCTCCAAATACAGCATAATTTCCCATTTGGTCTGTCTGCAAGATCCAAGAAGAGTACAAGTTATGATGATATCTTATGATAACGTCACGATTTCGGGAACCTACCATATGCATGGTGCTGATGCTGGGTGAGTGAATCATCCCCTCTGCCATCTTGGAAATCATAGTAAGCTTCTTAATTGGATAATAAAACAGTGGACAAGGAAGTGAGTGATTGCAAATTTCAGTAAGAGCCACGAAGCTAGGAGCCACAGGTTGCTGTGCCACAGAATCATGATTGCATATAGCTTTGTGTTTGGGAAATCTGATTTAGATGGGCTTGTCAGAGAAGGCCTGTCTGGGGAGACAGTGTTGAAGCGATGACTGAAGGTTGGTAAGAACTAGTTCTTTGCAGAGAGGAGGAGGAGGGGGAGGGGGAGGGGGAGCGGGGGACAGCATATGCAAGGATCTGAGGCAAGAAAGAGTTTAGTTACTCAAGGAACCTAAGAAAGCTCCAAGGGGCTGGAGTGTGGAGAGCATGTTAAAGGGAGAGGCCAAATCACGAAGGGCTTTGCAAGCCACTTAAAGTTTGAGCTTTCCTCTAAAAGCGAAAGGAAAATTTGAACTAAAGGCATTTAAGCAGAAACGCAGGTGTGTGTGTGTGTGTGTGTGAGAGAGAGAGAGAGAGAGACAGACGGAGGGAGGGAGAGAGAGAGAGAGAGTGAACATGGAGAGGTTTTAATCTTAGAGAGGTTGCCCTGGCAGCAGTGTGAAGGGTGGCTTATGTGACCAGCCCTGTGAAGGCTGCATGGCGGGAGCCTGCTGCGGAGGAGGTGGTGGTGAGCACAGATGTCTGGTCAGAACTTTTGTTCTGTTGTAGGTGAAGTGAGAGCCCTGCATAGAGCTCGTGGTGTGGTGTGCCCACCTGGAGGGTGGGGCTTGTGGGGAAGAAGCTCAAGGCGAGAATAAAGAACTGTTTCAGGAAGGAGTAAGCACCTCAGATTCGGAGCCACTGGTCCCCCCCAATGTCTTGCTCTCTCCTCTGGGGACCTGGAAAGTCACCTGACACTAGAGACACTAGACACTGGGAGGGGGGGAGGGAAGAGAAGCTCTATCTGGAGGAGGCGCCTGAGAAGATGATAGGTATGTACCTGAGTCTTCCTGATATTGGTGGGAAATAGGGAGATATCAAATGGATGAAGACCAAACTGAACCGCAGTTCATACCCATAACTCCTAGTCTTTTTCCATGTGACTTAGTGGCTTTCTTAAGATGTAAGTGAGGATCCAGGGTTAGGTGAGGAGGTAGGTCTATGCCTTGAAAGGAGCAGACCTGTCAACCCCTTCCTTCCTTTCCTTTCTATAATCCTCAGCCTCCTCTGACGCTTCCCTTATTTTCCCAAACCACAGTCCAGGCTACAGCCCAGCAGCATGAAGAATTCCGCCTCAAACATCCACCTCACCTCACCTTTGGTCTCTGCAGTCAGGGCCTCGTCTTGTAAACAGACATTACAGGTAGCAGGAAGTCTTGATTTCAGTTACAAGACTCAGAAGTTGAGGAGCGTCAGCCTGCTCTGAATAGCAGTGGGTGGAGAGTGGGGGAAGGCGGAGCTGGTGGCCGGAGAGGAGACTTCTGGGCGGAGAACTGGAAATCCCGTTGAGGGATTTCATCCATTTCTGCAGTGTGGTTTCTCTAATGAAACTTCTTCCCCATCTCTCTAAGAAATCATAACTAGCATATGAGTTTCTCCCTGTTATGCAGAATTGGATTTGGAGGGGGGGTGTTGGCATTAATTGCAGTGCTTTCTCCTGCTTGGTGGGATATGCAGGGGTGTGTCTGTGGAGCACTGTGAAATCAATTCCCAAAAATGGAAAAGAAAAGGCATCCACGCCATACACGTGTGTGTATATTGATTTTATCTTGATTTTTAGTTGCCTACGGTTTTTGTGACTCGTGAGGCCTGGAAGAATCAAAATTTTAGATTATTGTTGATTCATGAAAGAGAAAAATCTGGTACTGCCAGACCCTGGCACAGTCTTCTGTAATTACATTATATTTCATAATTGTTTGGAACTGGATTATTTGTCCAATTCCATCACACATGATTATTTCCTTCTCTTGCCTTATAAATTGGATAAAGCTCTTATCAGTATTCACCCAGCCATAGGAAACAGCCTGAGTTTTTCAGGCCCTCACACTGCGCTTAGAGAGAATTTTAACATATCTAAAAATACCAGGCCTGGTGCTATTTGTTTAACATTGTTGTTGCAGAGCCCTCTCTTTGGGCTAAACCAGCCCCTGCTGCAGCAAGCAAAGATTACAATGAATGAAAATCCATAAACCAGGAGCACCACTAACTGGCAGATGTTAGACAGAGAAAACCTCAGTGGATGCTGTCTGGAGGTCAGCACATAGTCGTGGCAGAACAAGGCTAGCTCGCAAGGCCTCCAGGTGGGCAGCCAGGAAACCAGCCTGCTTAGCGTTTCAGGGCCTGTGGAGAAGTGTGTGGCTGGGCCTGCTTGCACAGGGAGAGAGGTTCACTGTCTGGGGGACAAGGCTGTGGACCGGAGGGAATGCTGGCATAGCACAGAGCTGATGTCTGTCTTCCTTTCTCCACTCCTCACTCGTATTTGGAGGCACCGTGCAGTGTGGCGAGTGCTTTGGCATCGATTGGCTTTGCACCCAACACAGAGTGAGTTCTCCCTGCCTACGAGGGACAGAGCATGGCTCAGAGAGGCCTTGTGTCATACATGGAAGGAAGCGACTTCATTGTGACTTGAACCTTTGCCTTCTGCCTTTATGGCTGCTGTTCTTCCCACAATATTTGCTGCCTTAATATAATCCCTGAGGCAAATGCTTTCTAGCTGAGAAATAGAAGCCTTGAGTCAGAGAAAGGCTGAGATGGGTTTGAACTTCCTTGGATGTCAAAGGAGATTTTATCAGAAGGAGAAGAGGAGGACAGCTTAGGTCTCTGCCCAAGGGAGTGACTCAAGCTGTTTTGTGGAAGTTGTGTAGACCAGGGAATGCAAGGGGAGCTGAAACCTGCCCCCAGCTTGAGGTTGCATTCTTTGTGTTCCACTAGAGATTAACGTAGCCCTAGCTCTAGCTGTCCCGGGTACTATGAAGTTACTAAGAATGTAAAAATATCATCCACATTGTGTATATTCATAAGCAAAGCCAGCACTTTCTTTTAGCTGAGGAACCACTATCACGTCGTATGTCAGAAGAATTGGCTATAATTTTAAACAAAACACTTATTGTTTTGAGTTTTTAGCTGTAGTGTTCTTTACAATCATAACATAGCCCTACATTTTACCGAGTTCAATAGTCTAGCTAAATATAGAACTGTCAAAAAAGAAAAACCCAAAATTTCTAAAAATGATTCCCAGGTAGGATTTATTTAAAATCTACTTATGTATTAATATATACAAATAACAAATATAAACAACATTAAAAACCAAGAAACACAATCCAGCCTTTAACATTCTCTCTGTTATTATTATTCAACTAAGAAAGAGCTGGCTCTGTTTTTCTTTTAAAAGAAAAGCATTCCTAAGTGAGCAGTCACTAAAATTACTGGTAATATAGCATAATGTAGTTCACAGTTTTACAACTGCATTTTAATTTTCTTGTGTTTCTTTCCTTCTACTTTCTACCTTTACATCCCACTTCATTGTAAACATTTTCTGTTCTTTTTCCAATGGGGCCATCTTTCCGTTTTCTTTCAACCTTGCTACTTCAGTGAGAAGGACGCTGGTGTCCGCGACCCCTCAAGCCCTGTTTTAGCAGTGATGGCTGGCGGAATCAGAGTCCCTTCTCTGTCCTCCATGTTAACAGAATGTGGAAATATTCCCGTACCACCAATCCTTCATGACAGGAAGAGGCAGGTAGAAAGCAAAAGCCTTGAGGACATCACAGCTCTTGCCCCCTTCAAGTTTCATTTTTTAAAGAGGAAGCAGAGAAGACCAGCCTCATCTTGTTTCTGGAGAAGGTTTGCTTCTGAATTGCTTCCACTGCTGCTCGTTATGGATGCTAAGAGTGAGTTGATGTTCTAAGCTCCTTCTGGAGCTCTGATGTCTGCTATAACCTTGTGGATACTTGGAATGCCCACGGCTGGCCAGGCCTCCCTTGTGGACCACGCCTGGGTCCCCAGTGCTGGCTCTCGAGCTGCTGTCAGGTCAGCCCTGTTCCCACACACTGCTGACCAGCTTTGGATTCTCAATTGCCTGACTGGGGGTTCGGCCAGATGTATTGGAGCAAAGTGGGGGAGTGAGCCAACACCCCCTTCGCCCTTCACAATGTTCTTCTCCCGAGGATGAGAAACAACTACTAAAAAGAAAGCCTGATCCACGTCAGGGCTTCTGGCAGAGAGGGATGCGTCTGTTCTTCCTAACAGCAGACAGAGTTTTAAATTAGGATGAAAACAACTGTGTCTAGTTCCCAGTTAAGACACTGACACTTGAAGATTTATATAGACCAGGGTTCCTTAATTGGGGATGTACATTAGTATCGCATGGAAACATTTTTCAGTACATTCTGACGTAGGCCCTTCTCTATGCCTACTGAGTCAGAGTCTCCACGCGGGCCTCATCTTCAGAAAATGTTGCCGGGGGATGCTGATAGGTATCTCTGTTCAGAGTCATTGGTCTAGGAAGAATGATCCAGAGCTGGCTGAAGGCTGCAGTGTCATGCTCTTCAGGCGTTTCATCTCCCAGGGCATCGTTGTTTTGTAGGGCAGCAGGGTGTCCCTCAGGATGCTAGTTATAGTGAGTGAAGGTGGGTGGCTGAATGCTCAGAAGAATGAGTGAGTGTCCAAGTTGTGTTTTTCTTCACTGTGCAGGTGAGCACAGTCAGGTGCCTTCCTGGGGTGAAGGCGGTGCTAAGAGCCTGGGGTCGGGGATAGGCAGCCCCGTCACAATCCTGGCTCTGGTATTAGTTAGCCAAGACACTGTGAGGCACTTGCTTGATTTCTCTAGGCTTGCACGTTCTTGCTAGGAAGAAGATTAGATTGAGTAATATGTAAGGACCTCTGAAGTTCTAGGCTACTTGGAGGTCAACTTAAAACATTTTTAAAAGTATAATACAAGTGACCTATTTTCATTCTAGAAAACCGTGAAACATTGGAGTAAGCAAAAAGAAAAGAAAACCTCGTTACCCCACGACCCTGCCTCCCAGAGAACATTTAGATGTGAATTCTTCCTTTTAGTCCTTGTGCAGAGATAAAGACACAGATATGCATGTGAGCACATAAATGTAAGAACATGCATTTTGGTATAATATGTATTTTACAAAAAGGTGATTGTGTACTATATACGATCTTGTAATCTATCTTTTAAGTGAACCTATAAGGAACACAGGAATACCTTTCCATGCCACTAAATGTACATTGGACACCTTTAACATGGGGGCAGATAGCTTTGTGACCTAGGGCCTGGCCTTGGGGACTGCCTCTGGTTCAGCCACTTCCTAGCTGTGTAAGCTTGAGCAAGTTACTTCATCTCTCTAAATCATAATTTCCCTCCATGGAAAATGGCTGTAATAGTAATGCCTACTTCATAAAGCATTCTGAGGATTAAGTCAGACTCTGCATGCTACGTACTTAGTGCAGTGTCTGGCCCATACAAGGATCAATAAATGTTCAGTAAGAATGCTGCATATCATTCTATTTTACTCATGTGCATAATTTAACTAATCCTCTATTATTGCTTATTTGGATTTCTCTTTGCTGTTGTACACAATGATGCACTGATTGTTCCATAGATAAATATTTGTGTATATTCTTAGGACATATTCCTAAAAGTAAAATTGCTGAGCTAAAGGGCAGGCACCTTTTAAAGAAGCCAATACATAGAGCCGAGGTGCCCAACTGAAAGGTTGTAGCAGCCTATGAGAGTGGCCGTTCCCCACATCTAAGGGATGTATGTGTTAGTTTTCCTTTGATTTTATTTTGTTTTTGAATTTAAAGGAGAGGGAAAATGGTTGAAAAATGGTGTCATGATTTTATTTTACATTTATTTTTACATACATACTCATTTCGCCCATTTTTCTTTGGAGTGTTTCCCTCTTTATTGTTGACTTGTAAGATTGTTCATACAGTAGCAATCCTTTACTTTTACTTATTAATTAATTCATGAGAGCTAGTTTCACACCCGAGTCCCAGGGGTAACCGTTGGTGGTGAACGAGATAGTTCCCATCCTTGCCTTGGTGGATATAAAGTTCAGGCAGAAAAACGGATATGAAATAAATGATGAAAACCTGCAATCAAGAGTATTACAGGGCTGTGTAGACTATTGGGCTCATCGTGGGAGCCTTCCCACAGGCAGTGATGAGTGAGAAGATGTTGGAGAGACAGGACTTAGCCAGGGATAGGCTGGGTAGACAGGGGCTCCAGGAATGTAGGTTGAAAATATTTTTTTTCCTAACTGGTTCCTTGCTTAAAAAAAAACAAATAAGCTGGGTGCAGTGGCTCACGCTTGTAATCCCAGCACTTTGGGAGGCTGAGGCGGGCAGATCACAAGGTCAGGAGTTCAAGACCAGCCTGGCCAATATGATGAAACCCCATCTCTACTAAAAATACAAAAATTAGCTGGGCGTGGTGGCGCAAGCCTGTAGTCCCAGGCACTCGGGAGGCTGAGGCGGAAGAATTGCTTGAATACGGGTGGTGGAGTTTGCAGTGAGCCAAGATCGCACCACTGCACTCCAGCTGGTGACAGAGCAAGACTCCGTCTCAAAGAAAAAAAAAAAAAAAGAACCCCCCCCCCCTCCGGCAAAACAAACAACCTTAGCTAACTTAGTACATAGTCTGTGTTGATATCTTAGGGTTTTTAAATTAGTAAAATCAATTAATATTTATTTTCCTGCATATTTTCTACCGTTGGTATTTTACTTGGAAAGTCTACCCCATGAAGTTTTTATTTTTAATTTTTTTCCTTCATTTTATAAACTTTATTTATTATAAATTGACAATTTATAATTGTATAAATTTGTGAGGTACAAAGTGATACTATAATTTATGCATACAATGTGGAATAGTTAAATAAAGCTAGTTAACATATCCATCACCTCAAAAACTGGAAAATTTTTGTGGTGAGAACATTTGAAATGTACTGTCCTAGCAATTTTGAAATGTACAATACTCTGATTAAGTATATGCACCATGCATTGCAGTAGACTCAAAAAAGAAAAAATCCATATCCCCCATAGCTGAGACTTTGTACCCTTTGACCTTCATCTCCACATTCCCCAGCCCCCAGTCTCTGTAACCACCATTCTGCTCTCTGATTCTATGAATTCAATTGTTTTAGATTCTACATTTGAGTGAGAACATGAGGTATTTGTCTTTCGGTACCTGGCTTATTTCATGTAGCATAATGATCTCTAATTCTATCCATGTTATTGCCAACAATAGAACTTTGTTCTTTTTAAAGGTTGAATAGTATTCCATTGTGTGTGTATACCATATTTTCTTTTTCCATTTATCTGTTGATAGACACTTAGGTTGATTCCTAACTTGGCTATTGTCAATAGTGTTGCAATGAACACAGGAGTGCAGGTAGCTCTTTGACATACCAAAGGGTATATATTCCTTTTGATATATACCCAGAAGTGGGATTGCTAGATCACATGGTAATTCTATTTTTAGTTTTTTAAGAAACTTCCAGGCCATTTTCCATAATAGCCATACTAATTTTTGATGTTACTAGAACCCTTCATCCCAGGTGAGACAGATGTGCATTTAAAATAAACACCAAAGATTGTCCTTCTATAAGTGCCTTATGGGGTTGGGCTCATGGAGAGAAAGGCTGACCTTTATGCTGATCTCTTAACCTGTGCCCAGTGAAGCATGCAGTCTTATTCTTCAGGTAATAGAAACTGGATAGGAGAAAAGAATGTCTTCATTCACAAGAGACTTGTGAAGGGGAAAAGTTTGTTCTAAATTCTCTCTTCTCTGAGCTATTCCATGTATAGCATCTCATACACTTAGCACTTCTATATGGGCCCAGCTTCCTCCATTGGTGTAAGGAAAAAATTTTAAATCAAACTAATTCATGCTAAGATGTGAATGACTAAGCTATCTGGCCCTAGTCTATTTTCATTTTAACAGAGTACCATAAAAAGAGAATAATATACAATGTGTGTACGTCTACATTGGATGTTCAGTCTGATATCCAAGTCAGACTGAATGTAGAAGACAAATTTTTGGTTAAATGAATCTTTACTTGCATGCTTAGCAGCAGTTCCAGAAAGATGCAGAGGGTTGAGAAGTGTAGAGTTTACTGGTTAACAAAGTGAATTCTGGAGGCAGAATACTAGAGCCAAATTCTAGTTCGGCCATTTACTAGCTGTGTGACTATAGGCAAGTTCATTAACTGCTGTCCTTCAGCTTCCTCGTCTATACAATGATAATGATAATATCCACCTGATAGTAAGAGTGAGAGGATTGAAGGATTTCTTGACTATATGGTGGCCGGAACACCGTCTGGCATGGAAAAAGGGAACAACAGATAATAGTGTTTGAAAAATCAGAAAGCTTGACTCTTCTCTTTACCTATGTCCTGGGGATTTTGATACTTTACTTTCTGGGCTTCCTCTTATTTCCCATGTTAGTACATCTTGCATTGCTATAAAGGAATACCTAAAACTGGGTAACTTATAAAGAAAAGAGGTTTAATTGGCCCATGGTTCTGCTGGCTGTACAGGAAGCATGGTGCTGGCATCTGCTTCTGGTGAGGCCGCAGGAAACTTACCATCATGGCGGAAGGTGAGGGTCACATGGTGAGAGCTGGAGCAAGAGAGAGAGAAGGAGGATGTCTCAAACTCTCTTCAACAACCAGATCTCCTGTGAACTGAGTGAGAACTCACTTATCATCAAAGGGAGGGTGCTAAACCATTCCTGAGGAATTTCCCCCATAATTCAGTCACCTCCCATCAGGCCCCACCTTCAACATTCGGAATCGTATTTCAGCATGTAATTTGGAGGGGACAAACATCTAGATCATATCATCTGCCTGTCTGTTTTCTTTTTGGCTCACCTGGTCCTCAAGTTTTGCTTACCTGTGATGATTCCTATGATCCCAGCCTTGGTTCTCTCCTTTTCTTTCTGTCCTTTCTCCCTGGACCTCTTTGCTTCTGTGGTTTCATCTGTCACCTTTTTGAGCTGATTTCCCAAACTCATATTCTCAGGCCAGCCTATCAGTTTATAACATTTGGATATTCTGGCAATTGTGTTTGTGTGTGTTTGCAATCATAAAAACCCCACAGATTAAACTGCTTGAAATGATAAAGGAGTTCATTAGCTGAAATATCTAGAATAAACAGCTTCGGGTATGGTTGACCCAGGGGCTCCCATGATATATGCAAGGCCCTGGGTTTTCTCATCTGTTTCTTCTACGTTTGTTGGGATTGGACTGATGGCCAGAAGCTGAAAGTACTCATGTTGCTGCTTTTTCTGCCCTGCCATGAGTAGAGAGAGAGAGCTTCTGCCAGTAGCTTTAGAGGTGAATTAATTCCCCTACATGGCATAGCTTTAAAATCTGGACATTGTTTTATGAAAAGATGGGTGAATGGATCCTGATGGACAAAAACAGCAGATATTCACTACAGTTGCACTGCTTTTTCTCCAATTCATCAAAGCACCACCAAGACAGTACAGCTGGCATGAGTTCTGCACCCATGGATTCAACCAACCATGGGTTAAAAATATTCAGGAAAAAAATCCACAAAATTCCAAAAAGCAAAACTTGAATTTGCCATGTGCTGAGTACTGTGTTTGACTCCACATGAATAAAGTGATGTGTGGGCACTGTATTAGGTATCACAAGTAATCTAGAGGTGACTTCAAGTATACAGGAGGATGTGCATAGGTTATACGCAAATGCTATGCCACTTTTTATAAGGGATTGGAGCATCCAATGACTTTGGTATCAGAGAGGGATCCTGGGACCAATCCCCCATGGGTACCGAGGGGCCTCCTGTACTTGATGCTTCTGCTCTGGCTTTATTAATTCTGGTGGGACAGTCACCATGGCCCCATTTCTGTGTTCAAAAGCTCGGCATTCAAATTTGCTCTTCCCTTTTCCTCTAACCCCACAAGCATTCCGTTTAGTAAATCCTAGAATATGCTTGTTGCTCGATGTCATTCTCTGCCCTACTCATTGGTTCAGTGCAGTACCAGCCCCACCCACTCTCTGTGGCTTTCTGTGGACACTGGGGTCCACTGTAAATTCACTTGCCTCTCTTCCTCTGAGAAGTATGTCCACAGCATCCGTGCATTCTTATTATATTCTGTTTATGTTGTTACTTATGTCTACCTTTCTTCCTCTCCTACCTAGGCTACCTAGCTGGATTTGGAATACCTTGTGTATTAGGTCATTCTTGCATTGCTATAAAGAAATAACTGAGACTGGGTAATTTATGAAAGAGGTTAAATTGGCTCACAGTTCTGCAGGTTGTACAGGAAGCATAGTGCCAGCATTTGTTTCTGGGGAGGTGTCAGGGAGCTTTTACTCATGGCAGAAGGTGAAGTGGGAGCAGACACATCACATGGCCAGAGCAGGAGTAAGAGAGAGTGGCAGGGGGAGGTACCATACACTTTTAAAGGACCAGATCTCACATGAACTCACTCACTCACTCACTGTCTTGAAGACAGGACCAAGCCATGAGGGATCTGCCTCCACAACCCAAACACCTACCAGGCCCCACCTCCAGCACTGGGAATTACAATTCAATGTGAGATTTGGGTGGGGACACACATCCAAAAACTATCACCTTGGAAGCCAACCTGATACTTCGCCAAGTCTCCCCTCACCACCCAGAAAAGCTCCCCATGGTCTGGAGACTCAATCACAGCTCTTGTCGGCTGAGGGAGCCCAGACTTTCTGGCAGCATGTGCTGGTGATAGCATTCTGTGTAGCCGCCATGGACCTCAGACACTCCTAGGGCTGATGGAATTGCCTAAAATTGTGCCCTGCAGAACTGTGGGTCCATGGGAGGGGAGTAGGTGTGATTAGAAGAAAGTTCCAGGACCAAATAAGTTGGAGGAATGCCACCTCAAACAAGGTTAGCATTGTCTTTACTGTATGAATTTTTCAGAGTCTTGATAGAGCAAATGTTTTCATGAATCTGTAGGTGACGGTGTTTTCCAAATGAATTTGAGTCCTCCTTTTACAAATAGAATTTTGTAAGGTGAGGGTCTTGTATCATTCCTTGGCAGTTGTCAGCTGTGCTGGGTGTAGCAGAGGGCTCCCAGGGACAGACTGCCTTGCACTGTGGGTTCTGCCCTTGCACACATCCATAGATCCATAGGGAGCTCTGCCCTGCTCTATCTCATAGCCATATTCATGTACTAAGAAGCTGTAGAATATGATGGTGTTCTATTTTTTAACCTTGTAAAGCTCATGGAAGACTCTGATAATCTATAACACAATCTTAGTTTGGGAGTCCCCTGGAAGTCAGAGATAGTGTTTAATTTGTATGATAGAAAGTGGACACTTAATGGTTTGCCAACTGGCTGAAATTAGTGAGATTTTGATACACTGCATTTCTTTCTCAGAAAAGATGTGATTTAAAATCACTGTTTTAAGTAGACATTTCTGAAGTCTTACTCTTTTCCTAGAAAAAATGTGTTGTCCTTTAATCAAATGACATTATGTTACACTGATATGATGTAAAGATTGAGTAATAAGCAGACGTTAAGCTCTTTTCATTCCTTGTGCACGTTTTCTTTTCACAAAGGTTTTTCCGACTTTTTGTTATAGTTCTTGCTATTTGATGACAGTGACAGTACCTGTAGATTGTAGGATGGTCAATAAGAAAGATAAAAAAGAAGCTGCTACTTATTTATCAGAATGTATAAGTTCATGCATAAGGACAGGACTAATTCAAATACTTATGGTGAGTATTTTCTGCAAGCCTTTAATGGGGGAATGGAGAGCCTCTTTCAACAATGAAATAATTATTACAACTGGAAAGTGGGGAGAAGAGGCAAGGAGCCAGGTTTTCTCTAGCAAATGCAACATCTATTCAAAGGGTCAGACCAACATCTCTAGAGGAGTCACAGCACAGGTCCATCACAGAAGAGGGCCAGGTATGCATTTTGATTGCCTTTTATAAGTGTGTGTGTGTGTACCTGTGCGTGGATTTGAAGGGGATCACACTGGGTGTGCCTCAAATAGGGTGTAAGGTAAGGTGAGTTGTGGTAGAGTATGGGAACCAGGAAGGGGCTGTAGACGTCTGGGTTTTAAATTAAGCACTCACCTCTTAAACCAAATCTGTCATGAAGTCACCATGATTGACCAAACATGCAACCAAAGAGCTGACACTATGCACACAAGGACATTAAGATGGGACCTGTTTTCTTCGACTTTCATCTCACTCTTTGGAGAATTAGACTCTAGTGCTCTCAAGAATCACCTTTAGGGCCAGGTGTGGTGGCTCACATCTGTAATCCCAGCACTTTGGGAAGCTGAGGTGGGCGGATCATGAGGTCAGGAGATCGAGACCATCCTGGCTAACACGGTGAAACCCTGTCTCTACTAAAAATACAAAAACTTAGCTGGGCATGGTGGTAGGCACCTGTAGTCCCAGCTACTAGGGAGGCTGAGGCAGGAGAATGGCCTGAACCCGGGAGGCGGAGCTTGCAGTGAGCCGAGATTGCACCACTGCACTCCAGCCTGGGCAACAGAGCAAGACTCCATCTCAAAAAAAAAAAAATCACATTTAGATGGTTGTTAAAATCCAGATTCCAGGGACTTCTCTCCCCAAAATTCAAGTTCAGTAGGTCTGGGGTGGGAGCCTGGAATCTGCATTTTCAGCAGGTACTCAGATGCTTCTGACAGAGTTAGTGTGTGCTCAGAGCCACCTTCAGAACCACTGGCCTGGAAGGCTCCATTTCTGGGCAGTGAATGGGCCCATCTGTCTCCCTGCTGGATGAAGCTTGCCCGTAAACCATGCAGCCTGGCAGTGCTATCAAGATAATACTGCAATCGGAACCCAGATGAGTCATATGTAAACTTATTAAGTTCAAATGTTTTTATAAGCAACTTATCCTTTTCGAAAATCAGGTTATAATAGATTTTGGAGGGAGTCTTTGAGTTTGCTTGTCAGAAACAATACTAAATGCAGATTTGGGGATATTGCCACCCCAGCAATGGAGTCTGTAATTGCAGGAGCCTAAATCTTTGTTGATGATCAGATGACTAATTATACTGGACTTCTCTACAAGAGTCCTGCCGTGTGTTATATATTTCTGGCCTCTTATTATCTGGAATGCAGTAAACCAGCTGCATGTTAAAAGCCCTTCGTTCACCTTAAAAGTGTCCCAGGAGGTTCTTTCTTTCTGTCCCACAGAGTTTAGAGCCTCCCCTGAGGCAAGGCCTCAATCTTTGCTAAATTAACTCTTCAGGTATTTTTCTATCAGGATCGGATAGGGAGAATCTCAATTGCACATAAATTACAGAGTCAGCACTCTGTGGGACATTTATGTAAATTGTAGCCTTGAGTTTAACCTAATCCTAAAACAGTTTAGATTTTATGCAAAACTAGTTTAACACTGATCATTGCTGTATTCTCAGGCCGCTGATAAAATGATTGAGAACAACATGGAACTTTTCTTAATGCTTATTTTGGTTTTGCTGGTCTTTAATATGTAGGCAGATTTTTTTTTTTTTTATGGGCCAGTCTCTCAAACTTCATCATGTAACTCAGGCTAGTGTTTCTCAAAGTCCAACTCACAATACTATTATCAAAATCTAAGGGGGAAAGAAATGTCTTTTGTCAGATCAAAATCCAATCTAAGTGGTGTGAAACAATGCCATTCTTTTATTAAATGTGTATTTGAGTAACCGTGTGACAATTAGATAATTTGGATGTTTCTCTGCCTGTCATAGCAACTGGGAAGATATTCATCCACTTCTATGTTAATGGCATAATCTTAGTATCACCTATTGGAATGACCGTAAAACACTGATGAGCTCTTTTCCTGATTATCATCAGAAAGCATCTACTATATGAAAACTAAAATTATTGTGGCTGGCCAAGATTCCTCAGAGATAAGCTAGACTTTGTCCTAACTGGGAAATTCTAAACGAATAACTCATGCAGACTTAAATAAGATGACAAATGTAAAAATTCTGGGTAGCATGTGAAGCTCTATTCATGTTAGAGACTATTTTTGTGGTTCTTGCAGGTACCTATGGCAGCTAACAGCCTGGTGGGCTCATCAGAATTTAGAGCTATTGACAATCTGAAATTACCCTAGGGCCATATTGGGATTTCAAAATCATTAAGGTACCCAGGCAGTAAGCCTTAACCTTAAAAATTTCGGACCAAAATATTTTCTTTCCTTCTTTGGCTCAGAAATCTGGGGGTTGCAATCCAAAATCTGTCAGGGTACTTGAGCGGATTTCAAATCCAGTTTTTATAAAAGGCTTTGGCCCTGGCTTTGGGCCAGTGGTTCTCAACTGGGGTTGTTTTTCTCCCTGCCCCCAGGAGACATTGACATTTTTGCTTTTCACAACTGGGTAGAGTACTGCTGACACATAGTGGGTGTGTAGTAAGGTGCCAAACATCACACATCCTACTATGCACAAGACAGTCAGTGCCCCCTCCCCCAGCCTAAGAATTATCTGGCCCCAAATTTCATGAGTGTTGGAGTTGAGAACTGCTCCTGGCCATCAGGGGATCACACTGGGTGTGCTTCCGGGCTGGCATTTCATGAAGGTGAGAACCAGGCTCCTTTGTTTTCTCAGAAGGTCTTCAGTTCTGCATCTGGCATCGAACGAAGACTCAGAGATTCTTCCCTTTTTTCATAACAACTTAACATGCTCTTAACTGTCATTCCTCACAGAACCTCAGCTTGTCAATTCTAATCATCTGAAGAGATTCCTCTTTAATTAACTCTGTGACTTCTTGATACAGAGGCCCTTGTCAGGGTTGTCAACTCTAAAAACAACTAAGAATTTTTGCCAAAAGGTCAACAGAGTTTTAATATTAATTTGTTTTAATTTTAATTTAGTTTTCATTTGAAGGGGACAGTCCAAAGAATATTTTGTTCATTTATTCTTCTAGTGTCTCTAAAATCTTTCCCTGCCTCTAGTAGATGTTGGGAAGAAAAAACACACAAGTTAACAAATACACATTTTATTATCTTAGTTTTCCAAATATTTCCAAATTGGAGTGATGTGATAGTAAGCCCCTGAGAGGGGTTAGTTAATGAAAGACACCTGTAGGATGCCTTATAAGTGTTGTGATGATGATCACTTCAGGTTTTGTTGTAACTTTTTTTTGGTGTGGCGTGACTTAGCATTCATATTCATGTGACTCTTTAGCAAAAGCATACAGCTCCTGCAACCTAGCAGCATTAAGTTACTGAGAGATACAACGCAAGAAAGAGAACAGGCCTAAATCCAAGACTGTTTTCCTCTCATATTGAATCTCTCTGGGTGATCCAGACACCTCGATTGTCAGAGCCTAGATCAGAGCCAGCTTGAAGCTTCAGCCCCTCACCTCTCCACCCCAGGTAATGACCTGTTTCGGAATCCAGATCCATTGCTCCTCCTAAGGGGAAGGTACCCTAAGTCCCATATTTCACCCTCCAGAGAGATGGCAGAAGAAGCTGGAGGCTTCTTTAACCTGTAACTCTTTTCTGGAGATTCTGCAGAATGGGATAGGTAGATACCAGGCGACAGCAACTTTTGTGAGAGGCCTTGATGCAGAGTTCGGACTGAAGGAGAAATGAAAGGTGTGGAGTGGGACCAACATTAGAGATGAAGACTTTCCTTGTCTATCCCTTTTTATATAAACACACCAGCAATAGAGTCTTCTTGGAATGTAGTAGTACCTGGAAAATAAATTAATCTCATGTCGGTGAACTTAGATACTTCCGTTTACTAGGAAGCCAGTGCTAGCTGATAGTAAGCCTGCTGATGTGCTCAGTTGCAGTGACTAATTAAACCCAGATGCCTGCCTCTTAATTGGTTTTGATCTTTTACCCGGAATTTTTGTATATGACTTAATAATTTAAGACAACTCACTTCACCTTGAGGATGTGAGCAGGGTAGAAATGGTAAATAACAGGTAAACAAAAAGAGAGATGTGAAGTTTTAAATTTAATGGCTCTTTACTAACATGATGCTAACATGGAACCTCTCTGCTCACTGTGGCGTGAGTGAGTAAATGACTAGATCATTTTGCTCTGTTGTTTAATTTGCTGTTGGTTCCCATAGACATGAGCAGTTTCACCAGCATTACTTTGTTTCTCAGCTGCTTTACTCCTCAGTCATCGGCTTGACATCCTCCACCATCCTTCTTGGTAGCACCTCTTCTCCCTTCTTTACTTCTGCGTCTACCCTTGCCTAAGGCTTGATCAACTTAAAAAAAAAAATCCCTTAAAATAGGCGAATTGCTTTGCAAAGAAATCAGCCTATTGGTGGCCTCTATGCTATTACAAACCGGTCCAGGCATTACAAAAGGGAAGAAATCTTGCGCTTTCAGTTCTGTGACTTCTGAAATGATTGTTTTAAAGGCACCAGCATTGATGGGGTCCTCCCCTACCTGTCCTTAGCATTCTCTGCCACTCTGAATCTTCTTTCTCTATTAGTTCTGGTTCTACGTACTGCAGGGAGCCTTAGGGATTCACCACCCTACCCCAATGGCTAATGAGAAGCCAAGGCCCCCAAGTCATGAGGACTATGTAAATTCTTTTAGTCTAGTGCTTTTCCTATGATAGTCCATGGTCCTAATCTCAAAACAATTTGAAGCTGAGCTCTGGGCATTGTTATTTAAAAGAATGAAGTCATACTAATTTGGACATCCTAGAGTAGAGTTTATGATCATTCACCTTAAGTTTACTAAAGTATAATCTTGTGTCAGATACACAGAAAGGGGTTTTCTAAGTCACCGTCTTCTGAAGTATGCTCTCCTGAAGACTTGTCCTATCCAATGCTAGAGAAGACAGTTTTAAACAAATTTACACATTTGGGAAACATTACATATTGTATGTAGCTCTTGGAGATTCAAAATGCACATTATTAGTACATCGTAGTCTCAGGGAATTCTCAAAGCATTCAAATTCATTGATCTGTGTTTAACTCTGTGTTTCCCAGAAGTGATTAGCCATAACTTACCCATACTTCCTGCTTATCCCTACTAATCACATCTCCAGGAATTATAGTTCACGGGAATATACTTTGGGAAATTATGTTCTAAGCAAAGACATGGGCGGCCTCTCATTTTTTGTTTTGATTATCAGAGTCCCTCACATATGAAGTTCCCCAGGAAACCACATTTTGCAATAATACATAATGTCAGTCCCCATTTCAGCATCTGGTACATATCATATAACATCTATTTACATCCATCTCATCTGTGTGCTTTGCGAGCTTGGTGTCTTTCTGGTCCATGGTCCCTCTGAACTCACCAAGTTGTGAACTCCTGACAGCACAATGTGTTTCAACTACAAAGGGAAACTGCAATTCCTGTGAAAGAGGTGGGATTTCATAAAGTCCATGGAAGTGAGGTTGGAGAACAGCTCAAAGCATTACTACTCCAAGTCATTTACAAATGAGATTCCAGGAGAGTTAACCTACTTGAGAACTAAAGAAGAAAAACTCAATAAGGATGAAAACTAGATGGATTCTCCAAAATGAAAATTCTGAATCTCCAAAGAATAAGAGATGCCGCTGGAAAAATTAATGACTCATTAATTTGTTTTGGTAAAATGACCTTCTTTATAATCAAGCTATGAAAATCAAACATGAAATAAAGGGCATTAGATAAATTTATTAGAAATTTAGTACAATTTACCTGTTTCTCAAATGTTTGTTTTTGTTCGTCCTGAGAATTAATGCATTATTTCTTAGTTTTCACCCAAAATAAAGTTTTAGAAACTATCTCTTCCCATCATTATTTATCACTAGTTTTAGTCTCTCTCTGTATTCACTTTAAGTGAATTGGCACCATTCCCATTTTGGTGCCAATTATCCTTAGTTGAGGCAAACTTACTGTCTCGCAAACAGGATTTTAGTGGATATTTTAAAAATAGTATTTCAGAGAATAAGTGGTTTTCAGGGCCTTAAAAATGTTCTTCACATTATCCATGGATGTTGCTAATTAAAAATAATTACTGGGCTGGGCACGGTGGCTCATGCCTGTAATCCCAGCACTTTGGGAGGCCAAGGCTGATAGATCACCTGAGGCCAGGAGTTTGAGACCAGCCTGGCCAACATGGCAAAACCCTGTCTCTACTCAAAATACAAAAATTAGCCAGGCAGGGTGGTGCGCACCTGTAATCTCAGGTGCTCAAGAGGCTGAGACAGGAGAATTGCTTGAACCCGGGAGGTGGAGGTTGCAATGATCTGAGATCACACCACTGCACTCCAGCCTGGGTGACATAGCAAGACTCCATCTCAAAAAGTAATAATTACTGAATGCAAATGTAAGTCCACTGAGCTAGCACTGTGTGGAGATCATAAGAGTGAGCCTGGAGCCAGGCTTCTGGGGTTCAAAGCCCAGTTTTATCCCCTGCTACGTCTGTGAACTTGGACACTGTTCTTAGCTTCTCTGAGCTGCGGTTTTCTGAAATTTATGTACTAGTAACAGCACTCACCTTAGAGGAGCATAGTGAAGCTTTAAGGAGTCAATGCCTAGGTTAGTTTCCTAGGGTTGTCATAACAAAGTGCTGTTAACAGCATGGCGTAAACAAAAGAATTGTGTTCTCTTGCAGTTCTGGAGGCTAGAAGTCTGAGGTCCAGGTGTTAGCAGGGTTGGCTTCTGAGGGTTGAGAGGGAAGGATCTGTTCCATTCCTCTCTCCTAGCTTCTGATAGCCTTGGGTTGCAGATGGTATTCTCTCTGTCTCTTCACATCATCTTCCCTCTATGCACGTCTGTCTCTGTGTCCAAATCCCCCCTTTTTAAAAGGACACTAGTTGTTTTGGATTAGAGTCCACCTTAATGGCCTCATCTCAACTAGATTACTTCTGTAGACTCCATCTCCAAATAAGGTCACCTTCTGAGATATTTGGAGTTAGTCCATTGCATCTTTTTTGTGGGGATACAATTCAACCCATGACAATGCCTAGGAGTGCCAAAAATATGGCATACGGTGCATTAACTGAATATGGATAATAAGTACTAGGTCAAACCATATAAAATATAGATATTTGACCATTTTACCTACAAAATGGTAATATAACATGATTTAGCATATTTTTTCTTTGATTTTTTTCCAACAATCTCTGTCTGGGTGCTCATTGTCCCTGACACATTCTGGGCAGCCCACGTGAGACAGGTTGTGGTGCAGGCAGGAGAAGGGTGGCTGTGCTAATTCACTCTGCCTTTCCAGTTCTGACCAATCTTCTATTTCAACTCTGGGATTCTTTCTTTAATCTTCATCTTCTGAATGATGTAGCTTTACTGTGAAACTGCCCAAGTGTAATTGTCAGGCCTGTCATTTGTAAGGAACCCTTCCCAAGGCTCTGGGAGAGGCCCCAGACATGTATTCACACATTGATATTTGATTTTTAAAACTTTCACAAAGAAGACATTTTAAACTTCAGTCAATTAAGACCACGATGTCTTTGCACTCCAACTTCTCTTCCTTCTCCTCCTCTTGGGCCATATTGGAGCCACCGTGGATAATTTTGAGATGACCCAAGGAGAAGATGAGATGGGTGTATGTTTGCTGCGAGTGGAGTGGAATACACTTCTGTGATTTGCAGTCCCTTCCATGTATGATGGAGTATTGCTGGCTGTGCAACTGGAGAAACAACTTCTGGGAATGCCAACTTGAGGAGCGTCTGGTGGACACCATCTTGAATCCAGCACTCTCTCCATCCCCAGCCGGAAGTGTGTGTTGGTGGTGGGGGAGAGACAAGTTAGAAACAAGGTTAGTATGGAGCCAGGGGTCAGTTTGTGAAAATTTCACCAAATGTGTTACATTGTTAAGAGAAGATTTGGTTCTTACCAAAACCCAGTCGAAATGGAGGTTCTCTCTTGCCAAGAATGTATTTGTTAATGCCTCTTTCTATCAACCATGCCAGAGGAAAGACTAAGCCATCTTTCTGTTCTCTGTATGGAATATATTACACCATTCTTGTCTAATGAAGAGGAGTTAAAAGAACATCCAGCAAAGTTATGAAGAAAAGCATTATAGAAGTATGCTAGTTATTTAGTTAATAAAAATATTAATGGTTCTGTTGGATTTTTATGATCTGTGTTGAATTTATCAGCTTAAATTGTGTATGTGATTTGTTGAGATTTCTTTTCTCAATTATGTATAAAATATACTTCCACAACAATTCTATATTTATAATTTTGTACTCTTTTTCTTCAAGAGGGGCTCTAAGATTGTAACATCTTCTAGTCCACTAAGGTTAGATCCTTTGATACCTCTTGCCTTCTTTATCTTAAGATCTGGCTGCTCTTTTTGGCATCCAACTAATTCTTTTTAATCATATTCAAGCCATTTTAATATCCAGTGATAAAATGAATATTATTTGAATATGCTATTGACTCACAGATAAATTATGGTGTTATTGTATAGGGAGAAGTGCTCTGAGGCCTTTGTGTCCCCTCAGGCTCAGGCCGTTTGAGTGAATCTGTGGCAGTAGTATCTTTCCTGTATGTGCTGACCATCTTGGTATGAATGGAGGAATTGGTTATTTATTTATTGCATGGGTTTGGGTTGCTATTGCACTCATGGAACAATTAAACAATGTCTTCTTAATTCTACAAACTCCTATGTTTTATTAATGTTCAAATAAATTATTGATATTTTATTATAACATAAGTGAGTTCTAGTCCTAACTAGGTGACATTTGGCTATTGTTGACGTTATATTTTTTTATTTCATAAAAATTTTCTATGCCTGTTTCTTATTCATAGAATGTTGAAAAGGTCATAAATAATGACATTATTTGTCTGCGGAACATGCTGTTAGGACTAGGCCTGTTCCATAGTTACAGAAAACGGATACAAATTTCTAAGCAGATTTATTCCCCCAAACCCACTCTTGTTGGCATTTGTTTGTTATTTGAGATTATATTTGGTTATTTTACTTGAGCTAAATGCATTTCAACCTTATTTTATATGGCACTCTTAGCTTCAGAATGATGAAAATTTGTGTATTTTCATTCTAAGAAAAGCCACAATAAAAGGATTTTAGATATTTAAGTGACTAAGTAGGGTATAGCTAGAAAAGGCTGGGCTACCTTTAGTTCTGTGACTATCCTGAGTATTGCTGAATGTTGGGGCAGCCAAAGCTTGTTGATATCAATAAAAGAAATAGCCAGTTCAATGTTAACGTGTCTGCATGTTTAAATGTTTGCTCCTATTCCTCTTCCTAGGGTGCACTACACGTTCCACCTCGTGCCTGTACCACAAGAGACAACAAAATTACACAGTTCTGGGGAGGATTGCAAATCATAAGCCTCTTGAAATAACATTTTCTGGCTTTGCCTTCAATTGTTGCAAATCTTACAGAGTTGTCCTTAAATCATTCAAATTGTGTTATAAAAGGGAAACAACATAACAAGAACTATGTCAGTGTCACATCAAAATGACTATAATGCCATATAAAAAGAAAAACAACTTTTAAATTTGATTTCATCCATTCATTATTGGAAACTTACTTTGAGATACAGAAAGCTTTCTAGTCATATGGGCTAACTTGAGTTCTGGAGCATAAGACTCGCTCTATCCCGAACATTGCCCGATGGGTTAAAATAGAATCATTCATGTTTTCAATCTACAAATCTTTCCTGAGCTGCTGCTATGTGTTGGGCACAGTTTTTGCTGTTAGGGGGATAATGGTCCATGAGGCACTGGGCTCTTCTTCCTTGGAAAGCTTCATTTTTAGAGTGATGAAAAATAAACCAGTGAACAAATACATACGTCGTAGAAGTATTGCACAAATACAGAAGAATAAAGTAGGGTAAGAGGACAGAGCCTGAGGAGAGGGCATGGCAGAAAGAATGATCTGAGAAGGCTTCTCTGAGGTGCTGACATTTGAGTAGAGAAGTGAGATGCAGTGAAGGGGAGGGAGTTACGTGAGGTTCTAAGAAAAGAGCTTTCCAGATGGTTGGAACAGCACATGCCAATGTCTTGAGGTGGGAACAAGCATGGCTTCTTCAGGGAAGAGCAAAAGACCAGTGTGGCGAAAATGGAGTGACTGGTTGCTCATGTTGGGGACATGGTGTAGGAGAAACCAAGCAGGGAAGGGGTGTGCTTTGATATGCAGTGTAAAAAGATTGCTGGTTGCCATGTGGAAAAGATACTGTAGGAGCTGGAGCAGCCTTTAGCCATTAGTGTCTGCCAAGAAACCATCCCAAAAGGTAGTGCGGTCATCCCTTGATATCTGTGGTTATCAGGACCCTCTTCCTTGGATACCAACAATCCACAGATGATGCAACTCCCTGCTATAAAATGGGGCAGTATTTGCTTATCACCTACACACATCCTCCCATATACTTTAAATCATCTCTCTATTACTTATACCTAATACAATGTAAATGTTACATAAATAAGTTATTATACTATATTGTTTAGGGAATAATGACAAAGAAAAAAGTGTGCATGTTCAGTACTGGTGAAATTTTTTAAAAAAACATTTCCTATCTGCACTTGGTTGAATCCACAGGTGTGGAACCTATGGAGACAGAGGGCTGACGGTAGTTTAAAGCAATAGCCATGCATTTAACTCCCAAGTCTCTGGGTCAACAATTTGAGCTGGACTTGGTAGGCAGTCTCCTATGCTCAAATATTTAAGTTCTGAGGAGCAAGGTATTAATGGAATTTTGTGTGGTTAGAGAAGTCTTCATGGAGGAGCTAAGACTTGAGCTGTCTCTGCAAATGTGGTTGGTCCAGGCAGATAAGCGAGGGCATTCTTGGGGAGGGAAAGCTTGAACAAAGGAAGCAAGGCATGATGCATGTGGTGTGCTGGTGAAAGGAGGGAGAAAAGCCTGGCTAGAGATGTGATGGGCTAGGGAAGTGCTGTAAAGGTGGCTGGGGACAGCCAGGCTCTGGAAGGACTGGATGGTGAGAGCGTTTAAGCTCTGAGGTGAGAGGATATAGCCACAGAAGACCTTTGACCATGAGAGCAATGCGGGGGACACAGAAGAAGTAGTAGTGCTGAGTCTCTGTCTACGTCTTATGTTAGGTGAGGGGAACTGGATGGGAGCTAGGGGTGTTCGCCCTGGAGTGATCATCACAGGATTAGGAAGTGACTATGCGAGCTGACTTGTAAGACAAGGCAAAAGGATTTGCTGGTGGGTTAAGGAGGGGAGGGATTTATAAAAGCTCATCTCTTGCTAGCATTTCCTAAAAATGTGTTCTCTGTTCCACCATAGAATAAGATGAACTGTTGAGTTCCATAGCATCAGGGATGTTCAAAGAAATGGAAACAATTCCAGGCATTTCAAGAAGGAAGGAATTTAATACAGGAGATGACTTAGCTTTGAGAAAGGCAGCAGGTTGTAAGGTCTCCAGTAGATGCAGCTGCCTCCAGAACTCTTGCGACTCACCCAAAATCGCACATCTGCCAAAGCCCCCATGTTCCCCTCACTGCCAGAGGAGCACCACTGTGATGACCGCTTCTCTTCTGCCTTCCAAATCACATGTGAGTGCTCCTTCTGAGTAGAATCTGACCAGGATCTTGGAAAATGTACATTTTTGATGTCCTGCTCTGCAGCATAGCTGGGGGATGATAGGAGGAGAAAATGGTGTCCAGGAGTCAATAGCACTGTGACTCAGCTAGGTCTTCCCTTCCTCCCTTCATCCCAATTCTAATTCCTGCAGAGACCCTGGTCCTATTTTACAAGATTCCTTTTAGCAGAATTTGGTCAAAGTCATCATGGCACTCCTATAAGCAATTGCAAAGTGATGTGGTTTGGCTCTGTGTTCCCATCCAAATCTCATCTGGAATTGTAATCTCCATAGTCCCCACATGTCAAGGGAGGAACCTAGTGGGAGGTGATTGTATCATGAGGTGGTTTCCCCCATGCTGCTCTCATGATAGTGAGTGAGCTCTCATGAGAGCTGATGGTTTTACAGGGGGTCCTTCCCACTTTGCTCTCTCTTCTCTCTCCTTTTGATTTGTGAAAAAGGTGGCTGCTTCCCCTTCTGCCACAATTGTAAGTTTCCTGAGGCTTCCCCAGCCATGCTGAACTGTGAATCAATTAAACCTCTTTTGTTTATAAATTACCCAGTCTTGGCTAGTATCTTTATAGTAGTGTGAAAACGGACTAATACACAAAGATTATTTTTAAAGGCCACTTAGCAGTGTTTCTTATTGTTTCCTGTTATGGAGCAAGACTGGATAGAACATAAGGTAAAACAGTATCTAGGGTTTCAGGTAGACTAGTTTATACTTGCCTTATATATTTTTTCAGCATATATATATATGTGTATGTATATTTACGTCTGTGTATTCATTAACATATGGTTATGACTGGGCCACTTGTTGGTTAACTGTCTGTGTGCATGCGTGTGTGCTTTGACTTCCTGGCTTCTCACAGTCCATGCTGCTTGCCTGCTTCCCTCATCATTCCTGTACCTTTACAGTGGCCTACAAATACATCCAGAGGTGGGGAGGGGATGCTCAGAAACATTTGGAAGAGCTCATTAGGTAAAGTCTTCTGTTTTCCTTTCTTCTTAATGCTTCGGTGGAGCAAGAAAGGAAAAAATAAATAAAGGAGAACAGACACTAAGAAAACTCAGAACTAAAGCTCTTCAAAAGCCAAGACAGAGGTAGATTGTCTTGGTTGGATTCTTGAGTCTATTTTGCTGTTACGCATGTCAATTAAGATTGCCCAGTGGTTATTCTTACACTACCTTGTCAACCCTAAATCTTCTCTTACTTTATTCTGCAAATATTTTTAGGGACTTCTTGTATACCAGGAATTTATTGTAGAATTAGAAGTTGAACATACAGGGTCTTGACTCTCAAAACCTCAGTTTAATGTGAGAATATGTGTCAGTAAACAACTACAATATAGTATGGGCTTTGCATAACAGGATCATAAACTTACAAATATTTAAAGAGAAAATTTAGCCTCTCTATGTTCTATAATGGGCTTTTCTGCAGGTCCCTGTCCAACTTGATCTGTGTTGTGTGTCTACATCTATGTGTGTGTTGGCTTTAACTAGTTTGTTATCTCAACCTAGCTAGTGAAATTAGTTACTAAGTTAAATAGTCAATTAAGACTCGTTAATTTAGCTCCATCTCTTCTGGCATAAATCAACTTTTATAAGTAATTTAATTCCTTTCCAATATATGTTTAGCGTTTTAGTCTTCTTCCCTTTCATTGTGACCTATTCCAAAATGGCATGAGTGTCTGGGAGTAGGGGTTGACTCACTCATGGTCTTGTGGAGGTGGGGAAGAAAAATGTCTTGTAGGCACATTTACTGGACCCTTTGTTGTCCTTTAAGTTCCCCAGGCTCTGCATGCAGTGTCCTCTGCCCGCCTATCACTAAGGATGGTGACGGACAGATGGACTTGTGCCCCATGTTATCTTGGCCTTAGGGTCTTTCTCTGCTGACTGGGCTCTCCCTGAGTACTGCAGAAACCCCCTGGGGCTTGGAGGCCAAGGCTGCCCAGAGGCCCTTGGCTATTTGGTGACCTTCCCACCCCTTTCCACATTACCATTCCCCTCTCCACTCACTCCCTGGCAAGCACCATCAGGTACCTTCCCTTTCTCCACGGGGAAGGTGGGGATGCTTCTGCCACGGAAGTCGAGAGATGCCTGAGAATGATAACCAAAGCTCTTTCTTCCTCACCACAGCAGGCTGCCATTTTTACTCAGTGCAGCACACCATGTTGCTAATGGGCCACCAAGCCCAGCAGTCTCATCTGAATTCCAAATAGAAACTGGGGCACACACAAAACCCATGTCCTTTGATGTCTTCTAACCTAATCCTCCAACCTACCTGGTAGGTGGGAAACCATGACACATGGATGTTACGAATCAATGTGGCCTACCTGCCTTCAGTTTCTCTTTGTCTTTCTACTCTCTTCTGGGCTAGAAAGGTCCAGATTTCCATTTCCCATTCTCCCTGGAAAAGACATTTTCTTTATCATATGTTCTTTCTTGCTAGAGGAGTGCTATGGTTTGAATGTATCCCCCAAGGTTCATGTGTTGAAACTTAATCCCCAATGCAACAGTGTTGAGAGGTGGGACCTTTAAGAGGTGATTAAGTCAGGAGGGATCTGCCCTCGTGAATGGATTAATGCTGTTATTGTGGGAGTGTGTTCCTGATAAAAAGATGAATTTGTCCCCCTTCTGTTCCCCCTCTCTCTCCTGTGCTCTTGCCATGTAATGCCTTCTGCCATGTTGTGACACAGGAAGAAGACCCTCAGCAGATTTGACCCCTGAATCTTAAACTTCCTAGCTTCCAGAACTGTGAGCCAAATGAACTTCTTTGGTTTATAAATGATTCAGTCTGTGGTATTCTGTTATAGCAAAATACAAATGGACTAAGCATTTGTATTTTGCTAGAATTGCTACCATTTGCATTTACACAGAATACCTGGTCTGTGATATGCCGTTATAGCAAAATACTAAAAGAAAAATGGACTCGGAGAGCTAAGCTTTATTGGCTTGATTTTGGCGGTAGCTGGTGTGCAGGGAAGGACATGAGCTACTGATCTAAGGAACTCTCAGGCATTATTTAAAAAATACTGTCCCTGTGGTACTTGCTCTCTGAGTGAATCCGTGGGAGCTGCATAGAACAAGTACTTCTTCAACTGACTTGAGGGATAAGTTAGAATTTTCTAAGTAGGCAAGAAGAGTAGGAAGAGTGTTTCAGGCTAAAGCACAGGTATTTTCAAAGTCATGGAAACACACAAGTTTGGTAAGCTCAGGAAAAGAGTTTCTGGCCTCTGTTATTTTAGGAAGTCCTAGACCAGAGTTGTTTTTGTTGATGGAAGTAACCCAGGCAGCACTAATGAGGTCTACACTGAGAATCAAAAAGCGTGGTTCCAGTTTGAGATGGGATCTGAGCCCATTTGTTTTTCCCCCTTCTCTCCAAAGGTTGTCTTGAAAATGACAAGTTAAAGGATAACAATAATGACAATAATAATAAAAATGATAACAAAGAAACAAAAAACATAGTGTTTGTCTTGTAGAATCCTACCCTTTACATTTTAATTTTGGTCTCTGGACCGAAGCAAGAAAAAAGTTAGAAATACGAAAAGGATTAGTGAGGTTTTCCTCTCGGATGAAACAGGATAGGCCTAGCAGCTCCTTGGCACCCACTGCTGTGAAGCAGGCTTGGTTTGCACCAGTTACCAATCTGAAGTTTCCAACACTTGCACCAGTCTGGTAAGACGGAACACATGCACAACAAATTAAGTGGAGCAACTGTAATACAGACAAACAAGAAACAAAAGAAGCCTAGGATTCCTGGCAAGCGCATCTCCCAAGGTAAAGAAAGGGAAGCTGCGTGTGGCGGATGGAATTTATCTGTGCATGCCCTGCATCGTACCACCGCCAGGGGACCCCCAAAGCACTCTGCTCTGGGTTTCTACATCCTGGGGAAGATTGGGATTGCGGGGCTAAAGCATTGCAGGACATTCTATTGAAGTGGTGGTGTTGTCTGGGGTAAGTACCCGGGGTTCGTCGTCTAGCGCCAAAAAAATTTAGGACACGGACACACACGAGGAATTTAGGAGAGGACGTTAATAGGAAAAAGAAAGAGAAAGGAGAACCGTTGTCTCTCTAGTGAAAGAGAGGGGCTTCCAAAAGGAAAGACCGGCTGGTGGAGTTCTGGATTTTATAGGCAGGCTTGAGAAGGCAGTGTTTGATTTAGGTAGGGCTCACAGACTGGTTCGATCAGGTGTGACGTTTATATCGCGCGCAGGCATGGCTGGCCACCCCACCCTAATCTTATTATGCAAATGAGCTTTCCACCTGACTGGCGCAATCTCGTCTGCTCCTGACTGTACACGTGGCTGGCAAAGAGGAGGGACGATGGAGCGGCCATTTTGAACATGTCTAGTCCCAGGTAGCGTTTTTCCTGCCGGCATTCACCTGTGCAAGCTTCCAGCTTGCTTGTCTATGTCTGCAGCTCGATTTTACAGGCTGCTCTTTGTTAGAAAATGATTTGGGGGCAGCTTTTCATTAAAAAGGAAAAACCTTACTCCTGTACCCTATCTACCTAAGTAATTTCTTCTTAACTCCTATATTACTATTATAAGACGAATGGGAACAGAGCCTGGGCTGTTCTAGACTATTCCTTCTTATCTTGAGAGGTTGCATTCCCAGCACATCCTACAGTTGAGAATTATAAGCAGGAGTGGGGGAGAGCTGGGTTGGGTAGGGACATCTGGGGACCCGTCCTTCTGAAACGACCCTCTAGCTCATCCCCAAAGTCAAGCGATCATCCCTAATAGGTGGCTCTCAACTTTTAGTGTCTCTAGTTCTGTGGTCCCGCCCCTGCCTTTCTTCCCAGCCATAACCACCCTCCTAATACTTCACTTTGTATTTTTTATTTTTAACAAAACCTTAAGTATGGTGCTGTCTCTGCTCTTCTGGTCCTTACAGTCTCTCCTGGCTTCACAGTTCCCCTGCCTAGCCTGGTCAGGTGTCTCAGCTGCGTTCTTCTTAATGTCCTGGAACACCTGTGCTCTGGACTTGCCAATCTTGGACTTTCCGTATAGCTTCCATGTGACCAAGGGCTGCTGAAGATGGTCACAAAAATGTGGTAATTGAGTCTCCTAGGCATTCGTGTGATACATCATACAGAAACCAGGAGTGTTTTTTTTTCTTTAAATTATGTTTTTTCTCAAATTCTCAACCCAATAACCCTCAAGTATCTCTGGAAAATGGACTTCACTTTAATGGGAAGAACGTTTCCATTTAAATTCAGCCCCCTCACTGTCCCCCCCCCCCCACCTCAGTATTTATCTGCATGTTCTCCTGTCCCTTCCTTCTCTTTTCCGAGGACGGACACGGCCCCTCCCTCTTCCACACTCCCCTCCCTGTGCCATGGTTGAATTCCCTCTGCCTCCTCACACATCCAGCTTCATCAGTTTTCTCTACTTTTAACTCATTGCCTCATTCTCTTTCTTTCTGTGGGCCTCTTCTGTGTCCTTTGATGTATTAAGATTTCCCAACTTTAAAACAAACCTACTTTATATGCTGCAATCTCATCGCCAACTCTCTTATTCTCCCTCCTTTTTCCCCTTTAAAATTCTTGAATGAATAGCCTGCACTTCTTGTTTCTTACTGTGTTCCCCTCACTTAAACATTGGCTGCTGCTTGCCATTGTCTATTGTAACTGCTTTCCTTAAGGTCATCAGTGGCCTCCAACCTCCCAAATCTAGGAATATTTTCTCAGGTATGATTTCCCTGGCCCTTTCTCCAGCATTTACTATTGTTAATTAACTTCTCCAGCCTAAAACCCTCTTCGCTCTTTATTTACACGAGAACTTTTTTGATAACTTCTCCCCTTTTTGGTTTCTCTAGGTTTCCTTTTGCTGCTGCTTTTACTCTTTTCCTTTCCTCTTCCTCCCCAAATGTAAACATCCATTTATATTTTTATCATTGCCACTATTATTTTCACTAATACCCCTTTCTGTAGCACTAAATATTCACCAGACACTGTTCTCCATGCTTTCCATATATGAACATAGTCGATGATGGCCACACCCTGTGTAGCAGAGGCTGCTATTAGTTCCATGTTGCCAATGAGGCTACTGAGGGACAGAGAGGTTGAATGATTGACTAAGTTTATAGGGCTAGCAAATGTCAGAGCTAGGATTCAAACCTAGGCATTCTGACCTTGGAGTCAGGTGCTTAACTATCTCTATCATCTTTTCTTTTTCTTTTCTTTTTTTTTTTTTTTTTTTGAGATGGACTCTCGCTCTGTCACCCAGGCTGGAGTGCAATGGTTCGATCTCAGGTCACTGCACCCTCGGCCTCCCCAGTTCAAGTGATTCTCTTGCCTCAGCCTCCTGAGTAGCTGGGATTACAGGCATGCGCCATCACGCCCAGCTAATTTTGTATTTTTAGTAGAGAAGGGGTTTCACCATGTTGGTCAGGCTGGTCTCAAACTCCTGACCTCAGCTGATCCACCCACCTTGGCTTCCCAAAGTGCTGAGATTACAGGTGTGAGCCACCGTGCCCAGCCTCGATCGTCTTTTCTACTCCTCTCGGGGTTTTCCAGCCTGTCTCCCGTATCCCCAGACTTTCAAACTCACTGTGAGTATCACTAGCACCAGCACACTTTCTTCCTGGTCATCACTACCATCTCAACAGTGCAGCCTTGATGCCCATTAACATGCCCATGATGGGTCCCCTCAAGAAGGGCGTATTCCACTCCCTTCCCCACCCCTGAACCCACAGTCTCACCAATCTGACATCCCCACCTTTGCTAATGGTCCCACCTGGTTCTACATGTGATCTTATCATTGATGTTTCTACTTCTCATTGCCCGGGAAATCCCATCTCTTCAACTTGGCATCTTTGCTGCTGTCACTCTGCTGCATACTCAGTATTTCTTCTCCTTCTAAGTGGCTTCTGTGCCAGTTTCCCATCCACAAAAAAATACGACTTATGATGTATGAATAAAATAAATATTTTTCATGGGCTGGGCTCTGGTCAGTTCTGCAGTGTTTGGTATGTCACCAAAGGCCTGCTCGCTTTGGATGACTCTTTTTGTCCACTCTCTGTGTCTGTGAGCAAGAGTCTTAGGCTAATCCTTATGCATACATGTCTGCAACTTTGAAAAATAACCTTCCATCCATCTACCATGACAAAAAAATGCCTACAGCTTTGTGAGTTAGTTTCCAATTCTACTTGAAACAAACCATTTTTATTTGATCCACAGGGGATTGAGCAAAACGTCTTTCCATGAGATGGGGCTGATGGTCAGTTGTATGCCAGCTGGAAGACTAGACCGCCACTGAGAGGGAAGCATGGAAGTGAGTCCTGAGGATAGGTGAACCCTGATGTTGGTGAACTGGTTCATGCTCCTGCTCCTACACTGGGTCTTAGCTCAGGCTGCTCCATCCTGGACTTTACCTTCCCCACAGTACTTAGCATTTCAGCACGTGAATTTCTCTCTCTGTATTCTTAACCCTAAACATGCTTCAGGGCGTAAGTGATACATAAAAGAGATGTATCCTCGGAGCTTGGGGACCCAGGGGATCTTGTCCAGCCCAAGGTTCCTCTTCCAGGCAGCCCCTGAGGAGGTCCCAGGGGAGTGAACGGACACAGGGTGTGGAGGGGACGTTTGACCTGGAGCTCTCCTGTGTGAAGTCTTGTTCCTTGGCATCCTTGGGTAAATCACTTCATTCCTGGAAACCTTAGTTTCTTATGTTTATAATTTATCTACTAAGTAATACTTGCCTTACCTATCTTATGGGTAAAATCCTAATTCAGAAGATAATATGGAAAAGTGAAAATTCTCTGTAAAATATAAAAAGCTTTACAAATGTTCATTGCTACATTAAGATTAAGAAAAATTTCCTGCATTTATACAACATTTGTTATTTAAAAAATAGTTTTAACGAATGACTGGATACCTATAAATTATTTTTGCGACTGTGCATCTTTCCCATGGTGGCTCCTTGGTAAGCAATTCCCAAGGCTACAATATTAAGCAAAAATGATAGAAATGTGAATAGTAAATCTTGTTCTTATTAAGTGAGAAATGGGTACATGCTATGATGTGTTTTGTGCCAAAACGGTGGATGCTTTGAAAGCATATTGTTAGCTAAAAAAATAAAAGCATTATAGTTATACTTATTTCTCTTGTTATATATCCAAAAGTTACAAGGAAAAATGCCCACAGACCAAGGTAATGGGGATTTGTTTATGTACTCGGGCCTTTATGCCCTGCAATATAATTCAATTGGCAAATGTATTTTGCATGATTTTCTCATACAGCAAGCTGTATTTAATAGCATCTGGCACATCTTGGAGTGCCCCACTGCATATCATGAGATGTTTAAATCGTATCGAATACTTTATAAAAGCCATTTCCATTCTGTTGTGTTCTTTTTGCAGATGGTGATCTGAAACAGTTAACAGTTAACGCCTCACTTTACTTGTTTGTGACTTATCACTGTTGCAGATGGAGAAACAACATTTATGGATCACTGTTTCTATTCCCTGATTTTGAGGCTGACTTCTCCTTAGACAATTCCTCAGATTTCACATTTGGGTCTGTAGCACCAGATGGAAACTAGCATTCATGCCTGTGTATTTGATTTGTACCTGTAATAGTCAAATAGGGTGCTCAATTTAATAATGACTGGTACCTATGGAGACCAATGAACTCAATTTTTAAGGTAATGAAACCAACACAAATAGCGTTTGAAGAACGTGTGTGCCTTGCTCAATTTTGAATGCCCGTGAGCACCCACTTCTTAAACAAACATTGAGCAAAGTGGTTGACTCTACGGGGGCTGTGCTGTTAATAAGACTTGCTTCCTGCACTCAGGGATTGTTGAATCAAGCAAGGAGGAGGTATTCAACAATAACAAATATTTGTCAAATATCTCCGTCCTGCCAGGCATTGTATTATTCAAGACAAGCTATATAATTGTAATTGTATTTTATTTAGAATATCTCAAAGTAGCTCACAAAAATTTCCAGTTTGAAGCTTTAAGGGGAAAAAATAAGACTTTGAAGGTCATTGTGATAGACTTAATAGCCATTAGTTGTCCAACAGCTTCAACAAATGGAATCAATGTTGGTAAGCTAGGCATCCAGGTTGGTTAGCCAAACGCTGTATAGCACTTTAACCCATACCCCAATCATTGACCAAAGAAGTCTTTAAACTTCTGATTTCAAGAAATTTCTATAGGCTAAAGTTTTGATACAGAAAAGAGAAATAAAACTAAAATAAGGAAAAATTATTTTAATCTCATTTAGAGGAATGTTGAGATTTATATCTTCATCTTGGGCTTTTTTTTTATTATACTTTAGGTTTTAGGGTACATGTGCACAATGTGCAGGTTTGTTACATATGTATCCATGTGCCATGTTGTTTTCCTGCACCCATTAACTCGTCATTTAGCATTAGGTATATCTCCTAATGCTGTCCCTCCCCCTTCCCCCCACCCCACAACAGTCCCCGGAGTGTGATGTTCCCCTTCCTGTGTCCATGAGTTCTCATTGTTCAATTCCCACCTATGAGTGAGAACGTGCGGTGTTTGGTTTTTTGTCCTTGCGATAGTTTACTGAGAATGATGTTTTCCAGTTTCATCCATGTCCCTACAAAGGACATGAACTCATCATTTTTATGGCTGCATGTATTCCATGGTGTATAGTGCCACATTTTCTTAATCCAGTCTATTGTTGTTGGACATTTGGGTTGGTTCCAACTCTTTGCTATTGTGGATAGTGCCACAATAAACATATGTGTGCATGTGTCCTTATAGCAGCATGATTTATAGTCCTTTGGGTATATACCCAGTAATGGGATGGCTGGGTCAAATGGTATTTCTACTTCTAGATCCCTGAGGAATCGCCACACTGACTTCCACAATGGTTGAACTAGTTTACAGTCCCACCAACAGTGTAAAAGTGTTCCTATTTCTCCACATCCTCTCCAGCACCTGTTGTTTACTGATTTTTAATGATGGCCATTCTAACTGGTGTGAGATGGTATCTCATGTGGTTTTGATTTGCATTTCTCTGATGGCCAGTGATGATGAGCATTTCTTCATGTGTTTTTTGGCTGCATAAATGTCTTCTTTTGAGAAGTATCTATTCATGTCCTTTGCCCACTTTTTGATGGGGTTGTTTATTTTTTTCTTGTAAATTTGTTTGAGTTCATTGTAGATTCTGGATATTAGCCCTTTGTCAGATGAGTAGGTTGCAAAATTTTCTCCCATTCTGTAGGTTGCCTGTTCACTCTGATGGTAGTTCTTTTGCTGTGCAGAAGCTCTTTAGTTTAATGAGATCTCATTTGTCAATTTTGGCTTTTGTTGCCATTGCTTTTGGTGTTTTAGACATGAAGTCCTTGCCCACGCTTATGTCCTGAATGGTATTGCCTAGCTTTTCTTCTAGGGTTTTTATGGTTTTAGGTCTAACATGTAAGTCTTTAATCTAACTTGAATTAATTTTTGTGTAAGGTGTAAGGAAGGGATCCAGTTTCAGCTTTCTACATATGGCTAGCCAGTTTTCCCAGCACCGTTTATTAAATAGGGAATCCTTTCCCCATTGCTTGTTTTTGTCAGGTTTGTCAAGGATCAGATGGTTGTAGATATGTGACATTATTTCTGAGGGCTCTGTTCTGTTCCATTGATCTATGTCTCTGTTGTGGTACCAGTACCATGCTGTTTTGGTTACTGTAGCCTTGTAGTATAGTTTGATGCCTCCAGCTTTGTTCTTTTGGCTTAGGATTGACTTGATGTCTTTTTTGGTTCCATATGAACTTTAAAGTAGTTTTTTCCAATTCTGTGAAGAAAGTCATTGGTAGCTTGATGGGGAAGGCAGTGAATCTATAAATTACCTTGGGCAGTATGGCCATTTTCACGATATTGATTCTTCCAACCCATGAGCATGGAATGTTCTTCCATTTGTTTGTATCCTCTTTTATTTCATTGAGCAGTGGTTTGTAGTTCTCCTTGAAGAGGTCCTTCACATTCCCTTGTAAGTTGGATTCCTAGGTATTTTAGATCTTGGGCTCTTTAAATCTCATCATGTATATCCACATACACCTGTCAAGTGCCAATCTACTTTTTGTGTGCAAAGTGTAACCATGCCATCATGAAATTGATTGTAAGTTTCTGGGACACATACACATGCCCCTATATATTGGTATATATGTATTTATATGTCTTTCAAATGCCAGTTGTCAGATTCTATAAATAGAGTTCCTGTACTCATGCAGTTGAGAATAGAGAAGCAAAAATCTTCCAGCATTGACACATTTAAAAAATATCTATGTATTTTAAGATGGAGTCTTACTCTGTCACCCAGGTTGGGCTCAGGTGATCCTCCTGCCACAGCCTCTCTAGTACGAACTACAGACACGTGCCACTGCACCTGGCTAATTAAAAGCTTTTTTTTTGGTAGAGATGGAGTCTCACTTTGTTGTCCAGGCTGGACATGCATTTTAAAATTCAATCATTTTGTGTTTAAAATATGTATACTCTAATGTATGTAAATGTTTAAAGAGTGCCTATTATGTATAAAGTCTTGGGTGCTGAAGAGAGAATTGAATTAGGCAACATCCCTGCCCTTAAGTTGGAAACACATTTTAAAATTCAATCATTTTGTGTTTAAAATATGTATAATTTATGTAAATGTTTAAAGAGTGCCTATTATGTATAAAGTCTTGGGTGCTGCAGAGAGAATCAAATTAGGCAACAGCCCTGCCCTTAAGTAGTGTACAAATAATTGCCTTTAATACAATGGGATAAGAACTCTTTTTCTTTTCTTTTTTGAGATGGAGTCTCGCTCTTGTCGCCCAGGCTGGAGTGCAATGGTGCGACCTTGGCTCACTGCAACCTCTGCCTTCTGGGTTCAAGTGATTCTCCTGCCTCAGCCTGCTGAGTAGCTGGGATTACAGGTGCCCGCCACCACACCCAGCTAATTTTTGTACCTTTAGTAGAGATGGGGTTTCGCCACGTTGGCCAGGCTGGTCTTGAACTTCTGACCTCAGGTGATCTGCCCGCCTTGGCCTCTGAAAGTACTGGGATTACAGGCCTGAGCCACTGCACCCAGTCAAGAACTCTTATGGTGGTAAACAAAGATAGAATAGTTTCGTAAAAAGAGGGACAGATGACTTCTGCTCTGGGGCCCTGGCAAAGGATGGTGACTGTGTGAGAGAAGCTTTCTCAGAAGAGGGGATGGTAGAGATGGGATGATTTGGAGATCTCCAGGAAGATAATGAGTGTGGGTGGGACCAAAGTGCAGGGTGAAGGTGAAGTCTCCTAGACTCAGTGCAGCATGCTTGGCAGGTCATTTGACTACAGCTTCCATGCTTGGAGATGATTGGCTGGAGATGAGGGGCCAGTTCATGGTGGGGCTTTGCAGGTTTAGGATGATGCCAAGCTTGAACTCAAGCGAACTCTACGCAATGGTGGGCCAAAGAACGGTTTTAAGCGGGTCAGTGACATAATCATGTTTTTGTTTTATAATGATGCCACTGATAGGAGTGTTGAAGGTAGACCAAAAAAGGGTAGGTTTGCAGACAAGACTTTGATTAGGAGCTTCTGGTCAAACCCCACAGAAAGTGAAGAGGATACTGGTGTGAGGGATATTAGGAGAGGTAGCATTATATAGAAACCAGTTGAATGGGAGATGGGGATAAGGGAGAGAAAGGGTCTTAGGATGCATGCCAGATTTGGAATGGCAGTGCCACATTTACCAGGAGAGAGAAAACAGGAAGAGAAGCTGTGTTTGGGTGTGCAGTAACACATTCATCTTCATTCCGGCTGAGGTTGAGGTGCTATTGGGCTGTCTAGGAGGGGAAGCCTTCTAAGCAGTTTTTGCACTGTATAATTCATGGGAACATGAAGATGAGTAAAACATGAGCTCCTGCAAAGAATTCACAGTTCAGTAGGAGTTATTTGTCCATGTTCTAGAACCACCCAAGCCAAAGGTAACCGTAAGTTGTAACAGACAACATTCCCAAGGGGCTGTTCCATTCCTCTTTCAGCCCCCCGCTCCTCTACAGGGCTTCCAGTGCCTGAAATCCAGGCTCCAACCCTTGCCAACCTTATCTTTTTGGAACACATATTGAATTATATCATTCCTCAGCTAAAAACCCTTTGATGGCTCTCAATTGCTTCTGGGATAAATCCCAGACTCCTGTGCCTGTCATTTTTGGCTCCTCAGGGCTCATATTCCACCCTCCTCTTCAAAACCAATAGATAGAGCCAGTCCACCCAACAGGCTGGTGTTGTGCCTGTGCACTCCTGAAGCTTCTGCCTTATGTGTTTTCTTGACTTGTACGGACATTTCTGGCTGCCATGTGGGGACAGTTGTACTCATTCATCCTCAGCCTTGACTGCTCCTGTCCCTGAAACAATGCCTCCATAATAGGACAATATATGATGAGGTGAATGGATAATGAGGAGTGGACAATAGTTGAAAGACCTAGGATCTTTATCCTAGGTCTAGGGCTAGGATCTTTGAGTGCTGGCTCTCAGCTTTTCAAATCACATGGTCTATGGTTAATTAGTTAATTTCTTTAGGTTCAATTTCTTCATCTATAGAATGGAGTTAAAGTTGCTCTTGCAGTTTTCACTGGGTGATGGGGAAGTTGAGAGTGATAAACAGATGTCAAGTAACAGGTAAATGAAGTGCTTTATAAATGTGTTTTATGTGGACATTTCACTGTAGGTATTGAAATGTCTATTTCTAAATAATAAGACAAAATGTACAACTAATGACATCTTGCAATTGCAAACCTTTTTTTCTTTCTGAGAAATTTTATATGAATATATACTGCAAACAGGAAGGTACTCTATATTGCCAATCTAAGTTGATCACTTACTTAGTACATGGTGCCCTGTAGGTACTGATAATTTATCATTTATGTTCTCCTTTGGAGATCATGTGTATTTATATGTCACAACTGATGAGGCTACAAATTATGTTCTGTTAGGTTTCAGGGAAATTCAACTTTATCTCAAAATTCCATAACTAACTTTTACTTAGGTTTAACTCGCACAGGATAATAGATAATACCCTGTTCTCCGGCTGGATAGATCTCAAATATTTATGATCTGTTATTCTTCTCTCTACATTAATAAAATGGCACTTGGAAGCTCCCTCAGTGAAGACCGTGCAGCTGGCGTGACAGTGATGGGCAGCCCCTTTGGCAATTGCACTAAATGTTGTATCTGTTTATCCATGCATCTGCAAAAGTGAATGTACAGAAGTGGTGAGGGGATGTAGAATAGAAAATGGGGCTACTTCACAGATAAGCATTTGAATGTGTCATCTGGAACAGAAGTCCTAATTGGCCCTAGACAGCTGTCAAAAACATTCCTTTTTTCTTTGATTTGACCAGAACTTCTGCCTCTGAAATAATTGTTTCTTTTTTCTTTTTTTTCTGCACCAGAAAATACATAACATATTTGCATATCCCTAGTTTTTAAAAGTCATGCTATCCTCCCTCCTAAGCTGCTGAGTTTTAGCTTAGCAACACTTAGCAACATTACTAGCAATACTTATATTACTAATATCATTGCTGGCATTTGTGGAAAATTCCATGTGCCAGGCTCTGTGCAAAGAGCTTTATTCACATGGTCTCATTAATTAATCACAAGTTAGGTCTATAGGAACAATTATAGTAATAGGTAGGGACTAGGAAACCCCTCCTTTTCTTGGAGAAGTTAAATAATTTGCCCAGGGGCATGCATCTATTTGATAGCAGGGCAGAGTCTAAAACCCAGAACTTTCTAATTCTAAAACCTGGGCACCTAATCATTGAACCACACTACTTTTTGAGGCTTTGTTTCTTGATTACATTTATCTTAGCAAAAGCTGTAGCTGCTTCTCAAAGAATGACGTATTAGTTCATACCACAGTTTCTTCTGTTTTCTCATATCCCTCTCTCTGCTTAATTAAATCTCAACTTATGCCTGTTTGAAAGCAGAGTGTCCCAACTGGAGGACTTTGAGTGGGTTACCAGGGGTCATGAGATAGTGATTCCCTGCACCCTTGGGGCCACCAGGTCTGTTGTGGGAGTCTGGTGTTTCTGGCTACCACAGGCTGGGAGCAGCCTCATGCATTTACTGTGTGATGTATGTCCATTTCATTCTCTATGGATGGTGTGAAAGTCAGGGGTCTGCCAGAGGCCATGGCAAGCCTCTGTGTGCCATTAAGCCTTCCTGGGGCTCTGGCTTCTCCGTTCCCACAGCATTGTATTCTTTCTCATTGAATCCTGTTCTTAAAGGATCATCGTTCATGTCCACTGATTTCTTTTTAAGAGTCCGAATTTTTACTTCCTTTAGAATAAAACGTCCTGAGGGCAGTACAAGGCACATGGGAATTGGTTGTTGATAGACAAGCATTTTAAATAAGCAAATAAGCTTCTGCCCTGTATGACCTGTTATTATCCTGTGACTAGATTTCTAAGTCAAAGTGAAATGGAAGAATAAAGTAATTATCTGCACAATTTAGCAGGAAAATAGTGGCAGCCTGAATTTTCCAGATAATGTGATGCTGCATCCCATATTGGTTAGATGAGAGGATCTGAACTGTGTTTGCACACCTGGTCCTATATATTAGGATTTCCACTTATTTATTCAGCCTGTCAGCCCTTTAAGAGAGTACTCTGGTTGTTTATCCAGAGAATTTATCTAAATGCACCTCTCCAGCCTAGTCTGTAGTAGTCTAGTAATGTACACAGTGCAATCATGCATTGCACTGTCTGCAATTCTCCCTGCCCACCCTGCTGGAGAACCAGGTAACCATTTATAAATATGTGTGTGTCAGATGCTTAAAAAATGCTCATATACCGGGAATATAGCAAAATGCCATGAGGTACACTGCATATGGCCTGGATAAGATGTTTGCTTTACAGAACCATCTCTGATGCAACAACAGTTGCTTAATTAAAGCACCAAAGCCCATTCCACCGATAGCAGCAAAGGACACAACACCGAAGCATCTCTTTCTCCTGGAGATTTTGTGCTGGAGACTCTTCATAGGTGGAAAAGCACAAAGAGAGACAGCACAGCATTTGGGCTCTTCCATTAGAGCAGATGCTGGGGGGTGTAAGAGTAGGGTGAGGGCAGGGAGATGACTTATTTCCATTTCTAAGTAACACATAAAATTGGCCTTGCTCCTTGTAGCAGTCGTGAGACCCACACACATTTCCCTTTCTGTCGGTTATGCACTTGAGTATTTCCTCCTTGATATCTCAGATCAGTGTGTGGTAGTTGGTATAAGCCAAACAGATCCTTAGAGCAGTTAATAAATCCAGAAGAGGCATATAGGGGAGTCCTTATAAATATATAATAGTGATCTCTGGATAACACGTAGACATTTTAACTCCCTGAAAGTGATGTTATTTTGAGGGTCTCCAATTGTAACATCATGAAAGGAGCCACACGGCTGATGTGGAAATGGAAGGAAGATAATGCATTTAACATGGCTTTTTCAGACCACTCTTTCATCAACTATTGATTTGATTGCAAAAGCCTTTAGTTAGTGCAGGAATTCTACTGGTAATAATTAAATTTTCAAGAGATATGCCGTAGGAGAAATGAGGGGAGGAGGGGAGGGAGGGGCTGCGTGTTAATGTTAATGACTCTGTTAGAGTTACATAAAATTAACAGAAATTAGATCTATGGTTATTGAAAAGCCTCCTTTATATTGAGAGGAACCATTTAAGTATAGTGATTGGGGATTATGGTTCAGTGGAACCTTTTAACTGTTCATTTGCCTGCCTAACTGACCACTGGGCGGGATGCGATAAATTCAGGATGTTGTGAAATGACTCCTGCTTCCTTTCATTTGGATTCCTTTACCCAGTTTTCTTCATAACATCATAGTATGAGCTAGTGTTGGCCTTTATGCTTTACTAAGTGAGGTTCACAGAAATGAACAGTCCTTGCAAAGCGTACAGTAATTATTTTGACCTCTTTGTCTTGATTTCTGTCTGAAAGACCTCCCCCAATTTCTGTAGAATCTAATTGGATGTAGTTTTAACATTTCCTTCCTACACAGGGCCTACAATTGCTATAAAAGGTTACCACGATCTGAACACATATTATCTCAAAGTAGAGGTGGGTGAACGTTCTGACCGAGAACAGCAACATTTAAGACAATGGAGTGTGCAGCTTCTGCAATCCACAGATTTTTTTTTTCTTCCTATAGAAATATTTTGTATGCTAATGTGCTTCTGACGGTGAGACTTGACTTTTTACTGCAAACTCTAGTGTTGGTTGCCGAGTATGTTAGCTCAGGTTTCATGGGAAAAGATATTCTTTGTGAGTAATGGGGTGAGAAGTGAGAAGAGGAATGCAATCTGGCTGCTTATGATGAAGGCTTGATGAGAAAGAGTTAAAACCCAGCCTATTGTCTGAGGTATGCTCACTGTTAGGAAACTGGGGCATATAGATTAATTCACTAGGGGCCAACTGTTTGATTTCTCTCCCTGCTGCTTGGCACCGGAATGCAATTCTAGCTGCATTTATAGCAGAAGGTTGGATTATATTCTCTTTTGTAGGAATTAAGCCCCATAGAATAATTTATGTACAGCCAAGTGAAATTAAGCCAAAACATTTAAAGAGAACTTGATAGAGTTTTCTCAAGGCAGATGACATTGGTTTCAATGTCCACATGGTGTGTGTTCTGTGTACTGTCCATTGGGTGGCCTGTGTCCTTTGGGAAAGAACTGTGTGCAGAAAATTCTATAGCCACGGTGCTTTGGGTACTCCCATTTGTTTTTCTTTCTGATAGAACCCAGGAAAGCTTCACTTCTGTAGAGAATATAGACTTATCCACAGTGCCCTGAGGAATCACTGCAACCAGACATTCATAATTCTTCCTTGGGATATGAGTCCATATAAGAAAACATACCGCCCATTAGTCTGAGCCTTAATGTGCACTTACTCGGGTAAATAATTAAGGGAGTAGAGGAAACTTAGGTTTTTACATAAATATTAAAGGGACTGCTTTAACTGCGTGTTGTGCCAAAATGCCCACCACATATCAGATATGAGATGGCCTATATTAAACTGATACATAAAGGCAAAGGATGATTTTTGTTTTAAGGCTGTGAGAGGAAAAGTGACAAGAGGATGAACCAAAGATGAATTGCAGGATGCTGTCTTTGTTCAGCACCCACCCTCAATATGTGATGCTGTTGAAGCTGGAAGTGGTCTACAAGGTAGCTGGATATCAGCAGCACTCATTGCCAGAGACAAAAAGAAACCTGTGCTGGGTGGGGGCTGAGGGCCCCAGCTCCTAGATCCACAGGTCAGCTTTCAGTCACGTTGCCTTGGGGCTTGACGAGGCAGATGGAATGCTGAACCTGCAGCTTGGGTTGGGACTATCACCAGTTTTAGCGAGTAGTATGATTACTGTTCCTATTTAAAAATACAAAGTTTTGGAGTATTATATTTTTTTGAATTGCTTAGGCAAAAATAATCAAATATACTTTGTGGATGAGGAAGAACACTGTTTTGCAAAAGACTAGAATATGAATATATATATTTTAAGTCAGTTCTGCTCTAATGCTTATTTGGAAACTGAATTTGTTCCAGCATGACTGATATGTTAGGGAACAATTTGAACACAATGTGAATTTTGTGTTGGCTTCTGCGCAGTTTTGTCAGTGAGAGACACTAGGTGAATCCAGAAAGCTGCAGCCAGCTCAACCCAGCCTTGTAGGCAACACAAAGCACGCACACTTTAAATATCTGCCAGCTACCTAAGTTCACCAAACGTGTGAGGCCATAGCCGTGCACACTAATGCACGTGGTGAGTGGTGTCCTGACTTCCCTCCTGTGCAAGTAACCTTTCTTCTGTCACTTCGCGACTCTCAAGCAGCAACCCCGTGATGCCCACTTCTGCAAGCAAACTTCAGATCTTCTCAAGGTAAAATGCCATGTTTACTGTGCTAGATTTGATTTCTTAACTATTTAACATATGCACTACTGTTTTGTTTTAGATTCATATTTCTTAACTTTGTGAAACATGTCACTGACAAAGTTTTTGAGTGTTATGTCCCTAACCTCATTTTCTCTGCAAGCCTTGTGGTTTTGTTGCGTGATTTCGTGTAGTGCAGTGAAATTTGGGAATCCGTATGTTGCATTATAGCAGAGCTGACTAAGTACAGTTAGTATTATTTAGCAAAAACTGAAATATTTATCCCTCCCTTCCTCTCTCTCCCTCTCCTTTAAAAATGTTTTCTGGATTCAAGAGACTCTAATAAGTCATTGGGATATGAGTCCACGTAAAAGGAGTAAAGAGACTCTAATGAGTCATTGGGATATGAGTCCACGTAAAAGGAGTAAAGAGACTCTAATGAACCCAGAAGACATTTTTAAAGGAGAGGGAGAGAGAGGAAGGGAAGGAGAAATTATATATCTCTCCATTATTATTAATAGACTAATATAATAGAAAATTATTAATAGGGAAAATGTTATAATTTCTCTATTAATAGAGAATAATAATATTGTTATATTTACTAGTATTATATTCTCTAATTATTATTAATAGAGAATAATATAATTATTAGAGAATTATTAATAGAGAAATATATTATTTATATTATAATAATTTCTCTATTAATACAGAATAATATTTTAATGTTCTCTAATATTGTTATATTCTCTTAATAGAGAAATTATATTTCTATTATTCTTAATAGAGAATAATATTCACCATTATTTGTATATTTAGCTTTGTAAAATCAGATCTCTTCATATTGCATAATCTCAATAAATGTTTGTTGAAATGATTTGAATCGGTTTATTCACTGGCTGAATAATAGAACCTGTAATTAGGGATGCTGAGATTCCTGTCTCAGCTATCTATTCAAGCTCACCACTCTCATACCCGTGAATTTTCCAGACCTTATTTGCAGAAATAAAGTTCTATGAGGCAGCAATATTTCTAAGGATTGGGTTTAATAATAATACATAAAAGCAAGATTTTAATGAAAACAGCATTTAGGGATCAATTCCCTTTTTTCTCCTTGATTTGCAAATGTGATTAGTCACTGCTTAATCTAGGAGTAGTGTTACCCTAGCCTGGTTCCTCTTATGTCAACCTCATGCTCACTTTGGAGTTAGCTGCATCTGAGGTCTGGTCATATTAGCAGCACTGCACATCAGATGGACGTGAACAATTTAAGGAATTATGTGTTGAACTGCATCGTACACAGATTACTAACAGATGCCATTCTCTACTGGTTTTCAATTCTCTTATAACTCCCTTCTTTGAGAAAAAGGAAAAGAAACAGCAATCAGTATGAAAATTCACAATTTTTTTTCTATTATGGAAAATATAAGTTACCAATCCCGCTACAGGAAGAAAGAAGCATTTTTAATCAGATATTTCCATTGATGGCATTCTGAAATTAATATATGATGACTTTCTTCTTCCTCTGAGGTTGCACCAAGAAGAATTTAGTGTACTGCTGGAGCAGATAAAACTGTTCTACTGGGTGGAAGAGTTTCTTAGAATAGATGTCTTAAAAACTTTGCATTCACTGTCAGTGAGTTTTGAAACATTCAAATGTATTTTTATAAAATTTTATACTTAGAAAATTAAATCAAAAACTTTGAGAATTTAAAAAACTTTTGTCTTGAGCAATTTTTCCCTTATATTTTCTATTTTTCTGATTTTCTCCTTTGCTATTATAATATTTTTGTATAGTTTCTATGCTGATTCATTTTTACTATTGCTCACAGCCATTTGTAAGAAGTTGCTAATGTGGAGAGGCCAGAATAATGGCTGTCAGAAATTATTCGTATTCCATAGGGTATTGTGTAAAAGATAGTTCTTTTACTCCTTACTTCTCACTTAACATACTTTGGCAAGCGTACGTATGTTTACAATCTGTCTCCTTCACCATATCTCAATGACAGACTGCTTCCTGCAAGTATGGCTTGTTTGTGTCATTCTTCGTTTAGACTCAGCTATTCTGCACCTGACTGAAGAAAACTGGAAGGATATATTGCCCTATGGGAAACTAATGTGCTGCTAGTGAAAAAGAGGGATGGATTTGAGAAGGACACTAACAAGTGTCTATAATATTATACTAACGTAACTTGGAACTAACTATATTAAATTCTAAGATAATTCTCCAAACTAACTTAATCAATATTTCTTTTTTTTTTTTTTTAAGACTCTGTAGCCCAAGCTGGAGTGCAATGGTGTGATCTAGGCTCACTGCAACCTCTGCCTCCGGGGCTCAAGCGATTCTTGTGCCTCAGCCTTCCAAGTAGCTGGGACTATAGGCACGCACCACGCCCAGCTAATTTTTTGTGTTTCAGTAGAGACAGGGTTTCGACATGTTGCCTAGGGTGGTCTCAAACTTCTGAGCTCAGGTGATCCGCCCACCTTGGCCTCCCAAAGTGCTGCGATTACAGGTGTGAGCCACCGCACCTGGCCTTAATCAATGTTTTCTACTCTTCCAACACTGAGACTTCATCAGAATGGTCACTCCATAGAAAGGGCACCGACAGTTCCAGAAACTCCCTTTTTCCTCCCTTATCTCCTAACCTATGGAAAAGGACTGATTATGTGCTAAAGTGAACATCAGGCAATAAAAGGAGTGCAGATAAAGGGAAATTAAGGGAGATTACAAAATCTATAAATCCTAGTGTTTTAATAAATGAAGACTGAGCTGTCTCGTGTTTTCACCAGGAAATGTGCACAAAAATAAATATGAGAACAATAGAGATAACTATTTGGAATACTGAAATTTTGAATTTGGAAACTGAAAAATTATAGACCATTTGAATGACTCTGGCTTTCCTTTAGCCTTGTTGTGTAGTTTTGAGTGATAACATTACTCAATTGGATTTTAGTGCGAAATGTTCCCCCTTTAAAAATAGAACACATTACTAAACATCTCTTCTTGGTTCATACGATAAGCAGGTAATAAAGTAGTGTAAGATATTTCAAAAATACAGTCCTGAATATCTACTATTAAAAAATATGTATCTGGAGAAAAGTTGTTAGTAATAATCTCAAATGTTAGGGAAAGCCTAACAGTAGGCAGTGGATGTTCGGAAACCTCAAATTCCCACAGCCAGGCTTGTTAAGTTGCTTATTTTCTTGGTTCTTCTTTCTCTCTCAGACTGATAGAGGGAAAGACCAGCAGATAAAATCATTTTGCAATACAGAAGCAATCACGCCACCTTCGTGCCAGATAATAGCCCTGTTTAAGTCTGCAGGTGGGATACTTTACTGACTATAAACTCCTAGAGTCTATGCACAAATATTGGCAGGCAGATGACCAACTAACAGGTGGAAAAGATAGGCAAATAGATGAAGTTGAATCAGAGCCTGAAAAAGCAAAACAAAACAAAACAAAACACTCTCATTGTTGCAGCCGTGTAAGTGGAGAATATTTTCCTTATTCCTTTGCTTTCACCCACAGTGCGACACTCAGTAATTCTTCCGTCTGTGATTGCTTCTGGGCACACCTTTGGTCTGTAGCAGTGGTTTTCAATCCTGGCTGCATGTTAGAATCGCCTGGGAGGAGATACTGACACATGGTACTTCTGGCGATCCCAATTTATTTGGTCTGGGGTGGAGCCCAGGGCTTGTAATTTTTAAAGCTTCCCTGGTGATTCTAATGTGTAGTCAGTGTTGAGAAGCACTGGTCCTATAAATTTCTTTGCAGTGTAGCAGTTATTGGGTCTAGAGGAGTGACTCTTTGGCTGCATATTAGAATCACCTGTGGAGTTTTGAAAAATGCCAGTATCCAGGGCACACCCCTGGCCAATTAAATCAGAACCTCTGGAGTTGGGATCCAGGAGTCATTAGTTTTAAAAACTCCATAGAGGATTCAGGTGTGCAGCCAACGTTAAGCTCCACTGATGTAGAATGATGTGGGGGTTCAGGCAGGAGGACATTCCAGGCGTGAGAAATACCTAGTGAAGAAGAGGTGCGCTCTCCATGTGGACTCCAGGAGGAGGGACACTGTCACAGAGGAAAAGAAAAATCCCAGCACCTAACAAAACATGAAGAATTGAATTGACTCCCCCAGTCTTCAGGGTAAGGGGTTGGGAGTTTTACAAAGTTAAGAGGGCACCTGATATCCATGGGGAGAAGGAGGCAGGGACGGGGTTGGGGCATCAGGAGAGGGAAGCAGCAGGCATGATTTCCTTGGCAGGGCAACATCCGACAGAGGGAGAAATGATGAAGGCTCTGTATCTGGAGGTTTCTCATGGTGGGCCTTGGCCTCTCTTCCACTCTCACCTCTTCACCTTCTCCACCTCCAGAGGTTCTCTGGCTACCAAAAGTCCAGGGTGATCCTTGTCACAACTTGCCCCAGCCAGTTTTCCCCAGAAACACCCAGGTACCCAAATCAAAGCGAAAGTAATCTTGGCAAATTAATGTTCACTAAAGAGTAAGTGGTCATTACCCCCTCAGCAAAGTAGATTTCAGATGCCTCTGTTTTGACACAGTAATTTCTTGCAAGTTTGTTTGAATTGCAGGTTCCTGGCTACCTGTCTCAGGTCTTGACTCAGTAGTTCTGCAGGGGCATGCATGCTGGAATCTCCATCTTCCAATAGACACCCACAGCAGCTCCTAAGGTCTTAGTTCTGACCTCAGGCATGTGGAGAAACAGTGTTGCATTACCTGTGGGTTGTTAGCCGATAGTGGAAAATGACTGATTACCCAGCAGATGGTCTGTCCTTCCCTGACAGCACATTCACCTCCCATCTTCAATATGGAGGAATCAGGGTTTGGCCCTTCTCTATTTTGTATTTCTATGACACTTGCAGTTACCATACATGTAAGCCATGCATGACATAAGAGGGTAGTTGGTACTTGTCATCAACCCCCCAATTCCTTTATATTGGAGCCTCTTCTCAAAAGTGTGCTTGGACAAACTGTACAAAAATTTCAATAAAATTTTTATAAAGCACAAAGAGCACAGCAATAACGTAATTTCTCTTCAGTATGATGCTTCTGGCCATAGTTGGCAGATGCCTTGCAGAAACCACCCACTTCTCTGTTTCAGAAACCCCCTTCCAGCTGTCACTGGACCTGGCTTTTATTAGGGGAATCACTGACCCCTTCTCTGTAGCACTCCAAGGTGTTTAGGGTGAGAGTGTGGCCTGGAGTCATCTTTGGTGTGTACTTTTAGCATCCTTCCATCCATGCTTAAAGGGTCCCCTGTGGATGTCAAACATGTCTGATGGGGGCAGAATGTGGCTTTCTTCATCATCTTGGTCCATGGGCTTGAGAAAATGAGTAAAGTCAGAAAGTGGAAAGATAATGTACAACAGCCTATACTATATCTGAGGGTTGGGTTTTCCTTAGCATGAGTGGGACTGAGGTGATTGAAACTTCTCCAGAATGGAAATAATTTTTATGGTTGGGTATATTTGTATGTGGACCATCAATCAGAACCACCAATTTTGGGTTCCTTGATGCTTGCTTGACTTTATAACACAGGAATTTTAAGTTCACATCTCATCTCAACAACCCAATAATCTAGGAATTATTTCTAGTTTACTTATGAGAAAACAGAGTGCAAAGAGAATAAGTAACATATCCAAGGTCATATAGACCGTAAGCGGTAAAGATATGGTTTAAATCCATGTCTATCTGGCCATAAAGCCCGTGTTCTCTTCCATTACATCACCCCACGCCCCAAGTGAATGGGAATAGTGGAAATCAGGGTGAGGGCAGCGGAAGCATCTGTGTTCTTATCCTGCTAATGCCACTATCAAGATACGAGACACGGGCTAGTCCTTCAATTTCTGTTAAGAGGGCTCAGCATCTGAAAGGTTCATCTTTCTTCAGCCTGAGACCTCCTCCTCTTTATTTCCTTTTATTTTTAACTTCACATATGCTTGCATTGGAAGAAAGGATTCTACAACTAAAATAAAGTTCAAAAACTACAAGACTAGATTTCTAAGATGGTCTCCAAGGTCCTTCCCACCACCATGATTTGAAGGTTATAAATGTCAGAATTGGCTCTGAGGCTCCTGATAAAGAAATGCAGATGCTGTCTCCATGATTCTGGAAGGTGACCCTCCTCTTTCTCATCTCTAAGCTTTTATGACCATCATAACAGACAGGGGAGGAAACTTCCCGGGTCATTCCGCTTGGGTGTGGCAGGATTTGGCACCACTCTGATACGTCAGTAGAAGATGACAGAAGGAGTTGTTTCTAGTGTGGAAATGGACTCGCAACAAGGCAATAATATAGAATCCAGTGGAATTCCCTTTAGTTGAGAACACAGGTGATTCAGGAACAGAATATGTCCCATTTTATTCATACCTTTCCCCCTTTAGAGTCCTGACACTTACAATACAGCCTTTAGACCAGCCACACGAACATTTCCAGGGAGCCTTTTAGATGTGGAGAATCTTGGGTGTACACTAGGTCTATGGAGTCAAAATGTTCGTATGAAAAAGCCTCACATGAAATTTGTATACACATCAAATTCTGAGATTTCCTGCATTTGAGTAATACTGAAAAACACTGATGCGGGATCAGAAGGCTGTGATAGAGCAAGAGTGGTAGATTTGTCTTGAATACTAGATTGTCCAAAAACCAAGTGAAAATGCATTGTAAAGCTTAGTAAGAACAAGAACAGATCATGCCTTGGCATGAAATTCTCCTCTTCCCTCCTCTACTTCCCATTTTCCATAGTCCCAATTAATAAGCAGATACTCGTTGGGATGCCCACCTTGGTTGTTGTCATATGGAACTCTGTGTTAGGATACAAGGGGCAGACAGATGAGGATGCAGAGAAATTTGGGACTGGTTGGGAGAGGGAAACAAGGAATCACCCTGGCTGTCAGTCACTTCTCAGTGTTTGAACAATAAGCCTGGGTAGAAAGGCCCTTTATTAGTTTGAAATAGCTGGCATGGGGCTGCCGGGCCGAACTTTCATGAAGACTGAAGAACCTCAGTGCTTGCAGCTGAACAGGACTACAGATGGCAAGAACTGGCACTAGTCTATGGTGAACAATAGTCAAGGGCTTAAGTTGCTGTTTTAGTAAGAGTAAGTCATAATAGTGGCCATAACAGACACCATAGCAGGTTGGGACTTTTCAGGGAGATTGAGTAAGTAAATCATAAGAGGAAGGAAGGAAGGAAAGAAGGAAACGAGGGAGGGAACTAGGAAGGGAAGGAGGGAGGAAGAAAAGAGGAAGGGAGGGATGAAGGGGGAAAATATAGTTCCAATAACCTTGTGGGAACAACCCACTTCCAGGAAGAATCCCATTGTTGGATCTGGCTGGCTCCATCTTGCTTCCTTGTTTTGCTTCCTGGTTGTCAAGTGTGGTTTTGGTCGTGTGATTGCTGTCTACTTGTCTGTCCATCCCTTCCTCTGATCCTTCCCAGTCTAGTCTGCTTGCTCTCATAAGAAGCACCAGATGGGGTAGGGCATGTTGGCTCATGCCTGTAATCCCAGCACTTTGGGAGGCCGTGGAGGATGGGTCACCTGAGGTCAGGAGTTTTCAAGACCAGCCTGGCCAACAAGGTGAAACCCTGTCTCTACTAAAAATACAAAAATTAGCTGGGTGTGGTGGTGCATGCCTGTAATCCCAGCTACTCAGGATGCTGAGGCAGGAGAATCACGTGAACCCAGGGGTGGAGTTTGCAGTGAGCCGAGATCATGCCACTGTACTCCAGCCTGGGTGACAGAGTGAGATTGCGTCTCAAAAAAAAAAAAAAAAAAAAAGCACCAGATGTCACTTCTTCCTCGGCTCTGTCTTTTCTATTACTCCTTGATTCTCCCTGAGCTTCTAACTTTTACACCATGCCCAGCGCACTAGCAGAAGGAAGGAAACTCGTCCTCACTGAGTGCCCCATCATGTGCTTGGGATTACAAAACTGGCAGAGTAGTACAATAAAATCTTTGAAGTGGGTGTTAGTAACCCCAACATTAAGATGAAAAATAGAACAAAAAACCTCTCATGCTGAGAGAGGTTAAATAATTTTTCTATGGCTACACTTCTAGTAAGTACTGGAATTAACATTTGAGCCAAATGTCTGACTCCAGAGCCTGGACTTTCTCTCTCAGGTCAGATTGGCCTGCCACAAACCCTCATTATTCCATCACTTTAGCCCCAGGATGTCTGTCTCCACTGGGGACACCTTTGAAGTTCAGCCCCAGTAGCCAACCTTCTCAGCCTGCAACAAGAGGTGACAGCAGTCTGGTGATGGCAGAGTCTGGCCTCCACAGGGAAGAAATTGTGAGCCTCCTTGAGACTGAGATAAGAGGAGATCAAAAATCAGCAACAGGAGCTAGAATGAGGAAGGAGAGCCTATGTCCTTTGCGTCTTCTAATCCCCACATGATTTGTGCATGGGAAACAATAAACCCTTGTCCAATGACTGGAAACCCTAATTGCTGAGGTAATAGCTGTGAGGCTGACCAAAGGTGAATATGGGGATTTTCCTATTTTTTTTTCAGTGTCCTTCCCTGAAGCAGTGGCAATGGGGGACACAGAAACTCACGACAAGACCACTGCTCTTGGGAAGCAGTGTGCGGCGAGACCCCTTGTGTGGTCTGTAGACATACAGAGAAGCTCGTGGGGAGAGAAAGGCACATGGGTTTAGAGAAAGGCAGGTTTGAATCCCAGCTTGAGCACTCACTGAGAGTGCGACTTTGGGTAAGTCATGGCATAGATCTGAGCCTCAGTTCCCTCATCTTTAAATTTTGATTAAGTAGCAGCTGTGTTTCAAAGGCTGTTGCATGAGGCATATACACATGTGCACACACGCTCTGGCAAAGAGCAAGCCCTCAATAAATTGTAGCTATTATGTTTTTTCCAAGCAGATGTAGTCTCTGCCCTGTAGAAATGTGTGCTTTGAACCAGCTAATATTTACTCTGATTCCTTTTTGAAATGATAAATGGCAGAGATTGGGCAAGGTCAGCTTTATGTGCAGTAGGAGCTAGTGTGATCTAAGGCTTTGCTACTCAAAGCCTTCAGTAGCGTGGACCATGGCATCAGCATCCCCTGATGTAAGAAATCAGACTCTCAGGCCCTACCCAAGATTTCTGAACCAGAATCTGCATTTTAACAAGATCTCCAGGTAATTTGTGTACACCATAAAGACACAGGCAGAATCTTCAAAGCTTAGACCCACATCCTCAAACTGCAAAGAGGATACTTTTTAATTCACAGTTCAAGGAGGAAATGATGATATTTTAATAATTTTCTCTTTTGGGCTGATATGTTTGCCATAGGGTAGGCTGAGAAGCATCAGCGGGTTCTCTTCCATCATCTGAAAGAAGTCTCTGCTGTGTGTGCAATGCTTATTATGGGTATGATAGAGATATGGGGATAGAAGCTTCCCACTGGGACCTACTTTTGATCTCACTCTAACTGATTGCTTTTGGTAGCCTGCTCCTGGGGTGTGTGGACAGTGCCGCTGAGTCAGAGTGGGCTGAGAGTGGAGAAGAGCCTGTGTCTGCTAGTGGTGGCATCTGCAGTTGCAACCCATGGCCTCCACGGAGCACAGTGCAATGGTTGCCATGGTAACTGCTGTGCTTGGTCAGAGGTGACTAGCTGAGCTGCAGGAACTGAACCAATGGTCCCTCCCCAGTGCCGTCCTGTCGCTGACGCAGCAGTACAAGTGTGGCTTGGCCCCATCCTCATGAGAATTTGAGTGAGAGGCAGAAGTGAGCTTTGTTGCTTCTTGTATTGCTGTATGCCCTTCACTCTGGGGAAAACCAAGAAATCTAAGAAAAATGAAAAGAAATTAATATGAAAATGGAAGTGTTCTGTGCTGAGTATGATGAACTTGGAGCACATCATGTGCATAAAACTAAAGGCACAAAGGGAAGAACATTCTCCAATTCTTGGTTTGGAACTAATCAATATGAAAGCTCACACAGAGCTAAGAGATCACCTCCTCCAAGTATCTTATTTGACAGATGACAAGTCTGAAACCCAGAAAGTTTTAGTGACTTGCTCAAGATCACACTGCCATGAGTAAATAAAACTCAGTTTATGATCTCTAGGCGTGTATGGCTTATGGAAGCTTAAGAGAAGACATGATTCTAGAGCTCAGGGTTTCTTATTCTTAATGCGGTGCTCTTTCTCCCAGAATGCATCACCTCTTTGGCTTATTATTCATGTTCTTTGAAGTCTCATTTTCTTTCCGGCAGGAGAGAAAAATGCCGCCTATCCTCTGCTTGCTGGCACTGTGGTCCAGAGAAAGAGTGTGGACTTTGGTGTCAGGTTGACCTGGATTCCAGTTCTTGGTCTGATACCTACTGACAGTGGCTTTGGGTGAAGTTATTTTCCTCTTTTGAGTCTATGTCTGTAAAATGGAAATACTAAAAATGTTAATAGTAATAACAATAATACCTACCTTATAGAGTTACGGTGATCGTGTATGTAACGTGTCTGGCATAGTTGGTGTTCAATAAATGTCAGTTTTTGTTCCTGCCTTAACCTGGGAGTGGAAGAGCTTCTACTTCATGTACTGGACCTAATTAATATGGAAATTTGTAATATTGACTGAAGTGCATATGAAATACATGTTATTAGTGTGCAGTTTCAGACAACAGTGACGCGATGAAGTGAAAGGCAAAAAGCAAATGGGTTGTAACCTCTAAACCTCCAGCAGTCTGTGGATCCTGTGTGACAATAGCTAGTACTTGAAACCACAATGATAAAGCTGTACAAAAAAGTACCAACAGCTTTGAGAGGTGTGAATAGAGTGTATTGAATTTGAGTCAAAGAGAATTATTCTACCATTATATAAAAGGACTAGCAGAGTCTCATTTAGAATATCATTTTCAATTCTTATCTTTTTGGTATAAAAAGGGTATTGTAGCAATGGGGAAAGTAAAGCAAAAGCAATGAAAATGATTCAGGGACTCAGGAAACTTGGTGATACGGAAAAGCCAAGGATCTAGGCTTGTGTTGACTAAAAAAGAGAACATAAGGTGATGTTGTAGAGGCACAGGCAACCCTTTGGAGAATAGAAAGAATCGCTACTACATTTGTGCTTATGAGAGAAGGGATGTTGCAGGGGCAGATTACTAAGTTTTATGCAACTTAGAAGCAAATTTTCAAATATTCTATGGATTCGTATACCTAGTATATTAGTTTCTTAGGGTTGCCACAACTTAAGGTGCTACAAACTGGGTAACTTGAAACAAAAGCAATCTATTCTCTCATTGTTCTGGAGGCTAGAAGTCTGAATCAAGGTGTCGCTAGGGCCACAGTCTCTCTGAAGGCACTTGGGTAGACTCCTTCCTCACCTCTTTGCAACTTCCGGTGGCTGCTGGCAATCTTTGGTGTTCCTTGGCTGACAGTTGCATCACTCTACTCTATGCCTCCATCTCCACATGACCTTCTTTCCTGTGTCTGTCTCTGTGCTTCTCCTCATTTCTTGTAAGGACAGTAGTAATATTGGATTACGGGCCCACCCTACTGTAGTGTGACCTCATCTTAACTAATTACATTTGCAATAACCCTATTTCCAAATAATATCAGATCCCAAGCTTCTATAAGTTATAACTAGAAAATATATTTTCAGGAGTCACAATTCAACTCACAACACATAGAAATAATTCATAGAGCTGCCCACTGAAAATTACCCTCTGTTGCCAGGGAGGTAGCCATGGAGGTTTCTCGGCAAAGGAATTTTTTTTTTTTTTTTTTGGAGACGGAGTCTCGCTCAGGCTGCAGTGCAGTGGCATGATTTCGGCTCACTGCAAGCTCTGCCTCCCAGATTCATGCCATTCTCCTGCCTCAGCCTCCCAAGTAGCTGGGACTACAGGCGCCCACCGCTACGCCCGGCTAATTTTTTTTTGTATTTTTAGTAGAGACGGAGTTTCACCGTGTTAGCCAGGATGGTCTTGATCTCCTGACCTTGTGATCAGCCCGTCTCATTCTCCCAAAGTGCTGGGATTACAGGCGTGAGCCACTGTGCCCGGCCAAAGGAATTTTTTTAGAACCTTATTTATTTATTTATTTATTTATTTATTTAAGAAACGAAAAGCTTTCCAAAGAAAATCAGGAACAGGGCAAGAATGTTCCCCATCATGATTCGTTTTCAAATGTAAGTTCTAGCTAATGCAATAAGACAGTAAAAGGAAATAAAAGGCATACAAATTGGGAAGGAGAAATCAAACTGTCTTTATTCACAGATAACATAATCATCTATGTAAAAAAATCCAAAATAATTCACAAAAACACTCCTGGAACTAATAAGTGATTATAGGAAAGTCATAGGATCAAGGCTAATATATAAATGTCAATCACCTTCCTATATACCAGCAAAAAACAAATGGAATTTGAAATTTAAAACACAATACCATTTACATTACCACCCCAGAAAAGGAAATGCATATATATTTAACAAAATGTGTACATGATCTAAATGAGGAAAACTACAAAACTCTGATTAAAAAAAACAAAGAACTAAATTAACGGAGAAGGTATTACATGTTCAAGGGTAGGAAGACTCAGTAGTATCAAGATGTCATTTCTTCCCAACTTGATATATAGATTCAAGACAATCTCAATCCAAATCCCAGTAAGATATTTTATAGATATTGACAAACTAATTCTGATGACAAACTAATTCTTATATGGGGAGCAAAAGGCCCAGAATAGCCAACTCAATACTAAAACAGAAGAACAAAGTTGAGGGACTGTCACTACCTGACTTCAAGACCTACTCTAAATTTATGGTCAAGACAGTGTAGACTTCCTGTTTTAAAATGGTAGCATGGAAGCATATTAGCTTTAGTCCCACCACAGAAAACCTAAAACAAATATATGGCACTGAGATTATCACTAGCAATATCTCAGAACTGAAATATGAAGAGAGAACTGTCCCTAGGGCCACAGAGAAGTGAAATTCTGAGCAGACAGTAAGAAAATTGGATGTTCATAGACAAAATACCCCTTCCCTACTATGCCTGGCACCAAGCACATGAAACAAGCTTCTTCACCAACTTGGGTTCCCTGGCAAAAGATCTATCCCTGCTTCAAACCATGGGAAGCATCAGGAGTGAGTGAAGGGAGAAATATCCCTGAAGATAGAGAAAAAAGAAGGGGATGGTACTGCTATCCCCAGCCCTGTAAAGTGGCCAACAGAGATGCCAAATCAGATGCCAGGGGACCTGTGGGACAAACCTCTCCCAGCATGGGAATCATGGGAACCATGCTGGAGGAGGTTTGTCCCACATGTCCCCTAGGCACAAAACTCTAGCCAGCCTTTCCACATTACCAGGATATCCTTTTTGAGACCTCCCCATTCAGGGCAGGCAGCACTGTTTACTAGAACCAAGGCAAACTTGAGCTTAAGGTGGCATCTAGTGCTGAAAAGGAGGCAACAATCTAGCAGGGGAAAAACCGACAAAAGAGAAAATCAACAGGTAAATTACAAAGAATCCCTAAGCAAACACGTCAAATAAAATCCAAAATGATCCAGATAGAGAAAATTGGAATAAATAGCCAATTCTTCAATGCAAAGATATAGACATACATTCAGAAGAAACAACAGCACACAGGGAACCATGACCTTCCCAAAGGGACAAAGCAAGGAACCAGTGACTGACCCTAATGAGATAGCAATATGTGAACTCTCTGATCAAGGATTCAAAATAGTAGTTTTAAGGAAACTCAGTAATTTCCAAGATAATACAGAAAATCAATTAAACATTTTATCAGAGAAATTTAATGAAGAGATTGAAATAATAAAAACAGAAATCTTAGATCTGAGAAACACATTTACTAAATTGAAAAATTCATTAGAGGCTTTCAATACGCTCAGTAGTAGAATGGATCAAGCAGAGGAAATAATTAGTGAGTTCAAAGACAGATTACTTGAAAATAGACATTAGAGGAAAAAAGTAAAAAGAATGAAAAAGAATGAATATTGCCTAAAAGATATATAAAATTACCTCAAAAGACCAAATCTAAGAATTGTTGGTGTTTGAGAGGGGATGAGTAAAAGAAAGAATTATAAAGCTTATTCAAAACTGTGAGAACAAAAATTATCCAAAACTTGAGAAAGAGAAATATCCAGGTATAGGAAGATCAGAGAACACCAAACAGATTCAACATAAATAAGACTACCCCAAAGCACATAGTAACCCAGCTCTCAAAGCTGAGAGACAAAGAAAAGATCCTAAAACAACAAGAAAAAAGAATCACATATAAAGAAGCTCCAATTCATCTGGTGACAGATTTCTCAATGGAAATTATACAGGCCAGGAGGGAGTGGGATGACATTTTTAAAATGTGAAAAGAAAAAACTGTATCCAGGAATATTGTATACAGCAAAGACACCCTTCAAATATGAAGGAGAAAGTCTTTCCCAGACAAACAAAAGTTCAGATAATTTACTACCATCAGACTCACCTTATAAGAAATGCTAAAAGGAATTTCTCAATATGAAAAAAACCCACTGATGTGCAAAAAGAAAATATTTGAAAGTATAAAACCCACTGGTAAAATTAAGTACATGGAAAAACTCAGAATACTCTAATACTGTAATTGTGGTATGCAATCCACTCATAACTGTATTATGAAGCCCCAAAGGCAAGTCTGTCAAAAACAATAATAGCTATAGCAATGTGTTAAGAAATAGGCAATATAAAATATGCAAATTGAGGCAACCTAAAGTGAAAATGTGAAGAGAGGGAGTTAAAGTGTTGAGAGGTCTTTTTGAAAATTTTTCTTTTTTTCTATTCTTTTTTTTTTTTGTGGTCTAAGATAAGTTGTCATCTCTTTAAAATAACTTGTTATATGTATAGGATATTTTTGTGAGCTTCATGATAACCACAATGCAAAAACCTATAATAAATTTAGTAAAAATAAACAGCAACAAGGTAAGGCGTACTACTAGAGTAAATCACTTAAGCACAAAAAAGACAACAAGAAAGGAAGATAAGAGTCACAAAACAACCAGAAAACCAGCAACAAAAAGCAACAGTAAGTCCTTCCTTATCAATAATAACACTGAATGTAAACGGACTCAATTCTTCAGTTAAAAGGCATAGAGTGGCTGAATAAATAACAAATAAGACCCAACCATATGCTGTCTACAAGAAACCCACTTCATCTGTAAAGACACATAGACTGAAAGTGACAGGGTTAAAAGAGATATTCCATAGAAGTAGAAACCAAAAAAAGAGCAGGAGTAGCTATATTTATATCAGGTAAAATAGACTGCAAATCAGACATGTAATGAAGAGACAAACGAGGTCACTATGTAAGGACAAAGTGGTCAATTTAGCAAGAGGATATAACTATTGTAAGTATATATATACTCAACACCAGAGCTTCCAAGTATGTGGAGGAAACATTAATAGATCGAAAGGGAAAGATAGACTGCAATACAATAATAGTAAGGGACTTCAACACCCTACTCTCAGTAATGGAAAGATCACCTGGAGAGAAAATCAATAGTGAAACATTGGAATTAAACTATAAATAAGCCTAACTGATATTTACAGAACATATCACCTAAATGCTGCAGAATACACATTCTTTTCATCAGCACATGCAACATTTTCAGAATAGACCATATCTTAGGCCACAAAACAAATCTCAACAAATTCAAAACAGTAGAAATCGTATCAAGTAGCTTTTCTGACCACAATGTAATAAAACTAGAAATCAATAACAAGAGGAACCTCAAAAATATAAAACACATGAAAACTAAACAGCATGCTTCTGAATAACCAATGAACCAATGAAGAAATTAAAAAGGAACTTAAACATTTCTTGAAACAAATGAAAATGGAAATACAACGTACCAAAATCTATGAGATACAGCAAAAGTGGTACTACATGGGAAGTTTATAGCAATAGAAACATATCAAAAAAGTATAAAGACTTCAAATAAATGAGCTAACAATTCACCTCAAGGAACTAAAAAAGCAAGAACAAAGCAAACCCAAAATTAGTGGAAGAAAAGAAATAATAAAGATGAGAGTAGAAACAAATGAAATTGAGGCTAGAAAACACTACAGAATATCAATGAAATAAAAAGTTGGTTTTCGAAAAGATAAAATTAACAAAGTCTTCGTTAGATTAAGAATAAGAGAGAGAAGACTCAAATAAATAAAATTGGAAATGAGGGATGAGACATAGCAATTGAGACCACAGAAATAAAAATTAGAGACTATTACAAACAACTATATGCTGACAAATTGAAAGTCCTGGGAAAAATAGATAAATTCCTAGACCCATACAGCCTACCAAGATTGAACCATGAAGAAATAGAAAATCTCAACAAACCAATGTTGAGCAATGAGATCTAAGCCATAATAAAAAATCTCCCATCAATGAAAAGCCCAGGACCTAAAGCCTTCACTTTTGAATTTTACAAAACATTTAAAGCACTCATATCAATTCTATTCGAACTCTTAAAGAAATGAAGAGGAGGAAACACTTCCAAACTCATTTTATAAGGCCAGCATTTCTCTGATACCAAAGTTAGATGAGGAAACAACAACAAAAAAGAAAACCACAGGCCGATATCACTGATGAACATCGATGCAAAAATCCTCAACAAAGTACCTGCAAACCAAATTTAACAACACATTAAAAAGGTCATTCACCACGATCAAATGTGATTCATTCCAGGGATGCAAGTATAGTTCAACATTCACAAATTAATAAATGTGATATATCACATTAACAGAACCAAGAACAAAAACCATAGTATTACTTCAACAGATGCCAAAACACACTCCCTAAAACAACATGCTTTTATGACAAAAACCTTCAACAAACTGGATATAGAAGGAACATATCTCAAAATAATAAAGGTCATATATGACAAACCCACAGCTAACATTGTATTGAACAGGACAAAATTGAAAGCCTTTTTGCTAAGATCTGGAACAAGATAAAGATGCCTGCTTTCATTACTTTTATTCAACATAATTCTGGAAGTACTAGCAAGAGAAAGAAAGAAAATCTAAATTGGAAATGAAGAAGTTAAATTAGTCTTGTTCACAGGCAACATTGTCTTATACTTAGAAAAAACTAAAGACTTCACCAAAAATGATTGGAACTGATAAACAAATTCAGTAAAGTTGCAGGATACAAAGCCAACATACAAAAATTGGTATCATTTATCTATGCCAACAGTGAACAATCTGAAAAAAAATCAAGAAAGCAATTCCATTTACAGTAGCTACAAAGAATATAAAGTACCAAGGAATCAATTTAAACAAAGAAGTGAAAATTTTGTATAAAGAAAAGTATAAAACACTGATGAAAGAAACTGAAGAGGATACAAAAAAAAGGTATTGCATGCTCATGGGATTGAAATAATTAATGTTGTTAAGATGAAAATACTACTCAAATCAATTTACAGATTCAATGAAATCTCTATCAAAATACAAATGACATTCTTGACAGAAACAGAAAAAACAATTATAAAATTTGTATGGAACCACAAAGGATCCTAAATAGCCAAAGCAATCTCCAGAAAAAAGAACAAAACTGGTGGCATCACACTACCTGACTTAAAAATACACTATAAAGCTATAGTAATAAAATCAACACGGTACCGGCATAAAAATAGACCCATAGGCTAAACTGATGGAACAGAATAGAAAACTCAGACATAAACTCATGCATTTTTAGCCAACTCATTTTTGACAAAGGTGCTAAGAACAGACAATGAGGAAAGGACAGTCTCTTCAATAAATGGTGCTGGGAAAATTGAATAACCATGTGCAGAAGAATGAAATTGGACCCCTATCTTTCAGCATATATAAAAATTAGATAAAAATTAGGAAAAAATTTAAGACCTGAAACTATGAAACTACAGAAAGAAAATGTTGGGGAAACACTCCAGGACATTGGCCTGGGCGAAGATGTTTTGTGTAAGACTTCAGAAGCACCGGCAATTAAAGCAAAAACAGACAAATGGGATTACATCAAGATAAAAAGCTTCTCCAGAGCAAAGAAAACAAAGTGAGAAGGCAACCCAAAGAATGGGGGAAAAATATATGCAAACTATCCATCTGACAAGTGATTAATAACCAGAATATATAAGGAGCTCAAACCACTCACTAGCAAAAAACCCAAATAAACCAGTTAAAAAATGGGCAAAAGATCTGAAGAAACATTTCTCAAAAGAAGATATATGAATGGCCAACAGGAATATAAAAGAAGTGCTCAACATCGCTAATCATCAGAGAAATGCAAAACAAAACCACACTGAGATATCACTTCACTCTAGTTAAAATGACTTTTATGAAAGTGACAGGGAATAATGAATTCTGGTGAAGATGTGAAGAAAGGGGAACCCTTGTACAATGTTGGTGAGAATGTAAGTTATGATAGCCACTATGTAAAACTGTATAGGATTTCCTCAAAAAACTAAAAAGAGAACTACCATATAATCCAGCAATTCCACTACTGAGTTATATACTCAAAAGAAATCAATATATTGAAGAGATAGCTGTACTCCCATGTTCATTACAGCACTATTCACAATAGTTAAGGTGTGGAATCAACCTAAGTACCCATCAATGGATGAATGGATAAATAATATGTGGCATATATACACAATGGAATGTTATTCACCCATAAAAAAGAATGAAATCTCACTACTTGCAGCAGCATGGATGGAACTGTAGGTCATTATGTTAAATGAAATAAACCAAGCACAGAAAGACAGCTATCACATGTTCTCACCCATATGCAGGAGCTAAGAAGTGGACTTCATAAAGAGAGAGTAATTTGGTGGTTACCAGAGGCTCGGAAGGGTAGGCAGATGGGGAGTATGAAGAGAGGTTGATGAATGGTTACAAATATACAATTTGATAGAAGAAATAAGGCCTAGTGTTAGCAAGATCAGTCGGGTGACTCTAGTTTGCAGTAATCTATTGTATATTTCAGAAAAGCTAGGAAAGAGTAATTTGAATGTTTCTAGCTGAAAGAAAAGATAAATATTTAAGGTGGTGGATATTCCAATTACATTTATCTAATATTTACAAATTATGACGTTATTAAATTATTACATGTACCTTGAAAATGTGTATATCTATTATGTATCAATGAAAACATTTTTGAAAAGACAGTGTAGTATTGGTAAAAGAATAGACAGATGGATTAATGAAACGGATTGGAAAGCCTAGAAATAGACATAAATGTAGTCAACTGATCTTTGACAAAGAAGCAAAGGTAACAGAATGGAGCAAGATAATCTTTTAAACTAATGGTGTTGCAGCAACCTAGACATCCACATGCAAAAAAAGGGAAAGTATCTGGACACAAACATAGACCTTACTCCTGTCACAAAAATTAACCCAAGTGCATCATAGACTTAAACATGAAATGCAAAACTATGAAACTCCTGTAAAGTAACAGGAGAAAATCGAGGTGACCTTGCATATGGCAATGACTTTTTAGATGCAACACCAAAGGCAGGATCTCTGAGAGAAATCACTGATAGGTTTGACTTCATTAAAAATTTGTGCTCTGTAAAATTTACTGTCAAAAGGCTCAGACAAACCACAGACTAGGAGAAAATATTTGCAAAACACATGTCCGATAAAGGAGCGTCATCCAAAACATACAGAGAACTCTAAAACTCAGCAATGGGAAAACAAACAACCTGACTGAAAAATGAGTCAAATACTTGAACAGACATCTCACCAAAGAAGATCTACAGATGGAAAATAAGCATGTGAAAATATGCTCGACATCATATGTCATTAGAGAATTTCAAATTAAAACAATGAGAAACCACTGCACACTGATTAAAATGGCCAAAATCCAGAACACTGACAACACCAAATACTGGCAAGGGTGTGGAACAAAAGGAACCCTCATTCATTGCTGGTGGGAATGCAAAATGGTACAGCCACTTGGGAGGACACTTTGGTGGTTTTCTACAAAACTAAACATGGTCTTACCATATGATCTAGCAATTGCGCTTCTTGGTATTTACCCAAATTAGTTGAAAAGTGATAGCCACCCAAAAACCTACACACAGATGACTATAGCAGCTCTTTTTGTAACTGCCAAGACTTGAAAACAACCCAAGATGTCCTTCAGTAGGTGAATGGATAGATAAACTGTGGTATATGCAGACAATAGAATATTATCTAGTGCTAAAAGGAAATGTACTATCAAGCCATGAAAAGACATGTAGGAAACTGAAATGCATGCTCCTAAGTGAAAAGAAGCTAATCTGAAAAGATTACACATTGTGTGATTCTAACTATGTGACAATATAGGAAAGGCAAAAGAGTGAAGACAGGAAAAAGATAAGTGGTTTACAGGGGTTAGTTAGGGGAGAGGGAAGGATGAATAGGCAGAGAACAGAGGATGTTTAGGGCAGTGAAACCATCCTGTATGATACTGCAATGTTGGGTACGTGTCACTCTATGTTCATCAAAACTCATAGAATGTATACCACCAAGAGTGGGCCCTAATGTAAGTTATAGGCTTTGGATGAGAATAATGGATTAATGTAGGTTCATTCATTGTACCAAATGTATCATTCTAGCAGGAGATGTTTGATAATAGGGGAGACTGTGTGTGTATATGGGGACAGGGAATATATATGAATTTCTGTACCTTCTGCTCAATTTTGTGTGAACCTAAAACTGCTCTAAAAAATAAAGACTTTAAATTTTTAAAATGTTTAGTTTACAAATTTAGATTTTTAAAATGTTTAATTTAAAAAATTATTGTGGTAAAACCCACAAAATGTAAAATATACCATCTCAACCGTTTTTAAGTGTACAATACAGTAGTGTGAAGTATATGTAAAACCAGAAGGTTTTTTAGGGCTACGTGGTAGATCATGCTGGAGAAGACTCTGACTGTGTGATGGTGAGGCACCAAAAAGAAGTACAAGACACCAACAAACTTTAACTCTACCAGGCAGTGATGCCTTATTTTGGGGTGAATATTCTGAGAATTGGAGATTAGGCAAGAAAGCACACTCCTCTGGAGATTAAAAGGGAAAAGCTGGCAAATACAGAAGTTGAAACACATCGAACAGAGAGCAGAGGTGCAGACATTCGGCTGTGGTGCCTTAGTAGCCTAGATGCTGAAAGCAGGGAGGGTTTTTGGAGGTATTCTCTGATGCTCCAGAGGCCTTCCCTCTGAGGTTGGGGCCTCTCCCGTGCCACAGGGACATGCAGGTGTGGCACGAAGGAAGGCAGGAGCAGGGAAGGGGACATCCTGACTGGGTTGGGGATGGGGAGACGGGGCTGCAGAATTTTCCTTTGGCAAAAGAACTCCTGCTGTCCTCAGCTGGGCTGTCAGGGGAAAGGAAGAGGGCAAAAGAGGGTCACCAAGATAGGAACTGCTGCTTGTCCCAACGTGACTCTCCCTTCCACTAAATAAGAAAACCTGGGAGAGAGACAGAGAGAGAGAGAGAAAGAGAAGAGACCGACCATGTCTCTGACTCCACTACCTCTGTTCTTTCATGTGTGTTTGATATGGTTATGCTTTGTGTCCCCACCCAAATCTCATCTTGAATTGTAATCCCCAGGTGTTGAGGGAGAGACCTGGTGGGAGGTGCGTGGATCATGGGGAGTGGCTCCCCCATGCTGCTCTCATGATAGTGAGTAAGTGCTCATGAGATCTGGTGGTTTTATAAGTGTCTGGTAGTTCCTCTCTTGCTGCCTCTTCTCCCTCCTGCTGCCTTGTGAAGAAAGTCCTTGCTTCTTCTTCACCTTCCACCACGATTGTAAGTTTCCTGAGGCTTCCCCAGCCATGTGTAACTGTGAGTCAATTAAACCTCTTTCCTTTATCAATTACCCAGTCTCAGGAAGGTCTTTATAGCAGTGTGAGAATGGACTAATTAGTCATCATAGGTGGCTTTTGGGAGGTGACAATGATTATTGCACTGTGCTATGTGCTGGGATGCAGTGGTGAGGAGCAATCTTTCAGAGGGGCACCACAGGGTCTAGGAGTAACTGCCTGAATGGGAGAGGGCTTAGCATGCTGGGAAAGCCCCAGGAGGGGGACTGCAGGGGCACAGTCTACTCTTGGGGAAGGAGGCACTGTCCATGCTGAGTCCTGTGGCGTGAGAGGGATGCCAGTGGAGGGGGAGAGACAGTGTGCAGCCTGTTGTGAGGAGTAAGGTGTAGGGCAGCAGGAGGCCTGGGCTGCCTCTCAGAAGGGTAGAGGTCCATGCTCTATCTATCTAGAGGGTGATGATGCAAAATGTCCAGAGAATGACTTTGGTTTAGGTTTTTTTTTTTTTAAATAAAAGCGGTTCTAGTATATTATCTAATGGTAGAGAAACTCCTACCAGGGTTTTTGAATTGGGTCTCACATAGAGCTCAAGTAGTAATTGAGAATGCATGAATCTGTCTGAAGAAGAAGAAAGAAAAATCCCCTTAACATCCATAGTACGGAAACCTTCTGGCTTTGAGCCTCATCTGAACTTTTCCAGGTCCCATGTGCCCTGGCTTCACTGTGTGTTCTTTGCTTCACTCTGTTATCTGGGTCCAAAGCCAGCCCTACCTTTCCTGTTACGGGAATCCACTCTTCCTTCACCATTTGAACAGCTCATAGAAAGAGAGGTGGAATCTTTAATGCCAATGGTTTAAAATTCCTTCACCGAATGAGGTGGGGGTTGCCCAGTCGAGTCTCTCCCTCTCTCCTCCTCTTCCTCCTCCCTGCCTTTCTCTTCCCATCAGTTCTGTGGCACCAGTAGTTTGAGTTCCTGAGTGCCCCGCCAATAACACTTCCTTGCACATCTCTCAAAGTTCATGCACAAAGTGTGCTGGCAGTGTCTTTTAAAATCCTAACCGGGAAGGGGTGCCAGGACTGCAAATGAGTCTTTCCTACATGTGGCTGAGGGCTAACCTCGCTTTCAGAGGCAGCCTGAAGCCAAGATAACTCTTGGCTGCCCAGAGCGAGATTTCCCGGTGTGTTGTTGACAGTGAACACATCAGCGCACAGCACTTGCTGACATCGAGGATGCAAATGTAGGAAAAGGAAGACCAGGAGGCTGCTGACTCGGGAGCTCAGAGCAGGCCAGATGATTGTGCAGCCTAGTGAAGTATGTTTACGTGGATAATTAATACTGGAGAAACAGTACGGCCAGAGTCTCCCACGAGAGAACACTGTCAGTCGCCTTATCATTTTTTCTTTTCTAACCAAATTGATGGGCCAGTCGGCTGCCTTTCTGGATCCACATGGATGATGAAACTGCAAACAAGTTTCATTTAAATAATGGGCAAATCTTCTAATTAGTCAGAGTTTAATCCTCATGTCTTAAAAATGACAAACTGCTCTTACCACTACCTTTGTTTGTTGAAAAGATAAAAGGGGGGAGTGGGAACCAAATAAAAACATTGAAAAAATTTAGAAGCACAGATTTGATTGTACATTAATCTAGGAGGAGCCTTACAAGTCAATAATTGTCATAAAGATTCATTGGTCAACATTTAAGGCCTAATTAAATATATACATATATATATATATAGAGAGAGAGAGATGGTTTTATTCTTAGAGTATATACATGCATTTTCTGACTATTGGAATATTTTGATTTCTCTGTAAAATCAAACAGGAGTTCTCAGGAAAGGAGGAGCTGTGGCTTATATACATAAGTAGGCATTTAGAAATAAGCACATTAAAATGAATGTATCATCTATATGTTTTGGTGTTTCTGCTACTGATGAAATTGAATGAATCCTCTACTGGATAACTATTTTAATCCTTGTTTAGAAATCATTCCTAAATATGGCCGAGTGCAGTGGCTTACGCCTGTAATCCCAGCACTTTGGGAGGCTGAGGCAGGTGGATCACGAGATCAACAGATTGATATCATCCTGGCCAACATGGTGAAACCCCGTCTCTACTGAAGAATACAAAATCAGCCAGGCCTGGTGGCGCATGCCTGTAATCCCAGCTACTTGGGAGGCTGAGGCAGGAGAATCGCTTGAACCTGGGAGGTGGAGGTTGCAGTGAGCCGAGATGGTGCTACTGCACTCCAGGCTGTCCAGGCTGGCAACAGAGTGAGACTTTATCTCAAAAAAAAAAAAAAATAAAAAATAAATAAAATAAAATAATTCCTAAACATGTAAGAACAAATCACATTTAACATGTCCATTCATTATTCTGTCACCTATCCAGCAAGCAATTATTGAACATCTGGTATGTTGCAGGCCGTCTTCAAGAAATTTAGCTAAAAGTAAAAAATGCCTGTCCTCAAGGAGACTGGTATGTAAATTAGTGATTGTCATACATGAATTGCCTCAGGTCTCTAATACACTGTGTCTCATGTGATCTACTTAAAGTGCAAATTCCAAGTTAGGAGGCCTGGAGTCGTGCTTAAGCTTCCATAGCCCTAGCATGCTTACAAGCAAGGCTGGGGCCCATTCTTGGAGGACAAAGTCCCAGCAAAAGTCGCTATAGGAGAAGGGAAAGAAGAAATGTACTTTGGTGGTAGGGAAGGGGCTAGGCTGGGCTGGTACCAGGAAGTGGCTCCTGGAAGAGCATAGAGGTGGGTGGTGAACAGGAACAAGACTTGTTGGGATTCTCTTGGGAAAGAGTATGTGTCCATACCTTCCAGCCTCAGTCCTAGGGGTGAAAGAGAGCCCTGTGTTTGGAAAACTGCAGTTATCTTGAGATGGCTGGAGGGTAACTTCCTAGGTTATCAGTTCAACACATCGATATATTCACTCCCCTCCTCTGTCTGTCTCCCCCACCCAGCCTGCCCACATACATACACTTATTTTCTTGAGCTAGTTGCAATTGATTTTCAGGCTCCTGAAAAAGTGGGTATATTTGGGAAATCTCAAGCCATGAGGCCAGCAAGCAGTCAGAGGCTACAAAAAGTGTTGTGTGTCTTGCTGAGAGGACTGAATTTATCTTAACAGTAATAGAAAGCTTTGAAGAATTTTAAGTAGCTGAAACAACTGGTGTTTTGTGTGCGTGCATGCACTTTAACCTTCAACCCCAAATGAGGAAATAGTTCCACTTGTGTTTCATTTGGATTTGATATTGAAGTTTATCGATCCATTTAGAGAGAAAGGGTTAACAGAAGAGGGCAGGTGATCCTGGCCAAATACAGACCAAGCCACACCATACAACTAGGGCCATTGCATCTCTGCTCTTAATCTCATTTTCCTTCTTGTGAAATCTGTTTTGTTTGAAACTTCCATCTGAAAGCCTCCACCTTTGACACGCCTTCATCCAAAGCCTCCACACAGGACGTCTTGTCTCTGAGCCCTGCTTGTTCCCCTCTAGGGTACACTGGGTCTGTGTAAATTTTCCTCAAATACTGTGTTTTTTGAAAAACCCCTTTACTCTCCTGGCCCAATCTCTGAGTGACTTCTTTCTGTTTAATGTGCTTAACTCAGCCTCTCAGCCAGGGGCTCCAAGTGCTCCCTAAACTTCTCCTCCACTTCCCCATCTCCAGCATCATCTCTCAATACTCTGGGCCCTTTCCACTCCAACTCAGCTGTTTCACTTCACTGTCCCTTCCCATGTCTTGCTAGACCCTGCTTTAATTTCCTTCCTTCTCTTCCACTCCCTATTGTAACTTCTGCTGCCAGCAAACATCTATGGAAAGCCTGCCATGTGGTGAGATGGCCTGCAAGGTATTTTACATTCATGAACACATTAGTCCTCATGGTCATCCCATGGAGTCAGTACTATCATGTCACTCATTTTACATCCAGGGAAACTGAGGCATAGAGTGGTAATATTACTCACCCAAAGTCATAGGACTACACATCAAAAGGTGGCAGAATCTGAATTCAAGTTTAGGTCACTGGCTCTCCAGAGCTGGTGTTTCTGAACCACCAACCATTCTCCTCTCTTCTATGTCAGGCTCCGCCTTTGCTTACACAGTAATTTTTAGATGAAAGATCTTTCTCTTCTTTGTTTAATCTTTGTCCCCTTTGACCTTCAAAATTTGGCTTCCAAGAGGCTTTCTTATCTAACAACATCCCATCCTGATCCTTCTTACATTCCATATCCCTCTGCTCTCTCCAGCCTTGTACCCCAGCTTGCATTGCTCCGTAGCTGTCTCCTGGTTGTTTTATCTGCCATGTCTTATCTTGTCACCTCTACTATGCCTTTGACTGTTTTTATACACACACATTGCTTAGATTGATATGTGTCCAATACTTGTCAAATAAACGCTCTTGACGCTGATATTTCCTCTTATGCATTCATGGTGGGAAGGTTGGGGGAAAGCAAAAACTGTCTATAAAATTCATATATTTCATATATATATATATATGTATATATATCTCATCCATCTAGATTTGCACTGGGTGGGTTGGTCCTCAAAGTGTGATCCACAGACCCTTGGAGGTCTCCGAGACCACTTAACGGGGAGGGGTCTGGGGCCAAAACTATTTTCATAATAACATTAGATGTCATTTGCCCTTTTCATTTTTTGACGTTTCTACTGATGGCGCAAAAGCAATGATGGGACAGAACCGCAGGAGCCTTTGTATGAATTGGGGAAGTGGCCTCAAGGTGTGGGAGTATTCACGGTATTCACACCACCAAGCACCCACAGTAAAAAAATTTTAAAGAAGACAATGCCAGCTTCACTTAAGGATGTCCCTGATAAAGCAGTGAAATGATTAATTTTATTAAACCTTAGACCTCGAGTACACATCTTTTTAATATTATGTGCAAAAAAGTGGGAAGTGCGCGTAAAACATTTCTGCCACACCGTGCAGTACAGTGGCTGCCTGGATGCAAAGCACTGTGTGATTGAGTTGTGAGCTGAACTAGTTGCTTTTTTCATGAAACACTATTTTTTACTTGAAAATGTCTGACAGACAAACTGGTTATTCAGACTTGGGTATTGGCAGACATTTTCTTTTAAAAATGAATGAAGGGAGCCTGTCACTTCTAGGAAAACAACTGACAGTATTTGTTGCCAATGATAAAATCTGAGCTTTCAAGCGAAAATTAGAATTTTGGAAAACTTGTATCTGCCACTACAAGCTTGATGGGTTCTCAATGCTTAAAGGCTTTTTTGGTGAGGTTGTTGGTGGTATTAATGCACATTGGTTTTTTTGATATTATGTAATGTCTACAATTATGTATGTATGCCAACAATTATGTACATATGTAATGTATGTCAACAACAAAAATATTTGTATAAATTAATGAACAGGTATTTTCAAAATATGCATGAGTAAAAGATCCATTCAAAGTGCAGAATAGACAAATGGACTTTAAGTAGGAAAAAATTTATCAGCATAGCTTCAGAGTCCATATCATTACTAACCTTATAAAACTACCACTTGTTGACTTTTGGCATAGTATTGAAGAACATTCACAATTATCTGAAAAGGCTAAAATATTCTGCCCTTTCCCAGTTGCATATCTGTGTCAAATTGTATTTTATTCATGTGCATCCATGAAAATAGATATCTCAACAGATCAAATGCAGAAACAGAAATGAGAATTCAGCTGTATTCTAAGCAGATATTAAAGAGATCTGAAAAATTGTTACACAATGAAATTCTTATCACTATTTTCTGTTCTAGAAAATAGCTATTTTTATAAGATTATGTTATTTATGGCAATCTGCAATAGATTATTGTTTTAAAAAAATGAAGTAAAAATATTTTAAAATTTATTCACTTAAATTTCTAATATGTGAAATATCAATGGAAAAATCCACATGAACAAAAAGCTCTTTGAAGTCCTCAGTAATTTTTTAAGAGTTTGAAAGGGTCTTGAAACCAAAAATTTTGAGGACCATTGTACACAGATGTGGAGATCGAGTTGGGAAAGGATAAATGTTATTGCTTTATCTTCCACTTGTGAACAAGTGTCATCAACTTTACCTAGTTACTCAAGCCCAAGCCTAGAAATCATCCACTGTCCTTTCTCTATCCCTCATTCCTCACCATAAATTACCCAGTTCTGTTGGCTCCACTTTCTAAATGTAATGTTAAAAATGCATCTACTTCTCACCACCCCCGTTTCTACTTCCACCATCGTGGTCCAGATCACATGAGGAAGATTGCCGAAGTAGCCTCCAATTTTTTCATGCCTCCCTGTCTCCAAGCCCTAGAGTAGTTTTGTCCTATGACTCTGAGCTTGGCTATGTGACTTGCTTGGCCAGTGGGCTGATAGCTAGCATGACAAGGAGAGACTTGACAGTCGCTAGTTTTGGGGACTTGTTCTCTCTCACTGCTTTTGGAGCTTAGCGATCACCACAATATGAACTGTTAGATGATAGGAGACATGAGGCTCAGCCTCCCTCATCACTTCCTCAGCTTGGTGACTGGCAGTTGACTATAGATAGATGAGTGAGCCCCGCTGAGATCAGTGGAAGACACACCCAGCTGAACCCAGCCCACATTGCTGACTCCCAGAATTATGAGCTAAAATATGATTGTGCTTTAAGCCTGTACGTTTTGGAAGCAGTATGTCAAGGAGCAAGGGCTAATTGATACACCACCATCATTCCAGGTGTGGGTTACTACAATGCCCTCTTTACTATCTCGCACCTTCCAATTCTCCTCCTCCCTCTTCTGGGTTCTCCTTCATACTGTAGCCCAAAAGATCTTTTAAAACATCAATTCCATCATGTTAACCTCACTAGATAACAGCCTTCAGTGTCCCTGCATTGCATGTAGGGTGAAGGCCAAGCTCCACACCTTGATGTGGCTTACCAGGAACACACTGGTCTGGTCCTGGACGATCTTTTGGTGAGCTCATCTATTTCATGCTGTCTTGCACTCTGCCATGTGGTCACCTTCTCTCCTTAAGCATGGCTGCTTCTTTCTCACTCAGGAATATGCACTTGCTATTCTCTTTGCCTGGCTTGCATTCCCTCTGGTGCTTTGCCTGGCTGGCTTGTTTTCTTTTTCCAGTCCTCAGGCCAAAATTTCCCCCCGCTGTGCTACCTTCCCTGACCACCTTATCTAAGTACTGTTCCCGCTCTTCCCTTACAAACAGCTCATAGATTCACCTAGCATTTATCTCCTGTTTGTTGACGGTTTGTCTTCTTTGTGCACTGGTAAGTTTCTAGCTCCTAGACGAATGCCTGGCTAATAGTAGAAGTTCAGTAAATACTCAACAGATGAGTAGGGAAAGAGGACTGAATCTCTCAGGGCTGGTCTTACAGGTGGCTGCATTAAGGACATAATTTGAAGAATGCCCCTGCCTCCAACTCCCCTTGCCATGCTGACACAATGAAACACAGTGGAATATAGTTTAGAGCTGAACACAAGAATCACTCATATTCATAGAATACAGAGCTTGGGTCCTATGGAATTAGACTCTCTAGGGGAGGTGTCTGGGAATCTACATTTAATTCAACACCCCAAGTAATTCTTGTAGTTAGCAGGTAGCGGAGCCACTGCAGAGGTGGGAAGAGCACAGGCTTGGAATCAGACAGCGTCAGTTTCAGTTCTGTCCTGGGTCTTACTGGCTGACTCATCTTATTCTCTTCTTCCCTCCTGCCCTGCTCATTCATTCACTCACTCTCTGATTCATTTATTTAATAAATCTTGATTGAGCACTACTATGTTTAGATATTTACATATAGTTTTTGGCCATGGGGCTATAGTAATTAGCAAGATCCATAAGGTACCTGCTCCATGGGGCTTAGCTAGTGGGGGGACAAATAAATGAACAAAATAATTTCAGATAAGATAAATGCCTCTTATGGGATGAAAGCGAGAAATAAATCAGGGTGATGGGATAGGTACTAGAAGGGTCTTTTAGATTGGGGGGTCAGGAAAGACATCTCTGAGGAGGTAACCTTTGTGTGGAGACCTGGTGAGAAGGATGCAACCTACAGATGATGTTCCTGGCAGAGGCAACAGAGAATGCAAAGGTGTGAGTCTCAATTTCTTCATCTGTAAAACAGTAGTAACCAAGTCGTGTTGTTGGATTATTAAAGGGTATTAGATGATGAAGTATTCACAGGGTCTGATACTCAGTAGCTACCCAGCAGGTACTATTTTTCTTCTTGCCTGGAGGTAGAAGATGAGATAATTCACTCCTTCGTTTATTCAACAAATATATTTGAGAAATTGTGGATGTGAGAGTTTCTCTCCTCCAGCGGCTTATAGTCCAGGAGGTAAGCTAAAGCATGCATGTAACGTGATGCAAAGCAGAAAGTGGACAGTGATTCTTGTTATTCCCCATTGTCAGAGGAGCGTTGCTGGGACCAAGAGACAGTGAGAAGGAATAAGAGGGATGAAAGATCTGAAGGACCACACAGTGTCCACAGTCCAGTAGGATGCTTATTCTGGGGCTGTGGGGAGATGTTGAAAAGGTACCAGAAGGACTAGAGAGACTCAGAGAGGTGATTGGAATGGTCCTGAAAATGACCTTCACCTGCTTCTTAAATGTGCTTTTTTGGTCTCCTTCCATTTCCTCTATCCCCCAAGGTCCTTAGAATCATCTGCCCAAAGCTCAGGGTTCACATCAGTGACTAACATTCATTAGGGGCCCTCCAGCTTCTGCCCTGTGCTCCTCAGCCATGCACAGAGCCTGAGTCAGAGCTTGGTGGTTAAAGCGGGGAGGATGCAGGCTCACTGGGCTCATCAGCAAGCAAAGGGGAGAATGTAACATGGGGCAGAGAGACTCCCCTTTCCTGCCAGGCCCCGGTGACGGGAAGTGCATCATTTATTGAAATTTCTAGCATCGTTCCTAGAATGTGGGTATAATTAACGTTCTCACCTTATAGATGCAGACACTGAGGTAATAGGCAATGGGGGCCCCACACCTAGGTTTACTAAAGATAGAATTTTAATTTCAGCTTTTGAGTTACTATTAGGTCCTAAAGCTGAAATTACGTGAAGCCACACTGAATGATGGATTTGACCAAATTAGTTCAACCACTGCTTCATTGGGGCAGGGGAGGAGGTATTCAGCTGAACTGACTGGTAGTTGAGACAGGAATTTTGGTATTTGTAAGCATTATGACTGAGAATTAGCAGCTTAGTGTGGGTAGACCCTGAGCCACATGCTTTCTTTATGTAACAAAATTTGGTTTTTGTTGCGTGGTCTCTTAGCTGATAGATCACCAGACAAATGGTGGAAAGTGTTTTCATAAAATGCTGCAGCAGTATAAGAAATTTAATGTCATTAAATATGCTAGGAGTAATAACATTGGGACACATCTCTGGTAGTATCACGAGCATCTTGGGCTCTGGGTCACCAGGGTGGAAGTCATTAAACCTTATGATATTGTGGCTCCGAAGCAATTTCAAAGCTGTGAAAAAAGTTGCTGTTGTCCCAAACTCAAAAGACAACTATAGGCATGTCGAGAATTACTAAATTACATGTTTGACTTTGGTCGAAATTACCATTACAGCTTGCGTAGCCCTCATCGTGACAATAAATAATAATCACACTTGAGCATTATGAAGTATCTCAGCACAATTACACTCCCATTTAATATTTTTCCAAGTGTTTCTTTAATTTCTGTCTCCTTTAATTTATATTAACTGTTTTGTTTCCTTTTCATATGTATGTGTAGGTTCCTAGCTGGTTAAATTCCAGATCACTTTCTACTGCCTAATTGTTCATGACATACTATTTTAATGTTAAGGAGGCTCCCTCTCCATGTAAGTTTCATCGATTTTTATGGACAATGAAGGCTAGTGTTACTATATTTGGAGAGGAATGAGCATTACCTCAGATTCAGAGATGAGTCAAAGTAAAAGCAGTTGAACACATCAAAGAAACCTTGATATTCCTAGGAAAAAATGAGCAATATCTTTGAACTTCCCAGAGCCTCCATACGCACAATCTAGCATAACGTTAGGGAGAAAAGCATTTAACCAGTGAAACTGCATGACGCGGTGCAAGGCAGACTCCCAATGCCACCAGCACTGCACGCTTCCCCTGGTCCCCACTGAATAACCTCGACTCTGCCTGAAACACAGCAATGCTCTCCTAGAGTCTTAGGACTAACCCTGTCTCTAATAGCCGTGTATGATTTGAGGGAAGTCAATTCAGATTTCTACAATATCATGTTCTTTTTCTTTTACAAAATGAGAAGACTTGACTAGCTCAGTAGTTTTTGAACTTATAGTAACTGTCAAAAAAACTACCTTTTTTTTTTTTTTTTTTTACTTAAACGTACTAGGAAGTGTAAGCAAATAAAGCTGATAATGGAACTGTTCTGGCTGAAAAGGGGTGGATGACGCTAAAGCTCCTGCGCTGATCTCTTAGGATTCCAAGGAACACAGTTTGAAGATGCCTGGGCTAGCCCAGCCCTTGGATCCTAATATTCCACTGGAAATGGGCATTGGCGGCCTCCTAACTTGCTATTTGCCGGGTGGTTCACGTAAGAAACTAGCTTGGTAACTGACCTCACCAGCCCAGTTATGTTCCATAATATGCAAGTTTTGGCTCACATCTTAATTTTTGTCCAACAAAATACATCACTTCGAAACAACAAACAGAAATAATTGTCATGATCCTTTTCTACCTGTGGTTCTGAATTGCATATTAAAGCCTCAAGCAAGTGTGATACTGGGAAGAGCTTGGGCTTGGGGCCCAGTAGGCCTGCATTTAAATCCCAGCTGGTCTCTTCAGGATGGTATCTGAATGGGAAGTGGACTCCTACAGTGAGTGGCAGGACAGACTCCTGATCTTCCAGTGCACCTGGTGAGTCCTCAGGCTAGAGGCTAAATGGGGTCTCCTCCTCTGCTCTCCCCTTCCCTGCCCTTTTCTGCTCTTCCCTGGCCCCCACTTCTCCCACACCTAGTGCTTAAGACAAGAACCTCCTGTGTGCCTGCAGTGAGACAGAGAGGGAAAGGTGCAGGAGCATCTGAGTCCGCTTTTTCACTGAGTCACATGGAAGGGGCCAGCGGTGGTGGAGTTCACCAGCTCTGTGAAATGAGGAGAAAGAGGAAATCCATGAGAGAATGGAGCCTGGGTTTTTGCCCTCAGAGGTGCAGTGGCCCCACCCACTAACTCACATGGCCCCATCAACAGCCCCCACGCATGATCAGCAGTCTCATGAGTAGAGGTTTCTCCCTTCTTGGGAGTTCAGAAGAAAGTGTGCGTAGGAGGAAGCTTCTTGAGATGGGAAGTGAGAGCAAGTTTGACCTTTGGGTCAATCTTTTCTTCAGCCTCTAAATAAAGTCTTCTGGCCAATCTTATCATTTCATAACTTGCAATGTCTCAGAGTCATGCTTTCTTCACCACTTCCATGTCATTAACCTTAAGCCAAGAAATTACCCCTGCCTCCCCTCGCCTGGCATCATTCCAGGTGTTTTATCTCCCCTCACCGCCGTCCCTTATTCAGCGGCTGCTATACCTTTCCAAAGCTCGCACTTCTGGCCAACAAGGATGCCTTCGTGTGCTTCACTGAAACAAGGCTAGATTTCCTATCTGGCCTTCAGACTCCCCCCAGGCCCCAATCTGGTTCTGTGCTGCTTCTCCAGGGTTATTTTTGGGAACCCCCGCGTTGTGCTCTTCTTCGTCTGTGCAGGCAGATTTCTCTCCAAGGAGGTGCTGACTCGTGCCAAAGCCACCAGGCTTTACCTCTTAAAGGTAAAGGCTTGACTTTGGGCAGCTATAGGCCTGTGTTAGAAAGAATTATTATTGCCACTAGAAACATCCTATAACTTAAAAAAGTGGGATGCCAAGTTTTATAATTACTATAATTATGATAAAACATTTACATATGGGGAAATACTAGAAAGAAATATTCTAAAAATCATATTAGCTGTGTTAGGAGGTAGAAATCAGTAAGATGGTCTCTATAACAATGTTTCTGTAATTTTTTATGTTGCTTTGATAATTACACTAAAACAAGAGAAAAGTAATGAGTTTTATTGTTTTTAACTAGTTAAGCTCTGTACCAATGATAGTTGGTCAAGAAGATCTCTAATAATCCAAATTTTAAAATCTATGATTCCCTGAAAATAAGAAAGTAAAAATGTCAAGAAGAAATAAAAGGATGACTAAGTTATTAGATTATTTACAGCTATAGGTACCTGCAAATATAACATGCCAAAAATAATGCGTGTTAATGAATGATAAGGGTTAAAACTTTTCTATCTATTAAATAAAGAAGACAAACTATAATCATTTAAGAATATTATTTTCCAGAAAATAATTTCTCTGTTCTTTCTTACCAGCCTGCTATTAGAGATGAGCTTTTAAGGTTTATCCTTTTACTTATTTATTAAAAAACACACACTTAGCCAACTTAAGAAAAAAGGGAGAAAGAAAAAAGCAGCTTCTGATGGATTGCCCAGTACAGAATTATTTATATGAAAACTCCTGCCTAAGCATAATTTTTTGAGATGACATGTGCTTTGAAAATACAATGTGATTTCATCTTGAATGTAAAAGTAACTGTCCTTTTTTTTGTGCTGACACCAGGAGATACAGAACCTGCTGATGTAACACAGAGGGTAGTTGGCTCAATCAATCCAAAAACCTATAAATCCATATGATATACAATATACAGTACAGTATCAAGGAAAATATCATTGATTTATATAACTGGAAATCCGAACAATACAATTTTACTTATGTTCGTTTTCCCTCCTCAAGAGCCTGCCTCTATGATGATGGGGGTTGGGTTATGATTCTCACGGAGCTGTGTTTTGGACTCCAGTCCTTCTTTGGAGTCCAATTTAGGATCTATTGGGGGGTGGGTTATGATTCTCACAGAGCTGTGTTTTGGACTCCAGTCCTTCTTTGGAGTCCAATTTAGGATCTATTAGCATAGTCTTTGTGGTCTACTGAGTGTGAGAACATGCAGTTTGCTGAAGAGTGAAGATGGAATCAAGTTTCAAGGATTCCTAAGTAAAGCTCTAGCGCATGGCACTCAAAAAAAAAAAAAAAAAAACAAAAACAGATAAAAGCAGGCCAGCTACCCAGTTTCCTGAGATCATTTCTGTCTCAGGCAGGTCCCAGGCTTACCACTTTTTATAAATGGGTACTTTAGTTGCAGATGATCTTTTACTTTAGAAAGAATACTTGTATATTGGCTCCTCTTGGGCAGAGAGGTTGGGGCTCCATAAATGCTTGTTGAATGAATGAATTTCTTTTCCAATGAAGTCTACCTCCAGCAGCTTTGCCTCACCTGGAGCCCATGTTGATTATTTGGGGTTTATTGTAATTTGGCCCCACTGACTTTTCCAGCCTTATCACCTGCTCACTGCTCACCTAGATCATCCCCCGCTTGCGGCCCTGTCTACTCACAGACCCTGGAAGGGAAATACTATCCCATGCAGTAGTGGAAGTTTTCTTACCTTGCTCCGCTTATTGACATCAGATATATCCCCACTTAATCCTTACCGCTTCTATAAAACTTTTGCACCAGCTTCCAACCCATAAGTGGTCTATCTCAACCTGTACTTCTCATTTTACCCTTATTCCTATACTGTCCTGTGATACCAACTGTGCTATTGCTAGGGCTGTGGATAACTTTTGTTATGTTCTTAAGAGCAAGCCTCATAATATTTTGGATTCCTAACAGAACCTAGCACAGTGTTATGTATATAGATATGTATTATGGGTTTAATTATGTCCCCCTCAAATTCATATGTTGAAGTCCTAACAATGAGTACCTTGGAATATCACCTTAGAATTTGAAAATAGGTTGTTGGAGAAGTAATTAGTTAAGTGAGAGTACTTAAGTAGGGTAGGCCCCGTCTAATATGAATGGCGTTCTTGTAAAAAGTGGAAGCTTGGCTGGGCATGGTGGCTCATGCCTGTAATCTCAGCGCTTTGGGAGGCGGAGGTGAGTGGATCACAAGGAGTTTAAGACCAGCTTAGCCAACATGGTGAAACCCCGCCTCTCCTAAAAATACAAAAAAATTAGCCAGGCATGGTGGCAGGCACCTGTAATCCCAGCTACTCAGCAGGCTGGGACAGGAGAATTGCTTGAACCTGGGAGGTGGAGGTAGCAGTGAGCTAAGACTGTGCCACAGCACTCTAGCCTGGGCAACAGAGCGAGCCTCTGTCTCAAAAAAAAAAAAAAAAAAAAGAAGGGTGGGGGAAAGACGACACACAGGCAGGCCTGACATGTGAACGTGAAAGCAGATATTGGGAATGTCCAAGATTGCCATTAAAACGTCAGAAGCTAGGGAGAGGCATGGAACAAATTCTCACAACCCTTAGAAGGAACCATCCCTAATGATTCCCTGATCTTGAATTTCTCCAGAGCTGTGCAATAATAAATTTCTGTTGTTTAAGCCATCCAGTTTGTGGTACTCTCTATAGCAGCCCTGGGAAACAGATATAACATGCTTAATAAGTGCTATTGAATCACAGTGAAAAAGAGAGTGGCACAGAGACTACTGTGGACTTTAAAAAACCCATATGTTTTTTAAAGCAAGAATTTTTAAAATAGGCTTTAATATATAGAGCAGTTTTAGGTTCACAGCAAAACTGAGTGAAGCCCCTACATGCACACAGCCTCCCCGACTATCAAAATCCCTCACTAGAGTGGTAACTTGTTGCATATAGTGACCCAACATTGTCACCCAAAGTCTGCATTTAATGTTAGAGTTCACTCCTAGTGCTGTGTATTCTGTAGATTTTGACAAATATATAATGACAGGTATCCACCATTATAGTATCATACAGATTATTTTCATTGCCCTGAACCCCTCTGTGCTCTGCCTATTTATCCACTCACCTGCCTAACCCCTGGCAATCAGTGATCTTCTTAGGATCTCCATAGTTTTGCCTTTTCTAGAATATATCATTGAAATCATATGATATGTAGACTTTTCAGACTGACTTTTTTTACTTAGTTATATGCATCTAAGATTTCTCCGTGTCTTTTCATGGCTTGGTAGCTTATTTTTAGTGCTGAATACTATTCCATTATCTGGATAGACCACAGTTTGTTTATTTATTCACTTACTGAAGGACATCTTCATTGCTTCTAAGTTTTAGCAAATGTGAACAGAGCTACTGAAGACATTCATGAGCAGGTTTCTGGGTAGCCATAGGTTTTTAACTAATTTGGGTAAATACTAAAAACCATGATTCTTGGGTCATATGGTAAGAGTGTGTTTAGTTTTGTAGGAAACTGCCAAACTGTCCTGCCAAGTGCCTGTACTATTTTGCATTCCCTCTAATGATGAATGAGACTTCCCGGTGCTCCATACCCTTGCCATCGTTTGTCGTCGTCAATGTTCTGGATTTTGGCTATTTTAATCAGTGTGTAGAGGTATCTCGTTGTTGTTTTAATATGAAATTGCCTAATGACATATGATGCTGAGCATCCTTTCATATGCTTATTTTCCATCTTTGTGTCTTTTTTAGTGAGGTTTAAGTATTTGCCTCATTTTTTAATCAGGTTATTTGTTTTCTCATTGTTGAGTTTTAAGAGTTTTTATATTTGAATAAGGATTATTTATCATATATATCTTTTGCAAATATTTTCTCCCAGTCTGTGGCTTGTCTTAGTCTTTTGACAATGTACTTTGTAGAGTGAAAGTTTTTAATTTTAATGAAGTCCAACCTATCAATTGTTTTTTTCATGGATTCTGCCTTTGGTGTTGTATCTAAAAAGTCATCACCAAATCCCAAATCATCTAGATTTCCCCATGTTATCTTCTAGGAGTTTTATAGTTTTGTATTTACATTTAGGTCTATAATTCATTTTGAGTTAATTTTTCTGAAAGGTGTAAAGTCTGTGTCTAGATTCTGGGTTTTTTTGCATGTGAGTATCCACTTGTTCCAGTACTATTTATTGAAAAGGCTATCTTTGATTCACTGTATTGCCTTTGTTTCCTTGTCAAAGATCTGTTGACTCTATTTAAGTGGATCTATTTCTGGGCTTTCTATTACGGGTTCCATTGATCTACTTGTTTATTCTTTTACCAAGAAATACATTGTCTTGATTATTGCAGCTTTGTAGTAAGTCTTGACATTGGCTACTGTCAGTCCACCAACTTTGTTCTCCTTTGATGTAACGTGTCTATTCTAGGTCTTTTGTTTCTCCATATAAATGTTAGAATCAATTTGTCAATATCCATAAAATAACTTGCTGGGCTTTTGATTGGCATTGACCAAATCAAAGAACTAGCATCTTAATAATATTGAGTCTCCCCATTAATAAACATAAACTATCTCTGCATTTATTTAGTTCTTGGATTTATTTCATCGAAGGTTTGTAGTTTTACTCATAAAGATCCTGAACATATATCTAATTATTCATTTTAATAGTATGGTGTTTTTAATTTTCTTTCTTTTCTTTTCTTTTTTTTTTTTTTTTTTTTTGAGACAGGATCTCACTCTGTTGCCCAGGCTGGAGTGCAGTGGCATGATCTCATCTCACTGCAACTACAATCTCTGCCTCTCAGGCTCAAGGGATCCTTCCACCTCAGCCACCCAAGTAGCTGGAACTATAGGCATGTGGCACCATGCCCAGCTAATTAACACACACACACACACACACATACATATATATAAATGTGAATATATATATATATTCACTTTTTTTTTTGAGATGGAGTTTTGCTCTTGTTGCCCAGGCTGGAGTACAATGGTGTGATCTCAGTTCACTGCAACCTCTGCCTCCCAGGTTCAAGCGATTCTCTGGTCTCAGCCTCCCAAGTAGCTGGGATTACAGGTGTGAGCCACTGCGCCTGGCCTAATTTATACATTTTTTGTAGAGATGAAATTTTGCCATGTTGCTCAGGCTGGTGTCAAACTCCTGGGCTCAAGCAATCTGCCCACTTCGGCCTCCCAAAGTGCTGGGATTACAGGTGTGAGCCACTGTGCCTGGTGGTGTTTTTAATTTCAAATTCCATTTATTCATTGCGGGTTTGTAGGAAAATAATGGACTTTTGTATATTAACCTTATATCCTTCAACCTTGCTATAATTTCTTATAAGTTCCTGAAGAATTTTTGTGGTTTCTTTTAGATTTTCTGCATAGATGATCATGTCATCTGGAACGAAGACAGTTTTATTTCTTCCTTCCAAATCTGTATGTCTTTTATTTCATTTTCTTATCTTATTCCATTAGCTAGGACTTCCAGTATGATGTTAAAAAGAGTGGTGAGAAGGGATATCCTTCTCTGGTTCCTGATCTTAGCAGGAAAGCTTTTTGTTTCTCACCATCAAGTACAATGTTAGCTGTAGGTTTTTTGTAGATGTTCTTTATCAAGTTGAGGAAGTTCCCTTCTATTCCTATTTTTCTGAGAATTTTTATCATGAATGAGTGTTAGGTTATTCAAATGCTTTTTCTCCATCTATTGATATGACTGTGTGATTTAATTCTTTACCTGTTGATGAGATGGATTAAATTAATTTGAATGGTGAACCAACCTTGCATACTTGTAATAAATCTCACTTTGTCCTGATGTAAAATTTTTTTGTACATCATTGGATTCAATTTCCTAATATTTTGTTGAGAATTTTACATCACATTTATAACAGATATTGGTTTACAGTTTTCTTTTTTTGAAATGTCTTTGCCTGGTTTTGGTATTTGAGTAATGCTATCCTCACATCTGAGTTAGAAAATATTCCCTTCTGCTTCTATCTTCTGGAAGAGGCTGTTGAGGCTTGGTATAATTTCTTTCTTATATGTTTGGTTGATTTCACCAGCAAGCCCATCTAGGCTTGAGGCTTTTTGTTTGGAAGGTGATTAATTACTGATTTAATTTCTTTAACATGTATATAGGCCTATTCAAATTATCTTTCTTCTTGTGTGAGTTTTAGAAAATTTTATCTTTAAAGAAATTGGTCTATTTTATTTAGGTTATCAAGTTTGTGGGCATAGTGTTGTTCATAATATTCCTTTTTTATCCTTTTAATATCTGTGGGATCTGTTGTGATGCCTCCTGTTTCATTTCTAATATTAGTAATTTGTGTCTTCTCTCTTTTTTACTTTACCTGGGTAGGGGCTTATCAATTTTATTGATCTTTCAAAGAACCAGTTGTTTGTTTTGTTGATTTTCTCTATTGATTGCCTATTTTCAATTTCATTGATTTCTTATCTAATTTTTATTATTTAGTTTTTCTTCTTACGTTGGATTTAATTTGTGTTTCTTTTTATAGTTTCTTAGTTGGAAGCTTAGATTATTGATTTAAATCTTCTTTCCTAATACATGCATTCAATTCTATACATTTCTCTCTAAGCACTACTTTGCTGCATTCCATACATTTTAGTAAGTTGTATTTTTGTTTTTATTTTGTTCAAAATATTTTAACATTTCTCTTGAGACATCGTTTTTGATACCTGTGTTATTTATAAATGTGTTGTTTATCCTCCAAGTATTTGGGGAATCTTCCAACTATCTCTCTGTTTATTTAGTTTAATTCTTTTGTAGTCTAAGAGCAGACAGTGTATGATTTCTATACTTTAAATTTATTAAGTTCTGTTTTATGACCCAGAATGTGATCTGCTTTGCTGAATGTTCCATATGAACTTAAGAATAAGGTGCATTTTGCTGTTGTTGGGTCAAGAGATGCAAATTGCATTATTTGATCAATGGTTCTGTTGAGTTCAACTACATCCTTACTGATAATCTGCCTGCTGGGTCTGTCCATTTTATATAGAGGGGTGTTGAATTCTCTCACTGTAATAGTGGATTGATCTATTTCTCCTTACCGTTCTCAGTTTTTGCCTTACTTATGTTGATGCTCTGTTGTTTAGGTACATACACATTAAAGACTGTTACATCTTCTTGGAATATTGATCCTTTTATGATTATGTAATGTTCCTCTTTATTCCTGATGTCTTTGCTTGCTCTAAAGTCTGCCTTGTATGAAATTAATACAGTAACTCTTGCTTTCTTTTGAAAAATGTTAGCAAGGTTTACCTTTCTCCATACCTTCATCTGTAATCTGTATGTGTAGTTAAATTTAAAGTGGATTTCAGGTATGTCTTTTCTCCATGCCTTCACCTGCAAGCTATATGTGTATTTATATTTAAAATGGATATCATATATGTCTTTTCTCCATGCCTTCGTTTGTAATCTATATGTGTGTTTATATTTAAAGTGGATTTCATGTAGACAGCATATAGTTGGGTCTTGTTTCTGACAATCTGTTTTTTAATTGGTGTATTTAGGCCATTGACATTTAAAATGGTTATTGATATAGTTGCATTGATATCTACCATATTTGTTACTGTTTTCTATTTATTGCCATTGTTCTTTGTTTCTATTTTTGTCTTCCACTCTTTTTCTGCCTTTTGTGGTTTTAATTCTGTACTTTACATCATTATTTTTTCTCTTATTTTATAGTATATCAGTTTTTTTCCTTTTTTTTTTTTTTTTTGGTGGTTGCCTGAGGGTTTGCAGTATGTACTTACAACTAATCCAAGTCTACTTTCGAATAACACAATAGCAATTCATGGATAGTACAAGTACCTGACAATGATAAAATAATCCTAATTCCTCCTTCCTGTCCATTGTATCATTGCTTTCATTCATTCAATTATACAGAAGTGTGCAAAGTGTGTGTATGGTGTGTGTGTGTATGTATTCAAATACATTGTTGCTATTATTATTTTGAACAAACTGTTATCTGTTAGGTCAATTATGAATAAGTAAAATAAATGTTCTTATTTTTACCCTCACTTATTTCTTTTCTAATTCTCTCCCTTTGTTTATCTGGATTTGCATTTCTGACCCATTTTGTTTTCCTTCCCTCTGAAGACATTTTTTTTTTTTTTTTTTTTTTTGAGATGGAGTTTTGCTCCTTCACCCAGGCTGGAGTGTAGTGGTGCAATCTCGGCTCACTGCAACCTCTGCCTTCCAGTTTCAAGTGATTCTCCTACCTTAGCCTCCTGAGTAGCTGGGATTACAGGCACCCACCACCATGCCTGGCTAATTTTTGTATTTTTAGTAGAGACAGGGTTTCACCATGTTGGCCAGTCTGGTCTTGAACTCCTGACCTCATGATCCACCTGCCTTGGCCTCCCAAAGTGCTGGGATTACAGGCATGAGCCACTGTGCCTGGCACAAGAACTTCTTTTAACGTTTTTTAGAAGCCAGATTTACTGGCAGCAAATTCCCTCAGTTTTCGTTTGTCGGAAAAAGTCTTGATTTCTCTTTCGCTTTTGAAGGATAATTTCTCAGGGTACAAAATTCTAGGTTGGTGGGTTTCTTTTTTCTCTTAACACTTTAAATACTTAACTTCACTCTTTTCTTGCTTGCATGTTTTCTGAGGATAAATTGGATATAATTTTTATTTTTGCTCCTCTGTAGGTAAGTTTATTTTTTCTGTCTTCTTTCAAGATTTTGTCTTTAGTTTTGATTTTCTGCACTTTGAATATGATATGCCTATGTGTACTTTTCTTTAAAAATGTGTACTTCTGGTATTCTCTGAGCTTCCTGTGTCTTTGATTTGGTGTTTGACATTAATTTTTGAAAATCATCAATCATTATTGTTTTAAATATTTTGCCTATTCTTTCTTTCTTTTCCTTTTGGTATTCCCACTACACATATGTAACATCTTTTGTAATTGTCCCACACTTGGTTATTCTGTTTGGTTTATTTCTCAATCTTTTTTCTCTTTGATTTTCTGTTTTGGAAGTTTCTGTTGACATATCCTCAAGGTCAGAACTTCTATACTCAGATGTGTCCAATCTACTGAAAAGCACATTGAAGAATTCTTCATTTCTGTCCCAGTGCTTTGATCTGTAGGATTTCTTTCTTATTCTTTCTTAGAATCATGATCTCTTTGCTTAAATATCCCATCTGTTTTTGCCTGCTGTCTACTTTATCCATTAGAACCCTTAGCATATGTATTAGTCTGTTTTGTGCTGCTATAACAGAATGCCTCAGTCTGGATAATTATATTAAAACCTGAGAAATTTATTCTCATAGTTCTGGAGGCTATGAAATCCAAAATCAAGGTGCTAGCATCTGGTTTCTAGTGAGGGCCTTTTTGTGTCCACACATGGCGAAAGGTGGAAGGGCAAAAAGGGACAAACTCTGTGTTTCACAGGGCAGAAGAGTGAAGACAGTGATCCCATTGCTGTCAACTCTTGTAATAATAATATTAATATAGTCATGAGAACAGAGCCCTTATGATCTAAACACTTCCCATTGATCTAAACACTTCCCATGATCTTAACACTCTTGAGTTGACGGTGGTGAGGTGTAGGGGAATGGGGGATTTTATTAAGAGCCAAGTATATTCAGAAATAGTGAGCCTGTGCCTCTGAATTGTTAACTTCACAACAGTGGGCTGAAGTTAGCTATTTCTCTTTTCCCACATGGAAGGCTAGAGCAGACTGGAGTTAGATATTTTCCTTCCCCCACTTACACTGATGAAATCCCAACAGTTTAGGCTTTTAAATAGCTTCTCTGGAGGACAGGCCTTATTAACAAGAATTGAATGCTCTGGTGTATTTCCAAATGGTTCATTTTCTCCCTCTTCCTTTTGGAAGCATGAAGGTTTTCGTTTGGTTGTTTCTTTGTTTATTTTTGTTTACCTGTTTTTCACTGTGAAGACGGTAGGTAAAACTCTCGAAAATGTGGAGTTCTTGATGTAACTAGGTCCCATTGGAGTTTTTATCTCTCAGATGATCTACACTGTACTTCTAGCAATTTGCCAATTACAGTTCAAGTTCTCCTACCTGGTTCCCGCAGGGTTTCTGCTAGGAGGATTCTGCTCTGGTAAATTGTATTTTCTCTGTATCTGCTTCTCTATTTCTCCAACTTTGGGGGTGGTAGTTTGTACTGGGATCTTTCTTCTTTCACAGATCTAAGAAGAGTTGTTGATTTTTCAGTTTGTTCAGCTTTTTACTTTTTAGGATGAAGTGACAACTTCTGAACACCTAATATCCTAGGCCAGAAACTGGAAGTCCTGTGGACTTTTCACTTACCTGCTGGGCACACACAGCTTACTCTGGTTGTGTGTTTAATGCAAAGCTAAACTCATTTTATTTTTAATATAATGCAATTTAAAAATTATAATCTATTGCTGAAACTTCAATAGGGTTTCATTAGATATAACATAAGCTTGGATTAAAATAGCAGGGAAAGATTTCTTGGATAAGTTAATTGCTACAAGAAATGATCAAATTTAATTTATCAAAACAGAACAAAAACAAATTAGGTAAATGTAATCATTTATATTTTATTAAGAGCCAAGTATATTCAGAAATAGTAAAACCACTTTTTTTCTACACTAAAATGTGGCATACAAAAATATCTCCATTAAAACAATGAAACAGTATATCACATTTGTAGCATTTTTAGCATAACATAACCACCTAATATCAGAAGTCATGTTGGATTGGCATAGCAGGCGTAGACTCAGATCTTCCTCCCATGGAGCCCCACCTTTGTTTCATTCATAGCTGAGAAGTCTGTCATTCCACAGGACTTTTTCTTTAATAAATGGAAGAGAAACATCACTGCACATGTTACAGCAGTTGAGTTCTTTTGAATTAGGTTGTTCCAAAAATTACTGTTTCATCTTGTACAGCTCCCCTACTGATTTTTTAGAACTCAGAGCTACAGTTTCTCTTCCTTGAAGTATTCTAACAGTTTGCTTGTTTTGCTCAGATCATTCAAAAACAAGATATGACTTTTTAAAATATTTTCATGTAAAATGTCCTTCAGTCATGGAAACAATGAAATGTAATATTTAATATGAAATAAACTGCAGCATCCCAATTCTAAATTGGAAGTATACAGCTGTGTAGTGGCACAGGCCAGAGTTAAGTGGGTGAAATCCATATGTCATGTGATTTCTTGTACTGTTCTGCAGCATGGCCTGAATTTTAGGGCGATCTATCTATCTATCTCTATCTATCTATCTATCTCTATCTATCTATCTATCTATCTATCATCTATCTATCTATCTATCTATCTATCTATCTATCTATCTATCACACATATATATACACACATATATATACTAAAATGCTCATTTTATTTTTTCTACTCTAATATGTGGCATACAAAAATATTTTTATTAAAACAATGACAACAGTGTGCTGTATTTTTATTATTTTTTTGATGATGTAGTCACCCAATATCAGAAGTCATGTTGGATTGTTATAGCAGGTGTAGATTCAGATCTTCCTCCTTTGCAGCCACATGTATTTTGTCATATATATGAAAAAAATATGGTTCCATGGGAAGGAGATCTGAATTTACACATAGATGAAAACATATTTCCAGCCTGGACTTTTGTTTTTCTTTTTTTTTTGTTTGTTTTTGCCCACAGAATGGCTATTGCTGACTCGTGGAATGCTGTTTGGAAAAAGCTATGAAGAGAGTGATTCTTCATCAGTGATTAAGCGTCTTTTCACGGTAGGAACACCCAGATGGGGTTCATTTTGATGATGTAATTTACTTGCATGCTTGGAGAGCTTTAATCAAATGAAATACGTTGTTAAAAATGTTATATAAAATACATGCTACTTGGATAGAGTTGTGATTCTTTGGAAGTAGAGAAATGCATCATGTCGCATTGGGATTTTGTTAATCTCTGGATTTCCTCAACTTTCCCTCTGACTTGTTTCTCAATTTTCCTGCTTCCAATGTGATGAAATGACATTGGCCTCACAATTACCCACTGATCCATTATGCATTTATGTGAGGCACCATGGAGACAGGTACTTGTTTCTTCTTGATGGGTTGTCTAGGAAGCCTTGGGCCTTTCAGAATCAAAAAGGTTTTTATGTTTGACTGATTCTTGCTCAGAGTGGCTAGTATTTGTCATATTCTCCTCAGAGAGAATTTGGAAGTCCACCTCATCTTTTGCTAGGGAGGTGAGGGTCAGCACAGACAAGCATCTCTCGTTTCCACTCAGCTCGTGCTCTGACGCAGGCTCTCCCTCAGTGCCACACCCCATGTCTCCCTGTCTCTGATCAGGCCTGTGTAGGAAGGTGCAAAGATAAGTTAACAAAGGATGGTAGCCCTGGTCAGAGGCCTTCAGTTAAACCTTCTTCCTGCAGGTCTCTGCACAGAGCAAGAAGCAACTTGACTGGGCCACACATACAGAAGAGAGGAAGGGAGGGTGGAAAGAGGTCTCATGTAGGGAGAAGACTGTAACCATGTGATATGGTTTGGCTCTGTGTCCCCACCCAAATCTCATATTGAATTGTAATCCCCCAATGTTGGGGGAGGGAGCTGGTGGGCAGTGACTGGATGATGGGGGCAGATTTTCCCCTTGCTGTTCTGGTGATAGTGAGTGAGCTCTCCTGAGATCTGGTTGTTTAAGAGTGTGTAGCACTTCTCCCTTCACTCTCTTCCTCCTGCTCTGCCATGTGAAGAAGCTGATTGTTTTCTCTTCACCCTTCCACGATGATTGTAAGTTTTCTGAGGCCTCCCCAACCATACTTCCTGTACAGCCTGCAGAACTATGAGTCAATTAAACCTCTTTTCTTTATAAATGACCCAGTCTCAGGTAGTTCTATATAGCAATGTGAGAATGGACTATACACCATTCTCTTAGCTTGCATCTCTTCCCCTACCCAACTTTCCTTCAATGAAAGAGCGGTAAAAATAGACATTCTAAACTCCTGCCAAATAATGGCAATACAGCAGTTGCATTTTTTTCTTCAGAACAAATAAGTATTCAAATGGTTGGATGAAATAAGTCTTTATTCCTACTTCTCCCTGACTCCACCAAATAACTTCATACTGTGAAAAATTGTGCTACTAGTTATATGTTCTTGAATATTCATGTATTGAATATATAACTCTGTGATCTATGAAGATGATTTGAGTGATTGTATCAGGTTGTAATTTATCACTTGACTTTATAATATTTAGTCACATATGACCAATTACATTACCCAACCTGACAAAAATGTATAGTGTGGTGCTTATTAATAGCTAATACATTGGGATAATGCATAGACTCATAAAAGTATAGACCTAAGGTGTACATTTCTGTTGTTGTGATAGATAACAGCATTTCCTGATTCAAACTTTTTTTTATTTCTTTTTTTTTTTTAATTTTTGAGACAAGAGTCTTGCTCTGTTGCCCAGGCTGGAGTTCAGTGGCATGATCTCAGCTCACTGCAACCTCTGCCTCCCAGGTTCAAGCAATTCTTGTGCCTCAGCCTCCCTAGTAGCTGGGATTACAGGCACCTTCCACCACGCCCAGTTAATTTTTTGTATTTCTAGTAGAGACAGGGTTTCACCATGTTGGCCAGGCTGGTCTCGAACTCCTGGCCTCAAGTGATCCACCTGCCTCAGCCTCCCAAAGTGCTGGGATTACAGGCATGAGCCACTATGCCCTGCCTGATTCAAACCTTTTTTTATGGTTTGAAAAATATCAGAATTACATTCTCCCCTGCTCACCACCTCTCCATTCTTTTCTTTTTTTTTTTTTCTGCACATCAATATTTCCTTTGAACATGGAAAGATCCAGAAATGCTGACAGATGAGAAGAAGCTTGTCCTGTCAATTTCCAGATCAGTTTGGTGGATGAATTTCATGAATTCTAGTAAGAATACTAATTTTTATTAGAATTCTGGGATTTCAGCAAACCAGTTAGGGAAGATAGTAAGAATTTGGATGTATATCTCAAACATTAAGTAACTTCAGTGTTATTATTCTTCCCTTTCTAAGGCATACTAAAACCGGGGATAAATAAGACCCCGAATCCAAATGCCAGTGGGCCTTTTGTCTCAGAGCCCCAAACCAGTAAAGGCATAGGCATTCGAATCCTGCCATTTCCTCCTTTCTTGCTGGGTCACCTGGCAGCCCCACACTGTCCTGTTGTTCTTATCATCCCCCACAGGCTCTGGGCAACTGATGCTTTTGCTGTGTTCCTTCTTCTGCTCACGAGGGTGCAGGCATCTAGGAACAGGCTTCCCGTTTCCTCTGAGATACCTCTGGGGGACTGTTAGAGGCTATATATTCCATTTCCCTGTACCACACCCAAAAGCTCATTTCTCCTTTGTCATAAGACTCTCAAGAATTTTAGCTTTGTCTTCCTTAAGAGTAATTTTTCAGCTGGGTGTGGTGGCTCACACCTGTAATCCCACCATGTTGGGAGGCCAAGGTGGGAGAAACACTTGAGCCCAGGAGTTTGAGACAAACCCAGGCAACACAGTGAGGCCTCATCTCTATAAAACATAAGAAAATTAGCCGGGCATGGTAGTGCATGCCTGTAGTCACAGCTACTTGGGAGGCTGAGGTGGGAGGATCGCTTGAGCCCAGAAGTTCAAGGTTACAGTGAGCTATGATTGCACCACTGCACTCCAGCCTGGGTGACAAAGAGAGACCCTGTCTCTTAAAAAAAAAAAAAAAAAATGTAAATTTTCTGCCACCTAAGAGCATCTCCCATCATTGTTTGGGGAGTCTGCGACATATCTTTTTTAGGGAGCGATAATCCTGGTATTTAAAGGCCTATCTCTCCATTCAATGTTTTCTTCAAAGTTTCTCTCAAGAGGCTGAGTCTTCAAAAATTAAAAAAAAAGATTTCAAATATCTAGATTAGGACTCCCCTTCTGCTACGTTTGAAGCTGTCTGGTTGATAATTAGTGATTGAAAAGATGCATGTGCATGTATATTACAAATAATCCTACAGATTTCAATATCAGTCACCCATTGCTCTATGAGCAATAAAAATGCAAGTTTTGTTTCTATATTTCAGAACTGTGTCCTGGAGGAGAGAAAATTTAGAAGAAAGTTAGTTTAATTAAATTATCTGTACTTATTTGCAGTGGTATAAAATGTACATATGTAGCAGGCATGTAAAAATTAATTTTTCCCTCATTTCCTGTTTCTCAATGCTATTAAGTCATTAATTTCTTCATTCAGTAAATAGCTGTTTACACTTATGTACTATGCACCATGTTCTGTGTTCAGGATATCACAGCAAACAAAGAGAATATGAACTTGACCTCACAGCCTTGTAGTCTAGGAGCTGTAGATAACATTAATAGTTAACTTCATCATCACTGCCCATCTCAATTTAGGAATCTTGTTAAGACCTAGCACATCTGGTTACTTTCAGGATGAAAAAATAAATAATTTTAAAAGACAGAGGCCGAGCGCAGTGGCTCATGCCTGTAATCCCAGCACTTTAAGAGGCTGAGGCAGGCAGATCAGCTGAGGTCAGGAGTTCGAGACCAGCCTGACCAACATGGTGCAATGCCATCTCTACTAAAAATGCAAAAATTAGCTGGGCGTGGTGGTGCATGCCTGTAATCCCGGCTGCTTGGGAGGCTGAGGTAGAAGGACTGCTTGAACCCAGGAGGTGGAGGTTGCAGTGAGCCAAGGTCATGCCACTGCACTCCAGTCTGGGTGGCAGAGCAGGACTCTGTCTCAAAAAAACAAACAAAAAACAGAAGGCAAACAATTCAGAGTGTTGCTGGTATATGTTGTGTGACTTTTTGAAAAATGTTAACTTTTGATATGTTTCATTGATCAGCAGTATGTTGTGAGAGTTGTAAAGATCTATATCTGCTTCTTGGGCTGGGCGCGGTGGCTCACACCTGTAGTCCCAGCACTTTGGGAGGCTGAGGCGGGTGGATCGCGGGGTCAGGAGATTGAGACCATCCTGGCTAACATGGTGAAACCCCGTGTCTACTAAAAATACAAAAAAAATTAGCCAGGCGTAGTGGTGGGTGCCTGTATTCCCAGCTACTTGGGAGGCTGAGGCAGGAGAATGGCGTGAACCCGGGAGGCGGAACTTGCAGTGAGCTGAGATCGTGCCACTGCAGTCCAGCCTGGGCGACAGGGAGACTCTGTCTCAAAAACAAAAACAAAACAAAACAAAAAAACAAACTAAAACAAAAAGCTCTATATCTGCTTATTAAGGCAAAATGGTTAATTTCGTGTAATATACTTGTTTTGCATACAATACAAAGTTTGGTCTTTTTGAGAAGTCAACATAAAGCCTAGAATATTAATGCTGTAGGGACCTGGAAAATATTTTGTTGAATTCTGTCATTTCATAGAGGGGAAATGAAGGAGCCAGAGACAGTGCTGGGGGTCCCCCAGCCTCTGCTTCAGACAGAGGGGTGTAATTGAGACCAGCTAAGGCTGGATGAACTTACCACTAGTTTAAACTATAAAAAGAGAATTGCAGAGGAAAACACAAACTTAGAAGAGGCCAGGTTTTCTCTGGAGACTTGGTCTAAGGCAAAGCCTTGTTCTTGAGGGAAGCCTGTTACAGAGATTTGCTTTAGGAGGTGGCTGGTTTGCCACTTTCAGCAAGAGCAGAGTGACAGTTCTGAGACCTTAAAGAATCAGGTAACCAAGGGAAGTTCTCAAAATTTTACTCTGAAGGAAGTGAATTGAATTTCCTTGGGAATTTTAGCTATTCAAGAATAAAATCCAAAATGTTTTGGAGAGAAAGAGAAAATTGGGTAAAATACTGTTTTTAAAAGCCAGTTACCCATTTTATTAATGCTAAGTCACAATTGAGTTTAAATGCCCCGCCATTTTGTATACCATGAAGGAGGAAAAATCACTGTCCATTAAGCTGTGATCTGAAGTTTTCTTATCACTTTGATTTTATTTTATGCTTATTGAAAGAACTGTTTGAATTTAGACACAAGTTTTTATCATTGGTCACTCTTACGCCTACAAGAACAAGGAAGGTAAATGGGACCAAGCTGGTTGGAAAGGTTTGCCTCTGTGACAGCCTCATGCTGCCTGAGGACTGGGAAAATTTCAAGGTTGGTTGGGTAGGGTATTCCTAAGGTGGGTTAAGGTATTCCTAAGTTTCTTTACATCAAGAGTTCAGTTCTTCTGTCTCACTCTTCATTGAGCATCATTGACGTCCATGATTTTGTAGATACCTATTCCATTGAAGACACTGATGACTCATCATTTCTTAAAAGAACCTGTAAAGTAGCAAAAGGCCATTGGCACAGAGCTTTTTACTTGGCTTTGGAATTCAGGGGAGAGCTAGTGTGCTGTGGTTCAGGAATGCGGCTGGTCACTTCTTGGCACTCGCTCCCAACCTGTCTTCCACGGCCAACTGATTCTGAGTTCTTACCAGAACTCAAGAGTGTGCCTCTCTTTTTTCAGGATTTTTTTTCCCACACTGCTGATGTTCAGTCATGCTTGGATGGTAAGAACTCTTTTGCAATTACCGTAAGGCAGGCAGAGATTGTCAGATGCCACTGACTCTGAGACACGTCCTGGTTTCGTGCTTCAGAGATGTAAGAATGAAGAAAGAAATGTGTGATGAACAATGGCACAGAAAGACTTTATTTCCTTTATTGCTCTTCTCCCTTTGGTATTTGACCTGTTCTGTTGCAGACAAGGTCAATTAGCTGCTTTGTATTGTTACTGTAAGGAATCAAGGTTGGAGTTCTGTAGAGTGCCTGCCTGGCGTTTCTGTAGGTCACGGTCAGAGCGCTGGTAATCTCCAAGCTGTCAACAGGTGTCCTGTGCAGACAGGGCTGTGGTTGCAGAAGTATGAAAGAGACTGTAGACCGCATTTCTCTTATTTTAATTTTCTTTCTTTCTCTTTCTTTCTTTCTTTTTTTTTTTTCCCCTGCTATTTTTTTTTTATTAATTTTTTTTTGCACACAGAAACAATAAACATTTTCTAAAAATACATACAAACAAAAAGATGCGTATCAAACATATTAGGAAGGTTACACATGGGAAGTCGGGGAATAGAAATGGGGGGTGGGAGTTAAAATAAGGTAGAGAGGGACTTTATGTGGATCAGTGATAATAACTCAATCCTCTATTTGACAAAGAAGAGGGAGAAGGAAGAGGAAGAAAAAGAAAGTGGGATAAAGGATCAGAAAGGGAGGAAAATAGAAAAAATTAGAGTATGACTCCAGGGTAGACCTGTTTTGTTGTCACTGAGTTGGTTGCTTGGTTTGTCTGTTGTATTTTTCATGTTTCGCCAAGTTGGCCAGACTGGTCTCGAACTCCTAGCCCGAAGTGATCAACCCGCCTCGCCCCCCAGAGTGCCGGGACCACAGGTGTGAGCCACCACGTCCAGCCCCCACATTGCTTCTGGCCTCCATGGTAGACCTCCCAGACGGAGCGGCCGGGCAGAGGCGCTCCCCACATCCCAGACACGGGGCGGCCAGGCAGAGGCGCTCCTCACTTCCCAGACGGGGCGGCCAGGCAGAGACGCTCCTCACTTCTTCCCAGACGATAGGTGGCCAGGCAGAGGCGCCCCTCACTTCCCAGACAATGGGTGGCCGGGCAGAGGCGCCCCTCACTTCCCAGACGATGGGTGGCTGGGCAGAGGTGCTCCTCACTTCCCAGACGGGGCGGCCGGGCCGAGGCGCTCCTCACTTCCCAGACGATGGGTGGCCGGGCAGAGGCGCTCCTCACTTCCCAGACGGGGCGGCCGGGCAGAGGCGCTCCTCACTTCCCAGACGGGGCGGCCGGGCAGAAGCGCTCCTCACTTCTTCCCGGATGGGGTGGCCGGGCAGAGGCGCTCCTCACTTCTTCCCGGATGGGGCGGCCGGGGAGAGGCGCTCCTCACTTCTTCCCGGACGGGGCGGCCGGGCAGAGGCGCTCCCCACCTCCCAGACGGGGCGGTGGCCGGGCAGGGGCTCGGGAGGCTGAGGTGGGCAGAGCACTCGGCGTCAGGAGCTGGTGAGCAGCGTGGCCAACATGGCGACCGCGCGCCTGCAGCCAAACGAGAAAAAGCAGGCAGCGGTGGCGTGCGGCGGCAGTCCGCGGCGTGGGCAGCAGCGAGCTGAGTAGATTGCAGCCTGGGCCACAGAGGGAAAGAAAGAAAGAAAGAAAGAAAGAAAGAAAGAAAGAAAGAAAGAAAGAAGAAGAAGAAGGAAAAGGAAGGAAGGAAGGAAGGAAGGAAGGAAGGAAGGAAAGAGTCTTTCTTTCTTTCTTTCTTTCCCTCCCTCCTTCCCTTCCTTCCTTCCTTCCTTCCCTCCCTCCCTTCTTTTCTTTTCTTTTCTTTTCTTTCTTTCTTTCTTTCTTTCTTTCTTTCTTTCTTTCTTTCTTTCTCTTTCTTTCTTTCTTTCTTTCTTTCTTTCTTTCTTTCTTTCTTTCTTTCTTTCTTTCTTTCTTTCTTTCTTTCAGACAGAGTCTCGCTCTGTCACCCAGGCTGGACTGCAGTGGCACGATCACAGCTCACTGCAAGCTTTGCCTCCCCAGTTCATGCCATTCTCCTGCCTCCCCGGTTCATGCCATTCTCCTGCCTCAGCCTCCCGAGTAGCTGGGACTACAGGCACCCACCACCACACCCAGCTTATTTTTTGTATATTTAGTAGAGACGGGGTTTCACCGTGTTAGCCAGGATGGTCTCGATCTCCTGACCTCGTGATCCACCCGCCGAGGGCTCCCAAAATGCTGGGATTACAGGCGTGAGCCACTGTGCCTGGCCTTTTTCTTTCATTTTTTAGAGCAGCTCTGAATAGACATCATGTTTCTCTCTTGGAGGAGAGACATAATATCAATGTGGGTATTAGCCTCTGAAAAGGTCCTGCACTAAAGAATCCTGTTTGAACGCTTACTTCTGTGTTCCCAAGCTTATTTGACTATCTAAGTCTTTCCCCTCCCCAGCTTTTTATGAGGGCAAAGTTAGAGTGTCCTCCAGGGTATTTCGGTGCTCAGTCCTAACATCCAAGCCTGCACCCCCACTGCTGACCTTCGATAGCATGCTCACGTTGGAGACTGAGTTATCCTCAGAGGAAGGGCATATCCACAGAGGAGCTAACAGCATTTTCCCAGTCCTCAGGTAGCCTGAGGCTGTCACCAAGGCAGACCTTTTCCAAGGCTCTTTTCCAGTGACAGCTTATCTTTACGCCCCTACCAGAGGTGTTCATGTCTGCATCTCGGACTCGGTGGCTGGTTCCACTTTCTTAAATGGCAGTGCTCTTTTCGCCCTCACCTGTTGATCTGTATACTTTCACCCCTCCCTGGATCATCTTCTCTCTTCCCAGGGCTTCACCCTTCCAGTCATGCTGGAGACTTCCAAAGCTGCTTCCCCACCTGGGATGTGATGTGATGTGTATCAATTCGGCAACTAATCTTCACCACGCTAATGTGTCACCTGGGGCTTCAACCTCAATTATATCCTGAAATGACCTCAGAATGCCCACATCCCTCCAAACACCCCATTCTTGGTGAATGAGCATCCAGGAGATAAAGTCTCAAATCAAGGCATGATGGCTTTGTTCCCTGAAGTTAATCCCCAACTTCTGTAAATTCAAACTCACTCCTCCCCACCATTGGCTGCGCTACAGCCAAATTCAGACCCTCATTGTCTTCAACCAGAATATTGGTGTCCTTTGAAATTTTTATTCTGCTATATCCATCTTCTATGCCATTGGATTGTTTCCTCACCATCACATCAAGCCACTGCTCCTGTTAAATAAATCTTCTAGTTCCTATGGAATAGGAATGTTCAGTGTAACTCAGCTGGAAACTGTTAGAAGGGTGGGTTAGAAAACATATGCATACATGCATTACGGTAGAATACAATGTAGCTATTAAAAAGTGGCACTTAATTTTTAAAAATATTTAACTGTTCATGCCATATTTTTAAGTGAAAAAAAATCAGATTGCAAAGTACTGCGTATTATAGAATCCTCACTAAGGATACATATATGCTTTTTTTTTTTTGAGATGGAGTCTCACTCTGTCACCCAGGCTGGAGAGCAGCGGTGTGATCTCCACTCACTGCAAGCTCCACCTCCCAGGTTCAGGCCATTCTCCTGCCTCAGCCTCCCAAGTAGCTGGGACTGCAGGTGCCCGCCACCACACCTGGCTAATTTTTTGTATTTTTAGTAGAGACGGGATTTCACCGTGTTGGCCAGGATGGTCTCAATCTCCTGACCTTGTGATCCGCCCGCCTCAGCCTCCCAAAGTGCTGGGATTACAGGCGTGAGCCACCGCACCCAGCCCCATATATGCATTTTACATATGTATTTATATGAAACATTCTGGAAGGATATAAAAACGCTAAAAGTTGTTTATCTTGTGGCATTGGAGCTACAAATGAGCATAATGTACTTATTTATTTGTGCTTATGTGTTCTGAATTTTTTGATAGTGAAGATGTATGCTTTTAAAATTGAAAAAAGTTAAAAATTGTTATTTATTTATTTATTTTTTAGATGGAGTCTTGCTGTGTCACCCAGGATGGAGTGCAGGGGTGCAATCTTGGCTCACTGCAACCTCTGCCTCCCAGGTTCAAGTGATTCTCCTGCCTCAGCCTCTCAAGTAGATGGGATTACAGGTGCACGTCACCACGCCAGGGTAATTTTTGTATTTTTAGTAGAGACGGGGTTTCACCATGTTGGCCAGGCTGGCCTTAGGTGATCCACCCACCTTGGTCTCCCTGAGTGCTGGGATTACAGGCGTGAGCCACTTGTCCAGCCTTAAAAATTGTTATCTACAAGGTTGAGTTCCAAGGTCACCTCTGCTGCGTAAAGTGTCCCTCCTGTTAGTCTTCAGAGCACTGGCTACCCACGTGCTTCACTGTTTAGAGAGCTCTTAGAGAGCTGACTGCATGGGGCTGAAATGACCTGCTTAGGGAATACATCTGTTAATTCCAGTCCAGGGAATACACCTGTTCCCTGTACTGGACTGTCAACCCCTGGAGGACAGAGGCCACATCTGATTCATCTTGTATTCTTATATTTGGCCCAGTCTGCCCTCCAGTGAGCATTTGATAAGTGTTTAAGAAATGATGAAGTATTCTAGAAGACTGCTACTATGGCTCTTTTCTTGCTGGTGTGTGTGTGTGTATACACGTATTTTATACACATGTACACACACATGCCTATTATGTGTTCTGTGTATTCTGCCTGTTCCAGGGATATTAGAGGTAACTGTGTCACCTATGAGTTAGGTATGGTTATTACCGCTGTTCCAGGGAGGTAAATGGAGGCTGAGAGGTGAGTGAGTGAATTTGCCAGTAGGTTTGTCTGAGCTTTGTGTGCCTTACCTGAAACCTTGCTCTCCACCTTTATTATACTATCTCCTAAGAATCCACTGCTACCACAAAACACTTTTAAAAACCAATTTCCTCACCGCAACAAGGATAGTCGGCAGGTTCCTGGTGGAGGGAAGGCTGGTTCTGAGTGGAGGTCGGTGAAAAGTCAGCACTGTGACCCTGCTGCACAGTTTTTCACAGAGCTGGCTCCGTGGGTACAAACCAACATAAGGTACTAGAGTCAACGCGCCGACCCAAAGCTGGGCTGGCTCCGTGGGTACAAACCAGCATAAGGTACCAGAGTCAAAGTGCCGACCCAAAGCTGGGTCTTGAAGGTGGCTGTCAAACTGTGGTCCTGGTGTTTCTGAGTTCTTGTGACCTGAATAGGAAAAAACTACATAAATAAAAAGCAAAACAAGCCTAGAATCTTCTGTTCTGATCCAATCGACAATGATCTTATTTCTCATTACTTTGACTGAACCTGCAAGTGGCTCTGTCGATGAAAAAGAGAAAATGGTCGGAACATACAGTCCTTTCTACCTTTTCATGCATTTGGGTTGCCAAAACTTAGGGGTCCTTAGCAGCCCGTGAATGATGGTGGAACTGTGTGCGTAGTGTGGTCTTTCCTCCTTTATATTTTTCTACACTTTCTAAGCCTCTTGTTACGTGTAGGTGTTAATTTTTAATGAGTAGACAGTATGTGTGTGTGGCAAGGAGGGAGTGGATTGTGAGGAATAAAGAGGAGCTGCATGAGAAAGTTATATGGGAGGAAGGTGGAAAAATAATGAAAGTCAACTTCACATGGGGAAAAGGTGAATGATGAGGCTGACTTTCATTATCTTCCCAAATTGCATGCTGGTGGGAAAAATAATGACTTGGGCACTACTCCCATTCCTAGTTTGCCATGGGCAGCAACTATGATGTCCCCTAGCCTATTTACTTCTGGGGTGATCTACCATCCAGATTAGCTTGGGTCTGAGTGCTTTCCTGAGATACAAGACTTTTAGTGCTAAAACTGGGGCAATTTTCAGTTGATCATCTACCACCTCCCATCCTTATAACTCTCCCAGGCAGTTCCTCCTTACCCCTTTCATTCAATACGCCCCGTCCCTGCCACACACACACATGCTCTCTTCTCATTGAAAATTAATACATACACATAACAAGAAGTTTGGAAAATATAGAAAAGTATGAAGAAGAAAAAAATCACACATGCACATAGCTCCACCATCATCCAGGGACATCCGCTATCAACATTGTGATATATTTACTTTCAGGGTTTTTTTCTATATAGGCAACCTTTCTGTGACTGATTTTCACATTTCATAGCTGCCCTCAATACTCATTTCAACTAAATTATCTTCATAAAATTATTTGCAGGAGTGAGGAAAGCCTTGGATGATTTATTTCCTCCTCTATTCTTGAGATATGGCCCTGGATGGATGCCCAAGGTGTAACATACAAGAACTATCAAAGACTTCAGTATCAGGTAATTAAATCCTTAACAGAGGTTGGCAACCATTTTGAGGTTTATAGATAAAAGAGGGCAGGAGAAATTGCAGAAAGTTTAGCAGAGAACCACAATAGCTGTGGAGTATTTCATTAGGAGATTGCAGAGCCAATGCCATAATTATTATCAGTGTATGAATATTTCTTATATGAAAGACAGTGATAAATTTTCTCCTACCTCTAGTGAATGTCAGAGAAGACGAAATGAGTCTTAAGCATAGTGTGAAGGATTTAGGCTAGATAATAAGAGAAGTTATTAACTACCTTAGTAGGTTCGAGGGAGTCTAAGAAATCTCCTTCTCTGAAAGTCTTTAAAAATGATAGAGATTTTCCTATCAAGGAAGGATTAAGTGTGGGCCTGCCTAATGTAGAAGAATAAACAAAATAGCCTGCCAGAGGCTCAGCCAGCACTCAGGTTCTATGATTCTATATATATTAGAGAGCACATAAAATGCACATAAAATTGATTTTTATTTTACATTTTCCTTTGAGAAACAAAGAAAAATAGATAGTGACATTTTTAAGGCTCAAGTTTAATTTTCAGACGGTTGTGAAACAACATGTTGCTATGGGGTTGGATGGTAACATCAGAGGGAGGCACTGGGCTGTGACGAAGTTGACTTTCATTATTTTTCCAAATTATATTCTTGTCTCTTTTCCCCGAAACTTTAAAATAGGTTCATTTAGTCGAGTAAATGTCTAAGCTGGGATTTTAAGCCCCATTTGTATTTCAAGGGATTATACCAAATCTACCTGGTTTGCAACGCTACAAGTAACTTCCGGCCCTTGCTTCTTCAAGCCTGTTCCGTTGATTATTCTTAATTGTTAACAGCGTTTCATTCAAAACTCTTTGTATTTTCTCCGGTGCTTTTCCTCTCCTGCACATTCCTGTGAATGGTGCATTCCTTGTAAATACAGTCTGTGGAGAACATCCCTTTCTATGCAAATTGGCAGCTCAGGGAATAGTTGGGTGCTTACAATGTCATTGAAAGTCGCACAAATCAATTGGCAAAAATTATTTTCTGTGATTATCTTGTTTTTGCAGTTACATTTTTAATTTTGACAGTTTAAGTGTGTGTAGGGTTCACGATAGTTAAAGGCCACGCAGAATGTGGGGCAGGTCACTGCTGAGATTCCTACTGCTTGGCTAATAAGGTTTTCTTTGGACTTTTGGTGTCATTTAATCTCATTAACATTGAAGAGAGATACTTTAGAACAAAACAAATGAACAAATATTTATTGGGTGTCTGTGATGTGCAAGGTATATAAGGGGTAGAGTGAGGCATAAAAATTAGGAGACCTTGCTTTCAAGATCCTCACTACCTAATTAACAAAAACTGGGTAGTAATAAAATAAGGATACAGACCACATAGAAAAGGTACCATAAAGTGGGACATGATTAATTGACAACAGATTATACAGGTGAAGAGTACTCGATTTTGGAGAGAGAACTGCAGGCTGTATTAGGATCCTTTCATTCATGACATCTGAGTTGGTCTCAAAGATGTTGATTAAACAGAAAATGGGCCTTCCAGGATGGTGAAATAATGTGCGTAAATACTGAATAGGAGAAAGCAAAAGGTATATTTAGGAGCCATTAAATATAATTTGGTTGAAAAGGAGACTTTGAGCAGGAGAATAGTGGAAAAAGTTTGGAGACCAGTTCTCAATTAATATCAAGTGGATTCATTTTCTATTGCTGTGGAACAAAGTACCACAAATTTAACAGCTGAAAACAATACCCATTTATCATCTCACAGTTCTGGAGATCAAAAATCTGAGTAGACACAACTGGGTCCCCTGTTTAGGGTCTCACAGCACCAAAATCAAGGGGTTTGGAATTAACCTGGAGGTTCTGGAAAAAAATTCCCTTCTAAGCTCATCCAGATTGTTGTCAGAATTCAGATCCTTTTGGTTGTAGGATTGAAGTCTTTATTTTCTTGCCTGCTGTTGGCCAAGGGACTCTCTCAGCTCCTGGTGCACACACTCAAGTCCTTATGCACGGTTCTCTCATCTCCCCAACAGAGGACTTCATTCATGTGGAATCATATGTAACTCTTTGAATCTCTGCCTTCCTCTTCTGCCACCAGCTGGTGAAAACTCTCTGCTTATAAAGGTCTCATATGATTAGCTGAGGCTCTCTCAGATAACCTTTCTTTTGATTAATTCAAGGCCAGCTGATTAGTGACCTTAATTACATTTACACAATGTCTTTTGCCATGCAGTAGAACATAATCATGGGCAAAAGGGACACAAGGAGACAAAAATTGTGGGAGTCAGCTGAGTACTCTGCCTACCAAACCAAGCCTATCAAATGATGCCACCACATCCCTTCATGTTGCCTAAGAGCTCAAACGTCAGGACGTGTGTGTAGGATAAAGTAACTAGTTTAAATAGTGGCAGAAATGTGGTAGAATTTGGCACTTTTATTAACTCTTTTATTTTCAACCAAATATCCTTTTCGTAGAGAAAAAAAAACGAACCTTTAAGGGAAGTTCTTAGATATTCTTCTATTCATCTTTCAAGGTTATAAGCATGTGAAAGGCTTTCTTACACCTCTAAAGACTTTGGCAGTGTTACTGACTTGACCTAGAGGAGAGGACAAACTTGAAAGAATAAGAAAAATTCCCCTGAGGGTGTGTATACTATTCATAAATCCTTTTTTCTTTCCCTGGCCCAAATATCCTTATATTTACTACATTTTTTAAAGAGTCATGTCATTCCACAAAAAGTACCAAATCCTATTTCAAGGCATAGAGAGTAGTAGAGTTGGTGTTGGAATTTAGTTAAGAAAAAAATAACTCTAAATGTTTATAACTAAAATTTACCATGCTAATGGTATTCTCCAGTCCAACATGCTTGCAACATGTTGAATCATTCAGGGAAGAAATAGTGTTTATTTCTATCTCTCTCACTGAGCCATTGCATCCAGTCTGAAATTTGACAGTCATCTGAGTGGGCAGCAGAAAAAGGGAAGGCTAAGTGTATAATGCAGAAAGTAGTGTCTTGAACAGTATCATCAGAATGAGTTGCTGATGTGGTGTAGCCAGTTACATGCAAACTGGATAAATACTGCCAGTCATCACATTCCCAGCACCCCTAGAAGCTTTGGGCAGAGCAGGGAGCAAGATGTTGCTGAGTGTTTGAAAATGTTTCGTTTTCTCAGACTATGAAAGAAGCTCTGTCCCTTCACTGGATGCTTAACTTCATTTAGGAAGAGTGTTAAGACCTTTCTCATAATCTATGAATCCTATGCTAATGGATGAATGCAAATATTGTTATCACCTTCCATTGACAGAGGACTACATTGTTACAATGGAGAAAAGTGTTAATCCTTTTGTAATTAATGCCTTATTGGGGTCAGCACATGTCAAGGATGTAGTTGGATTTTGGTAAATTAACTTTGAAGTCCTTTTCTTAATTCTCATTTTTCTTTTATCTTAAAAAGTAACCATTGCATATAACTTTGTACTTTTTCTTTTACCAATGATATAAGACTTAGTTTTTACGTTGAAATGAAACCAAACCAGACAAAAGGTGAATAGGAAGGACACGTGGCTCTTACTGTCCTACTCCCTTAACTCAACACAAAGGAAAATTCACCACAGAGAAATTACTATGATCTTGTAGTAAAGAATAACCATTGGTTTAATAACTTCTAGGTTTCATTCCTGGAAAGTAACTAGTTCTTATTAAATGGTATCTATTGGCCGGGTGCTGTGGCTCATGCCTGTAATCCCAGCACTTCGGGAGGCTGAGGCGGGCGGATCACGAGGTCAGGAGATCGAGACCATCCTGGCTAACATGGTGAAACCCCGTCTCACTAAAAATACAAAAAATTAGCTGGGCATGGTGGTGGGTGCCTGTAGTCCCAGCTACTTGGGAGGCTGAGGCAGGAGAATGGCGTGAATCCAGGAGGCGGAGCTTTCAGTGAGCCGAGATGGCGCCACTGCACTCCAGCCTGGGCGACAGAGCAAGACTCCATCTCAAAAATAAATAAATAAATAAATAAATGGTATCTATTATGATTACTATTAATATCATTTTGATATACATATATAAGAAGATGGCCAGACATTTCACGTACTGAAGCAGAAGTGCAAACAGTCACTATGTCTTCAGTTCAGCAGGGCTAGAGTGATGGGATGGAGTGTTCAGGAGTGATTTCCTGAAAGAGGTGGGTTTCAGTCAGTGCTTTCCTGAGTGGTTTCTTAAAAAAAAAAAAAAAGCCCCTAGTTTGTTATGATTAACATGGTCCTGGGGTCAAATATGTTTAGCTACCACAAACCAGAAAGATTCAAAAGGTTTCTTCACTGTGTGACTTCTCAGAGCCTTTTGTGACAATTACATAATAACTCTCCAAAAGGAAGACTCCATATGTGGTGATTCCGAAGCATATTTGATCTTTTTGTTCTTCCATGGAGCTCCCATGGCTGGAGTGGTGGTGGAGCAAACTCTGGGAAAAGTGAGGTAAGATCCTGCCTTGAAGGATGGGTGGGAGGCCTCATGTGGTCAATGGAAATGGGGCAAGAGTTGTGTGTTATAAGCAGAGGCTTTGGAAGGAGCAAAGGCAGAAGTGTGGTGAGCCATGGGAGACCAGCTAAAGGGGTGGTCTGGGGACAAACTGGGAAGAAAGGATGATTTTGAAGAAACAGGAAATGAATGGAGGTGGTTGAGTTTTTTGTAGTTGTTGTCTTGATAGCATTTTTTAAAAGACAACTAATCTGTCAACATGGTCCAGAGTGGTCTGGATAGGCAGAGCCTGTTGGCAGGAAAACTCATCAGGAGTCTTTTGTGTTTGTCCAAGCATGGTGTTACCAGGTCCTCCCCAACCTTGTTTCTCTATTACAATCTCTCAGCCAATGATTGTGTGGTCCCTGCTGTGCTTGGGCTCCATGTTGTCAAGTGTCCAGCGTCATCCCGAGGGCCTGGCATTTGTACCAGGTCTCCAAGGCAACACCTTTCTTAACGTCTGGATATGCCTCATAACACTTCTGTTTCTCTAAGTCTGTCTTTGGCTCTACATCGTTTCTTTTTATTTTATTTATTTTTTTAATTTTACTTTAAGTTCCGGGATACATGTGCAGAGTGTTCAGGTTTGTTACATAACTATCCATGTGCCATAGTGGTTTGCTGCACCTATCAACCCATCACCTAGGTTTTAAGCCCCGCATACATTAGATATTTGTCCTAATGCTCTCCCCCCGCCTTACCCTCCACACTGTTTCTTAAAAGAACATGTTATTATAACCTGGAGACATCCACTGTTAAGTGCAGCTTCCTTCATGGTTGGCTGATCTAAAACCTGCACAGACCACAGCCCTTTATGGTGCGTTTCATGTTTGCATGTCTGTCATCTGAAATGCCTCATAAACTATGTTGGCAACTCGCCAAGCTGAGCATTAAAAAGGGGATGGCCCACCAGCCTTCATAGCCTTTCCCCTTTGAGTTATCGAGGAAACAAAACCAGTTGTTTCAGTATGAATGACAGTTAAAAAGATAACTGAGGAAAGTGCTGGTCAATCACACTTTACCGTTGCTGGAGAGCCCAGCTTGGAAGGACTCAAGGACAGGGCGCTGATCTCCCTGGGAGGAACAGTTGTGCTTTTATGGAATCTTCTCTGTTCTTGATGCTTCTCTCTTCTCTCCATTCTTATATTATGGGGATTAGCAAGTCTAGCCTGGTGAATAATAGATGCTGGATAATCTCCCTGTCTTCTCCCTTACCTCTTAATTCATTTTGACCTTGACTTGGAAGATATCCTTCTACCACGCAGGAATTGTCAGCCACAGTTTTACACTGTTTGATCACTTTGTTATTTGGAGTGTGAGTTGTTTTTTTAAAAAATATACAAAGAATAACTTCTTTATGTTTTTTTTTGTTTTCCTTTTTTTTTTTTTTTTTTTTTTGCTTAACATGTGAGAGGTGAAATAAAGGAGCTCCTGATAAGTATAGAGATTAGGAAACAAGACAAAACAAAGCAACAACAAAGTCTACACACCTCATAGCCAACAGCTGCCCAATTAATGTCATGTGCGTTTACAGCAGAAGTGGTCAGTGACAACACAGTGGAAGGCAGTTCAGGTCACAAATGCAGAACAGGAAATATATTTTCATCTTGTTATTTATGACCCAGCCTTAAAGGAAAACAGATGGTACTACTTTCAGAGCTGTTTTGCTCTTGTTTCAAATGGCTAATTCAAATCAAACACAGATTCTATTCTTAGTCAAGGCAGCTGCTGCATTGTCAGAGCTGGGCTGTTTTTACCAACAACACCCCTTCCCTCTGACAGAATGGCCAGAGAAGACCACAGCAACATCACTGTCACTATCACCCAGTAGTCCTAAGAGAACCGCATTTGTCAGCAGCAGCACAAAGCCTATTGCTGGCTGACACCATTTAGGATAAACTGTGGTTGGATTTTGAGTAGAATCTGGAACCGCCACTCCCTTCCCTCTTGCATTTAATTATTTCCCTTTGAAAGCAATGATTTATTCCAATTTTAGAGTAGAGTGACCTTTCAGGGACCCTTAGGGTGGGGAAGATTGCAAAGATGGGAAGAGAAGTCAAAAGGGGCTAAGACAGGAAATGGAATGTGAGAGATGTTCTCATAACACGGAGAAGACAGCAGACACTACTTAGGTGCCCTCTCCCAGGGTAGCCATATTGTCCTGCCGATTTTCTTTAGTCAAAGGCTGTATTTATGAGACTCACTAATAAGACTTTAAAGAGTAACTTCTTGCATTTTTAAAAATCAATTTTTGAAAACAAAGTAATGTATGTTCATAATTTAACAACAACACTTTCCATCTATTCATTTTTCCAGTCTATGCAGAGTCCCTGGGTTTAGTCCTCCCACTGAACACCCACTCCCTACCCTTCTATGCCCAGAAGCAATCACTTCAAATTTTTCTAGCTGTTAACTTCAGGTAGTGACCTCCATATTTCTAAGAAATGTGCTTATAGTGTTGAGTATTTAGTTTGAGTCAATATCTCTTACATTTCTTTAATGGTAGTTGAGGATTTAGCTTGTCTACAACTTTTCCCTTGACTAACTCCTTCATTCAGTTGAATTCTATTATATTTTCAGTTAATTATCTGACAGTTTTTATGTTTTTATGAGTAGCTAAATTATTTTTATTGTCAAGCCATGTCATGTATTATTAGATTTCCTTTCTTGTACAACCTTTTGTTTTTCCTGAAGTTAATAATTATACAATTTTTTATTTGCTTATTTTTATGTATGTCTTTAAACTTTTTTTGAGATCAAAAGTTGTCAAATGCTTTGTAAAGTCTTTCAAATAATCAAACACATCTAAGTAGCTGTTTGCACTCTCCCTCCCTCTTTTCACTCTCCTTTCTCCTGAAAGCCTCCTAACCCTTCTTTCTCTTTCCACTGACTCTGATCTGTTTGTTGGCTAAGTCTTTTGAATAAGGCTTACTCTAGAACTTTCCATTACTTTTCCAGGGTTGGCTCACTTTCTAAGATTCCATGTTCTGTGACAGGATCTTAAACACAAATATGAGGGAAGTCAAGTTTTTGATCCCTTTTATTCCTGAAACTCATGTTAATTTACCCTCACATTATACAAACATAGTTCAACATGGTAGAGAAAATGAGAAACAAAGTGTATTAGTCCATTTTCATGCTGCTGATAAAGACATACCTGAGGCTGGGAAGAAGAAGAGGTTTAATGGACTTACAGTTCCACATGGCTAGGGAGGCCTCACAATCATGGCGGAAGGCAAGGAGGAGCAAGTCACATCTTACATAGATGTCAGCAGGCAAAGAGAAAGCTTGTGCAGGGAAACTCCTGTTTTTAAAACCATCAGATTTCAGGAGACTCATTCACTATCACGAGAACAGCACAGGGAAGACCCACCCCCATAATTCAGTCACCTCCCACCAGATCTCTCCCACAACATGTAGGAATTGTGGGAGCTACAATTCAAGATGAGATTTGGGTGGGGACACAGATGAACCATGTCACCAAGATTAGTGAACTTTGAGACATATTCTACCAGTGGAAACTCTTCAAAATGAAATATATATCTAAATGTAGAACTCAAAACTATAACACTTCTGGAGGAAAACAGGTGGAAATCTTTGTGATCTCGAGTTAGTCAAAGATTTCTTTGATATATCACTAAAAGCCTGATCCATTAAAAATTGATTCATAAACTAAACTTCATCAAAATAAAAAAAAATTGGCTCTTATATAAGAGTATGAAAAGAGAATCCAAAGACTGGGAGCAAATATTTGCAAAACACATACCTGATAAAGAACCTCTAAGCAGATTACATAAAGAATTCTAAAAACTCAACAGTAAGAAAATAAACAACTCATTTAAACAATTGGCTGAAGATAGGAACAATTTTTCAAACAAGATATGCAGATGACAAATAAGCACATGGAAAAGATGTTCAACATCAATTAGGCACTAGAGAAATGCAAAGAAAAGCCACAGCCAGAGTGAGGTACTGCTTCATACCTGTTAGAATGAAAAATTAAATGGACTGACTACATCAAGTATTACCAAAGATGTAGAGGAACTGGAGATCTAATATACTGCTAGGTGGAAAGTAAGATGTTACAATCACTTTGGAAAGCAGTGTGGTAGTTTTTAAAAAAAATTAAACTTGGACCTATTATATGGTCCAACCATTCCACTACTCAGTATTTACCGGAGAGAAAAGAAGACTTATATCCATACAAAGGCACGTCCATGAATGTTCTTAGCAGTCTTGTTAAATAATAGCCAAATCCTAGAAATAGCATAAACGTCTATCAACAGATAAACGAACTGTGGTATATCCATACAACATAATGCCACTCAGAGGTAGAAAGGAACAAAATATTGCTACACCTAATAGAATGAATGAAACTCAAAATAAATAGCCTGAATGAAAGAAGGCAGACAAAAGCGATTACATACTGACAAGTCCACTTATATAAAATTCTAGATAATAGAGACTAATCCATTGTGACAGGAAGCTAATCAGTGGTTGCCTGGGGTGGGGTGGGGGTGCTAGAAGAAGGGATTATAAAGGGTTCACTCTCTTAATGTGGTGATGATTTTCAAAGCTTATCAAATTGTACATTTTAAATATGTGCAGTTTTTATATCAATTATACCTCAATAATATTTTTTAAATGAAGAAAGGCATCATGTGGATACATCTGAAATTATGCATGTTTAATAATCACAACAATGCTTTCAGATCACTGGTATCTATGCATCCATCAATATCGATTTGGCCAAGTCCTGTGCTAGGTTCCAGGTGAGCAAAACAGCCCCTAACTTCACTGGCTCTTAGTCTACCGAGAGAGAGGGATAATTGTATATATAAAATAATAATGATAGCATGTAACACTTACTGAATCCTACGGGCTAGGCATTTGTAATGATGTATCTTCTATGCATAACTCACATTTTACTGATGCAGGAACTGTGGTGCCAAAGGGTAAGTTCCTTGCCCAGGATCAGGCAGCACATGGCAAAGTTGAGATCCAAACCCTGGCAGGGTGGCTGCAGAGGTCGTGTTCCTACCCACCTCACTGCTCTTCCTTCACGATGACAAACTGAGAAGTGCGGTGAAGCAACATTGCACACTGCTCCAGTGATGTGTCCCAGGAGGGCTCCACCTCAGTTGTGGCGTGGGGAGTGGGAAAGGGTGCCCGGGGAAGCCTTGCTTGAGTTGAGATTAGGTGAGAGAGGATAAATGCCTTTCAGGCAATGGGTGTGTGGGACTTGTGTCTTCGACCAAATAGCCTTTTCTAGTCATTCTCTCCATTTCTCTCCCTGTGTCTCTTTCATTGTCTTTCTCTAAAATGAATAGAGGTGGGGTCCTATGCACGTGTCTTACTCTTGACAACCACAGACAACAGACCTGAGCTTCTGGCGCCTGGAGACAAACATGTCTCCTTTTCTGGTAGAGTCCCTGAAGGCTCAAGGAGAGTGGCTGGAGGGCTGTCCACATAGGCTAGCTACTTCATTTTACTTTGAAACAGCAAGGGCTTTCATACTTTTTAAGATACTTTTGTAAAGGCTTCTGAGGGAGTCCTGCAGCTGCTGAATGCTTTCCCAAAATTCATTTCTTTTTTCGCAGATGCCCCATAAATGATTATGATATTGTAATGCTGTCACTCAGAGCACCACTTGAACTTGTGCTTGTTCACATTGAGAGGGGAGATAAACTCAGATTTGCATTTGCCAAAGGCCAAAGCTCCTCCTTCCCAGCTCACCAAATTGCTAACCTAAACACATTATAGAATTAAAATTTCCACTAATTGGCAATTAGCAATGGTCATAAAGAGTGTAGGGCACTGTTGTAAAGCCCATGTAACCCTCTGATATTATAATTGTTTAAAAGGAAAAGCCGGATTAGAGATGAGGCGTGACAATGTGAAGGACGTTCAGTGCTCAGCAAGTTGAGACAGACAGCCCAGGGGCCCCACTAATCTTTAAGTCCCTGAAAAGTATATTGTTAATACTACATGACAGATAAATTATATCGTGAACCCCAAGAAATGCCTAGAGGGAAATCAAAATTGCCGTTAGCAGACAGACCTTTTATAATTTTCCCAGGATACTGCTACGTTTCCAGAAACTCGGCTCACAGCCTCCCTGAATCACATACTTCACATTACCAGAAATAGTTGCTGACAAATACTTCATTTAAATGCTATTGAGATAAAAGCAGGAAGGCTGTGAATAGTTAAAGGCAGAAAAGTAACATATGTGTCCATTGGTACACTGTCCCAAATGGGTAGTACCTTATCATTTTTTTCGTTCCTCATTGTTCTGTCAGGGGATTGGAAGACATATGTCACTTTTCTACCTTAACAGGGCATTTTCTAGTTTGTTTGGATTTATGTCCCAAGCTTAATGAGATTTAAATGGAATTTTTGTATGTGAATAATATGGAGAATTAATGCAAAAAAGTTTCGTTGGCTGTGCTGCTGGCATGATTTGCATAAGGGTTTTTAAATATGAAAGAAGAACATTGAAGTCCTTATAAATCACAGGGCATGAGCTATACTGGAGCAATAGAGGGAGCAGATCAGATTATCTAAGTAACTATAGTTTCTGAAAAAAGGTTACATCTTCAGATTTATGAATGTTGCCTTTGTAGGAGAATAGTGAAGGTGTGTTGGCCTAGATGTGAGACGAGCCTTGATAGGGCCTCAGCACCCCTGATGGGCCTTGTAGGGCTTTGTCCACATCCAGACTGCCTCATACACTTTGACCAGATAATCCTGGACTCATATGTCACACTGTGCTATGTAGACAAGGTTCTTAGGGAGTGCACCCAAGGAAGAAACAGAGTGTGGGTGTATTAGTCAGGTTTCTCTAGAGGGACAGAACTAATTAGATATCTATATCTATATCTAAATATCTATATAGATATCTATAAATCTATATCTATCTATCTATCTATCTATCTATCTATCTATCTATACAGGAGTTTATTAAGGAGCATTAAATTCACAGGATCATAAGATCCCACAATAGGTCATCTGCCAGCTGAGGAGCAAAGAAGCCCATCTGAGTCCCAAAGCTGAAGAACTTGAAGTCTGATGTTTGAGGGCAGGAAGCATCCAGCATGGGAGAAAGATGTAGGCTGGGAGGCTAGGCCAGTCTAGCCTTTTCACATTTTTCTGCCTACTTTATATTCTGGCTGTGCTGGCAGCTGATTCGATGGTGCCCACCCAGACTAAGGGTGGGCCTGCCTTTCCCAGCCCACTGATTCAAATGTTAATCTCCTTTGGCAACACCCTTGCAGACACATCCAAAATCAATACTTTGTATCCTTCAATCCAATCCAGTTGACAATCAATATTAACCATCACAGGGGGCCACTAACTTGGCTGTATGAGATGTGGCTCTCTCTGTCTTTTCAAATAATTCAACTTGTCCAATTCTGGGACCTCTTAGAGCAGCGTGGAAAACGTGCCACTGCTCTTTGCCAGCCTCAGGACATTCTAAGGTCCCCTACCACTTTCTTGCACCACCTTGGGGCTCAGAGGATCTCTATGAGTTCCCCTTACTTGCTTTAATTCACCTCACAGTTGTCCCTACTCTGTTATTATATGTCTCCTGAGTTCTCAGGAATAAAAGGAGGAACTTTGATCTTTGGCTTTGAAAGTCAACATTTACCTTTGTGGTCATCCTCCTATGCTGTGCTACCCCTTCCCAAAGGCAGTAAGCAGGGGATTCCCCAGATGACCTGATGGGAGGGAAAGGAGGAAAGGGATAGGAATATCCTGGGGCAGGGAGAAGACAGCCTCAGAAAATCTTTGAACATGTCCCCTGCTCAGGCTTCAGTCTGCTGCTGCAGTTTAATCAAGTCAATGCAAGTCAGGGTCCAGGATGGCATGGGCAGCTTGCTGGAAACCTGTGCCTTCCCAAAGCTCTTACGGAAATGAGATTGTGATTTCAATCTTGATTGCCTGCAGAATCTCCGAAATGCAGCAGTATGAAGTCACTGTCTCCCTGGGAAGACAGGAAGAGAGTTAAAAGTAAGGAGCCCATCAGACATTCTTACAGGTTGCCATGAAAATATCCCTATGGGGCTGTGCCAGGCTGGACCTCGCTTTGCAGGGTTTAGGGAGACATGGGGTACTGCTACCTCCATGTTGCTGTTAGCTGAGACTAGAACCCGTGTCACAGGGTATTAGAGGGAGAGGAATCTGAATCAGGGTTCACGGCAGAGTTGTACTGAGATGAAAGGAAAATCAATTATACTGAGACTGTCACTATTTAAAATTTTGATATTTTGCCCATCATATTTTTTTTTGCATAAATTTTGATTTTGGGTACCCTTGTAAATTTGACACCATAGGTAAACCCCTTACTCACTCACCCTAGTCCCAGCCCTAGATCTAATCTAGCACCTGACATTTTTAGATGAGGAAATTGAGGCACAGAGAGCACAAAAGGGCTTGCCCAGCATGACATAGGTAATTAACGAGAACAGGAATTCAAGTTTATTTTCAGCCTGGTGGACTTTCTTTCCCCCTTCCTACTTCATCAAACTGCTCCTTCACTTGCTAATTTTTTTAAAAAGAAGATGGAAGGAAAAATTTCCAGAAGTCTGGAGAAAGTTTCGTTCTCATCAAGTTTAAGGCCTATAGCGCAGGGTGAGGTGGGAGCAAGGTGAGGTGACAGATGTGCATGGGAGGGAAGAGCCTGGGAGCTTGAAGCGAGTTGCACGGCATGGGTCCCAGTAGAGCCTGCTTTCTCTATAGCTACAGGTTATCTCTTCTAAGGTAGGTCAAGTAGAATCTTTAAATGGCTGCTTCTTCAGACTTATAGCTATTTTAATTTAACTCCAAGTGCTCAGAGGAACGCTTTTATTTAACTTCAATAGAATATAGCTTTATTAAAGTCAAATAAGAAATAGGAAGAAAATGAACCCACAGAAAACATGCCAATAGAAATTCTTATTTGAGAAATGTCCAGATATTATATGTCTTTCATTTTAATTTATTTCTTGAGCATTGAATGAAATTTTAGGCCCACCTGAGAAGCAAAATAAGATTAGTCTGCTGAACAATAGGTAACCAGGTTTAAAAAAAAAAAAAGACAGCAAAATTTGCAGAGATAAAAGTTTAATTATGTCCTAGTTGCTTGCTGAGATCTGGAAATCAATGTAGTTATTTCAATATAATTCTTGGTGGGCTATCAAATGACATGAGGGATCTTTGTACCCCTTCTCTTAAAATATAGCCACCATAAAATAATTAACAATAATGGAGTTGACATTAGATTAATGTAGCTAACCTCAGGTTGGTAGTGGAATTGCTTTTTGAATGAAAGAGAAAAAAAAAAATTAAGAGCAGACCTCTGTGTGAGTGAAATAGCAAGGAACGTGCCTGGAACTCAGAAGATATTTTATCCTTTGTCTCAGTGTGAAATAAAATTCTAAAATCTGCTTAAGATTTTCTTTTAGAAAAAATTTATGGAAAATATCTCAAATGAAAAAACTTGGGTGGTAGAAATGGATCACTTTAATATATTTTACATTGCAATTAAGATATTTACTATACCATGTTGCAAAAACTGATCAGCACAATTTTCTCTTTTTAAAGGGGCTGTGGGGATGGTGATATCATGGGATTTTGAGACAGATTTGAATTCTGTTTGGGCCACTTAGCAGCTGTGTGAGTGAGCCTTAGAGTTTTCATGTGTACAATTGTGAACACAGTAACACAAATTTGTCAATCTTACAATGTTTTTGTACAGAGTAAATGCCCAAGTTCTCTTTGTCTCTCACTCTATATATGTTAATTTTTGTTATTGTTAAATATTTATTAAAGATTAATATTTTGGTAGATTTTTAGAAGTTAAAAAAATCTGCTGAGCTAATCTTTAATGGATCCAAATCATCTGCTGAATATTATGTACCTGGGTTCATGAGACTAAGAAAGATCATTTTATTAAAAAAAAAAAAAGAGACAAAAAAGTCTTTGGAAACTTTTTTTTTTTTAACTTTTATTTATTTGATTTATCTTTATAGAGATGTGGGTCTCACTTTGTTGCTCAAACTGGTCCTAGCTTCAAGTGATCCTACTTCCTTGGCCTCCCCAAATGCTCAGATCACAGGCATGAGCCACCATGCCCAGCTCTTTCAAAATTTTCTGCCTATGCTTGGTACAGCTCATCGTAGGGGTGAGACTCAATCAGTGAGCATTCTGCTTGTGAGCTGGGTCTCAGTATTGAATTTTCTTATTTAAGCCCCATGCAGATACCAATTATTTCCACTGATTTTATCCTGTTATTGACTTGCAATTTAATACTTTGTTTCCTGAACATTATGAAATCAGATTCTATTGTAACCATTATGGAGCCAGTTGCTTTAGCTTCAATACCCAAGAAGCTTTCTAAGGACCCCAAAACATTGTGGATGTCATTATTGGAAATTCCTAACTCAGGTCCCTTTGCTTGGGAATACTTTGGACTTCTGGTTCCAACAAAAGTCTGAATCTGACTTTCTGTATGTCATTAGCAACTTGGTTAAATCATTTAAATGTGCATCGTTTGACAAAAAAGGAAGCTTCTATGATGTAAAAAGAAAACAACAATGCCATCAAAAAACCTCAGGCTAGGAATATGGAACCAACAGACACATGGGATACCTTTAAATCGTCAGTACCCAACTTGATTCATGGATCTAATAAATATTTCTTAAGAAGCAACTATAATGCCAAGCACTGTATTAGATGATATAGTTGTGAGTAAAAATTAAAGACATAATCCCTGCCCTCAAAGAATGTTCAGTGTAGCAAAGAAGATAGATTTTAGTCAAATAATCACACAAATGAACAGGAAATAAAGACTTTCCTAAGTGCTGCCAGGGAGAGGTTTAAGGTGACTTAAGAATAAACAGTAGGGAAAGTTGTCTAGACACAGATGCTGATAGAGGCTCCTTAAAGAAGGTATATGTGAGCTGAGATCTGAAAGATTTGTAATTGCAAAAAGAAAGAAAGGCACAGGAAGTGGGGAGGGGCAGAAGGATTCCAGTGGAGGGCACAGCAAGTAGCAAAGCCCTGTGGCAGAGGTGGCTTGGGGGTCTTAGAGGGCTGGAGAGCAGACTGATGTGGCCGGAGCCTGCTGCAAGGTGACCGTGTAGGACCAGATAGCAGCCAGATCATGCAGGTCTTGGTAGCCATACTAAGAGTTTTTGTCTTTATTCTAAGGGCAAGGAGAATCACTGAAATGGTTTAACCTGGCTTGTGTGCATGTGTGTGGGGTGGTGTGTGAGTGTGTATGTGACGATCTGATTTGCAGTTGAAAAAGATGAGTGTGGTTGAAATATGAACAGAGGATTGAAGGCGGACTTGTCAATGAGTGGAGAGGCTTTGAAAGGACCTTGTAGTTGTCTAGGAAAGAGCTGATGGTGGTTGAGATTAAGGTGAGGGTGGCAGAGGTAGGGCAAGGTGGAAGGTTTTGAAAGATACTTAGGAAGTAACTCAGTAAGACTCAGTGCAATGACAGGCTGTAGCTTGGAGTTTCTTCTAATAGTTTTGAGAAAGCCCATCTTATTTGTAGTGATTTTTAATTTTCGACCTTTTCAAAATGAATTAATTTATTTAGGTGTTGATGCATACCTACAGGAGTTAAGGAGTGTGTGAGGCACTGGATAATTTCATGAGAATTTCAGGAATGTGCCTGCCCTCATGGGCTCACAGCTGGATGGTAGGGTCACTTTCTTTGTAAGGGCACTATATTCTGATTTCTGTACTAATATTTTTCTGTATGTTTCTCTCAAACTATGCCTTAGAATGCCATGGCGACAATTAGGCATTGCAACATTTGCCATCATGGATTGTGTTGAGCAGCTGAAATCTGCTTCACAAACAGATAACCAAGGTTCATGCAGTATTTTCATTTGTGAGTTTCTGTCTTGCTCTCATACCTTCACTGGTGTTCAAATGTACTGAAACTTCCCTGTTGTCTAAAAAGTATGTTATGGGCCATCTCATCTTTTTCCTTTGAAAATGTGGTTTTGATTGCTCAAGTTCCATCTATTTCCATTCGCACTTGCACAGGCTCTAGCAGTGGTGGAGGGACTGGACACAGCACCTTGGATGGAGTAGATTGGGAAACAGATGATACATTGAAAGGTGTAACAGGAAATCCTCACCAAACGACTTTCAGAATTTAACCTCCCACTGAGAAGTTCTGATACTTGAAGGATGGATTGTGCTGGCTGTTTGAGGGAGAAAAACTGTCTTTCTAATAGCTGCTTCAAAACATTTCCCCTTTGACTGCTATGGAGTCTTCGTTTTTAAAAACAGAAGAAAGCTAAAAGTAGAGAGGAATATAAAAAGAAGAACAAAAGGTATTTTCTTAAGCTAGCTGCTAAGCACAGTGGGCATTGTAATACTTGTCTGTCTCCTTATTACCTTATACATCTTATGATCTTTATTTCTATTTAGTAGAATAAAAAGTTAGACCTCCAATTTATCTCTATTGGATGCAGAATGATTTTCTCACACTACCCTTTCATCTGATCTCTTTTATATAGATAGACACATTTCATTCTTATTTATTCTGATCTGTAAAATCTTAATTTTGAAAAAATATCACTGCTGTGGGGTTGACTTCTCTGGGTTCGCGTGCAGAAAAATTCTTTCTGCCTTTGATGCCTTCTATTTCTTCCACTTCATCTCTCACTGCTAGTGATTCTGAGTCACATGGTGATTGTTAAAATTCTAGATGCCAAGGTCCTAGACATTCTGATTCATTTGACTGAAGATTAGGCTGAGGAATGTGATTTGTATATAATATCCCAGGTTACTCTCTTTTAGGGTATCTTCGGACCCCTCTTTGGGAAACATTGCTTTAACTAAAGGAGCATCTTTTCAATAAGGGAAGTCTGTATATACAGAAAACCTACATCCTAGTTTTAAAAGTTCCTCAGCAATGCATCACTGGGGCAGTGCGTTGTGTGCAAATGTGTACTCCCTCTCTTTCCCCACGTACTCCTTCATCTACAATATATCCAGATTGAAATGCCATTCTTTTTTTCAAACACTCTTACCAAAAAAGTTTTCTCTTTCTGTCTCTGTGTACCCTATTATGAGACAAAATATATAAATCTCAATATTCACTTAATAACTTAAAAATATGAGAACGTTAAACCCAGAATTGCATCTTCAGATCGCTCAGCCCGTTACTAATTTTTGTGCCGTCAGTGATGTAGAGTCCCCATTGTTATCTTTTCTGTTTGAGAGATCTGTCACAGAACTGTCCCATCCCAGCCTTGCATTTTGCCAAACTGTCTTTAAAAACATGTTAAGTGGATGAACATCTCTAAGACAAATTTAGCCTGTGTGAATGTAATATCCTAAGCCATCATCCGGTATGAATTTAAGTCCCACTGACCATCATGCAGTGGTAAGCAGTTTTGTACAATGATCACTCGCATGCAAAGACCAAAGTAATCATCATTTCCTTCTGGAATGTGCTACTGGGCCTCACTCTTGCAAGACACCTGAGAATCTCAGATGATGCAAAATGAAGGTGCCATTTGCAACAGCACAGGAATGCTTTCTCTATTCTTGCTATTGTTGCCTACAAGTTAATTGTTTCCAGGTGCATCTTGAAGCACTGATTAAAACGGCCCCATATGGGTTGTAATTGATTAACTGGAATGGCATCTTCAACCTCTGTATCCTGTGAGCAGTTGGAATAAACCGGCATGCTTCACCCACTCACACATGCTGTGGTTTTGGAAGGCTTTTAAAAGGAAGATTTTCTAAAATGATTTTCTAAGATACAGCACCAAATAGTCGGGTAAGATGGGATGACATGAATAAAGTGATTGTCTTAGAAGTAATCCAGAAAAAAAGTTTCTTGTGGGGAGGGGGTGAGGGTCCTTGGATGTGTTGCAGGTGAGTTGTTGGATCGTTGCTTGTTTTGGTTAGTTAACTAAGAGAGTCTTGGCTCAGCGGTTGCTGAATTCAAACTTCTTGGTGATGATGAGATTTGGAATATTTTTGTGGAATTTGAAGAATGGAACTGTAAGCCATTCATGAGTATTTCCATGTTATTACTATAGGAGAGTATATTTGTCAGAATAAGGAACCCTAGCTGCTACAAGATCACCCTCCAAATCTTAGTGACTTTTCACAATCAAGGGTTATTCCAGCCTCCTGTAATAGTTTGCTGCAGGCTGGGTAGCTTTTCTGGGAAGCTCTCCTCTAAAAGAAGGCTCAGAAATCCAGGTCCCTTCTAACCTGTCCTGCTGCCACCTTAAGCAGACGGCCTCCCGGGATGCAGAAAGAGCCACGCTTGCATGGACAGCCTGCGAGATGTCTTCTGTGAGGCCTGGAAGGGACCCATGTTCCACTGGCTGGAACTCAGTCCTGGAGACCCAGCCTATCTTCCAGGGAGGCTAGGAAGCATATTCTTCCTGGGCACTGACTCAGAACCAGTAATATTGGTAGCATGGAGTCAGTTCCTCTTGAGGAGAACAGGCAAGTTCCATAGTGTAATACCTCCAGTGGCTGTGGCTGTGTTTTAATTGGAAACAAAGAAATTCAGCTTAAAGAGTTTGGATTCTGCTTTGGGAAAGAAGGCCTTTAGAGCTTTGTGGATTTGAGTTCTCACTCTTATTCTGCCACTTATTCCTATGTGATGTTGGATAAGTTTATAAAATGAGAATAATATCAGTATTTAGTTCATAGGATTGGTATGAGAATTAAATGAGTCAATACTCAGAAGTTGCATGTGTGTGCTCAATATATGTTAACAATTATTGTTGTTATTATTATTAGAAGTTGTTTATTTCCCTGGTTGATACGGTTTGGCTTTGTGTCCCCACCCAAATCTTATCTTGTAGCTTCCATAATTTCCAGGTGTTGTGGGAGAAACCTAGTGGGAGATGACTGAATCATGGGGTGGGGTCTTTCCTGTGCTGTTCTCATCATAGTGAATGGGTCTTATGAGATCTGATGGCTTTATAAACAGGATTTTCTCTGTACAAGCTCTCTCTTTGCCTGCTGCCATCCATGTAAGATGTGACTTGCTCCTCCTTGCCTTCTGCCGTAATTGTGAGGTCTCTGCCACGTGGAACTGTAAGTCCATTAAACCTCTTTCTTTCGTAAATTGCCCAGTCTCAGGTGTGTCTTTATCAATAGCATGAGAACAGACTAATACACTGGTGATCTGAAAGGAAAAGCATTTATATAGCAGTGGCTTTCAATGGTGGCTGACTACCCAGCAGAGTCACTGGTGAGATGTTTTTGAAGTACACATGGGGGCAGGAGGGAAGGGAGGTGAACACTCCAGATGTGATGAATCCCAACCTCCCTCCATCTGCATGTTAACAAAACTATGCAAGCTGCTGCCCAGCCACAAGTAGAAACCACTGGACTGCACCTCATACAAGGTGGCCGATGGGATTCCCAAGGCTCAAAGGGTATTTGTGGAAGAGACTCCTTCATGTAAGTCTCCAAGGTGAGTCAGAGGTCAGAAGACTGGAGAATTTCATAGCAGAGAGGGGGACCAGTGTCCAGCACTAGAAGTAATTCAGAATGTTAGGAAACTCTCAACCTGAGTGATTAATGTGTGACAGCTGCATAGGGTGACCTGGGCACTCCTGGTATTGGTTTCTCAGATCTTCCTAAGAGCTTCTTTTTAGTCCTGTTATCAGCCCTACCTCCTGATCCAATTCCATCTAGCCTAAAGCCATTTGCCTAGGAGAGAGGTACATAGTTGGAGAGAATTAACCCCTCTAAGAAAGAGGAGGAAAGCCTTCCTTTTTTTCTAAAGGATAATGGGCATAGTTCTGCATGCCCTGGTTCTCACAAGTCATCTTTCTTCTTGTGAAACATAAAAAAGCTCATGCCTTTAAAGGCTCCCAAGCCCACTGATGGCATCCTGAGGGCCTTTATTTTCTTTTCTCTTGCTCAATTCCCCTCTGATAGAAAACCCTGAGAGCATTTCAGCAGTGAAACTAAAAGAAGTTATTGATCAGGTTGGGCTTAGTTATGCTGCAGTAACAAGCAATCCCTGAAACTCAGTGGCTAATTACAAGGGTGATTTCTTGCTCTTGTCACATGGCCCTCGAGGTTGGTAGAGAGCTCTGCTCTCTGTGGTTCTTTCTCCAGGATCCAGACTGAAAGATCAGTCACTGAAGGGAAGATGGCATCACTTTGAAAAGAGAATGCTGGGCATGTCTAGTATGGGCAATTAAAGGCTCTGGCATGGAGGGCATGTGTGTTCCAACACATTGGTCTGAAGCAGTCCTATAACCACTTCCACAGCACACACCAGGGGGTCAAGAAGCTAGGTTTATTTATTTTTTTTGGGGGGGTACCCAGAGTGAGAGGAGAACTGGCTATAGCTGAGGAGAACTGCTGGCTTCCACAGAAATTCAAAGGTCAAAAAAAGTTTGATTTTCGAATACCTGCCTAAGAATGTATTAATAGCTGAGTAGAAAAAAAATCGTGGTCATTGTAAGAAAATACATCACAGAAAGACCTCCCACTCTAAAGCTACACTGAAAAATTACTCAAACTTTAGCCTCGGAAGAGGAATTTCTTTTCTCAAGTTTATGACATTGGGTAAATGGAGAAATTACTGATGATGGCTTGTTTATCTATTTTATCTGTCTAAAATTTGGGTAGATAATTCTTGCATTTAAGAACAAATGGGTGGACTTGGGTTTTTGGATGTTTGATTGTATTTCTGCTCCATGTGGGTGAGAACTGTTCTCAATTTGTAATTCTCACATTCTGACTGCTGACTGCACTGTGCCTCATGTAGAATAGTCCATCTATTCATATTGACTGGAATAAGCATGGAATAATGACTGGGGACTTTTTTTTTTTTTTTTTCAAGACAGAGTCTCACTCTGTCACCCAGGCTGGAGTGCAATGGCATGGTTTCAGCTCACTGTAACCTCTGCCTCCCAGGTTCAAGTGATTCTCCTGCCTCAGCCTCTGGAGTAGCTGAAATTACAGGCGTGAGCCACCAGGCCCGGCTAATTTTTGTATTTTTAGTAGAGACGGTGTTCTACCGTGTTGGTCAGGTTGGTCTTGAACTCCTGACCCCATGATCTGCCTGCCTCAGCCTCCTAAAGTGCTGGGATTACAGGTGTGAGCCACCATGTCCAGCCAAGCACTGGTTTTATAACACCTTGGCATATCTCCCAAGTATTTCTGAGGAAGTTGTGAACATCTCAAAACAAAATTAATTTCAAATGATTTTCATTTAAAAAATAACATGACATTTCTGGTAATGTCACAATTTCTAACAGTAAAACCATACATGTATGGCATTCTTGAGATGATTCTACCCTTAGGATTCTCTTGAACACTAGAATAAAAAGTGTATTACATCTTTGGTAAGAGTGTTGTCAATTAGATTCTTGCCTGTGTGGGGGCACATCACCACACAAGGTATAATATTAGGTCTTGGTCACATAGTATATAATATTTTCTAGGTTGTCACTTTTCTTACTTGGAAATATTTTTGGAATTGCATGTTGGTAGCAATCTATTTGTATTAATTATTTAGAAAGTTCTATCTAAAAGAAATGCAATTTTCAAGGAGAAGGAATGAGAAGTTTTCTTAAGTCCTTCAGTTTGAAAATCATATCTGAAAATCAGGTTACTTGAATATGAGTTAATCGTAACTCAGTTTAGCATTCAGTTTATGAGCCAAATTAAACAAATAAAATAATTTTCTTTTTATTTTTTATTTATTTTTCTGGTTGAGACGGAGTCTCACTCTGTAGCCCAGGGTTGAGTGCAGTGGCACAATCTCGACTCACTACAATCTCAGCCTCCCAGGTTCAAGCAACTCTCTTGCCTCAGCCTCCCGAGTAGCTAGGACTATAGGCATGCACCACCATGCCACACCAATTTTTTAATATTTTTAGCAGAGACGGGGTTTCACCATGTTGGCCAGGCTGGTGTCAAACTCCTGACCGCAAGCAATCCACCAGCCTTGGCCTCCCAAAGTGCTGGGATTACAGGCGTGAACCACTGCGCCCGGCCAGAACAAGTGAAATAATTTTCATTCAGCAGGTTTTGTTTTGATTTCAGTTTTTCCTGCCTTTCAATATTTTTAAAGAATATTACTATTCTTATAATATTCCTTTTTGCATTTCATTATATTCCTCTCTCTTAATACAAGATATTGCTTTTGAAATGTGCTCACAGTTCCCCCAGCACCTAGTTGGACTAATGACTTCTTTCTCCTAACCCCAAGCATTGGGTTTGTCATGGCCATTGTCAAATATTAGGGACAATTGCCCAGTGACACCGAATGTGGCCTATCTAGCTTTTCCTCTCTGCTTTGGCCCAGACAGAACAGTGATGCTGAATGGCAGCCCATTAGTCCTTGGAGCCATCGACACATAGAGAAGAGATTGCACAGAAGCCAGTTCTTTTTTACTTTGTCATTGTTCCCTGACCATAGGCTTTCTCAAGATTAGAAATAACTGGTTCTTTTAAAGAGAATGCCTGCATTAGCCAAATATACTCTAAAGATATGTAGCAAATGCTACATTTGCAATCATCATAAAGCTGAATGAAAAAAGAAACACTGCAAACATACTGAAACAATTAAGCAATATTCGTTCCTAATTTTAGGCTGGGAAGAATATCCTTTGTGCACCCTATAGTTGGTAAGACAACATTCTCAGGCCCACTTTTTAGTTAGTTACCAACTCCTAGAAGCCAGTGGAAAATCACAGTCTTTGATGTGTAAAATAACTGAGAAAAGGGGTGTAGAGCCTTATAAAATACCTGAGCTTAATCTGGACCAGCCAGAAGCAAGACTTGAAATCCTCTTACTGAGGAAAATGAAGGAAAGCATACTTGCCTTTTGAGGCACAAAATAAAAGAAACCTATACAATTTGTGTGGCACAGTGTCCCAGAAATCAATTATGTAATTTTGTACAATCATATCAGGTAGAGTATCAACCCATTACTGAAACTCGGAGCTTTCAAACCTAATGGAGACTATTTGACATTCCTAGGCTAGCTGCCAAAGGCCCGTTTCCAATTGCTACATGACAATTATTGACACAGACATGCACAGGCAGGGAAGGGTTTTCAAGGAAATAATGTCAATAATTTTCTACTGCGTTTTAAGCTAAAAATCAGTAGAAGGTGAGTGACTAGAATCCTTATGGAATCCATATCTACAGGTCCCTTGGGTCTTGGAAAAGAAATCTTTACTGTGCAGAATGGCAATGGCAGTAATAGAGAAAGTGAATATCCACATGAAATTTAATTAGGTTGGAAATGGACAGTTGAGCTGTACATGCTGGAAGTGTTCAGAATTGTACTCATCTACTATCCCTAGGTATCGACGACTACACCCCTCAAGTTCCTCTTTACTCCATCCACTCTGCTTATCATGGCCAGGTTGATCTTTTTTTTTTTTTTCGAGACGGAGCCTCCCTCTGTCACCCAGGCTGGAGAGCAGTGGTGCGATCTCGGCTCACTGCAAGCTCCACCTCCCGAGTTCACACATTCTCCTGCCTCAGCCTCCCGAGTAGCTGGGACTACAGGTGCCCGCCACCTCGCCCGGCTAATTTTTTATATTTTTAGTAGAGATGGGGTTTCACTGTGTCAGCCAGGATGATCTCGATCTCCTGACCTTGTGATCCACCCACCTTGGCCTCCCAAAGTGCTGGGATTACAGGCGTGAGCCACCGCGCCCGGCTGGCCAGGCTGATCTTTTATGACTTGGATCCCATCTGGCTACTCTCTGCTTTGGAGCTCACGATGGTAACCTTCTGTTCACTCTTCAGCCCACGTCCTAGTGTTTGGGTCTGTTTCTTTACGTGGTCTTACTTGCCATTGTTCCCAATGAATCGCTCCCCAAATTCAGACTGTTCTCCTGAATTCATCTCATATCTAATGAGCTTATTCTCCCTTCTATGCTGAGTCTCATCCTCTCCCCTGGTTCTGAAATATCTCCTCCATATACTCCATTTACCAGTCTAATTCTGTTTACTTTTTGAAGTCGTGCTTGAATCTAGTTGCCTCATATTACTCATAGAAGCTCTTGTTTACTGAGGGTCCATTAAGGCCCAGGGCTGTAGTAAGGGTGATTTATATGTTATATCTATGTTTTTGATACATCTGTCTTTCTCTGATAGGTGCATAAATATACTGATGCAGGCCGTAAACAGGAAGTTGTTGTCTGCCCACAGGTGAAGTATGTTTCTTATTGTGCAATCAAATGACATTGTTTTTTCTTAGAGACAAACATCGTAAACATGCATCATAGGCATTACTGTTCCCACTTTAGAGGCAAAGAAACTGATGTTTAGGGATATTGAGTTTCTTGTGTAAATTCATTGAGGTAATCAAATAGAGATTCAAATCCAGGCCTCTCTGATCCTAGAACCCATGTGAGGTTGTGCAGGATTCTCTGTTTCCAGCATCCAATCATCTCTCTTTCTCTGAAGTTTCCCGATACTGAAGGAGTAGTGGTGATGGCAACAGAACAAGGATAACAGCTAGAATTTGCTGCGAGCGACTTAGCATGTGGCTAACACTGCTCCCTTCTTCCCATCCCTGATCTCTACTGGCTCTCACAACAATTCCAACAAGTTCTCCGTGTTTTTCAGATGAAGAAACCGAGGCACAGAGCGTTTAACTAGTCTACCCAAAGCCAAGCAGCTCATAAGGAACAGAATTCGGGTTCACACCTGGGTCTTCCTGACTCCAGAGCTTGCACTCTTAACCCTCTAGTCTTTGGCCTCCCACACAATCCTACTTTCTGGTTGTTGTTCCATGGTCCTGCCTCCACTGCTGGGCTTCTCAAGGCTGGGAACACCCTCCTCTATTTCCCCCACATCCCCACAGTCAGTATTATGTGATGAAAAACCTGCTTTTAGGCATGGATTATTTTCCTGTTGAGGCTGCTGTGGAGATCTGGGGTTGGTTTTGTTGAACCATGATGTCCCTCCATGGACCTAAACTCAAGAAGATGCACCTTTCCTTCAGTCCAGACCCAGGATCCAAGCATCTTTTTGTGCACTGGTTATGGGAGAGGGTAAAAAGAGGTTAACGAGGCACCTTCCTGTGTCCAAGAGAGACAGACAAGCTGGCCCAGGCTGAAAATGATGAGGAAAATGACCACCAAGCGTCATCATAAGCCAGGCTCAAGGGTCTCATAAGCCATGCTTGGTACCATGTGTGGTCCATCTAGGAAGCTGGGCCCATCAGAGGCAGAACTAGCAGTGTTCAGAGCAGGAGGTCTTTGTAAAAACACCTCCTCAAAATGATCAGGAAAGAAAGCAATGTGACTTCTTCTTGTACTTTGCATAAGAAATCAGATGAAATCGGTTTCTGACTATTATGGGAAACTGTTTTGGGGCATGTGGTAGGGACCACCCAGATGAGGCCCTCCAAGATCTTGTTGTCTAGGGTGATTTATTCCCTTTATTTAGAGATCCAGACAATTAATCATTTATTTATGTGATGATAGGCTTTTGGCTGTTAGACCAGATGCTGTGTTACTCTATGAGATGAGTAATAGCGGAGAACTTATAACTTACTATTTTACTTTTTATCTTGGCTTCCAGGAAACGTAGAACTCAATTTGATACTCAATTTCAATGATTACACATAGCCTAGGTTTTTGGTACATCCACCTTTCTCTCTTAGACACCTAAATAATTTGATACATGCAATAAACAGGGAACTGTTTTTTGCCCACAGTATGCTTCTTATTGTGCAATTAAATGACCTTTTTTTCCCTTAAAAGATTGAGTTCTGCCAGCTCATGGAACATGCTTTTGCATCAATGATTTCCAGAAGAGAGAAAATACCAAGGACCTTCCTGGACAAGTTTTGTTCAATTACATCTTTAATCCTGTTGCATAATTTGTAAAATTTAAGACACATTTAAATTGAATCTAGTGATCTGTATATAGTGGGAATTCCAGCCTTAGCCTACCTTGGGCTTCAGATCTCTTCAAACCTGCTCCATGGATGATCGCCTGAGCCCGGGGAGGCCCAGGCTGCAGTGAGCCATGATTGCCCCACTGCACTCCAGCCTGGGTGACAGAGGAGACCTGTCTCAACAAAACAAAACAAAACAAAACAAACCTCCATGGGTTGGTGGGGATGCTGCTAGATGCTGACTTCCTGGAGGAGTTGTAGTTTGGCAGAGAATACCTGGGGTCAAGAGGAAGCGGGAGGTTGTCTGTGTCTAAAATTGGTCCTTATTGTAGCCCAGTGGATTTGTTTTCCAGGCTGGAGTTTAAGGGCTGTTTCAATGAGGGACTTCATGATACACAAAGAGGCAAACAGTATTGGTGTTTATGGATAAGTGGTACCAGAGATTGAAGGAGAGGCACTTCCCAAGAATGGATCTCAATGCAGTCTTGGCTCCTTGAAGACCAAGGACCTTCAATTCAGACACTGTGGACACAGGCAGAGAGGCATGAGAGAGAAGTCTTTTCAGGGGAAGCAGACATTGACAAAGAAGGTCTGAGCAGCTACCGTTATGACTGAGGAAAACACTTGAATGATGTCTAGGGGGTGAGTACAAATAAGGGTGGTTGTGAGACAGACAACGGGACTCCAGAAAACCCAGATGAGGACTTGAGAGGGGTAGGAGGTTCTGTAGCAGACAGATGCATATGTATGGCTCCTATGTCAACTTAGTACTTTATTCATTCTTGTTTTTATTAATAATGTGACCGTATTAACATCCACTGGCTGCTGAGGCTTGGGACAACCAGGGTGACACCTGTGTTGTATGAAACCACGGAGAGGCTGGTGCCTGTGGGGACAGGATCTTGGCTTGTCTCTCTCACTCTGTGTGTGCTCTCTAGAGCTTGCATGGCTCTCATGACCTGAGCACACATGAGTCACTGGATTAGTTACCTCACCTGTAAAATGAGAGATCTGGACCACATCGTCTCTAAGAACATTTCCATTTCTAAAATTCTAAGATTCCATTATTTGGTACAAACTAGGATGCCAGAAATACATGAAGATGAAACAAAGGGAGTGTATGAGTCAGTTTGGCCTGCTATAGCAGAATATCATGGACTGGCTGGCTTAAACGACAAACATTTCTTTTTTTTTTTTCTTTTTCTTGTTCTTTTGTTTTCTTTTCTTTTTTTTTGAGACAGAGTCTCGCTCTGTCACCCAGGCTGGAGTGCAGTGGTGCAATCTCGGCTCATTGCAACCTCTGCCTCCCGGTTCAAGCGATTCTCCTGCCCCAGCCTTCTGAGTAGCTGGGGTTATAGGCATGCACCACCACGTCCCACTAATTTTTGTATTTTTAGTAGAGACAGGGTTTCACCGTGTTGGCCAGGCTAGTCTCAAACTCCTGACCTCAAGTAATCCACCTGTCTTGGCTTCCCAAAGTGCTGGTATTACAGGCATGAGCCACTGCGCCCAGCCACAGACATTTTTTTCTTATAGTTCTGGAGGCTAGGAAGTCCAAGATCAAGTCTCCAGCAGACTTGGTGTCTGGTGAGGGCCCCCTTTCCGGTTTGTAGATGGACATCTTGTCTGTCCTCACATGGCTGAAGAGAAACAGTGATCTCTGTTGTGTCTCTTCTAACAAAGACTCTAATCCCACCATGAGGGCTTCACCCTAATGACCTAATCACCCCCAGAGGCCTCACCTCCTGATACTCTCACATTGGGGATTAGGATTTTAACATGTGAATTTTGGGAGAGAGACACAAGCATTCAGTTTATAACAGGGAACAAACAAACGAGTTGGAAACCGAGGCTACTGGTGTGTAGGGGCAGAGAACAGACTGAGTTTTGAGTCCTCAATTTGCCACGGGGACCCTTTGACCTTGAATGCGTTATTTAACACTGCACTCAGCTTCTCAAGCTTACATCCTGAATGCCAATCCTTGCCTCAAACACTTATTGTGAGAATTACGTAAGTGTGTGAATGTGTGTGTTCAAACCTCCAGGTGTGTGCTGGCCATGGTGTATGTATGCAGTGAGGGGTATGTGTGCTTTTGACTGATGACCATGCACCAGCTTTCTGGACCACACAGGCCTCTGGGATCTGGGGATGCTGGAGCCTCTCAGCTGTTAGAAACAGAATGGAAAGGCACAGTCCTTCTTTGAGTCAGAAGACCTGGGTTTGAGAATTACCTCTGTAGTTTACCGCAGGAGATACAGAATAGTTCAGGGTCTGTCTTCTTCATCTGTAAAATAAAGCACTTGGATTCTATATATAAGCTTCAACACTTTTTTCTAAGTTGTATGATTCTAAGATCTGTAAGCTACTAACCTCTTTGATAGAGGAGCTTTTCTTTCTTTCTTTCTTTTTATTTTTTTGAGATGGAGTTTCGCTATTGTTGACCAGGCTAGAGTGCAATGGCCGATCTCGACTCACTGCAACCTCCACCTCCCAGGTTCAAGCAATTCTCCTGCCTCAGCCTCCCAAGTAGCTGGGATTACAGGCATCCCCCTCCATGCCTGGCTAATTTTTGCATTTTTAATAGAGATGGGTTTTCACCATGTTGGCCAGGCTGATCTCAAACTCCTGACCTCAGGGTGAGCCAGCCACCTTGGCCTCCTAAAGTGCTGGGATTACAGGTGAGAGCCACCACGCCTGGCCAGGAGCTTTTCTTTCTAATCTTTCTACTTCCCACTACCTCTTGCACATAGTAGGTGTGGTAAATACTAAATGAATGACCAATGAGATGGCTCTGGTAATTTAATTCTGCTGTCCTCAAAAGAGGAAGCAAACCTCACTTAGAACCAAGGGATGCAAAACCTTAATTCTCTGAGTGATGAGCTATCTGAGTCATGCTGTTTCAAAGCTTCAGGCTTGTGGCCTAAACTGATAACAAATTCTTTCCATTAAGAAATTGCTCTCTCTGGTGAGCCTGACTTTTGAAGCAGACAATGCAGACGCCGGCAGAGCGACTGGGTCTGCTCATAAAATGATTGCAGCCAGGTTGGACCATTCAAACAAAAGCCCGGCACACCCCAGTGATACCAACAGAATATCGCTAAGACCCGCAGTCTGGTGGAGGCTGGAGACGAGCACAGCTAGACATTTCCTTGGTGCACACCTGAGTCTCTCTAATTCAAGGTTTGGAAACCAAATTTGCTACATGATGATTTTTGAGTAACTATTCACCTGTAAGCACCTAGCTGAAGCATGAGGGTGTCTACGTGAAGGGAATCTCACTGTTGAGAACAGTCTCTATGCTTAAGTGGTAATTCACAGTCCAACAGATACACAAAATGTCACTCTGTGTCTCCCTGGCACATAATGAGTTGGATGTGACAGAGCCTGAGATCCTTGCTTTTTTTTTTTTTTTTTTTTAAATCTGCTTTTGGGAAATGTGTTGGTCAGGCTCCAGCGGGAGAGTAGAATCTAGAGAGAGATGAGTGCGGGTGGTTTAGAGGGAGAGGCGACAGTGGGAAAGGTGGAAAGAAAGGAGAGAGAAAAAGCACCTTTGTAGCATCGTCTCCTGGCCTTCTTTCTGGATGACATTCTTCCTGTCTTTTCTCCTCTAGAGAGATTTTTCAAGGCTGCTTATATCTGGCTGTCCAGGTTTTTTCTTCTCTTTTGGAATGGGAGGGAGGAAAGAGGCTTTTCTCTTCCCCATCCAGAGTCTAGTGACTCCTTTTCTCCTGGTGCAGTGGCAGAGCTCCCAGCCCATCATGGAGCCCGGGCTTTGCCAGGGACCCTTTGGGATTTAGTAAGTTTCTATCATGTGAATGTACAGATGCCACAGAACCAGAAGAGTTACGGGTCTCTGGTTGGTTGTTTTTATTTTTTTATTTTTCATATCACTGGGGAAAAGTGCACCTTCAAGGTTTCATCCAAAGCAAAGAATTGTTGCTATTGACTTTTATCCACTTCCTAAGCACTGCATTTCTTTCAGCCTTCATCAAAGGCATAATCCTTCATTCAGAATCTTTTTCATCACTTTAAATAGTCCTCCCGCCTTTGTTGAAGTTTTCTGCCTTTAGAGAGACGAGGTCAAATCTGCTCCAACAGTGGAAATAAAATGGGGGAGGAGAACTAGCTGTAACCTTTGTGCTTAAAACTTGAAGATGGTGTACAATTTTTTTTTTTTTCAAAAAGAGAGCTACTGTTTGACTATTCTGATCTCTTAAGATGCATCTGAAAAAAAATACTATATTTTAAACAGAAAATATTAAGAAAAAGTCTGTGCTAACATATATATTTCAACAAAGTTTTTAGAGAGAAAAAATGATCTCCAAATTGTTTGAGAGAGTCAGCCTGGTTCTATTATATCTGTGTAGCAGCAGGGTATAACAAAGCTAAAGATTTAAGGCAATTTTGACACCTTAAAGCAGAACTGCACAGGCTTTTAAACCCAAAGAGGATTCAGCCTGCTCACTTATTACTTTCCACATCTTCAAAAGGACAATGTCTCTTTTTTAATCTTTTGGCTTTGCTGTGAAACCATGGGAAGTTATTGACTTTACAGGCACTTTAAGTATACAATCAGGCAGGAAAAGGACATTGGTGCACTCGGGGGCTGCGAGTTCAAATTCTCATCTCTTTGTGGCACTCTCCTCCCTGCTCAGACAGAATTGAAAAGGGCAGAACAAACAGTGAGGGGCTTCCATGGGTTTTGATGGGGGCCCTCTCATTGAGTCACAGGCACCTGAAGCCGTTCGGCTAAAGACAGGCTCCTTTCTCGTTTCTGTTGTTATTTTTTAATTTGACAGCTCCCAGGGTAGGATGGTATGCTCAGAAATGCCATCCTTCCTTGTAGCCCCTGCAAGCTAAAATAATGAACAAGCAATTAAATCTCATGCTTAAGGGCCTGTGCTGATTGCTTGCAGGAAAGGGGCACAGCCCAGCCTTGTTCACTGCATACGGGGCACAAGGCCTGGCTGTTTCCCTTGGAGGGTAAGCACCTGCTGCCAGGCTGTGTCAGGGGCGGGCTGCAGGGGCACTTGGGCGCTAGAGGAAAGGGACTTCATGGGAAACAAAGGTCCACCAAGTCACCTGTATCCAAAATGGGTGCTGGCTGATGTTGACCTCCTAAGGTCTTGTCAAGATTGTTATTTGTTAGCAGAGCACAATTGGCTGTGACTCCACTTTTTCTTCTTTATTATCCTTTGATGAATTAATGTGTTCTAGGAGCATGGTTTGCTCTTTATTTTTTATTAAAGAGGTATTCTTGGTTTTGGCTAAAAAGTTTAAATTAAAAAAATTAATTTAAAAAGTAACTAATAACTTAATAAATCACTTTTTAATAATTCACTATATACATATTGAAATTCTACTGGGGCTTGCCACCGGGAATTCATGGATAAGCATTATATAGCTATGTCCTGCCATACTGGATTATACATTCTTGCACAGGAGACTGCCATTGATGAAAAGGCCCACATTGTCATACAACAGCAAATGTGCTAAATGCCTGAAAGAAAATCAAGCGGTGAGGTGGGAATGCCTAGAAGATGGTCTAAACTGGGATAAGGGGTGATAGACTACCATCCTGAAGACGTGAACTTGAACTGAGGCTAAAGAGGAAGGAAGCGAGGTAGTACAGGGACAGGAAAGCCATGGGAGGTGAGGCTGGCCAGGAGGCAGGGTCAGGTCCTGTGAGGTCATGTACGTCTCCCTAAGGATTTTAAAAGAGAAATAGGCTCACGCCTGTAATCCCAACACTTTGGGAGGCTGAGGCAGGCAGATCACCTGAGGTCAGGAGTTCAAGACCAGCCTGACCAACATGGTGAAACCTTGTCTCTACTAAAAATACAAAAAAGTTAGCTGGGCGTGGTGGCAAGTGCCTGTAATCCCAGCTACTTGGGAGGCTGAGGCAGGAGAATCTCTTGAATCCAGGAGGCAGAGGTTGCAGTGAGCCGAGATGGTGCCATTGCACTCCAGCTTGGGCAACAAGAACAAAACTCCAGCTCCCCCCCCAAAAAAAAAACAGATGATTGGGACTTAATTAAACTAAAAAGCTTCTACACAGCAAAGGAAATATCAATAGAGTGAAGAGACAACCTGCAGAATGGAAGAAAATATTTGCAAACCATACATATGATAAGGGGCTAATATCCAAAATATATAAGGAAATCAAACAACTCAATACTAAGAAAACAAACGCTAGAATGGCTATTATTAAAAAGATAAAAACTAACAGATGTTGGTGAGGATATGGAGAAAGTGAACTCTTAAACACTGCTGGTAGGCATGTAAATTAGTACAACCTCTGTGCAAAACAGTATGGAGATTTTTCAAAGAACCAAAAATAGAAATACCATTTGATTCAGCAACTCCACTACTGGGCATCTACCCATAGGAAAAGAAATCAATATATCAAAAAGATACCTGTACTTTTATGTTTATTGCAGCACTATTCACAATAGCAAAGATATGGAATCAACCTAAATATTCTAAATTGGATGAAGACAGGGTGGCATATAAACACAATGAAATACTATTCAGCCATAAAAAAGAATGAAATCATGTCTTTTGCAGCAACATGGATGGAACTGAAGGCCATTATCCTGAGCAAATCAACCCAGATACAGAAAGACAAACATCACATATTTCCACTCATAAGTTGAAGTGAAAAAATGTGTACAAATAGCCATAGAGATTGGAACGATAGACAATGGAGATTTGGAAGGATGAGGGAGCAGCAGGGGGTGGAGGATGAGAAATTACTTAATGGGTGCGATGTACATTATTTGGATGATGAATATGTAAAAGCCCTGACTTAACCATTATACAATCTATGCGTGTAACAAAAGTGTTCTTGAACTCCATACATTTATATAAATAAAAAAAAGATTTTAATTTTGACCCTAAGATCAATGCAGAGCTGTGAGAGGACAAAGCAGGGGAATGACACCACAACATCTATGCATTGAGAAGGGCACTCTGCTGCGGCATGGCAGTGCGTACAATGGGATGGCTTAGGAAATAGGTGGATGTAACTCGGACTGGGGTGGCCCAATGAGGATGTAGTTCTGAAGGCAAATTTCTGAGCTCTTTAGGAGGGAGAATGGACAGGGCTTGTGATGGCTGGGGTTGGGGAGCAGTGAGGGGTCTGGGATGGCTCTGGTGTCTGGCTCGCACTGCTGAATGAGTGGCGGTGCCACTAGCTGAGAAGGAGAACATGGGAAGCCCACTAGATTTAGGAGAGGACTTGAACTTCATTTAGACCTGTTGAGTCGGAGATACCCCCAAAAGGAGGTATGGTGTAAATAGTTGCCTATAAAGGTCTGATATTCAAATGAGGGATTGGAGGCATCTGAAAATGGAAGCTGCCAAGTATGGATGAGCTGTATTAAAGAGAGGCTACGAAATGAGAATGAAGACTAGGACTGAGATACCAGAACTCCAGTGTGTGTGGGCCATAGCCCAGAGACTTAGGAGAGCCCAGAGCAGGAGGAAACTTGGATGGTGGGGCAGTTCAGGGTGGGCAAGGCTGCTTCAGAAAGGAGGGCTGGCCAGGGGTGGCATCGGGTGGGGAGGGGGATGCCATGGAGTCTACCAAGGTGATGATTCACTCAAGGATGGGTGTGGACTCATCCTTGAAAACACTTGAGAGGCAGAGATTATTATTATCTTCCTTGAATAGATCAAGGAACTGAAGCTCAAAGAACTTAAATAATTGGCTTCAAATCACACAATAAATAGGTGATGGAGCAGAATTTGAAGCTGGTTCTCTAGGTCCAGATCCCCTGCGCCAGCCCTGTCTCTCTGTAGCTTTATTTCTTTCACATTCAAGCAAATTTGTTTTCTAGAAAAGGAACAACATAATGGTATTTTGGTTTGTTAAATAATCATGATGAGAAAAAGAATGACAACTGAATTTAATGCGAGGCTTATAAAATGATTAAAGGTTTTGAATACTGTATGATAAATAGGCTTTTAAAACCCATGTATCTGACCTCTTATTAGGCTGTTTATTTCAAAACTGACAGTGCAGCTAAAACAATTGCTGAAGGACTGCATATATCTTCTGCCTCAATTACTTTCTTTCAGAGACAATTTAGTCAAGATGATTTTTCTGAAGTTAGCCAATGTAATTGAAAACCAGATAGGTAAAAGAGAGGCCAGTCATTGAGGGTGCACATGGAATATCATATTAGGGACTAAGAGAATTAAAATGAACTGAGGATTTCTGTTTTTCCCGTCTTTATGATGATCAGGAATTAAGGCAAAAGGATTAAGTATATGTCTGTTGATTTCAAAACACACTGCATGGAAAATTCACCTTCTTCAAATGATATGTGGATTTGGAAAACTCAAACATGGACTGGAGTGGGTTGGACTCTAGGGGTTTTAGATATTCTGATGTGTGTGGTAGTATGGATAATGAGAAGCTGATGAGTCTGAGAGTATATGAGTCGCTGGCTGGGAAGTAATACGATGATTCAGATTGGGAGTTGCGAAGGTCTACCTTGTTCTCTGTGGGGGAGGTTGTTAGAAAGGAAACTATTTACTCTTTAAAGAAATGAAACCCTGAAAACACGCAGAACCTGAAGAGTGAGGAGAAAGAGACTGGGTCCCCAGCGGGGTTACTTTGCTCTTTTTGAGGGCCCTGTAATGCCCTGGGCTTAACTCTATCTCTGACCTTCCGCTATGTGCTCCAATGGTCTGATAATTGGTCTGCTTCATAGAGGCATGAACGTCTTGTGGCAAGGACTGTGTCTTATTCACCTTTGTGTCGATTAGTTCAGCACCTGGATTATAGCAGAGGTTTGTTAAATAAACATTTGTTAGAAGGTTGAGCAAGTAAACCAATGCCAGGAAAGGTGAGAATTAGAAAGAAAGCTAGGGAAAGAGAAGGAAGAAGGAAGAAGGCTTCGGTCTCTGTGCTAGGAGAAGAATTTGGGGAAAAATGTGTATTTCTGTATGCCCAGAAGAGTATTATTCATGGCTTGAGTGTGAATCTAAGACCTGGATACCTTTTCTGACAGAAAGGTATCACGTTCTTCAAAATTAAAAGGAGAAGATTCCTGAAGAGTTGTTCAGGTGCAAAGAGAAATTCCATCATGAATCCAGCAAGGCAGGGTTGGGTTCTAAGATGACACACATATATGAACAACCAACAGGAAGCAAAGCCTGTCCAAAGCCTGATTTACTTAGGCTGAGCTAATTCCATTTGGGAGGTGGCTTTTGTAACAAATTTTTTGTCCTGAGGTGGCCAAAAAGTTCTTTAGTGCTTTAAAGCTGACGGAGTATGGGGTAGGAAAATAAAAACAGCCCAGCGGGAATAGATGTCAACGAGGTGTGGGAAAAAGACCCTTATTCCAAGGGTAAGATCTTTGGAGGTGGGCCTCTCCTCAACCTCATTTTCTTGCTTTGGGCCCTGGGAAGGAGGAGGTCTTAGTCCTTAGCATCTCATGAGATTAAAAGTAAATCTGGGCTGGGCATGGTGGCTCATGCCCATAATCCCAGCACTTTGGGAGGCCAAGGCAGGTGGATCAACTGAGGTCAGGAGTTTGAGACCAGCCAGGCCAACATGGTGAAACCCCCTCTCTAGTAAAAATACAAAAATTAGCTAGGCGTGGTGGCGGGTGCCTGTAATCTCAGCTACTCAGGAGGCTGAGGCAGGAGAATTGCTTACAAACCCAGGAGACAGAGGTTGCAGTGAGCTGAGATAGTGCCACTGAACCCCAGCCTGGGCAACAGAGGGAGACTCTGTCTCAAAAAAAAAAAAAAGTAAATCTGTTCAGTGGTGGAGAAGAAAAGAAAAGTCAAATCTTGAGAACCAATTTCTTGATGACCAGTCTTATTTGCTTATTTATAGCAATAGCCCTTTCCTAATTGATTCATGGGAGTCAAGGATATGGCTTGCACAGTGCATTCTTGAAGGTGTAATTTCCCTTGTGACTTCACAGAAGACATGATCTCTGAAGCTGGGCCTCCGACTGTCCTGAAGTTCAGAAACAGCTGAAGGATCATTACTTTTTCCTTTCCTCTGTGGGCCAGGAAGCTCTCTGGTTAAGAAAACTTTGCCCACCAGGGACATTAGTTAATTAACTAATTAATTAAATTTATCAATTAACTAATTAATTTGATTAATTAAAGCGGCATCACTGTAATTTACTATATTTCATATAAATTAGATTGTTGAAGGAGCTGCCTTTGTTTTGATTCCTTGATAGTATTTGCCACTCCATGATGTAAGATGTTAGGTTAAAAATCAGTCAAATAGGGAATGATGAAGACCAAAATAAGAGTCATGGAATTTAAACTTATGCACATCAAAGTAGTGAAAATATGTGCTTTTATCTGAATTTCTTGCTATGAGGCTTTGGGAGTGTTTCTATAGATAATATTTTAATGGATTTTTGATTCCAAGTTTTCAACATTACAAAAGGATGGCTTTTAGATTTTTCCTTCAGTGCAGGGGAGGAAATGAAAGGCAAGACTTGGTTCTCTGCAGTAATTAAGAAGTAAAGGGCTAGAGAAAAAGCCAGGCAGCATCTATAAAGGGTTTGGAGTCAGACAGCTGCTTGTACCCAGACCTCTGACAAGTGTCTTAATCTAAGTCTATAAAATGGGTATATCTCAAAGGAGGCTTGTGATGAGGAAATGAGATAAGGCTTCTATTGTGCCTGGCGCCGTTACCCATACTAGTGCATAGAAGTGCTTAATAAGTCTTGGTTGTTATTTTTCGTTTTTCACGTTATTGAAATTTGTTATTAGAATATAATGTAACTTCCTTTCCTTATCCCTACGACTCAGAAGTTTACAACAAAATATTTTTATCCTTCCCTTTATATACGATTTCCCATCTAGTTTTGCTGACATTAGTTGACTACATGGATAGATGTGATAAAAGTTTCTCAGACACTGCATATTCTGGAAAAAAAAAAAAAGGTACCACACCTTTGGATATCCTAGAGTTTACTGGAGATTAAATATATTAGAAACTCTTAAAAGACAGTCATGCTTTTAAGAAATTCATCCTCTGGTAATTTTCTTATTCAAGACATACTTTTAGGTTCCAACTATGTCTATAATTTGCATTATCTTTAAAGAGACTTTTTTTTTATTTCCTTGAATGAATTTTTAAAGTGCTCCTCAGGAGTGCATCATCCAGAATTTCCTATCTTGTTGAAGTTATGTTTTATGCAAGAGTTTCTGGGCTACTCAAATTTCTTTATCCTGTGTTGCTAATGGATTTGCTGTTGATCACCTGCACGTTATGTGACAGCTGCTTGAGGAATGGGCCTTTATTACAGAAAGGCTTGACTATAATTTGGGTCATATTTTGGAAGATGCTTTCATTTGTCCCTGGTACACATCAAATTTGTCTGAGTAGATGCTCAAGGCTTTGGAACTGTTTTTAACTTTCAGCAGTTTCCAGTCTTAAGTTCCACCAGCAGGTTCCTGAGTAGGCTGGTATATACCTATTTTATCTCTCTACTGTTCCTGTATTTTTTTTTTCACCACTATTCAAAGTAGCTTTTAAGATTTGAGAAAAAAAGAGTGAGTGGACCACGGTGGGCATTGGGGGGGTGGAAAATGCCAACTTTCTAGGTTACCATTTGTGGTTTATTTGCTCTCTTTGTGCATGTCTTTGTTTCCCAGTGATGAAAACTTGATTTAAATGTTGTTACTTATCCACCTGTCAAGGATGGTGTGAGAATGAGTAATAATATCTGAGCCATATTTTTGCTCCTTAGTAGAAAGGTGCTATATAAATACAAAATGTTATTTCATTAAAAATACTTGTATGATAACAGCATATGTTAAATTCAATTTCCTTGACCAATTTTATAAATATATTTTGCTGTTACAATATGGTTGTTTTAATGGTGAGTACGTGTGTATCCTACACTCTGTGTTCTATTTTCCGCCTGGGTGGTGTAACATATCAAATGTTTAAGAAAAATGAAGATACCATTCTAGAGAGATCATGAAGCTACTGCTAAATGTTATTTTTGGGGGGATTTCAAATAGATGTTAGTGAGATACCTATTGAATTATTGAGGATACGAACTGTACAACCATATAATAGGACATTATAAATAGGTAGGCTGGTATAAACCTCTTTTGAGTAAACAGTATATTTTTCTTATCAATCTTAGTTCTATGTTGGTGGTTTGCAGCCCATGAGACAGAAGCATCTTATGGTTAAACCTAAGATCCTGGGCTTCAGTGGCCAGACATGACGCTTGTTCATATAGTGGGGCATTGGGATCCGTGTTCAGCCCAGGGAAAGGGAAAGGACATCCCTTCTTGTCTCAGACCATCCATCAGGAAACTTCTCCTTTTGCTGAAGAGGAGGATTTGAACCTCCCGTCACTGCAGCAAGCCCAGAGAATGCAGAGTTGGCAGATACACGGAGACATGGCACCATTACAGCACAGTGTGGTCATTTTTGATAATTTTTTCTAACGTAGTATAGACCTTCAGGCAAGTCATAACAAAGGCCCCCTGCTGCCACTTTCTCCCACCCACATTTTTCTCAGCAATTACTTGGCTTATTACCTCACAGGTAAGAGATACCTCCATCTGCACCTCTCACCCAATTATTTGCAGCTCTACCTATTCTAAAAAACTTTTTAGTTTGAAATAATTGTAGAATAAAGTGTTTCTAAGACAGTACAGAGTCTTCCCATATACCCTTCACCCAACTTCCCCTAATGTTAACATCTTACATAGTATGTTTATCAAAATCAAGACATTGACAGTGGTGCAATATTAGTAAGTGAACTACCAACTTTATTTGGACTTCTCAACTTTTCCTATTAATGTACTTTTTCTGTTCCAGGACCCCCTTTGGGATATGATGATACCTTTATTCATCCTGTCTCCCTAGTTTCCACCAATCTGTGATAGCTTCTCTGTATTTTCTTGTCTTTTGTGACTTTAGATGTTTTGAAGAGTAGTGGTCAGGTGTTTTGTAGAACGCACTTAATTTGTGTTTATCTGGTGGTTTCTCATAAACATTCTGAGGCTGCAGATTTTGGAGAAGAACACCACAGAGGTGATAGGCCCTTCTCATTGTATCATGTCAGTGGGTGTATAATATCAGCATGACTGCGGGTGACATTAACTTTGATCACCTGGCTAATGTGATGTCTGTTAGTTTTCCCCACCGCCAAGTTACAATTTTTCCCTTTCCGTCATCTATTCATAAAAGCAAGTCACTAAGTCCAGCCTATACTTGAGGAAAGGGCCATTAAACTCTACCTCCTGGATGGAGGTAGAGTATCAAAGTCATGTTTTAAAACTATAATAGTGATTAGTAAATTTAGAAAGGGATACAAATATGATGCAAATATCCTGTTACTTCTTAACGTTCAACCACTAATTTTAGCAAGTATCAGTTAGTCTTGCCTGCAGCAAGGATAGCTGTGGTGTTCCAATGGCAATTCTCTATTTCTCCAATTCCCTCTACATTTATTAATTGGATTTCTTACATAAGATTGGTCTTTCTTCTTTTGTTTGTTTATATCAGTATGTGCTCATGGATATTTATTTTATTCTTTAAGTGATAATTCAATACAACTGAAATTTATTATGGTGCTCAAATTATATTAGCTCTGGCCACTTGGAGCTTTTCAGATTGATTCTTGGGTCCTTTTGACGTGCCTTCATCTTAGAAACACATTCTTGGGGGGTACTTTCTTACTTTCTGATACTATAACATATTCCAGGATCAACTTGTATTTTCCTTGCCCTGGGCTTAGAATCATGGGGAGTCCACTTGCAAAAGCTGAGGCGTCCTACCGGCAGCCATGCTGGGCAGCCATCTTGAAATTATGCAGGGAAGGCCCGCCAGCCTCTGAGATGGCTGCTTCCTTTCCTGCTGACCTCCTGACTGCAAACTCATGAGAGACTTTGAGCCAGAACCACTCCATTGAGTGGCTCCTGAATTCCTGACCCAAAGCATCTGTGGCATATAAAGTGTTTGTTGTTTTAAGCCACTCCATTTGGGGGTAATTTATTACACAGTGATAGATATTGAGGTCAGATTTTGGTGATTGGAAGTGGTTGCTTCTGTAACGAACATCTAAAATGTGGACGTGGCTTTGAGACTGGACAGTAGACAGAGGCTGAGAGGAGTTGGTGAAAGTTTGAAGAGCTTTGAAGAAGTTGTTCTTAGAAATATGATGGCCTGGAGGCTGTGGTGAGGACTTGAAGGAAAGTGAGGAAGACCCGTCTGGAAACTGCACTTGTGTAGTGGCAGGACATTTAGCAAGGGTGCCGCCTGTGTTACCAAGACCGTAAAAAGTGTGCCTAATGAAGGGGGTGGCCAATAGCTTAGGGGATTTCAAACAGATCTCGAAGGTGCCTTCTGGCTTCTTTTTGTTGCTCACACTAAAATGCAAGAAGAGACAGAGAAGTGAAAGGAAAGACTGTTAATCACAAAGGAGGAAGACTTGATGGTTTTGAAAATTCCCTGCTTCTCCAGGTGGGAAATAATGCTGAAATGAAGCAACGACATCCAGGCAAAGATGAATCTGGGGAACTGCCAAGAAATCGTTTTCTAGCCAGCTGCAATAGCCAGAAGAATGTCCATACCTACCTCCTACCTTCCAGTCTCGTGCAAGCTCATCTCATTGTTAGATCTAAATTTGCAGAACCTTAGCTGCAAAGAAGTGAGGGAAATAAAGTTACTTGTTGGGCAACTGTGTACGTTCAGCTAAGTGCTAACAGTCTGTTACTTGAAAGAAGGGGAAACATATTTTAGGGACAATTAGCAGTCTCTTTCAAGACCCAAATCCCCTCACATTCTAAGGAAGAGCTGCCAGACATATGCTTGCAGGACTTTATAAGGGGTGAAGACATGGATCCTCTGTCTTCACCTCTGGCAGAGTTCAAAGAGACAGCTGAATGGAATCACATAGGGATCCACAGACTTAAGGTGAAATATTTGGCTTTTCTCCTTCCTTTTCCATAGGAAACAAAAGGGTGTCCCCAAAGCAATTTTGAGGGAATCCAAGATTAGCTCACAAGAGATTGTGGTGTCTGTAAGAAGGTGAGCCTGGCACAGGGAGTGGCAGAAACTCTCAGGCTCGCTCTGGAGCACCCAAGCAGGGGGCAGTGAGGGTGATCTTGAAGGAGCATAACCCTGGTCATCTGGAGCCAGGAGGATGTATGAACATGGAGACTGGTGGTTGCTCCTGACTGAAGGAGACTGAGGCCTGGAGACTGTGGAATCTGCCTGTTGTCAAAGAGTGGGAGGAGAGGGCAATAGTGACAGTGGCCTGTCTTCCTTATGTCTGAAAGGCCAAAACTGGACATGGACCACAGATGGGCATGGGGTGCACCAACCTGATAGCCCTTTCTCAAGTGGGAGTGATAGTCAGTCTGTGGACTGTATCATGGGTATTAGGACCAGGGGGAGGCCAATAAACATTCGGGGGATCCCGTGACCAGGCCATGGAGATGTGCAGCTTAGAGATTCCTCTGAGGGTCACCAAGAAGGCCCTATATTGGCTCTGTGAGTGGGTGGGCACTTGAACTCCTGCCACAAAGGATAGGACAGCCAGCTGGCATTCACCAAGAGAGAACACCCACGGCTCCAGCTAAACGAAAAAACTTTTGATTTCTCTTTCTCTCCATGGCTGTCCTGACCTGCTCTGCCTGAAGAAGCAGGGTGAGTAGGAGTAGAGGATGGGAAGAGCCAGGAGAGAAAGTGCTAGAACAGATTATTCCCGCCTCCTTGGCACCTCGAGCTATGAGCTGAACTGAACTGGGGGAGGGGAGCAGGTTTGAATTGAATGTGATATTGAATTTCTGATTTATACTGGAATTTAAAATTTTATTTGGTTAATTTTGTTGCCAGATAATACATTTGTGTGGTTCAAAAATCAAAGGTGTGTGGTCAAACATCTCCCTCAAAACTGTCCTTCTTCAAGCCTGAAAATTATTTTGAATGATCAAAATGAGACTATGGGCTGGGTGAGGTGGCTCACGCCTGTAATCCCAGCTACTCTGGGAGGCCGAGGTGGGCAGATCACCTGAGGTCAGGAGTTCAAGACCAGCCTCGCCAACATGGTGAAACCCAGTCTCTACTAAAAATACAAACATTAGCCGGGGATGGTGGCCGGTGCCTGTAGTCCCAGCTACTTGGGAGGCTGAGGTGGGAGAATCGCTTGAACCTGGGAGGCAGAGGTTGCAGTTAGCTGAGATCGCATCACTGCACTCCAGCCTGGGTGACAGAGTAAGAGTCCAGCTCGAAAAAACAAAAACAAGAAGAAAAACAAAATGATACTTTCATATGCGTCTGTGTGAAGAGACCACCAAACAGGCTTTGTGTGAGCAATAAAGCTTTTAATCACCTGGGTGCAGGTGCGCTGGGTCTGAAAAGAGAGTCAGCAAAGGGTGGTGGATTATCATTAGTTCTTATAGGTTTTGGGATAGGCGGTGAAGTTAAGAGCAATGTTTTGCGGGCAGGGGGTGGATCTCACAAAGTACATTCTCAAGGGTGGAGAGAATTACAAAGAACCTTCTTAAGGGTGGGGGAGATTACAAAGTACCTTAAGGGTGGGGGAGATTACAAAGTACATTGATCAGTTAGGGTGGGGCAAAAACAAATCACAATGGTGGAATGTCGGCAGTTAAGGCTATTTTTACTTCTTTTGTGGATCTTCAGTTACTTCAGGCCATCTGGACATACACGTGCAAGTCACAGGGGATGCGATGGCTTGGCTTGGACTCAGGGGCCTGACATTCCTGCCTTCTTATATTAATAAGAAAAATAAAACAAAATAGTGTTGAAGTCTTGGGGTGGCGAAAATTTTTGGGGGGTGGTATGGAGAGATAATGGGCGAGGTTTCTCAGGGCTGCTTTGAGGGGGATTAGGGGTGGCGTGGGAACCTAGAGTGGGAGAGATTAAGCTGAAGGAAGATTTTGTGGTAAGCGGTGATATTGTGGGGTTGTTAGAAGAAACATTTGTCACGTAGAATTATTGGTCATGGCCTGGATACAGTTTTGTATGAATTGAAAAACTAAATGGAATAAGAGAAGGAGAAAAACAGGTATAAAAGGTCTAAGAATTGGGAGGACCCAGGACATCTAATTAGAGAGTGCCTAAGGAGATTCAGCATCGTCCTGCCAGCAAAGATTATTTATTTACTTCAAGAGTTAAGAGTGGCGGTTTGGGGATAGCGCCAGGAGATATCAGCTGTGATGGCTTGGAGAAACAGTGTAAACTGACAGTGTAAACAAGAGCAGGGCATGTATGAGTAGTTGAGAACGGTGAATAGAAGTATGACTAGACAGAAGATGGTAGGGATGACAAGGTTTTTGGGGGCACAGTCTAAGTTGGTCTGGTGTCTAGAATGAGACTGGGGCCTAATAAAAAGGAGCATTTATACAGGAGCTCAAATGGGCTGTACTTTGTAGCATTCTGAGGACAGGTCTGACTTCTGAGAAGGGAAAGTGGTAAAAGTATTGTCCAGTCCTTTTTAAGTTGGTGGCTGAGCTTGGTGAGGTGTGTTTTTAAAAGGCCTTTAGTCCGTTCTACTTTTCCTGAAGACAGAGGACTGTAAGGGATATAAAGGTTTCACTGAATACTAAGAGCCTGAAAAACTGCTTGGCTGATTTGACTAATAAAGGCTGGTCTGTTATCAGACTGTATAGAGGTGGGAAGGCTAAACTGAGGAATTATGTCTGACAGAAGGGAAGAAATGACTGCAGTGGCCTTCTCAGACCCTGTAGGAAAGGCCTCTACTTATCTAGTGAAAGTGTCTACTTAGACTAAGGGGCATTTTAGTTATCTGACTCGGGGCATGTTGGATAAAGCTAATTTGCCCATCCTGGGTGGTGGCAAATCTTCAAGCCTGATGTGTAGGGAAGGCAGGGGGCCTGAATAATCCCTGAGGAGTAGTAGAATAGCAGATGGAACACTGCGAAGTTATTTCCTTGGGATAGATTTCCACGATGGAAAGGAAATGAGAGGTTCTAAGAGGAGGGCTAGTGGCTTGTACTATAGCATAGCCTGCCTTTGCTGCTGTGTGGCGATTAGGCCTGCTGGAACTGCCATCAATAAATCAAGCGTGATCAGGATGAGGAACAGGAAAGAAGGAAATGGGGTGAATGTCAGGTGGATCAGAGAGATACAGTCATGGAGGTCAGGTGTGGTATCAGGAATAATGTGGGAAGCTGGATTGAAGTGTGGGCCAGGAACAATGGTAATTATGGGACTTAACAAAGAGTGAGTACAGCTGAAGGAGCCGGGGAGCAGAAAGTATATGCATCAGGTATGAGGAAGAAAATAGATTTTGGAAGTTATGAGAAATGTAGAGAGTGAGTTGAGCATAGTTTGTGATTTTGAGGGCCTCTAAAATTATTAGGGTGGCAGCAGCTGCTACACGGAGACATGATGGCTAGGCTAAAACAGTAAGGTCAAGTTGTTTGGACAGAAAGGCTACAGGGTGTGGTCCTGGCCCTTGCGTAAGAATTCTGACTGCACTAACTATGCCTAGGAAGGAAAGGAGTTGTTGTTTTGTAAGAGATTGAGGTTTGGGAGATTAATCGGACATTATCAGCAGGGACAGCACGTGTGTTTTTATGAGAATTATGCCGAGATAGGTAACAGATGAGGATGAAATTTGGGCTTGACTGAAGTAATGGGGGCTGTCTGTGAAGCCTTGCGGCAGTACAGCCCAGGTAATTTGCTGAGCCTAATGGGCGTCAGGGTCAGTATAAGTGAAAGGGAAGAGAGGCTTGGAGGAAGGGTGCAAAGGAATAGTAAAGAAAGCAGGTTTGGGATCCAGAACAGAATAGTGGGTAGTAGAGGGAGGTACTGAGGATAGGAGAGTATAAGGATTTGGCACCGTGGGGTGGATAGGCAAAACAATTTGGTTGCTAAGGCATAGATCCTGAACTAACTTGTAAGGTTTGTCTGGTTTTAGGACAGGTAAAATGGGGGAATTGTAGGGAGAGTTTATAGGCTTTAAAAGGCCATGCTGCAGCAGGCGAGTGATAACAGGCTTTAATCCTTTCAAAGCATGCTGTGGGATGGGATATTGGCATTGAGTGGGGTAAGAGCGGTTAGGTTTTAATGGGATGGTAATGGGCATGTGATCAGTTGCCAGGGAAGGAGTAGAGATGTCCTATACTTGTGGGTTAAGGTGGGGGGATACGAAAGGAAGACGCAAAGGAGGCTTTGGGTTGGGAAGAAGGGCGGCAATGAGATATAGCTGTAGTCCAGGAATAGTCAGGGAAGCAGATAATTTAGTTAAAGTGTCTCAGCCTGATAAGGGAACTGGGCAGGTGGGGATAACTAAAAAGGAGTGCTTAAAAGAGTATTGTCGAAGTTGGCACCAGAGTTGGGGAGTTTTAAGAGGTTTAGAAGCCTGGCTGTCAATACCTACAGCAGTTATGGAGGCAACGGAAACAGGCCCTTGAAAAGAAGGTAATGTGGAGTGGGTAGCCTCCGTATTGATTAAGAAGGGGAGGGGCTTACTTTCCACTGTGAGCGTTACGTGAAGCTCAGCATCCGTGATGGTCTCGGGGGCTTCCGAGGCGATTGGGCAGCGTCAGTCTTCAGCCACTAAGCCAAGAAGATCTGGGAAGCAGTCACAGAGCCTTGGGCCAGAGTTCCAGTGGCTCTGGGAGTAGCTGCCAGGTGAGTCGGACAGTCCGATTTCCAGTGGGGTCCCGCACAGATGGGACCTGGCTTAGGAGGAATCCTGGGCTGCAGGCATTCCTTGGCCTGGTGGCCAGATTTCTGGCACTTGTAGCAAGCTCCTGGGGGAGGAGGTTCTAGAGGAATGCCTGGCCGCTGAGGTTCAGGCATTTGAAAGTTCTTGTGTGCTGGAGATATGGCTGGGGTTTGTCTCACAGTGGAGGCAAGGAATTGCAACTTTTTTCTATTATTGTACACCTTGAAGGCAAGGTTAATTAAATCCTGTTGTGGGGTTTGAGGGCCGGAATTTAATTTTTGGAGTTTTATTTAATGTTGGGGGCAGATTGGGTAATAAAATGTATTTTGAGAATAAGACGGCCTTTTGACCTTTTAGGATCTAGGACTGTAAAGTGTCTCAGGGTTGCTGCCAAAGGAGTCATGAACTGGGCTGGATTTTTATATTTGATGAAAAACAGCCTAAATGCTATCTGATTTGGGATAAAGAAAAAGGAGCATTAACCTTGACTATGCCTTTAGCTCCAGCCACCTTTTTAAGAGTAAATTGCTGGGCAGGTGGGGGAGGGCTAGTCAGGGAAGGAAACTGTAAGCCGGACCAGGTGTGAGGAGGGGAGATGATAAAAGGATTATAGGGTGGAGGAGTGGAGGCTGAGGAAGAATTGGGACCTATCTCAGCCTGGCGAGGAGCAGCCTGGGGAGGAGGGGAGAGGTCAGATGGGTCTGTAGAAAAGGAAGATTAGAAAGACTCAGTGACGCTTGGGGTTGGGACTGAGGGGACAGGTGGGAGGGAAAGAAGGAAGATTTGGGATGAGTTGCATTGGGAACAGAGACTAGAGAGGGAGTGATGTGTAAAAGAATGCCTGGACTCAGGCACCTCAGACCATTTGCCCATTATACGACAAGAATTATTTAGATCTTGTAGGACGGAAAAATTGAAAGTGCCATTTTCTGGCTATTTGGAACTACTGTCGAGTTTGTATTGGGGTCAAGTGGCATTGCAGAAGAAAATAAGACGCTTAGATTTTAGGTCAGGTGAGAGTTGAAGAGGTTTTAAGTTTTTGAGGACACAGGCTAAGGAAGAAGGAGGAATGGAGGGTGGAAGGTTGCCCATAGTGAAGGAAGCAAACCTAGAGAAAAGAGAGAGTAGAGACACAGAGAGAAGGGGTTCGGGGGTTCTTACCTCCCAGAAAGGCAGGAAAGGGGTTGGGGTGCAGAAATAAGGAGTTGGGGCACAGAGATAAGAGGTCAGGGTGTAGAAATAAGGGATGGGGTGCAGAGATAGGTCGGGGCATGGAAATAAGGGATTGGGGCGCAGAGATATAAGAGGCTGGGGCACAGAAATAAGGGATTGGGCACAGAGATAAGAGGTCGGGGCGCGGATATAAGGGATTGGGGCGCAGAGATAGGAGGTTGAGGTACTTGCTCCTCCTCTAGAAAAGCGGGACTTGCCGCTTAGGGTGAAGGAGAAGGGGTTAGGGGTTTCTTGCCCCCCCAGAAAGGCGGAGAAGGGGTAGAGACACAGAAGGGGTTGGGGTATTTGCCCCTTCCCCAGAATAGCGGGACTTGCCGCTAAGGTGAAGGACCAAGGCAGGCGTCCCTGCGTGGTTTGACACCTCTGAAACCTGGGTGAATAATCAGAGAGGCGTCCCTGCAATGATTAAACACCAAGGGAAGGCTGCCTTCCCAGTCTGTGACCGGCGCCGGAGTTTTGGGCCCATGGATAAAACGTGTCTCCTTTGTCTCTATCAGAAAATGAATTGAAATTAAGAGGAGAGATTGAAGAGTGGAAAAGAGAAAGTGGTTGAGGGATAGTGAGAGAGGTTGGAGAAGAGAGTAAGAAGAGGCCGCTTACCCGATTTAAAATTGGTGAGATGTTCCTTGGGCTGGTCGGTCTGAGGACCTTAGGTCGTAGGTGGATCTTTCTCGTGGAGCAAAGAACAGGAGGACAGGGGATTGATCTCCCAAGGGAGGTCCCCCGATCTGAGTCAGGGCACCAAATTTCATGCGCTTCCATGTGAAGAGACCACCAAAGAGGCTTTGTGTGAGCAATAAAGCTTTTAATCACCTGGGTGTAGGTGGGCTGAGTCCGGAAAGAGAGTCAGCAAAGGGTGGTGGATTATCATTAGTTCTTATAGGTTTTGGGATAGGCGGTGAAGTTAAGAGCAATGTTTTGCAGGCAGGGGTGGATCTCACAAAGTACATTCTCAAGGGTGGAGAGAATTACAAAGAACCTTCTTAAGGGTGGGGGAGATTACAAAGTACCTTCTTAAGGGTGGGGGAGATTACAAAGTACATTGATCACTTAGGGTGGGGCAAAAACAAATCACAATGGTGGAATGTCATCAGTTAAGGCTATTTTTACTTCTTTTGTGGATCTTCAGTTACTTCAGGCCATCTGGATGTATACGTGCAAGTCACAGGGGATGCGATGGCTTGGCTTGGGCTCGGGCTCAGGGGCCTGACAGATACTATGGTTATAAGTGAAAGTCACGCTAAAACTGGAATTTGTGTGAGATGTCAACTGGTGGTGAGGGCAGAGATTCAGCCTAGTGTGTTTGAAGTCTATGTGGGAGAAAATAAATCAATTTTGTGTGTGTGCCCATGGAGATCAGCCCATTCAGTAAAGGGATCACACAGTTTTCACTTCACTTTGCTTCACCCTCTGGCTGCTTTCCTGTATGGTCTGATCAGAATGGAACAACGAGGGCTCTTAATGTCATTGACGGGGACATTACATTTGCTTACTGCAGTCTAAGGCTGTGCCCATATTGAGCTTTGAAGTCAGTGAAAATCTCCCCCCACCCTTTTTTTAAACACACGAACTTCTTTTATGGTGGATCTTCCTACTCTTTATTATGCAATTGATTATTTTAACATAAATGCAAGGCTGTTAAAATGCACCATGTGAGGTTAGGCTCTTTATTCCAGCCTATAAAGGTTTTCTTGGCTTTCTGATTGATGCAGACCATATTGGTTATCCTCCCAGCTTAATGTCCTCTGCCAATCAGATAAACACGCTCAATTACGTAGGATGTAGGTTCAGGTGCTCAGACCAAGACTCAGCATAACAGTGGCTTAACAGTGGCTTAAACAAGATGGAAGTTTACTTCTCTTTCTTAACTGCCTGTGTGTTAACAGTCTGAGACTAGGAGGAAGGCTTCATGAGGTCAGAAATCCAGAGGCTTCCTCTCTTAATTCTCGGCCATCCCCAGGGCCAACCCAGCTCACCAACACATTCACGTTCTAGTGAATAAGAAGGGCCAAAAAGTGAAAAGGGGTAAGCTTGCCTTTTAAGGACATGATCCCCAGAACAACATCACATTTGTTCTTATCCACAGAGCTTTGCACAGAACTTAGTCACATGGCTAGGCCAACTTGCAAAGAAGGCTGAGAAAAGTGGTCTTTTTTTTTTCCTGTATGTTCATCTGCTCAGCTAAAAATTCTATTATCTGAAAGAAGGGGAAAATCATTACTGGCAGACAATGAGTAATCTTTGCCACGCATGATTTCTGTGTTTGCATGTATGCAATTAGCGAGAGCTTTTACTAGTCATTGTTATGGGCTAACTGTGGGTCCTGGTCTTCTCATTTACAAGGCTTCCTTAACACCATAGGGTGGTGGATTTCAGTGAGCCCGAAATTCACTCAATGCCAAATCATGTTCCGTCCCCATTTTTCCATCTTTCCCTGAAGGATCATATCCCAGCCTTCTCTGCAATATCCTATTTCCATCTGGATTCAGTATGGCTGTGGCCTTCTCAGGATCTCCATTACTACCCTATCAATACAAGAAGGGAAGTTAGCTCAGCTTGACTTAGTCTGAGTGAACATAGCTTTTCTTCAGTAACTATGGCTCTGTTGTCTAAGAGCTCACCAACCACCTGTTTTACAATCCTGTCCAAAATTTTGTCAAGGGAATTCATTTCGACTGTACCCATCTGTAATTTTTGGAATTCATACTGTTCCCATTTTTGAAAGTCAAATGGACTATTTTGAAAGTGCCTATTTCCAACTTGCAGGTACCTGTACTATTTTCATTACTTCTCAAAGACTATAAACACTGATGGTATGCAAATTCTTTTAATACCATGAGTATATTAATTTCCTTAGGCTGCCATAACAAAATTTCGCAGACTGAGTGGCAGAGACGACAGAAATTTATTTTCCACAGTTCTGGAAGCTAGAAGTCCAAGATCAAGGTGCTAGCATATTTGGTTTCTTCTGAGGTCTCTCTTCTTGGCTTGCAGATGCCTGTGTTCTTGCTGAATTTTTGTTTTGTTTTGTTTTTTGTTTTTTGTTTTTTTGAGACAGAGTCTCATTCTGTTGCCCAGGCTAAAGCACAGCAGTGTGATCTTGGCTCACTGCAACCTTCACTTCCTGGGTTCAAGTGATTCTCCTGCCACAGCCTCTCAAGTAGCTAGGATGACACATGCCTGCCCCCATGCCCAGCTAATTTTTGTATTTTTAGTAGAGGTGGGGTTTCATCGCGTTGGCCAGGCTGGTCTCGAACTCCTGACCTCAAATGATCCACCCGCCTTGGCCTCCCAAAGTGCTGGAATTAGAGGCATGAGCCACCGCACCTGGCCTTCTTGCTGTGTTCTTATCTGGTTTTTCCTCTGTATATGCATATCCCTGTGTCTCTTAGTATGTCCAAATCTTCTTATAAGGATATTAATCAGATTGTTTTAGGATCTAGCCTATCAGCCTCATTTTAATTGAATCCCCTCTTTAAAGACCCTATCTCCAAATACAGTCATATTCTGAGGTACTGGGGGTTAGGCCTTCAACATATGAATTTGGGGAGTATACAATTTAGCCATAACAGGTGGTATAAATGTCTTCTTGGATTAAAGTCATAATTTAATTGAAAAGAATCTGGTAATTTCTTATTTCAGGAAATTGGGGGGAGTTTGGAAGGCTGTGAATTGGCTGAGAGCCTTGGTTACTTGGAAGTTTGTTAAGATGTACACAATCGATTTCTCACTTTGGACCTACTGAACTGGAGTATGTATTTAACAAGGCCCCCAGATTGATCTGTGTGCCCACTAAGGTTTGAGAACTCCTAGGCCAGGGACCCAAAGGCGACTATCCCCAAGAGGTTTCTGGATGAGATATACAGAAGGAATTCAGCAACAAATTCCACAAAGAGAGCTGTCTGGTACCCTAGGCTGGAGCATGGAGAGAGGTATCTTCCTACATCCAAATGTCAATCTTAGATATGACTTTTCTCATCAACCATTTGTAAGGAAGTGCTACAAAAATAGAATAATGAGAAAATACAGCTGTTCTTGGGTCAAGTTGATGATCCTGATGCATGTGTGAAATATGTTAAGGAATAGAAGATTAAAGGCAAAGAGAGTGTTGTAAGATGATGGGAAGGAAATGGAGGAGAGGAGGCTGACCTACATCTGAACCTGGTTTTGACCTCAGCTGCCTTCTTTTCTCATGTCTCCCTCGGTGACATTGCCAACCTCAGTTTCCAGTTGAAAAACCACCAGGTTGTATGATGTAGAAATAGGAGGAGCAAAATTTCTTCTAAAACCAGAGGACCTGCTGTGCCCTGGTACATTTGGGTGAACCTTAAATTTTCCCCATCACACTTTCTTCACTACTCCTCCTGTACTATACATTTTCATATGTGTCTTTTAGATTTCAGCTTTATTTCCCTCTTGATGCTGAATTAGACTGAATTCCCTACTCACCTGGCATTTACCAAATTTTGCAGTACTCACCTCTCTTTCCCACTAGACTCTGATAATATGGACTCTGTCCATCATAAAACCCATAAAAGTCTCATTTATAGAATTGTTAAACAAGTTAGAAAATTAGGTTTCTACAGTGTTAAGTATAAATATTTGATAAATTTTATAATTATATACCTGCATTGTTGTAATAAAATTGCACAATGATGAAACATACCCAAATATGTGTTTGCAAAATGTTTAATCCATAGCCTGAGTTTTGAAAAGCAGTCTTTGTTTCCAACTGTTGTCTAACAGTAATCTTGCTGCTGCTTAAGGGGCATGTTAAATGTGATTTTTTTTTTCTTTTGGAAACATTTATTTTGGTAGCAAACTACTTACAGCTGATTTTTATCATAGAAAAGGTCAGAAAACTGGAAACACTTGTCATGTAGTAAAAGAAAATGTGTAGCTCATCTGTAAATTTGACAATTATTTTAAGTAAATTGCCACAGCTAAACAATGAATCTCTTTGTAGAACAACAGATTTGCCTAGTCTCTCACCTATTTTGTTATGAAATACTGTAAAATTTCAACTGTCTTTTAAAGGTCTTATTTTAATAACATTAACCACATTGTGGACAATCTGTAGCACTTTGTGCATTTCTGGCCTCAATGTCTTTGCTTTAATGACCTTCCTCTAAATGATATGGTGAATGTACTTTATATGTGGGGTCATCTCCGTAAAGTTAATATTTTAAGGGTCTGTGTGTGGTAGTGAGGGCAATTCCTCTGTGTTATGATACTTCCATTGTAAATGTCCTTGTCTACTGAAATAAAGACCTGGTAAGGATGCCAATATCAGTTTGCATATTAAGTATTGGTCAAGATTAATTTCTCTTTCAGTTTTAGCTAAAATTGACATCGAAGTTTAAAATGTTTCATCTCATCCACTGGTGGACGGATCCCACTGTCATATATTGAAGTCCCAAATAGATGAGTTTATTACTTGCCCTTCTCTATTATTACAATTATCTATAATTCTATCACTATGTTTAATATCATGCTGTCCTAATTATTCTGACTTCAAAATAAGCTATAAAGAGACAGAAATCATGAGGGAAAAGAGACAGGCATAGATCCAGGGGACTTAATGTGTGAATATTAGATATTCCATATTCCTAAACAAATACTAAAAGAAAATATCCATAAGCTAAGGGAAGACTTAATCTTAAGATTCAAAAGGCTCACAGTTCCAAAAAGAATTGAGAAAAAAAGATATCCAAGCACATCTTGGCAGTATTCGTAAACATAGATAATAACGAATAAAAGCCTGTAGGCTTCCAGGTAGAAATAATAAGTTAGTTATGGAGCAGATTTGTATGTGTCTGTTTTTATTTATTGCATTAAGAAAATATTTTATTCTACTGCAGAGAAAAACTACAACTTTTACATGATGATCTTGAATCCAAAAATTTTCATGAACTTTCTTATTGGTTTTAATGATGTGTTTGCAAATTATCTTGGGTTGTTGATGTGGATAATTGCATTATCTATAAGTAATAAAAACTGTAGTTTTTCCTTTTCAGTTTTTACATATTTATTTTTTATTATTGTTTTTGCAATAATAAGCTTCTGGTACCATGTACAATAAAAATAGTGATAGCAGGGAATGTTTTTAAAGTGTCACCATTACCTGTAAGATTTGGTGACCCACAGCGAACATTATACTGAATGGGCAAAAGCTGGAAGCATTCTCCTTGAAAACCAGCACAAGACAAGAATGCCCTTTCTTACCACCCCTATTCAACATAGTATTGGGAGTCCTGGCCAGAGCAATCAGGCAAGAGGAAAAAATAAAGGGCATAAGGTAGGAAGAGAGAAAGTCAAACAATCCCTGTTTGCAGATGACATGATTCTATTAATATATCTATATTTTTTTCCTAATATGAAATTATCCTTGCATTTCTGAGATAAATTATACATGGTCATGCTGGTTTTTTGTTATATTTTATGGACTTAAAATAATTGTTTCATTAATGGATTATGTTTTCTAATATTTATGATTTTACATCTACTTCTATAATATTAAGCTATAATCTTCCTTTTTTTTTTTTTTTTTTTTGAGACATGTTCTTGCTCTGTCATCCAGGCTGGAGTGCAGTGACACAATCTCAGCTCACTGCAACCTCCACCTCCTGGGCTCAAGCAATCCTCCCACCTCAGCCTCCTGAGTAGCTGGGACTACAGGCATGTGCCACCATGCCTGGCTAAGTTTTGTATTCCTTTGGGTAGAGAAAGGGTTTTTGCCATGTTGCCCAGGCTGGTCTCGAGCTCTTGGGCTCAAGCGATCCACCTACCTCAGCTTCCCAAAGTACTGGGATGACAGGGGTGAGCCACTGCACTGGCATATAATCTCCTTTCTTGAATTATTCTTGTCATTTTCTTTAAATCTAGAAAAATGTCTCCCTTTTTCTATTGTTTGAAATTTTATTACCTATTATATAAAATTATGTATTCATTAAATACTTGTTAACTGATCTGGGTTTTATATCTGTGCTTGGGGGAAGATACTAAAAATAAATCTATGTAATGGTTTATGAACCATTATAATTATAGAAAACTTTTGGTGATTTACATTTTCCTAGAAAATTGTACCTCTTGACCAAGTTTTCAAATTTATTGGCATGAAATTATTGACAATATTCTGTTAGGCTTTAAAAGTCTCAAATATATTTCTATGTATATCTTTCTTTTTTCCTAAAATTGTTGTTTTGGTATTCTCTTTTTATTCCTTCATCAGTGTGGCTAGAGCTTTTGTGCTATATAATTGGTTTTTAAAAAGTGCTTGTCTCACAAATGGTCTTTACGTTGTCCAAACAATCTTATTAATTTTGGCTCGTATATATTATTTCCTTCCTTCTTACCTTTGAATTTACTGATTTTCCCTCAGATTCATGAACTGAATCTTAGTTTATTTATTGTTAATATTTCTCTTTAAAATATATCTAAGCCATATATTTTCTACTTAGGTCACATTTTAGCTCTATTTCATAGGTTTTGATATAATAGTAATTTTAATGAGGCTTTGTTCCAAATATGTTGTTAATTTTATTGTGAATATTTTCTTTAACTGTGAATTATTCCATAATTCATGGGGGAAAAGAGGCCAAGATAGATCCAGGCATATGCAATTTTAGTCATTTCTTTATTGTTTGATTTCCAATTAAATTGCATTGTCATCAGAGAATGTAGTTTCAACAGTATCGGTTCTTTGACATTTATCATAATATCCTTTGTGATCTAGTAGGCAGAACACTTTTTTAACAAATATTTTATGTTTGCTTTTAGATTTAAGCTTGTTTATTTTGTCATTCAAATATTTAATCTCAGTAATATTTTCCTGACTAGATCTTTCTGTCTGATAGAAGTGTATCAATTTTGCATTATAATCCTGTCAGTTTTGCCTTTACATATTTTGAAGCTATGTGTGGAGGTGCATGCAATTTCATGATTTTCATACTTTATTGCTAGATAATTTCCCTTTGCTCTTATGCAGTGTCACTCTTTATTTCTATCATTTTGCCTTCAATTCTATTTTGTTTGGTAATAATTTACTATACTGGCTTTTTATTGATTTTCATATTTGTCTAGAGTATTTCTTCAGTAACTTTATTTTAAATCTCTCTATGAGTTTTGTTTTTAAGGATCTCTTGAAACCACCATATAGCAGAATTTAATTCCATCTGATATCCCTCCTTAATAGATAAGCTTAATTTATTTACATTTTTAATGATTACTGATGTATTTATATTTATCTCCAACATTTAATTTAGCCTGTCTGAATTAGTATTATTTCTTTGCCTCTTTCCTCTTTCTTCCTCTCTTCTATTGGATTAATAGAGTTTTCTTTATTTCTTTATTTTTCTCTATGCTGGTTTGGAAACCATAAATGGTATCTCTAACATTTTTAATAACTTTAAAATGTAAAAAATACAGATAACTACAGATTCTGTAAACAAATCTAAACATATCCATTATTTTTTCATTCTCCAAAAGAGAAAAGGTTTTCATATGTGTTACCTACTCTAATTCCCCAAAATTCTTGTTATTGCTGCCTATAACTTTAGTTTCACCATTTCTTTTAGAAAAAGAAACATGTATTCCTACTTAGTTTATTTTTCTTCTCATTGAAATATTTCCTTTAATAGTCGTTTTAAAGAGGCAGTTAATTATCTTTGTGTGTCTGAGAATAGCTTTATTTTAGCACAGTCAGGAATGATATATGAACTACGTATAACTGCTAAGTTGACAGCTATTTTCTCTGCACTCTAAAGAAATTATTCCAACATAATCTGGAATTTCTTGATTTTTTATGAAAGACTGCAACTAGTCTAATTTGCCATCCCCTTATAACTTTTTCCCTTCTTTCCTTTTTTTTTTCAAGTGAGTGCATGCCACAGATTGATTTAATTCATGAGTAAGGAAACCAACAGGATGGTGAGTTAGCTCTAAGAAGTATAGGAGAGGCAGAAGTATTTAGACTCACTGAAAGAAAGAATGCTATATCACATACAAAACTGATTAATGCGGAGGACTTGTTAATGTTACAATTATAGGCAATACAACTCTCACCCTTGAGATAAAGTCTTCTCGACCAGATAGAAACCATTTGACAGAAATCCTTATCCACAGGGCAAAATTCGTTTGTATTGCCATAAAACAAAAATCACATGTATTGTTACTACTTTTGTACAGACTGAAGTCTATCCTCAGAGATTTGTAAAATTCCCTCATTAATAGTGAATGCGTCGTTAAAGTTACATACTCCTAGAGAATCAGATAATTCTTGGGTAGCCTTGTTAGTTAATTCATTGGATGTGATTTTGGAAGGACATGAGTCACCCTTTTGTCCATATCCAGTTCGTGAAGTGTGTTCTTAATACTTCCTCCTGGTGTTTATAAATTATCTCCAGGGATTATTCTTCATTCAAAAATGGCTGGTCTCATTGTATTTTGGCTGCTTTCATGGGTATAACATTCAGTATTAATGAACATATATAAGCTTTAGTATAGTCATCAAGTCTAGAGTCATATGGGGTCAAGCAACTATTAAGTCCAGAAAAAGAGCTCTGTTGAAAATTTTGTAAGACACCTAGGCCTGAATTTTCAATAATCTATTCTCCAGAGATTACATAGAATATTGCCTGTATTTGTTCTGCTATAAGGCTAAGATGCCAAACCCAAGAAATTTATCTCCATCAGATTTTGCCTGCAGCACCTTCAAATTGTGTAGATTTCTCTCTCTGCAGTGTCTCCAAATCTCCTAAACCTCCTGGCCTGCCAGGAAGTGACGTGGAATACTACCTATAAGGCCGAGACCCTATAAGCCATAGAACAGACAAGAAACTGATTTCCTGGGAAAACTCTGAAGGCATTGATTCCACCCAAAAGCTGCAACCCTTGATCCTTAGTTGTGGGCTTCTCATAGCTGATTAAATGAGATTTATTCTGAAATATGACACTCTATAGATGGTCTAGATTACACATTCAATCAGTTCAATTACCTTCTAACAGAAAATATGATTAACTTTTTATGAACCAATTGCAAATATCTATATTGCTATTCAAATAAACTCAATAAAGGTATTTGTTTCTGAATTTTGATGAGTCAGAACAAGATAGAGAAGCATAATTATTAACTAAGGTTAGACAGGGATCAAGAAGATGACTTAACAATTTTAATCCTATGTATATATCCCAAAGAATTGAAAATGGACTCAAGATACTTGTGTGCAAATGTTCTTTGCAGAAATATTCACAATAGCTAAAGGGTAGAAACAACCCATGTGTCCATAGAAAGATAAATGGATAAACAAAACGTGGCATATACATAAGTGGAAGATTATTCAGCCTTGAAAGGGGTGGAAATTCTGACACAGCGTATGATATGGATGAACCTTGAAACATTATGCTAAGTGAGATAAGCCAGACAAAAATGATCAAATATTATAGGATTCAACTTATGTGAAATATCTAGAATAGGCAAATTCATAGAGATAGAAAGCAGATGAGAGCTTACCAGAGGCTGGAGGCGAGGCAGGGAGAATGGGGAGTTATAACTTAATGGATATAGAGTCCGTTTGGAGTCATGAAAAAAATTGGAAATACATGTGGTGATGTTTGCACAGCATTGTGAATGTAATTAATGATGCAAAATTGTTCATTGAAAAATGGTTAAAATGGCAAATTTTATGTTATATATAGTTTACCACAATTAAAACAGAAAGAGGCTGGTCACAGTGGCTCATGCCTGTAATCCCAGCACTTTGGGAGGCCAAGGCAGGTGGATTACCTGAATTTGAGACCAGCCTGGCCAAAATAGTGAAACCCAATCTCTACTAAAAATACAAAAATTAGCTGGGCATGGTGGCGCATGCCTGTAGTCCCAGCTACTTGGGAGGCTGAAGTGAGAGAGTCACTTGTGGTTGGGAGGTGGGGTTGCAGTGAGCCAAGATAGTGCCACTGCACCCCAGCCTAGGTGACAGAGCAAGGCTCCATCTTAAACAGCAGCAACAACAACAACAACAACAAAAAAAAAAAAAAGAAAAAAGAAAAGAAAAAATAGATCAACAAGAAAAAGAAAGGGCTTTCTTATATAGCCATCAGCAAGTGGAACACTAAAAACTCTACCAACCTTATTCCACAATAAATAATCACAATTGGATGTTCCTCTTGAGTTCATTCAGTATTAATTTATTCTTGTTCCATTGGATCTTGAGTCATCAAACAGCTTTCATGAAATTATCTACTACTGAATTCAAAAGCGTCCTGGAAATTCTGAATCCCTCTGACAATTATCTAAGAGATGTCAGCTCCTAAGTCTAGTCCTTGAAATATCAGCTGTTAAAAATACCTGGCAGAGTCCTTTTCATGAGACTCTGAGGCTGTTCTTCCTTTATGCAGACCAAATTTCTGACCGAGAGCTTTCAGGCAAGCATGAGAAGAAAGCAGAAGCTGCTCGTTGATGATAGAGTAGCTAACAATAGCAGAATGGAGAAGAGTACAATTCTCTATTGCAGCAAGATACATACCTCTTTCGTAAGGCTTTGATCAATGTTTCCCCATAGAGTAAGATAATATATTATACTCTATACTGATCAAATCGAGGAAAAGACATATTCCTCAAGCACTGAGCAGATAAAATTTCAATGACATTATTCCAATGATTTGCTGCATGTTTATTTGATTATAGTTTGCTGCTGCTTATATATATAAAGAGATAAAAGCAGCAGATCTTAGCAAACGGGTGCCCGTGACTCTCCTCTCTGCCCACCGCTCCATTTTATATTGCGCTGCTTCATTGCTCTGACAGCGTTATCATTTGTGGCTTTAGTTTGCTCTGTCAGTTTTGCTCTGTCAACCACAAATTAATTTCCCCTTTATTGTACTTATGGATGAATTGAAGTTTTAAAAACCAGTGAAGTCAATAATTTCTATACTCTGGAAGCTGGTATATGTCTCACCTTTTGATGAATGGCAAAGACCTTTGTAAGCTGTGTCAAAAATATAAGATCAGAAGTACTACCCTCCATTCCTCTCAAGTTGATGCTCTCTAGAAAGTGGACCCATTAATTAAAAATTGTTCATATGAGCTATGCAGGTATCTTATGCTGTATTTTATACCAAAGAACTTTATGCCAACACGTCTGTCTCTGACACCTGACATGTTGCACACACATATGCAAAACAAAGCTCTCTATTCGACAAACTCTTGGGATAGAAAAACCAGTTGTTTAATTAAAACTTGACTAATTTTCTTCCCAAGTTATGTAACTATTTATTTAGATGAGTTTAATTACAAATGAAGTAGTGAGGATTAACAAAATAACACAAGTAATCACTCTGTAGAAACCCAGATATATTATTAATAGATTACTACTCCTCATAGGTGATTTTTTTCTATGTTTTTTAGCTTCTGTTAATCTCATGCCTAGATTCCTTGTATCTGATCACTTTCTCTCTCCAAATTGGGTTTACTACTGATTGGAGACTGAAGAGATTCAGGTGGGAGAAAATGATTAGAAGTGAGCATCAGCAACAAGGCAGCTCTGAGCTTCAGGATGAGTCCAGGTAGGAGAATGTTCTGGCAGGTGTTAACATCATGGCATCTGCTAATAGAGATTTATGCAGGCAGGGGTCCTATGGGATAAGTGTGGGGTTGGGTGCAGAGCTTTGAGGTCAAGAAGAGTCTTTGGGGAAGTAAGGTAGTACTGCAGCTCCAGAGAAAGTGAGGCACTAGGTGGGAAACCAAGGCAGGAATTATTATGGGATGCCCACAGCACCTTGTGTTAGCTCTTTAGAATTATTTGTTTCAAGTCTGTGTTCACTCGTAGGAGGCAAGGACATATTGGTCAGGTTCATTGCTAAGATCCTAGTGCTTAGCACAGTTTTCTGGTGGGGTTGGTACCAATAAATATTATTAAATTAATGAATGGAAGAAAGTAAAATTTAGTGTGGGGGGTATAGTTTCTAGGATTTCAGAAGTTATGGCTTGATTCCAGAGAAAGCAGCAAGAACTTAGATGATAAACCTTGGGACAAGGCTAGTGTAGGGTCCATGCAGCCCAAGTTGACCCTGATTCCTGAGCTGAGCCTGCTTGAGGGGTTCACATGACTCTGATCATTGTGATACCAGACAAATGGTATCTGGTATCTGGTCAATGCTAATACCTTCAGCAGAATACACCAGTCCTCACACAACCTGCTTAGAAGATGAGTGGAATCATTCTCTAAATTTCAGACTGTCTTCTCTCCCTTTGTCTGGTGGCTCCTGCCTTCTGGTTTCATGGTCTGATTGTCTGTGTGTAGCCAGGAGCTGAAATAACTATGTGGAGTGTAGATCTGGGAGACATAGGCATACATGAAAAAAATAAGAGTCAGAGGGTAGGTGCACAATACAAATCAAGAACAAATAGTTGAATGTCATCAAAGGAGTGTGAACTTAAACAAAAATGAACTCTGATTTTCATCTCTTTGTATAAGACAAGCAACTGCTGAAAAACTGTGAGGAGTGTTTTCCTGTAGCCAGGGTAGAGTCTGGATCTTAAGATTGTTGGCAATGAAAATAATTGCTCTTTAGTAAGTCTCAAGAGGTTCTGCATATGGGGTGGCATCTGAAGTTGTCCCAGCAGGCTCTCCCTGTGTTCTGAAAGCTCTGGAAGTGATTGGTTTAGGTGTTGAGAAAGGTAGGACACCCAGAGTTCTTAGGAATAGCACCATAATCTGAATGAAGATGTTTCAGGTTGATAGATTAAGTTATATGCACATAATATAAAACTTGTCTCATTTGCAGAAAACATTGGACCTCTGTAAAGATTTTTGTGAACATATTTTTCTTTGGCTGGGCACAGGAAGGAGCAGTTGGGGCTGGACTGAAGGCATAGGGGCAAGGCTGAGGTGCCTCCCATTTGTGGGAGGTAAACTGTCCATTGTGAGAGGGGGATACCTTAGGGGGCTAAGGAGAGACAAGGCTGCAAGGGGCCCCAAAAGGGGCATGGCCAAAGACTTGAGGAGGAAACAAATTAGAGAATTAGTTAAAGCACTTTTTCACCTGTATTCTATTATCCTCTTACTGCCCCCCAGGTTTTAGTAAAGTTAGTTACATGCTATGTTCATTTTAGCTGTGCTTTCAGGAATTAAAGGTTAAACCTGCATCCACACTTGGAATGGCGTAGATTGGGTGAACCCTGACTTTATGGGAAGGAAATGACCAGATGGCAACCATGACAGGTAAAGGCCAGAGCAATTGTAATGGGAGGGACCACCAAGTACTCGGATGAATCTGTGGATGTGGTATCCACGGGAGTCTCAGAAACTTCAGGGAAAATGAACTCAGTGGAAGATGGGGACGGAGTATTGTTGTGGAGGATAAGAGCTGGCACTTTGCTCACTGGATACTGAAGGGAAGGTAACAAATTTTAATTGGTTGAATTCAATGCAGGTACATGGTTGATTGAAATATTTATTAGCATAATTTTTTGGGTGAAAGAATTAAGAAATATGTTTCCCATTCATATACTGTGGCCCAGGAATTCTACATTTTATCAGTGGTCGTCTTTTAAGCAGTGATCATAAGTGACTTATTTGCTATTTTAGATTTTTTTAAATTTCTACTTTCAGGAAATAAAGGATGAGTGCATTGTAATTAGATATAATACACTTTGTTCTTTAAAAAATATAGGCTTAAAATTCTAGAGTACTAACCCATGTGGATTATCCAAAATCCAAACAGTAAAGTGAGAAGATCTGGACCTGGAGGCCTTGGTCCTGCAGTGTCCAAGGTACGTCCTGCTGCCCTGACCAGGCAATGGTCAGGATCGGTTAAGGAAGGAAAGTGAAAGTACTGCTTTGAAATCTTCACCTCTAATTCCAGTGGAAATTCTGTCTTTTATTATCTTCACCTACTTCATCTCATTTGAATTCTTTTCTAATTCCTTTGCAATTCAGTCCACATTACACATTGCCACTGTCCGGAAAACATGCCTTCCCTTGGGAATGAGCACAGCTCCCATCACACCTTAGAAAGGTATATTGCGTAGGTCTTTACCCAAGTGCCATTGATTTCCTATTAAGTTTTACCTTTTTAAAATTTTGTGGGTACATAGTACATGGGGGTATATGAGATATTTTGATACAGGCATATGATGTGTAATAATCACGTCAGGGTAAATGGGGTATCCATCCCCTCAAGCCTTTATCCTTTGTGTCACAAACAACCGAATTATATTCTTTCAGTTATTTAAAAATGTATATTTGAATTGTTATTTACTATAGTTACCCTGTTGTGCTACTGAATACTAGATATTCATTCTATTTTTTGTACCCATCGACCATCCCCACTTCCCCTCCCTACCAGCTCCCACTACCCTTCCCAGCCTCTGGCAACCATTTGTATACTCCCTATCTCCATGAGTTCAGTTGTTTTAATTTTTAGCACCCACAAATAAATGAGAACATGCAAAATTTGTCTTTCTGTGCCTGGCTTATTTCACTTAACATAATGACCTCCAGTTCCATCCATGTTGTTGCAAGTGGCAGGATCTCTTTCTTTTTTATGGATGAAGAGTACTCCATTGTGTATATGTACCACATTTTCTTCATTCATATGTTGATGGACATTTAGGTTGCTTCCAAATCGTGGCTATTGTGAATAGTGCTGCAGCAAACCAGGAGTGCAGACATCCTTTCGATTTTCTTTTCTTTTTTTTTTTTTTTTGAGACGGAGTCTCGCTCTGTGGCCCAGGCTGGAGTGCAGTGGCCCAATCTCAGCTCACTACAAGCTCCGCCTCCAGGGTTCACGTCATTCTCCTGCCTCAGCCTCCCAAGTAGCTAGGACTACAGGCGCCCACCATGACGCCCGGCTAATTTTTTTGTATTTTTAGTAGAGACGGGGCTTCACCGTGTTAGCCAGGATAGGCTCGATCTCCTGACCTCGTGATCTGCCCGCCTCGGCCTCCCAAAGTGCTGGGATTACAGGCGTGAGCCACTGCGCCTGGCCTCGATTTTCTTTCTTTTGGGTGTCTACTAGCAACGGGATTGCCAGATCATATGGTAGCTCTATTTTTAGTTTTTTGAGGAAACTTCAAACTGTTCTCCATAGTGGCTGTACTAACTTACATACCTTCCAACAGTATACAAGGATGCCCTTTCACCAGCATTTGTTATTGCCTGTTTTTTGGATGTAAGCCATTTTATCTGGAGTAAGATGATATCTCATTGCAGTTTTGATTTGCAGTTCTTTGATGATCCCTGAAGTTGAGCACCTTTTCATATGCCTGTTTGCCATTTGCATGTCTTCTTTTGATAAATGCCCATTTAAATCTTTTGCCCATGTTTTTGTTCAGATTATTAGATTCTTTTTCCTGTAGAGTTTTTGAGCTCCTTATATATTCTGGTGATTAATCCCTTGTCAGATGGGTAGTTTGCAAATATTTTCACCCATTCCATGAGTTGTCTCTTCACTTTGTTGTTTCGTTTGTCGCGCAGAAGCTTTTTGACTTGATGTGATCGTATTTGTCCATTTCTGCTTTGGTTACCTGTGCTTGTAGGTATTGCTCAAGAAATTTTTGCCCAGACCAATGTCCTCGACATTTTCCTAAATGTTTTCTGGTAGTAGTTTCATAATTTGAGGTCTTGTAGTTAAGTCTTTAATCCATTTTGATTTAATTTTTGTATATGGCGAGAGATAGGGGTCTAGTTTCATTTTCTGGCATATGGGTATCTAGTTTGCCCAGTACCATTTATTGAAGAGACTATCTTTTCCCCAATGTATGTCGTTGGCAGCTTTGTCAGAATGAGTTTACTGTAGGTGTGTGGATTTGTTTCTGGGTTCTCTATTCAGTTCCTTTTGTCTTTGTGTCAATTTTTATGCCAGTATCATGCTGTTTTGGTTACTATAGCTCTGTAGAAAATTGTGAAGTCAGGTAATGTGATTCCTCCAGTGTCCTTTTTGCTTAGGATAGCTTTGTCTATTCTGCTTTTTTCTGTCTGTTTGTTTTTGTTTTTGTTTTGTGATTTCATATAAATCTAAGGATTTTTTTTCTGTCTGTGAATAATGTCATTGATATATAGACAGAGATGGCATTGAATCTGTAGATTGCTTTGGGTAGTATGGATATTTTGAAAATGAACATGGAATATTTTTTCTTTGGTTTCCTCTTCAATTTATTTCATCAATTTTTATAGTTTTAATTACAGAGATCTTTCACTTGTTTGGTTAATTCCTAGTGTGGCTATTGTAAATGGGATTACTTCTATATTTTTCAGATTGTTCAATGTTGGCATATGGAAATGCTACTGATTTTTATATGTTGATGTTCTATTCTGCAACTTTACTTGTTTATCAGTTATAATAGGGGTTTTTTTTGGTGAAGTCTCTAGGTTTTACCAAATTTAAGATATCATCTTCAAACAAGATAATTTGCCTTCTTCTTTTCCAAATTGGATGCTCTTTATGTCATTCTCTTGTCTGATTGCTCTAAATAGGACTTCTAGTACTATGTTGAATAACAGTGGTGAAAGTGGGCATCCAGGTCATATTCCAGATCTTAGAGGAAAGGCTTTCAGTTTCTCCCCATTGAGTATAATACTAGCTGTGGGTCTGTCATATATGGCATTTATTATGTTGAGGTGTGTTCCTTCTATCCTCAGTGTTTTAAGGATTTTTATCATGAAGGGATGTTGAATTTTGTCAAATGCTTTTTCAGCATCAATTGAAATAATCATACAGTTTTTGTCCTTCATTCTGTTGATATGACATATCACATCATGATAACTTTTTTTTTACTGCTTTAGTCTTCTTACTTATTATTGGTCTGTTCAGGTTTTGGATTTTTCATGATTCAATCCCGGTAGCTTGTGTGTGTCTAGGAATTTATCCATTTCTTCTAGATTTTCCAATTTATTGGCATATAGGTGCCCATTGTAGCCACTACTGGTCCTTTGAATTTCTGATCAGTTACAGTGTCACCATCTCTGATTTTATTTTGTGTCTTCTCTCCTTTTATGTTAGTCTGACTAAAGATTTGTCAGTTTTGTTTAACTCTTCAAAAAAACAAATTTTTGTTCCATTGATCTTTTGTATTGTTTTCTTCATTTCTGTTTTATTTGTTTCTGCCTCTGATCTTTATTATTTCTTCTGCTAACTTTGGGTTTGGTTTGCTTTTGCTTTTCTAGTTCTTTAAGATACATCATTAAATTGTTTAGCAGAAATGTTTCTTCTTTTTTGATGGAGGTACTTATAGCAATAAACTTCCCTCTTAGTACTGCTTTTGCAGTATCCTGTAGGTTTTGGTATGTTAGGCTTCCATTATCATTTGTTTCAAGAAAATTTTAAATTTCTTTCTAAATTTCTTCATTGATCCCATTGAGCCATTGGTCATTCAGGAGCATATTGTTTAATTTCTATGTGTTTGTATAGTTTCTAAAATTCATCTTGTTATTGGATTTTCAGTTTTATTCCATTGCAGTCGAAAAGATGCTTAATATTATTTCACTTTTTTTTTAAATGTTTTAAGACTCGTTTTGTGACCTAACATATGGTTTACTCTTGAGAACAATCCATGTGCTCAGGAAAAGAATGTGTATTCTGCAGCCATTGCATGAAATGTTCTGTAAATATCTCTTAAGTCCATTTGGTCTATAGTGCAGATTAAAGCCTATGTTTCTTTGTTGATTTTCTCTCTGGAAGATCTGTTGAATGCTGAAATGGGGTGTTGAAGTCCCTAGTTATTATTGTATTGGGGTCTGTCTCTCTCTCTTTAGCTCTAATAATATTTGCTTTATATATCTGTGTGCTCCAATGTTGGGTTAATATATATTTAAAATTGTTTAAATATATTGGCCACTTTATCATTATATAGTGACCTTCTTTGTCTCGTCTTACAGTTTTTGTCTTAAAAAATGTATTTCGTCTAAGTATAGCTACTCCTGCTATTTTATGGTTTCCATTGGCATGGAATATCTTTTCCCATTTCTTTATTTTCAGTCTATGCATGTTTTTATGCATGAAGTGTGTTTTTTATAGGGAACAGTTCAGTGGCTTTTTTTTTTAAACCATTCAGCCACTCTGTCTTTTGATTGGAGAATTTATTCCATTTACATTCAATAGTATTATTAATAAATAAGGAGTTACTCATGCCATTTTGTTATTTGTTTTCTGGTTGTTTTGTGGTTACTCTTCCTTTTTTCTTCCCTTCCTGTCTTCTATTAGTGAATATGATTTTCTCTGGTGATATAATTTAATTTATTATTGTTTAATTTTGGATCCTTGTGTGTTTTTTGGTTTGAGGTTACCATGAGGCTTGAAAATACTATCTTATAGCCATTAACAGTGTTTGCATAAACAAGCAGAAAGAAAGCTAATAAAAACTCTTACTTTAACTTAATTCCCCTGCTTTTTAACTTTCTGTTGTTTCTATTTATCTTATTGTGCTGTCTATGTCTTCAAAAGTTGTAGTTACCATTTTTCATTGGTTCACCATTTAGTCTTTCTATTTAGAACAAGAGTATTATAAATACCACAGTTAGAATGTTATAATATTCTGTTTTTCTGTATACTTACTATTTCCAGTGAGTTTTATACCTTCAGGTGATTACTTATTGTTCAATAACATCCTTTTCTTTCATATTGGAGCCTCCCTTTAACATTTTTTTCTAGGACAGGTCTGGTGTTGATGAAATTACTCAGCTTTTTTTTTTTGTCTGGGAAAATCTTTATTTCTCCTTGATGTTTGAAGGATATTTTTGCTGAATATACTATTATAGGGTAATAGTTTTTTTCCTTCAGCACTTTAAGTATGCTCTGGCTTGGCCTGTAAGGTTTCCACTAAAAAGTCTGTTGCCAGATATATTGGAACTCCATTTTATGTTATTTGTTTCTTTGCTCTTGCTGCTTTTGGGATCCTTTCTTTATCCTTGACCTTTCAGAGCTTGATTATTAAATGCCTTGAGGTAGTCTTCTTTGGGTTAAGTCTGCTTCATGTTATATAGCCTTCTTGTACTTGGATATTGGTATCTTTCTCCAGGCTTGGGAAGTTTTCTGTTATTGTCCTTTCAAAAAAACTTTCTACCCCTATCTCTTTGTCTACTTCCTCTTTAAGGCCAATAACTCTTAGATTTGCCCTTTTGAGGCCATTTTCTAGATCCTGCAGGCATGCTTCATTCTTTTATTGTTTTTGTATTTTCTGACGGTGTATTCAAATAGCCTGTCTTCAAGCTTACTAATTCTTTCTTCTCCTTGATAATTCTGCTATTAAGAGATGGTAATACATTATTCAGTATGCTAATTGCATTTTTCAACTCCAGAATTTCTGCTTGGTTCTTCTTAAATTATTTCAATCTTTTTGTTAAATTTATCTGATTGAATTCTGAATTCCTTCTCTGTGTTATCTTGAATTTATCTGAGTTTCTTAAACACAGCTATTTTGAACTCTGTGTCTGGAAGGTCACATATCTCTGTTTCTCTGGGATTGGTCCTTGGTGCCTTATTTAGTTCATTTGGTGAGGTCATGTTTTCCTGGATGGTGTTGATGCTAGTAGATGTTCTTTGGTGTCTGTGCATTGAAGAGTTAGGTATTTATTGAGTCTTCACTGCCTGGCCTTATTTGTACCTGTCCTTGGGAAGGCTTTCCAGATATCCTAAAGGACTTAGGTGTTTCAGTCTCAGGCACATCTGCTTTAGGGGGCAACCAAAGCCCAGTAACACTGTGGTTCTTGCAGTTTCATAGAGGTACCACTTTGATGATCTTAGACAAGATGTGGGAGAATGCTCCAGATTACCAGGCAGGAACCCTTGTTCTCTTCCCTTACATTCTCCCAAACAAATGGAGTTTCTCTCTCTCTATTCTGAGCCACCTGAAGCTGGGGGTGGAGTGACACAAGTACCCCTATGGCCACCACCATTATGACTGTGCTTGGTCAGACTTGAAGCCAGCATGGCACTGGGCCTTGCCCAGGGCCTGCTGTAACCACTCCTGGCTACTGCATATGTTGGCTCAAGGTCCTGGGGCTCTACAATCATCAGGTGGAAAAGCCAGCCAGATCTATGTCCTTGCCCTCAGGGTGGCGAGTTCCTCCAGGTCCTGGGTGGGTACAGAGGTGCCATCTGGGAGCCAGGGAACAGAGTAAAAAATCTTACAAGTCAATATGGTGTTCTATAGTGCTGCAGCTGAGCTGGCACTCAAACTGCAATTCACAGTTCTTTCCATGCTTCCTTCCCTTTTCCAAACACAGAGGAGCCTCACCCCATGGCCACTGCCACTACAGGCCCCTGGGGAGTACTGGAAGACTACCAGGTTGGCATTACTACTTCTTTAATATTTGAATTCACTGCTGAAACAGACTGGGCCTGGGCTTTCCTTTGTGAGAAGATTTTTATAACAAATGGAAATTCCTATATAAAAGGTATTTAGATTTTCTACTTTGTCTTGTTTTATTTTATGTATGCTGTTTTACCAAGAAATTTAATTTGTGTTGTCAAATTTATTGACATAATGTTGTTCACAAGATTTTCTCATTAGCTTTTAAATGTCTATAGGATATGGAGGGATGTACCCATTTCTAATCCGAATTTTAATATTTGTATTTTCTTTCTTTTTTCTTCATCAGTCTTGCTAGGATTATCTATCTTATTAATCTTTTCAAAAGAACCAACTTCTGACAATTCATTTTTCTATTGTCTGCTATTTCATGATTTTTGCTCTTATTTTTTGGATAATTTTGATAGGAATTTATCAACTTTATTAATTTTTGTTCAAATAACCAATTTTTAGATGTCTTAAATCCTTCTATTTTTTTGTCTTCTATTGCATTGACTTGCACTCTTATTTTTATGTTTCCTTTCTTCTAAATTTTTTGGCTTTAATTTTTCTTCTAACTTCTTATAGTAGGAAACTATTTTTTCTTTTCTTCTTTTAAAGTGTAACTGGGTAAAGCTGTACATTTCTCTTTAATTGCGGCCTTAGTTACAGCCCACAAATGTTGAAGTGATGTATTTTCATTATATTTCAGTTTAACTATTTTCTGATTTCTCTCAAAATACTTTTTTGACTCCTGAATTATTTAGAAGCATATTGTTTAACTTTTAAATAATTGGGGTTTTGTAAATATATAGTCATTTCTAAAATTCAATTCCCTTTTGGTCAGAGAGTATATTTTATGATACTGCAATCTTTGAAATGTGTTAGAACTTATGACACTGCTGTATGTTCACTATGCACTTAAGAAGAATGTGTATTTTGCAATTGTTGAATGTGTTTTTCTAGACATCAATTCAGTCAATTTGGTTTATATTTCTTCCTTAAAATTGAGCCTTATATTATTAAGAAATGTTCTTTAAAAAAATCTGTAGCAACTTTCCTTCTCTTGATGTCCATTATATCTGATATTAATATACGCACTCCAGTTTTCTTTTACTTATTGTGTGGTTGGTATGTTTTGTTTTGTTTTTTAAGATGGAGTCTTGCTCTGTTGCCCAGGCTGGAGTGCAGTGGTGCAATCTTGTCTCATTGCAACCTCTGCCTCCCAGGTTCAAGTAATTCTACTGTTTCAGCCTCCCAAGTAGCTGGGACTACAGGCGCACACCACTACACCCAGCTAATTTATGTATTTTTTAGTAGAAACAGGGTTTCACCTTATTGGTCATACTGGTCTCAAACTCCTGACCTCAGGTGATCCACCTTCCTTGGCCTCCCAAAGTGCTGGGATTACATGCATGAGCCATCATGCCTGGCCTGGTTGGTATGTCTTTTACATTTAAAACTTTCAACCAATGTGTCTCTTTTTATCAAAAAAGTATCTTTTATTAACAACACATAATTTAGAATAGCTTTCTTTTCTCCGTTATCTAGCTCAACAACCTTTGCTTTTTATTTGGAGTCTTTGATCCATTAACATATAAAATGATTAGTGACATGGATAGATTTAAGTCTACCATTTTGCTATTTTTTCCCTATTTGTCTCGTCTGTTTTTTATTCCCATCTATTACTACAAGTGTTCTTTGTGTTAATCAAATAGCTTTTTATTCTTCTATTGGATTTTTAGATAGATTTTATTTGTAGTTGTTTTTCTAGGAATCAAAATATGCATCCTTAATTTATCACTGTTTTTAGAGTAAATGTTTTATCCTTTACAGAAGGTATAACCTTGCAACAGCATAGTTCCATTTATTTCTGAAACTTTATAATCTTGTTGTTATAAGTCTCTAGACATTTTAAACCTTTCATCAATATTACAATTTTTGCTTTAAAAAGTTAAATGATTTTAAAGATAATAAGAGAAAAATGAGATGTCTTTTACACATATTTTTACATTTAACATTTCCAGTGTCCTCTATTCCTTTCTGTAGGTTTTCATTGTATATGATATAATTTTTCCTTTAGCCTGAAGAACTTGTTTTAGAATTTTCTTAGTAAAGGTTTGCTAATAACAAATTCTCTCAGTTTTTATTATCTGAAAATATCATTATTTTACCTTTATTTGAAGACATTTTCTCTGGATATAATATTATGAAATGACATTTGCTTTCCTTTATAATTTTAAAGATGCTATTCAATTTTTTAAATGAATTTCATTATTTCTCATGAGACATCAGCCACTATTGATACTACAGTTTCTTTGTATATAATATATTGTTAATCTCTGGCTACTTTTATAATTTATTCTTTGATTTTTAGCACTTTGATTATGATGTGTCTAGGGCTGAATCGCTTTGAATTTTTTCTGTTTACATTTTGCTAGTTTTTTGGAGGTGTATATTGATGTTTCTCACTAAACTTGGGAAATTCTCTACTATTACTTCTTCAGATATTTATTCTGTTCCATTTTCTCTCTTTCTTCTCTTAATATATTCTTAAAGGTTATTGATATTCTGTTAATTTTGTTTTAATCCTTTCTCTCTCTGTTATTAACATTGGAAAAATTGTATTGATCTGTTTTGAAGTTCACTGATTCTTTCCTTTGCTGCTCCCAATCTGATAAGGAGCCCATTTAGTGAATTTTTTTTATTGCAGATACTGTTCACTTCATTTATTAAATTTCTATGTGATTCTTTTTTATAACATTTCTCTGTTGAATTTCTCATTCTTTTATTCATTACAACCATATTTTTCTTTAAGATTTTAAACATATTTATAATAGCTGTTTAAAAATATTATCTGCTATTCAGAATAGCTAAGTCGTTTTTGGTCCTGTTACTATTAACTAATTTTTATCCTACTTGTGGATCACATTTTCTTGTTTTTTTTTTTTTTTTTCACATTTCTACTAATTTTTGAGTATGTGCTAGACATTTTAGATGAACGTTGTGGGGAGTTTGGGTTATGTTGTCTTATTATAAAAGACATTAAATTACTTTTTTTGCAGACAAACTATTTTGATCCTGTTCGTATTGTTTTTATTCTTTGTGAAGTATGGTCTAGTTCAGTTTTGGACCACATTCTAAGGCATGTGTCTTACTCTAGCTATGATTATTATCCATTGAATGTGCACCGTGCTTAGTGTAGTCTCTTGAATGTAGTAGGGATAGAACTCCAATGTCTCCTAACACAGCACAGCCTCAAATATTATTGTTTAGCTATCATCCCTGCAGCAGGCAATCTCTGATTGATTTTGTAGACACTCATCCTGTTGCATGATCAAGTCAGTCCTTAGCCTAGCATTCTAGTGGATGAGATTCATTCTCCCTTTACCATATAGCTCTCTTTTCTCATGTGCTTTGCTCTAAAAATTCCAGCTGGTTCAGCAGTCTGGAACTACAGTATCTGCCTTCTCAACTCAGCAAGACTGCTGCTCTGCTTGGCTTTCCCTTCCTGATCTGTGGCAGAAAAATACCATTAGGCAGAAAATCAGGGCAATTGTGGAGAAACTGTTGGGCTTATCTCATATGTTTTCCTTCTCTAAAAAATTACATCCTGTGCTGTTTTTCAACATCTGCAAACAGTTGACTCATACATTTTGTCCAGTTTTATAATTGTTGGGAAAACAAGTTCAGTTACCAGTTACTGTCACGGCAAGAAGGAGAGGTTTATGTATATGATTTAAAACATAACTTCGATTACTTTATTTGACTTCTAAGTAGCTCTCTTCTGTTAAGATCAGCACTTGTGTGTGTCAATTCTTTCATATTTTTTCTATGCCCATATAATCTATCTCTTTCTTTCTCTTTCTCATGCCTGTACACTATCATTAAGAGTTTGCAAGGCATTGTTTTATAAAAATAAATATATAATTATTTGTGTATATATATTTATGTATTGGAATACATAATTACAAATAATAGATATGTACATGTATATCTTTACTTATTCTATATCTACAATAATGTACAATATATCTTTACCTATTCTATATCTATAAAAATATAGTTTTCAGTGCCCTTCTTTTCTTATTTAATAATACATCCCTATAAGTCAATTTGTGTCAAACTAAATTATTATTTCTAATGCTACAGATATATCAAAAGATTATTCTATCAATTAGTCTTTAAGGGAGATTATTTAGGGAGATGCTTCATATACTTCTCTAACAGGAAAATTTAATTATAGTTTGTAGATATTATTTAGGGTTTGTTGTATAGGTTTGTGTCATTTCCCTAGTTTTATAACATGTGAAATTTCATTCTGTAATTTTAATTCATTTTTATTCTCTTCTGTGAGTTTCTGGGAGAGGAGTTACCCAAACATGTTTTCTCTAGATCTTTCTCAGAAGTCCAAACACAATGTTTTAAATAAATTCTTGTCTAACAAACATATTAATAATTAATAAGTGAATATAACAAAAATTTTATTGGTTCAAAAGACTATAACCATATTTTCACTCTCTCCAATACTGTTTTTCAAATTTCTGGCTATAAAGTAGTACACATTAGTTGTAGTAGACCTGTAAGTTAGCAAAAGTATATAAAAAGAAAATCATTTGTAATCTGACTGCCTACTGATTGTTACTCCATAATTTCTAATTTTTAATCTATGTATATATTATATAGCCAGGTATTTGTATATCCATTAGATGTATAATTCTATATATTGCTTTTACAATAACGTAGCTTGAGAAACTTACTTAAATATCCTTTAAAAAGATGCTTTCTAATGACTACATAAACTTCTATCTATTATATACCTTGCTTAACCAATTATTGCTCCTGAATACTTAAGTGTGTCTGCTTTTTCACTATTTTAAACAACAGTTCAAGGAACATCCTTATGCATAAACCCCTGTCTATATTCCACACTATTTCTCCTTCACCATTGTTACAAAGCTCTGTAAAATGGTATTGAAGTTAGGAAACTAAGACATCTTGTTTGGATTTAGGTCCTGTTTGAGTCTCAAACCTTAAGTGATCTTCGTTTATAATTTTCAATGTAATTAGAGTACATTGGAAAAAGAATCATTTGTAGAATGTTTTTTAAAATCTCCCTTGTATTGGAAGGCTGTGGGCTCTCTGAGAAAGAGTTTGGCGGTTCCTGGCCAGCCTAAAATTTAATCCCAACCTGTCACCAGTTTCTATGAAGTGAGGTTTCTATTACTTCCTGGATTGCTCTAGTCTATCAGAGGTCACCATCTCCAATTTAGCCTAGATGTGGATGGGAAAATACCCTGTACAGCCCTAGCATCCAAAGAACTTTGGTGTCAAATTCAATTACTGGAGAAGGAGACCTTTTTTTTCTAAAGGTCTCTGAATCCATTAAAAAAGCTTCTCAGATTCCTAGCACTTGTGCTTATGGCAAATGTATCTCCCTCACAAGCCTTCTGACAGCTTTTTTGTAATTTCAAATAGTCAACTGCTTTTGTGGTTGGAGTTTCATTTACTGAAAAAAAAAATACCTCAAATGGAAGTAGAGACAGTTATGTCTTTAACATATGTCTGAGTATGCCTGAGTGAGGCTAATATTGTAGATACATAATGACCCAAGATTATTTCATTCCACATAGCTTACCTCTTTTCATGTTCCCAAACATGTTGATTTTCCAAATATAAGACATTAATTCTGGATTGCTCTGGCCACAGTTTCTATTAACTCCCTTGTGTGCATCAAAAGAATAAAATTATTAATGAAGTCTTTTTTTCATTTTATTTTAAAATTCTCTTTTGTGGAAATTCCCTACATTTTCTTTTGCACAATTTGCAGAGCCTTTTCTTTTGCTGTGATTAAAGAATAAATGAATTCATTTTGAATTGAGGAAAATGGCACAACATATATATTTTTTGTACCTGAGAAATTTGTTTTTACAATTCCATTTCAGTGAAAACACCTAATAGGTCATAAAAGATTAGCAGTGTTTTCTCCCTCTGCCATACAGCCTTCTAATTTGTCTGGAACACAAACGAATCAAGAAATGCAGCTTTGCAGACTGTTTTGAGTATTACAGTTTATTACTTTAACAATCGGGTCAGTCGAGGGTGCATAAACCTGCCATTTAAGTCGTTAACAACTATTTCCAGAAAAGATACACTTTATACTGTGGATTGAGCTTCTCTTTCATCCTTCTGAGTTCAGATTTAATAATTAGAACATGTTGAACAATAGAATTCTCACATAAGAATAAAGGCATCTTCTTGGTTTCTTTTCTACTGCTTTGAACATGGAATAAGTGGCATATTTTGCAGCCTTGCTAAATCTTCCGTTCCTTCCCACACTTTGTTATATTTCTGACCATCTCAATGAGAATAAGGAAACTACTCAGACAATGCTACCTCCACACAAAATTTCAAATGTTCATACTAAAAAATATTGACTGGTAGCAGCCATTAAGAGTCATTTTGAAAAATAATATACCAATAGATTTGGCATACTATTCCTTAAGAACAGCTCCATATTGTCACTCCGAATATTTTTACGTCTGATACTCCTTTTATTTAAAAAGTTTGTAACTACCACTCGTGTTGAAGTCAAATTTTTCTTGTGATTCTCATGAATGGAATCTTCCATTTTAATCTGTGTGAATTCTGCCTATGATTTTGATCAACCTCAGTAAAATGGAAGAGTTCCATCAGAATCATACAATATCAAGTTAAGCTGGAACCCACACTTGGAGTGGTGAATTACTCCCAATGTGGGTTAACTAGAACCCACAGCATGATAATCCTAAATTATCTGGGGAGCCAACTGATTCTCTCAGATGCAAGCCAGTTTAACATTCATATACAGATTGCTTTGTGAACATATTTTTTCATTTTTAGAGACAAATTCACAGAAGCCTGTTTGCTGAGTCCTATGGTAAACACATTTTAGTTTTGTAGGAAATTGCCAAACTATTTTCCATAGTGACTGTACCATGTGTATTCTTACGATTGATGTATCAAGGATTCAGTTTCTCTACATTGTTGTAGGCATTTGTTATTATCATTATTTATTTTAGCTATTCAAATAGGTGTGTGTTGATATCTCATCACAGTTGTAATTTGGACTTTCTTGATGCCTGGTGAGGTTGAATATTTTGTGCTTATTCATTATCTATATTCCTCTTTGTTGAAATGTCTTTTCGTGTGATTTTCCTCTTTTCTTATTAGATTGTGTTTTTTTAACTATTGAGTTTTGTTCTTATTTTAACATATTTTTCAAATAAAGATTTGAACATATTCAAGATGTACAATGTGATCCTTTGATGTACATATATTGTAATGATTACCACAATCAAATTAATTAACACATCTGTCAACACCTATGCTAATATTAGATCCTCAGAACTTGTTCACCTTGTAACTAAAAGTTTGTACCCTTTGACCAACATTGCTCTACTTCCTCCATTTCCTAGTACCAGGCAAATGCCATTCTTCTCTCTGCTTCTGTGAGTTCTACTTTAAAGATTCCACATATAAGTAAGATCATATAGCATTTCTGTGTCTGGCTTATTTCACTTAGTATAACATTATCTAGGTTCATCCATGATGTGGCAGGATTTCTATCTTCTTAGGGGTAAATAATATTCTATTATAGGTATGTACCAGAATTATCTGTTCATCCATCTATAAGCAATTAGGTTGTTTCCGTATTTTGACTATTGTGAATAATGCTACAATGAACATGGGATGCAGAGATCTCTTCAAGATATTGATTTTATTTCCTTTGTATATGTCTAGAGGTAGGATTGCTCGATCATATGATAGTCCCAATTTTAATTTTTTGAGGAACTTCCATACTGTTTTCCATAATTGGCTGTACCAAATTACATTTCCATCAATAGCGTGCCAAGGGTTCCCTTTTCTCCATACTCTGACTACTCTTTATCACTGACCTTTTTTGATAGCCTTCCTAACAGATGTGAGGTGATATCTCATTGTGATTTTAATTTGCATTTCTCTGATGATTAACAATGTTGGGCACATTTTTACATACCTGTTATTTGTATGTCTTCTTTGGAAAAGTCTACTCAAGTGCTTTGCCCATTTTATAAATTGGATTATTGATATTTTTGTTATTGAGTTATATGAGTTCCTTCTTTATTTTGTATATAAACCCCTTGTAAGATCTATGGTTTGCAAATATTCTTTTCCTATTCCATAGCTCGCCTTTCCATTTTGTTGTTTTCTTTGCTGTGCAGATGATCTTTAGTTTGATGTAATTCCATTTGTCTACTGCTTTTGTTGCCTATGCTTTTGGTGTCATGTCGAAAAGGAAAGTCTCTTTAAAAAATGTTGATGGAAAAACTGGATATCCACATGCAAAATAATGAAATTAGATCCTTGCCTTACACCGTATATAAAAATTAACTCAAAATGAATTAAAGACTTAAATGTAAGATCTGAAACCATAAAATGACTATTGAATTTTGAGAGATTTTATGCATTCCAGATATGAGTCTTTTATCATACATGTGGATTGCAGATATATTCTTCTCATCTCTGCTTGTCTTTTCATCTTTTTAAAGGGATATTTCACAGAACAAAAGTTTTTAGTTTTGATAAATTCCAATTTATTGAATTTTTTTAAATTATGGATTATGCCTTTGGTGTCATGTCTATGAAGTCTTAAGACTTTTGTTCTAAGTATTTTATCTTATTTTCTTCTCAAAAATTTATAGTTTTACATTTAAATTGATAAAGAGGGTCTTCAAGCTGGCAGAGTAGATGCATCTTGTACCCACCCACCTCCTCCACAAAGAAGCACCAAAACAGTGAGCATATAACCACACTTCAAATAGATAATCTAAGAAAGAGCACTGGAATTCAATAGATAAGTGACACGAAGCACCTACAAAAAGGAGGGAGAGGAAGCAGAGGCAGCCCACTTGGCTGAAATCAGCAGGGAACTGGAGAGACTCCCCAGTACAGGGAAAGGGTAAATGAGAGACCCACAGTAGTCCACATTGCTACCATGGACTTTTGCAATCTTAGCCACAGGAGAGCCCCTTGATCTTCATGGGCCCCAAGACTGACATAGGGAGCTGCCTGGAGACTGTGGCAGCATGGCCCCGTATACCCACAAGCCCTAAGCAGCCACAGCAAGGTACCATTTTGAGAGCCCAAACCCCACCAGATGGCATCCTGCCCTGGGGCTCAACAAGCTGTGCATCACCACATCCCCCAAACCTTATAGACATTTCCTACCTGCAGCTGCCACCAGGGCCAAAGCATGAGTCACTGGCAGTGACCCTGCCCCACCCAGCAGAGGGACAGTCATGCAGAAAGGCTACCCTGCCTGAGCCTCAGTCTCTGAGAGCTGCTGCCATCACTGGGACCAAAGCATGGTGACCCCACCCCTCCAGCAGAGGGCCACTTGCAGATTTTAACACACCCCAAGGACAGACTCAATTGCCCAAAGTTGCTATTGTTGTGGTCTGTTTCTTAAGGTTAAGTTGCAAGTGGAGCAGATGCCCTTTAGCTGTCTGCTTACGGCTGCTCCCACTGAAAGCAACCCCTCCATCCCCAGAAACAGGGCCCCAGTATAGACTCTGCTGCCCCTACCTAAGCATTCTGCCAGCGGCTTAGGAATCACCCCACACCTGCCTACCACAGCCAATGCCTGAATGCACAATCAGGATGTTTGAGGACAGGTTCACCCAGCCCAGCTCTACTCCCACCAGGACACAAGCATATCATCTGGGGCCTGAGGTTGTTCAGCCCAGATTGCCACCATTGGCACCTGAGCATTCCTCTTGAGTCCCAAAGGCCAAGCTCACCCAACCTGCTGCTACTACCACAGCTGACACCCACACCCACACACCACCTACAGGCCTGGGGAATGGCCCATCCAGCCCATTGCAACCACTGTCAACACCAAAATGGACAACTGGGGACCCAGAGGTTGTCCCTCCACTGCTATTGCCATCACCCACAGCATGCCTGTTGCCCAGGGGCCTGAGGACCCACCCAACAACCTGGCGCACTGCTCCCATTCCAAGCACCTGAGCAAACCACTTTGAGGGTCTAGAATTGGCCTGCCTTGATATGCTAACACCAATGCCAGCATAATACACCACCCTGGGGTTCAAAGAGAAACATGCATGGCCTACCATCACTGCCACTACTGGGGCCCAAATACTGGCCCACCAGCATCCTGGTCCCCAAGAAACTTCACCAAAGCCTTAACTAACAGCTGTGCCATAAGCCACTGAGGAAACGACAGACACCACTGACCCTTTTATAGCTGAGGAAATCATATGGAGATCACACTACTGCACACACCCAGAATCAAAGCCAAAGTACCCTACACTATCAACATTATAAGTTCAGGAAAAAGTCCTCCCCTATGGAAGTAAATATAAAAAATTGGAAGAAATGACTCTTATACCTGATGCTTAGATATCAATGTAAGGACACAAGAAACATGAAAAAGCAGGGAATATGACATCCCTAAAGGAACACAGTAATTATTCAGCAATAGACTCCAATCAAAAAGAAGTTTACAAAATCATGGAAAAAAATTAAAGTGTTGATTTTTAAAAGCTCCATGAAATTCAAGAGGAAAACAATACAAAGCAATTAGAAAAACATTTAGGATGTGAATGAGAAATTTGCCAAAGAAGATAGGTATTATAAAAATGAAACAGAAATTCTGAAACTGAAAAATTCATTGAAGGAAATACAAAACAAACTCAAAAAGCTTCAACAATAGACCAGATCAAGCAGAAGAAAGCATTTCAGAACTTGATGAGAGGTCTTTTGAAATAATCTAGTTTGAGGAAAATAAAGAAACAAGAATTTTAAAAGTGAACAAAAGCTGTGTAACTTGTGAAACACCATAAGCAGACATATATTTAAACTTTTGGGTTTCAGAAGGCAAAAGGAAAATGAAATGGTTAAAAAAACCTATTTAATGAAATAAGAGTTGAAAATTTCTCAAATCTAACAAGAGATTCAGACATTGAGACATAAGAAGCTTGGAGATCCTCAAAGAGATACAATTCAAAAGTTCTTCTGCATAGCACATTATAGTCAAACTATCAAAATTCAAAGACAAAGAGATAATTCTAAAAACAGTGTGAGAAAGTGTCTAGTTACTTATAAAGGACCCTCCATCAGATTAACAGCAGATTTCTCTGCAGAAACCTTATGGGCCAGGAGAAAATGGGTAGATAAATCCAAAGTGCTGAAAGGTAAAACAAAAACAAAACCAAACAAAATTGCTAACCAAGAATACTATATCCAGCAAAGGAGAAGTAAATTAAGGAGAAGTAAAGTCTTTCCCAGACACGCAAAAGCTGAGGGAATTAATCAGCACTAGTCTAGGTCTACAATAAATGCTTAAGGGAGTCCTATGACTAGAAGTAGAAAAAATGGTATCTGCTATTATGAAAATAGACAAAAATATGAAACCTACTGGTAAAGTAAACACACAAAGAAAAGATTCAAATGTTACCACTACAGAAGACCACCAAACCACAATGATAAACCGTAAGAGTGAGATATACAAAACAAGCAGAAATAAATTAATGAATATCAGAAATAAGCCCTCACATACCAATAATAACCTTGAATGTAAACATTCCACTTAAAAGATACAGACTGGCTGAATGGATGATAAAACAACCCAAGTACATGCTACTTATAAGAAATTAATCTCACCTGTAAAGACATATATATACTTAAAGTAAGTAGACTTAAAAGATCTACCGTAAAGTAAAAAAGGTATTTCATGCAACTGAAAACCAAAAAAGAGCAGAAGTAGCTATACTTATATCAGATAAATCAGACTTTAATTCAAAAACATAAAAAGAAATAAGGTCATTTTGTAATACAGAGACCAATTCAGCAAGAGGACATAACAATTCTAAACACACATGAGCCCAACATTAAGGCACCCAGATATATAAAGCAAATATTATTAGATCTAAAGGGAGAGATTAACTCCAATACAGAATCAATATAAAAAATCAAATCAACTGCATTTCTATATATCAATAATGAGCTAACTAAGAAAGAAATCAAGAAGGTAATCCCATTTATAATAGCTAAAATAAATACCTAGGAATAAATTCAACCAAGTAGGTGGAAGACCTCTACAAGATAAACCACAAAATACTGATGAAAGAAACTGAAATAGATACAAACAAATGGAAATACATCTCATTCTCATGGATTTGAAGAATATATATCATTAAAATGACCATACTGCCCCAAACAGTATACAGATTCAAGACAATGCCTAGCAAAATACTAACATCTTTTTTCACATAATTAGAAAAAAATTCTTAAAATTTTTATGGCCCCCATAAAAGAAGCCAAATAGGCAAAGCAATCCTGAGCAAAAAGAACAAGGCTAGAGGTACCACCCTACCTGACTTCAAAATATATCACAAGGCTATGGTCACCATAACAGCATGATATAGGTATAAAAATAGACACAAAAACGAATGGAACAGAATTGAGAACCCAGAAATAAAGCCACATACCTATAGCCTGATTTTCAACAAAGTTGTCACATGCATATATTGGGGAAAGGAAACGCTCTTCAATAAATGGGGACAGGAAAATTGGTTATTCATAACCAGAAGAATGAAACTGGACCTCTGTCTCTCATCATATACAAAAATCAACTCAAGATGAATTAAAGACTTATATGTAAGACCCTAAAGCTATACATCTACTAGAGGAAAACATAGGGGAAGTACTTCAGGACGTTGATCTAGGCAAACATTGTATGGCTAATACCTCAAAAGCACAGGCAACAAAAACAAAAATAGACAAATGAGACTATATTAAGCTAAAACTGTAAAGCTTCTTGAAAGCAAAACAAACAAAAACAATCTACAAAGAGGCAACCTGTTAAATGGGATAAAATAATTGCAAACTATTCATCTGACAAAGGCCTAATATCCAGAATATATAAGGAACTCAAACAACTCAACAGTAAAAAAGACAATCCTATTAAAAAAATGAACAAAGGACATAAATATAAATTTCTCAAAAGAAGACATACAAATGGCCAATAGGTAAATGAAAGAATGCTCAACATCACTAACCATCAGGGAACTGTAAATCAAACCACAATGATATATCATCTCACCCCAGTTAGAATGGCTAATATTAAAAAGAGAAAACATAAGTGATGAGAATGTGGAAAAAAGAGAAGTCTTTTATATTATTGGTGGGAATGCAAATTTGTATAACCACTATGGAAACAGTATGGAGATTTCTCAAGAATCTAAAAATAGAACTACCATATGATTCAGTAATCCCGCTACTGGATATTTATCCCAAGGGAAAGAAATCAATATATCAACAGGGTACCTCCACTTGGCATGTTTATTGTGGCTCTAGTGACCATAAGAAAGATATGGAATCAAACTAAGTGTCCACCAATGAATGAATGGATAAAGAAAATATGGTATATATACACAATGGAATACTATTTGGCCATATAAAAGAATAAAATTGTGCCACTTGTAGCAACATGTGTAGAACTGTAGGTCCTTATGTTAAGTAAAATGAACCACCCACAGAAAGACAAATATTGCATGTTCTCACTCATATGTGGAAATTTTAAAAGTTGATCTCATGGAGCTAGAGAATAGAATGATAGATACTAGAGGCTGAGAAGGATGTTTGGGTAGGAACGGAGATGAAGAGAAGCTGGTTAACGGGCACAAACCCACAGTTAGAAGATATAAGTTTTAATAATCGGTAGCAGAGTAGAATGACTGTAGTTAAAAACAATGTATTCTATGTTTCAAAGTAGGAGAAGAGAGGACTTGAAATGTTCCTAACATATAAAAATGGCAAATACTCAAGATGATGGATATCCCAAATGTCCTGACTTGGTTATTACACATTCTGTGCATGCGTTAATAACAAAATACCACATTTTCTCTATGTAAAATATTATGTATTAATAAAATAATACCAATTGTGTCTCAAAATAAACTTTATTTTTTGAACACGATCGATTGATTGAGACGGAGTCTAGCTCTGTCAGGCTGGATTGCAGTTGTGTGATCTTGGCTCACTGCAACCTCCGCCTTCTGAGTTCAAGCGATTATCTTGCTTAGCCTCCTGAGTAGCTGGGACTACAGGTATGTGCCATCACACCTGGCTAATTTTTGTATTTTTAGTAGACGTGGGGTTTCACCATGTTGGCCAGGCTGGTTTCGAACTCCTGATCTCAAGTGTTCCGCCCACCTCGGCCTCCCTAAGTGCTGGGGTTACAGGCATAAGCCACCATGACTGGCCAAGAACACTTTTAGATTTACTAAAATTGTGAGAAAAAATAGTGAAGATGTTACAAAGTTTCCATATGTTCATACCCAGTTTTCTGTTATTAACATCCTATATGATTATGTTACATTGGTATAAATAATGAGCCAATATTGATACATTATTAGTAAAGTGCATACTTTATTCAAATTTCCTTAGTTTTTAACCAATGCTTTTTTTTTCTATTCCAGAATTCCATCCAGAATGCCACATTACATTTACTCATCAAAATGCATCTTTTTAAAGATACATATGGAACATTTACCAAAATTGATCATATGCTGGGCTATAAAGAAAGCCACAGAATATTTTATAGTATTTTTTCTTTAATTATTTTCAGCTTTTATTTTAGATTCAGGGGATGCATGTGCAGGTTTGTTACTTGACTATATTGTGTATTGCTGAGGTTTGAGGTATGAATGATCTCATCACCCAGGTACTGAGCATAGTACCCAATAGTTAGTTTTTCAATCTTTGTTCTCCTCTTTCCCACCTCGGTAGTATTCATTTTCTATTACTGCCATTTTAATGTCCAAGAGAACCCAATGTTTAGCTCCCTCTTATAAGTGAGTACACATGGTATTGGGTTTTCTGTTCCTTTATTAATTCACTTAAGATAATGGCCTCCAGCTGCATCCATGTTGTTGCAAAGGACATGATTTAATTCTTTTTTATGGTTGCATAGTATTCCATGGTGCATATGTACCACATTTTCTTTATCCGATCCACCACTGATGGATACTTGACTTGATTCTGTGTCTTTGCTATTATGGATAGTGCTGCAAACACGCAAGTGCATGTGTCTTTTTGGCAGAATACTCTGTTTTCTTTTGGATATATACCCAGTAATGGGATTGCTGGATCAATTGGTAGTTATGTTTTAAGTTATTTGAGAAATCTCCAAACTGCTTTCCGAAGTGGCTTAACTAATTTACATTCCTACCAGCAGTATATGAGCTTTCCCTTTTCTCCAGAGCCTTGCCAGCATCTGTTGTCTTTTGACTTTTTAATGATAATCATTCAGACTGGTGTGAGATGGTATCTCATTATGGTGATTTGTATTTCTCTGATGATTAGTGATGGGTAGCACGTTTTCATATGTTTTTTGGCCACTTGTATACCTTCTTTTGAGAAGTGTCTATTCAGGTCTTTTGCCCATTTTTAAAATGCAGTTATTTGTGTTTTTCTTGTTGAGTTGTTTAAGTTCCTTACAGGTTCTGGATATTACACCTTTGTCAGATGCATAGCTTACAAATATTTTCTCCTACTTGTTTTCTCTGTTGATAGTTTATTTTGCTATAAGAAGCTCTTTAGTTTAATTAGGTCCCACTTGTCAATTTTTGTTTTTGTTGCCATTGCTTTTGAGGACTTAGTCATAAATTATTTCCCAAGGTTGATGTCCAGAACGGTATTTCCTAGGTTTTCTCTTAGGACTCTTATAGTTTGAGATCTATATCTAAATCTTTAATCCATCTTGAGTTAATTTTTGTGTATGGTGAAAGGTAAGGGTCCAGTTTCATTCTTCTGCATGTGAATAGCCAGTTATCCCAGCGCCATTTATTGAATAGAGATTCCTCTCCCTCTTGCTTATTATTATTATTATTTTTGACTTTGTTGTAGATCAGATGGCGGTAGGTATATGGCTTTATTTCTGGGTTTTTCTATTCTGTTCCATTGGTCTATGTGTTTGTTTTTGTACCAGTATCACACTGTTTTGGTTACTGTAGCCTTATAGTATAGTTTAAAGTCAGGTAATGTGATGCCTCTGGCTTTGTTCTTTTGTTTAGGATTGCTTTGGCTGTCTGGGCTCTATTTTTTGGTTCCATATGAATTTTAGAATAGTTTTTTTTTCTAGTTCTATGGAAAATAACGTTGGTAGTTTGATAGAGATAGTGTTGAATCTGTAGGTTGCTTTGGGCAATATGATCATTTTAATGCTTAAGCATACATTCTCTAATCAGAATGGAAATAGCCTAGAAATCAATAAGACAGAAAAATACCATATTGTTTGGAAATGTAAAAATACATTTTTCAAAAATATTGTTTGTATTTTGTAGTTTCTGGATACAGTATTCTACATATTTCAGTTACATTAACATTTGTTAATTATATTCAAATTATATATTTTTACTACTTGCTACTAAGTAAGTTATTGTGTTAACTTGGGTCCTCTTAAAATCACACACTGAGGAAAAAATACTTGGGTTCAGGTGGTTTATTTGAGTGGCAACCCTAGATATCACAAGAAGGGAATAGAGAAAGTGAGACAAGAAAGATGAGAGTTGTCAATAAAGGATATATTATTGAGGTGGTCATGACTCTTGAAAACTAGGGCGTAATGCCATTTGAGACTGCCTAAAAATAATGTGTAGCACATGCCTCAGAATTTTCCCACTATTGGACAGAATGGCAAAAAAAAAAAAAAAAAAAAAAAAAAAAAAAAAAAAAAAAAAAATTGCCTGCTAACTCCCATCTTCCATTAGTTGAGGGTTATGCCCAGAGGCATGAATCCCTCTGTATTTCTAGATTCTATATATAGATGAAGATGAGTTTTCTCAAGATTCTAGAGAAAGCTCCCAGGCAGAAAAGCAAGATGTGTAGGCACCTAATACGGGATGCTGTCAGTTGTACCAAAGACTGTCCAACTCTAGGTGAACTAAAACAGGCTAAGGATGTATTATAATTTCTCATGATGATTGGCAGCTCACTTTCCTTTTCTCCAGAGCCTCTTTCATCACATATTTTAAGCTATATTTTTAGATAACATTCAAATTTAGTATTATTATACCATCTTGTAGGTTGACCCTATTAACATTATGATCTGTTCCTCTTTTTCTGTTGTAATACTTTTACCTTAAAGTAGATTTTCCCTGCTATTAATGGAGCTAATTTCTTTCAGTTAGTATTGCACAACGTATCTTCTTTTTCAATCTTACTTGTTACTTTGTGTCATTATATTTAAAGTGGTCTCTTGTAAACAGTATTTTAATTTTTAAAATTCAGCCTGACAATCTTTGCCTTTTAATTGGAGTTTTTATTCAATTTATATTTAATGTAATTATTGATATACTTGGTTTTACATGTACCATATTACTACATTTTTATATAACAAATTTGTTATTTCTTTTTTCTATTTTTTTGGTTAATCAAATATTTATTTGTTACTGTATTTTCCCCATTTCTTATTACCATTTCTTTAGTGGTTATCCTAGAAATTGTGATACATGTCCTTGATTTAGTATTAGAATCTAATATAAACTAATATTTTTTTTTTACCATTTCCTATATAGTGCAGGGAGGGACTTTAGAATGCTTGAATTCTACCACCTTCCCTCTGCCTCCTATTTGTATTGTATTGTATCTTAAAATGTGTATGTATTTAAAATTATTACTATTGTTATTATTTTGTGTAACCAGTATTCATTTAAATTTATCCATATATTTAGCCTTTCTGTTGCTTCTCATTCTTTCCTGGGTTTCTGTGAAATCATCAGGGATTATTCTTTTCTGACATAAATATATGGCAGTTCTATTAGTAAAGAAAAGTATAAATATTTGAACATTTCTTTATTTATAAATTATTTTTGAAAGATGGTTTCACTGGCCATAGAAATAACAGTGCAGTTATTTTACTTCAGACTTTTCAATATATCATTCTTTTGACTTACATTCTTTCTGTCAGAATTTTTCTGTTACCCTTGATGTCGCTTGTTTGTAACACTTCTTTTCTACATAATTTAAGGAATATTTTCTTTTAGTTGGTATTTAGCAGTTTTGTCTTGATATGCCTATGAGTAATTTTCTTTATTTTTGTCTTGCTTGCGATCACAGCAGGACTTGAATCATTGGCTAGATTACTTTTTATCATTATTGAAAGTTTCCTGGTTATTATCTCTGCAATATTTACTTTTACCTCATCCTCCCTCTCCTCCTTTTTTAGACTCAAGTAACTTCGATAACTACTTATGTAATTTAAGTCTGGAAGAGAATGTATATTAGTTCTTTATCTTACATATCTTTTGCATTCTTTTCTGTATTATAGATCCTTATTTTTTCTGTGATACTTATAGATATTTTCTTTATAGATATTTTCTTCTAGATATAATATCTTCCTAGAAATTTTCCATTCGGCTATTTTCCAGCTTACTTATTGTTTAATTATTTGTATAAATTAAACTCGCCTATTTATTTGTTAATTTAAAATACGTAACCATCTGCCTTGGAATTTCAATTTTGTTATTTTTCAGGTATGTCAGTTCTTTCTTGCAATTCTCTTATTTTCTATTATTAAATATTAATCAGAGTTATTTAAAGTTTGTTACTGATAACTCTAATATTTGAATATCTGTGGGCCTCTTTCTTGTCTGGATTTCTCTTAGTCCTGTCTTCTTATATGCAGGGTAATTTTTTATCGAATACTTGATATTATGCTTGAAAAATTATAGAGATTCTAGCTGATGATCTCTCTCTCTACAAAAAGTTTATGTTTGGGCTTCTCAGGTACTTGGAGTACGGGCAGCTTGCATTAATCCATTTAGGAGCTGAACTAATTGGGGGCGAGAATTCAGTCTTTATTTTATTTTGTCATTACTTCTGTAGTGTAGACCTTTAAGATTGCAACTGTAAGACTGTAATTATTACCAGGGCCCCCCTCCTTGGTGAGCCATTGATTCCAATTTTTGTCACCATATATCTGTAAATAGTAAAAAAAAAAAAAAAAAAAAAATCAGTTTCAGCTTCTCTGCCTTTTGTCCAGTGTGTTTTGTTGCATTTCTCCTCAGTCTCTGAGCTCTGCATCACTTTCAGATTGCCAAATGATTTGAGTGGGAAGGTGTCATAGAATATTGGGATGATAGCAATGTAATTTCCTTTTCTTCAACATCTTGACACCTCAAGTGCTAGGAAATTTTATAGTTCTCTGGTACTTCATATATATTTTAAATATTTGATTTGCATTCTATTTATTTATTTTTGCTTTTTGTGGGATGGTTCGTATGGTATAACTTGTCCATTATAGCTGGAAATAGAAATATTTATGTGCTATCACATAAATATTTGGTTTTTTTTGGTTTCATTGATGTTCTTTATTGCTCTTTCTAGATTTTATTTCATTGGTTTACACTCTGATCTTTATTATTTTCTTCCTGGGCTTGCTTTGGGTTTAATTTGCTGTTCTTTTTCTAGTTTCTTAAAGCAGACATTCAATCATTAATCTGAGGGCTTTTTCCCCTAAGCATTCAATGCTGTAAATATCTACTTCAACACTGCTTTACCTGGGTCCCATACATTTTGATATATTGCATTTTCATTTTCATTCAGGTCAAAATATTTTCTGGCCGGGCGCGGTGGCTCATGCCTGTAATCCCAGCACTTTGGGAGGCCAAGGTGGGCGGATCACGAGGTCAGGAGATTGAGACCATCCTGGCTAACACGGTGAAACCCCGTCTCTACTAAAAATACAAAACATTAGCTGCACGTGGTGGCAGGCGCCTGTAGTCCCAGCTACTCGGGAGGCTGAGGCAGGAGAATGGCCTGAACCCGGGAGGCGGAGCTTGCAGTGAGCCGAGATAGCGCCACTGCCTCCGGCCTGAGCGAAAGAGTGAGATTCCGTCTCAAAAAAAAAAAAAATATATATATATATATATGTTTTCTAATTTATCTTGTAACTTCTGCAGTGACTCATGGATTATATAGAAGTGTTCTATTTAATTTCCAAATATTTGGGAATTTTATAGCGATCTTTCTGTCATTGATTTCAAGTTCAATTCAGTTATGTCAGAGAACACATTTTATATGGCATTTACTCTTTTTAAATTGGTTAAGTTTTGTTTTATAGCCCAGAACATGATCTGTCGTAGTGAATGTCCCACGTGCAATCAGAAAGAATGTGTATTCTGCTATTGTAGAATGGAGTATCAATTAGGGCAAATTGGTTAATAATTTTATTCATGTTTTCTATATCCTTATTTATTTTCTGTCTGCTTGCTGTATTAACAATTACTAAGGAAGAAGTATTGAAGTTTCCAATTATAATTGTGGATTTTTCTGCTTCCTCTTTCATTTCTATCAGACTTGTCTTCATAGGTTTCAATTTAAGTTGTTAAATGAGTATCTATTTAGGTTTGTTGTGTATTCTTGTTAAGGTGACCCTTTTGTCATCATTTAATGTATCTGCTTATCTCTGGTAATTCATTGCTTGAAGTTTACTTTGGCTAATATTAATAGAGCCACTCAGTTTTCTTTTCATTTCTGTTTGCATAATGACTTTTTCCATCTTTAATTTTTGAATCCTTGTATGTCTTTATATTTTAAATGCATTTCTTATTGGCGGCATTTAGCTGGGTCTTTTAAAAACAGAATATGGCAATTTCCATCTTTCATTTAATGTGTTAAGACCATTTATAATTTTCATTTAGTAACATTCTTGCTAGTGATACAGTTGGAATTTTCTGTTTGTTCTCTGGCTCATTTGTTTTTCCTTTTCCTGCCTTCTTATGGATTATTTGAATTATTGTAATATTCCATCTTAATTTATCTATTCAATTTTAAGCTTCATATTTTCTGGTATTTGCTGTAGGGATTATAATATATATCTAACTTTTCTATTTGTTCAAGTCTAATTTTAAAAACTAATGATTATTTTGAAGTTTTCTTGATATGTGTTTTTAATATTTTACCATTTCAAGTAAAATATAGAATTCTTACAACTATATCAGTCCCTTTACTGTCCCCCATTGATCTTCACATTAAAGTGTCATATGTATTACATCTGCATGCATTGACAAACTCCAACAGGCAATGTTGTAGTTTTTGCTTTTCAACAAATATATTTTATCAAAATTGTTCTATTCTATATGAAATTCTATACAAAGAACTTAAGAGGAGGAGAAAAAGTTATTTATATTTATTCAGATATCTTTCATTTCTGTTGCTCTTGATTTCTGATCATATACATTTCTTTCTGGTGCCAGTGCTGAATTTGGTCTAATTTCAGCCGGGCACGGTGGCTCACGCCTGCAATCCCAGCACTTTGGGAGGCCAAGATGGGTGGATCACCTGAGGTCAGGAGTTAGAGACAACCCTGGCCAACATGGTGAAATCCTGTCTTTAGTAAAAATACAAAAATTAGCTGGGCATGGTGGTGGGTGCCTGTAATACCAGCTACTCGGGAGGCTGAGGAGGAGAAACATAAAATGTACCAACTCGAACCACTTTTAAGTATAAAGTTCAATAGTATTAAGTACATTCACACTGTCGTGCAACCAATTTCCAAAACTCTTTTCATCTTGCAAAACTAAAACTATACCCATTAAACAACTCCCTATACTTCCTTCCCCTCAACCCCTGGCAGCCACCATTCTACTTTTGTTTCTATGAATTTGATGGCTCTGTATACCTAATATAAGCAGAATCACACAGTATTTGTCTTTTTGTGACTGGCTGGCTTTTTCACTTAGCATAACGTGCTTCCGATTCATATCTGTAGTAGCATTTCCTTCCTTTTTAAGGCTAAATGATATTCCATTGTATATATATACCACATTTTGTTTATCCCTTTATCCATCAGTGGACATTTATGCTGTTTTTTGTTTGTTTGTTTGTTTTTTACCTCCTCGCTGTTGTGGATAATGACGCTTCATATCCAAAAGTGGAATTGTTGGATCATATGTTAATTCTATTTTTAATTTTTTTGAGGAAGCACCATATTGTTTTTCATAGTAGCTGCATCATTTTACATTCCCACCAACAGTGCACTAGGGCTCCAGTTTCTCCACATCCTTGCCAGTGCTTCTTTTCTTTTTTTAAATATTTTTATTATTTTTTTGAGACAGAGTCTTGCTGTCACCCAAGATAGAGTACAGTGGCATGATCTCGGCTTACTGCAACCTTCGCCTCCTGGGTTTAAGCATTTCTCATGCCTCAGTCTCCCGAGTAGATGGGATTACAGGCATGCACCACCACATCAGGCTGATTTTTGTATTTTTAGTAGAGACAGGATTTCACCTTGTTGGCCAGGCTGGTCTTGAACTCCTGATCTCAAGTGATCTACCCAACTTGGCCTCCCAAAGTGCTGGGATTACAGGCATGAGCCACCATGCTTGGCCTGTTTTCTTTTTCTTTTTTAATAGTAGCCATTTTAATGGGTACTAGGTGAGGGTTTTCTAATATTTTAGTTTATATTTTTGTTTTTCTATTCATGGACAATCTTGGTCTATGATATTCCCTTCTTTTACTATCTTTGTGTATTTTTTATCAAAATTGTTCTATATGAAATAAGTTAAAGAGCCTTACCTTTGTATTCTCCCAAAGTATTGCATTATATACAGCATAAATTTTTCTTACATATCTGGTAAATCTTTACATTTGAAATGGCTTCTCTATATGATACATTTATTTTTCTTATTTCTAATTATGTTTACTTGTGACATATTTTTAATTCTTGATCAGTCTTACTAATGGCTTGTTAATTTTCAAACAAATTTTCTTTTTGCTGATTCTCCAGATAAATTGTTTTTATTTTATTTTTTTTATTTCCTCCTTTTAGGTTTATTTTGGGTTTACTTAATTGTTAGTTTTTTAACTTAATTTGAATGCTGAGCTTATTACTTTTCTATAATGTTTCCTTTATTGATATATAAAGCTGACATTTCCCTACATGTACAGCTTTAGCAGCATTCTACAAATTTTGATATGAAAAAGTCTTGTTATTTTTGTTGTTCTATTTTAGATATTCTATAAATTCTGCATTATAACTTTTTGATACACATAAATAATTTGATGATTTTAAAGTTATAAATATATGGTGTTTTATTTCTAATTATAATTAATAATGGCCAGAGAAGATTATCTGCATATTAAGTGTTTATAAAGATGAAAATATGTAAAATATGTATATACTCATATTGTGTGAGTAAATGCACAGAAAAAAATCTGGAAGTTTATATAACAAAATGTTAATAACAGTTATTCCAAGTGCTAGAACTTAAAAAGATTTCTCTTTTTCTTTGCATTTTTTATATCTTCTGAATTTGAAACGTGAATATGAATTTTTTTTTACTAGAAAACAAAGATGTTTATATATAGGGGATAAAAAAGAGTTTAGATGAATATGTACTACCTGTATTGAGAACCCATTTCTAATCCTCTGCAGACTTTAGAGTTCAGTATTTACTTACTGAAATACTAAAGAAAAAAACAAAAACAAAAATAGTTCCCTTGGCATGACTTTTAAAGCAAATATTTGATTAATAATAAGTTTTCTTTGTATATCTGAAAAGAATTATGAATTCTCTAATCGTGAGTACCTAGAGAATTTCTCTTATTTATTTTGAGCTCCATTTTTGTCTTTAAACATTTGTTTATCCACTATTTTGACATGTTTGTAGTTGAGGAATGGAGTCAGATTGATCGTGTCATATTATGAAACCTAAAGGTTTATGTTTTGTCTGTTTGATTAATATATTTAAATTTGAGCCAGATTATTGCATCCTCAAGGACAGAGATCAGGCTTGATTATTTATGTGTTTTAAATTTTTAGGCACAAAAGAAACCTTTAAAATGTTTCATTAACGGGCGAATTTTGAAATAGACCTTTCAAAAATTAAGAAAGGAGATATTTACGGAAATGCCGTTTTTGGTTAACTTCTCTTTGAACTTAAAGTAAATTTCTTGAGGACAAAAACTGTGTCTTGGACACTGTTAGATCTTTTGCACATTACATGGCACATGGTAGTGACTCAGTGAATATTTGTTCTACCCCATCTTCTTATCTGAAAGGAGATCTCAGGTCATCGGTATTTGCTTTCTAGTTGGTAGTCCAACCTGTAAATCAGAATTATATCGGATTATGCTTCTCTTTTTCTATTCTCATCTCTCCTGCAACACTCTTTTTCACCTATCCCAAATCAATAAGTAGGAAGAATTCTTTCAACTTGGGCTCAAATGAACCAGAAAGAGTTGGATTTTTTTTTGGTATTTTACAGTGGAAATAAATAAAACCACTCATATATCTTCCTGTTTTCTCCTTCTCATCTCCTACAACACAGCATGCCTTGGGACTGCACCAGCGACTCAGAAAGGGGGCATACCGCCAATCTAGTTCTTCTCAGTATTCCCACTTTAACTTCAATTTACACTTTCATGGGCTCTTGAACTTCTTGTTTTCCAAGCTTTGCTTTAAGGCCCACTTCTGCAAAAAATGTTTTTATGAATCAATAGAAGATCCTAGAAGTTTCCCTACATTAATAATTTCTTACTCTTAGATTTTGACAGCGTGCTGACAAAGACAATTTTTGTGTTTTAGTAGCATTTGCTTGAGGCAGGTTGATAGTTGATACATATGACCTCTGGTACACTCTAGCTGAGTGACACATGGGTAGAATGAAGGAATATTGTACTTTGTTTTGGTGGTCCTTATGCTTGATAAATTCAGTCATTTTTATTTTTTTGGTTCTGACTTTCACATATGGTTTTATCACATTTTGTGGACTTCATTGTGATGAATGATTTCCTCCAATATGTATATATTTCTCCAGTATACAGATCTATGTTCACGTACACACTGACTCTAGTGTCCTCAGATCTATGCCCAGGAGATGAGCAGTATTTTGGTATTTCAAAGTGTAAGTTCCCTCGGAAGGGGTACAAGAGATACCTAGCCAACATTAGCTCTGCCGTGAGCCAGAAATGTGCTTTCATATACTTGTAGTATATGTCCATTTGAGTTTCCTTTTTGGCAACAAATGTGAACAGTTTTGTATTTCTAGTAAAAATAATTCATTCTTGTTTTAAAAACTAAGAAAGTACAGAAAATATAAAGGAAGAAAAAGAAGAAGGCCTTTTAAATTCGAATACTTGGAGATAACGATTAATATTTTGATATACATTCTTCCAGAAATTTTTTCTTCTTAGCTTGGCATTCACTCACTCAGTGTATGAGTACGCACACATACACACACACACAAACATACATAAATATATACACATGTATTCATAGACTTACTACATTTACAAAAAATGTGATCATATTATGCAGTGATTTTAATCCGTTTCTTCCCACTAAGATGTTTCATACTTCTGAATCAATGTGCCTCTGTTTAAGCAATTATTTTACCATTTGCCTCATGTACTATCAAACCCTGTTTTTCTTCTAAGGCTTTTCTGTGTTTATTATATGCTATTTTGTAACACCTCTTTGCTAAGGGTGTTACAAGATGCAGTTTCTAATTGTTTTGAATGAAAACCTCCAAAATATGTAATAGAAATATGAAAACAAGTGAGAAAGAAAGCCGGCATGTAAAAATCAAGAAAGGAGGAAGAGACCGTATATAGCATGGGAAGTGGGGTTTGCATCACGTTTTTGAAAATCATAGGATCTCACTTCCTTTGGTTCTCAAACAAACAAAAAGTTAGCTGACTTAACTCTGTATGTGTTGCCTCATGAGGCGAAAATATATTCTCCTCATATGAACTCCCCCAGTGCTGGAAGGATTGCTGCCTGCACATGCAATGGCTTGAATCTGCCCCTCCTGGCCTTGCTGCCCTTTTATTTCTTCCCATGAATGCTAAGGGACACTATTTCAATGCTAATTTACATGACTTTCAAATTGTTCAAAATATTTTTTTGGTGCTTCAAAGGCTGAAACTCCTTGGCAAACTATAAATCTTAATGGAAACCAATGTTCTCCTGAAGAGAATGCATCAATGCAACTTAGCTACCTCACTAGAAATAAAACAGAAAATTAGCAGCGAAAGCAATTTGAATGTAGACTTTATGCTGAGAAATAAAGCAAAAGAATAAAATAGCCACAGTATATTTTAGAAGGTCCTGAACACAACAAACTCTCTTAAAAAGCAGCTGCTGGAGCAAAAAGCAATGATGTGGTCTCACACACACACACACACACACACACACAAGCTGATTGGACAGAGAAAGAGCTCAATATTCAATCAATATTCAACAAGAACACAGGGGTAAGGTGGGGGAGTGTCATAATTGTGTTTCACTGAGCATATCATAGGAGGATTCTGAATCTATGTTTCTCAGCAGTAAAGTGGAGAAGAGATCTGCCTCTGTTCTCTTTACAGGGAATGGCTTATTCCACAACGATACCAAGTGAAGAGCTCTGAAACACCTTGGTGTGCCCCAGAAGGAGCTATATAAATTCACAAAGCAGTAGACACTCTCTTAATTGGCATGCACAAAGCTGACTCATCCAATTAACCAATGCTCTTAACTCTTGCTGTAAAACATACTGACTGAGCCCCCGCCCCGCCTCCACCCACAGTGGGCTACTCTTCAGTTTACCACCCACACAGATCTAAAAAGTCTGTTGGGTTTATAGTAGTTGAATTTACTTTTTTAATAGTACATCTCAATTAAACTATGTTATATAATGAAACATAACTGTGAAAAGAGTTTCTATGTCTATGAAACCAAAGTTAAATGTTACGTATTTAACTTTGATAAAGTTATAAAATATTCCTGTTGTTTCAGGTGTGAATAAGATGACTATAAGATATTAGGAGAATTGTGCGCTCACCCCACTACCCATATTGTTTCTCAAGGATACTTACATTCTGTCAACTTTAAAGAAACTGAAATTAGAAGTTATAGACATTGCATTATAAGTGTGATTTATGCAAAAACAAACAAAATGGCGTGAAACTCTAAACACTGATCACCCATCCAAAAGTGAAAATTAACTAATGAAAAGATTGGTGAATGAATATTTTCAATGAAAACAAGATTTTAAAATCATATGTATTTCACATATATATGTAATTTTAAAACTGGTTATCTGATTTAATGAACTATTGTGATTAATGACTGTGGTATTCTATAGTATTTCATTAAGTTTCCTGTGTGGGTCACCTATGAAACAGACGGGTGTTTCAGAGCAGTCCCTACAATACTGTTTCCATTCCTAAGGCTAAATTCTTAGCTTGGTATAGACAGGGACAGTGAGACTTCAGTTTTGATTCACACTAATATGTACATAGAGAGAGAGGCCCTGCTATACTTGCAGGAGTTGTTTCCACATTTAAAAATGCCATATCTGCTAGGCGCGGTGGCCCACATCTATAATCCTGACACTTTGGGAGGCTGATGCGGGCAGATTACTTGAGCCTAGGAGTTTGAGACCAGCCTGGGCAAAATGACCAAAAAAAAAAAAAAAAAAATTGCCAGGCATGGTGGTACACGTCTGTAGATCCAGCTACTCAGGAGGCTGAGGTGAGAGGATCGCTTGAACTGAGGAGATGGAGGCTGCAGTGAAACATGATTGTGCTACTGCACTCCAACCTGGGCAACAACAAGACTGTCTCAAATAACAAAATAATAATAATAAATGAATAAAGGAGAAAAAGGCCACTTCAGAAATGAAGACTAAATTATACAGAACAAAATAAAATAGTCACGGTTTGAAGAATGATTAGGAACATAAAGGTTAGAATTGAGATAATAAGAAAAAATTTAAAAATATTTTAAAAATGGATATAGAAAAAATGATATAGAAGAGAGGCAAAGGAAATGTAACATTTCTGTAACTGCAACTCCCAAAGAAAATGAACACATTGGAACAAAGCAAACATTTAAACTATAATTCATGACACCTTTCTTGAAATAAGATTTAAATGTATACATTAAAAGTGAAAATTGACCCCAAACTGTGAACCATTACAATATTTGATTTTGAAAATGAAACAAGTATCTTTATAACAGCCAGGCAAAAACGAAGTTCTTTTGAAAGAAAAGTTATGCTTTGATTTGAATGTTGGTCCCCTCCCAAACTCATGTTGAAATTTAATTGCCATTGTAACAATATTAAGAGATGATACCTTTAAGAGGTGATTAGATCATGAAGACTCTGTCCTCATGAGTGGGTCAATGCTGTTATCATGGAAGTGGCTGCCTTATTGTGGGAGTAAGTTCCTTAAAAAGGACAAGTTCGGTCCCCTTTTTTCTGTCTTTCTCTCTGCCCTTTCCCTATGCAATGCTTTCCACATGTTATGGCACAGTGAGAACACCCTCTCTAGGTGCTGGTGCATTGATTTGGGGCTTTCCAGCCTCCAGAACTATGAGAAATAATTTCTATTCTTTATAAATTACCCAATGCATGGTATTCAGTTATACCTGCACAAACAAGACCAATGTCATCATTGAGCTTCTCAACAGCAATGCCTTATGGCAGAAGCCATGGAACTACCTACGAGATACCCAAGGGTAAAAAAAGGATGTGACCAAAACCTTGTATGAAGCTAAGTTGCTCCTCAGTTTTTGATATGGTTTGGCTGTGTCTCCACCCAAACCTCATCTTGAATTGTAGCTCCCATAATCCCCACATGTCATGGGAAGGACCTGGTGGGAGATAACTGAATCATAAGGATGGGTTTTTCCTGTGCTATTCTCGTATAGTGAATAAGTCTCCTGAGATCTGATAGTTTTATAAAGGGCAGTTCCCCTATACACACTGTCTTGTCTGCCACCATGTAAGACGTGCCTTTGCCCCTCCTTTGCCTTCTGCCATGATTGTGAGGCCTCCCTAGCCATGTGGAACTGTGAGTCCATTAAGCCTCTTTCTCTTTGTAAATGGCCCAACCTTGGGTATTTCTTTATACAGGTATGAAAATGGACTAACACAATTATAAAGGATACAGACAAATTGTTTTGATCATATCTTGATGGTAAATTCACTAGAGAACGAGCTTTGGCCAACAAGGAGGACATAGGGAAAGTTGTAGGAAAAAGACTAGTGATGAATATTATATATATTCAACTTTGAAATTCAGATTAAATGAAAGTTATAAATAAGCATAACAGAATGATATGTACACTGTAGATGCTCTGAAAATGTAGGAATAATACACCAACAGAAATGGAAGAATGGGAGCTGGGCGCAGTGGCTCACGCCTGTAATCCCAGCACTTTGGGAGACTGAGGTGGGCAGATCATGAGGTCAAGAAATTAAGACCATCCTGGTCAACATGGTGAAACCCTGTCTCTAGTAAAAATACAAAAATTAGCTGGGCCTGGGTGGTGCACACCTGTAGTCCCAGCTACTGAGGAGGCTGAGGCAGGAGAATCACTTGAATCCAGGAGGCAGAGGTTGCAGTGAGCCAAGATCACGCCACTGCACTCCAGCCTGGTGACAGAGCAAGATTCCATTTCAAAAAATAAAATAAAAAGAAATAGAAGAATGGGCAGCAAATGTGGAAAGTAGTCCAAGATCATTGCTGGCCACATAGGTAACAGCCATAAGTTATCCTTTAAAGCTGACTAATCAGTTAGTAAAAGTTTTAGCTTATTTATCTATAAAGAACTTAAATTTACAAGAAAAAAAACCCATTAAAAAGTGGGCCAAGTAAATGAACAGACACTTTTCAAAAGAAGACATACATGTGGTCAATAAGCATATGAAAAAAAGCTCAACATCACTGATCATTAGAGAAATGCAAATTGAAACCACAATGAAATATTATCTCACACCAGTCAGAATGGCTTTTATTAAAAAGTCAAACAAATAACAGATACTAGCAAGGTTGTGGAGAAAAAGGATACTTCTGCACTGTTGGTGGAAGTATAAATTAGTTCAGCCACTGAGGAAAGCAGTGTGGTGATTCCTCGAAGAGCTAAAAACAGAACTACCATTCAACATAGCAATCCCATTACTGAGTATATACCCAGGAGAACATAAAGACATACACACGTATATGTTCATTGCAGCACTATTCACAATAGCAAAGACATGGAATCAACCTAAATGTCCATCAGTAGTAGAATGAATAAAGAAAATGTGGTACATATACACCATGGAATACTATGCAGCCTTAAAAAAGAATGGGATCATCTCCTTTTCAGGAACATGGATGGAGATGTAGCCACTATCCTTAGCATGCTAATGCAGGAACAGAAAACCAAACACTGCATGTTCTCACAAGTGGGAGCTAAATGAACATAGCTATATAGAGGGGAACAACAGGCACTGGGACCTACCTGAGGGAAGAGGGTGGGAGGAGGGAGAGGGTTAGGAAAAGTAACAAATAGGTACTAGGCTTAATACCTGGATGATAAAATAATCTGACAACAAACCCCCATGACATGCAGTTTACCTATATAAAAAACCTGCACATGTACCCCTAAACTTAAAAGCAAAAAAAAAAAAAATATCCGTAAATGTTAAAAAAAAGTTTTAGCTTATTTAATAGTACAAAGGCAAATATAAAAGGCAGTAACTGTATTTTTAAAAATTAGGTCATGAAGGAAAAGGAAGAGCTTCCAAACTGTTGTTTATAATAGGAAACTAGTACATAACATCTAAAGCAAAGATGGAATTAAAGACATTATATAAAAATTAATATAAAATTAACTCCAAGAACAAAACAGATAACTTTCTAAATATTAGAATAATAACCAAAAATAGAAAACAAAATAGAGCAAAAATATCACAGATCACATTGTGAAAATTATGTATACATATACATATATGTGAACATAGTATGAATTAATATTACAGACTAGAGACCATACATATCTGCTGTATGAATAAATAAAAATAAACTTAGCTGTTAATAGAAATTTCAGGTTGGATTACAAAGTACATACAATTCTCTATGCTGTATACAAAAGAAGCATCTAAAAATGTTTAAGAAAAGCTGAACAAAAGGATGGATAAAGTTATACTAGGAAAATGCAAACCAAAAGAGACAGAAATGGAGGTCACAATCTTAATATTAAACAACGGGAGATTCAGGCCAAAGAGCTCTAATAATGACAGACATGAAACTTCATAACGCTGAAGGCTATAATTCACTCAAGATGCAATATTTAAGAATATCTATATAGCAAATTACAGTGGGAACTTGCATGAAACAGAAGCCACAGCAGATAGAAGAAACTTACTAATAACTGGAGGCTATGACTAACCTTTCTCAGTACAAGTCACATCGAGTAGTTTAAAGGAAACACAAAAAAAACAAGGACAGAGAAGACCTAAGCAAACTTTTTAGTTACTTTCTCCGGATATATATCAAATGAACACCCCGGCTCCGACTTTTAAAGAGCCCATAGATCTTTCATACAAATTGATCACATATTAATTATACCACAAAGAAAATTTCAATAAATTCTAATGAAGTAGAAATAGGGGCAGCAAAATTATCTGAAAACAATACAATGAAATTACAGTTCAATGCAGAACAAGTCCTTTTCACTTGGAAATAACAAAAATGTTAAAAACAATCCTTGGGTCAAAGAAGAAATGTAAACCAAAATACAAAATTTAATAATGATGAAAACATATATCAGAATTTTGCAATATAACTAAATCACTGCTAAGAAAAAAGTTATAGCCTGAAATATCTTTATCAATAAAAAATGAAACAATGAAAATAAACTATTTAGATATATGACTCAAAAAGCTGGATAAGAGAACAAGAGGATGTCATTAATAAAACTAAAAAGCATATGTTTTTTAGTTAGAATACATTACTTCAATATCCTTTCCTTTCCTTTCCTTTCCTTTCCTTTCCTTTCCTTTCCTTTCCTTTCCTTTCCTTTCCTTTCCTTTCCTTTCCTTCCCCTTTCCCTTTCCCTTTCCTTTCCTTTCCTTTCCTTTCTTTCCTTTTCCTTTTCTTTTTCTTTTCTTTCTTTTTTTTTTTTTTGAGACAGGGTCTTGCTGTCGTCCAGACTGGAGTGCAGTGCGGCGGCACCATCCTGGCTCTCTGCAGCCTCAACCTCCTGGGCTCAAGCGATCCTCCCACCTCAGCCTCCCGAGGAGCTGGGACCACAGGCATGCGCCATCATGCCCAGCTAATTTTTTTTGTTTGTTTGTAGAGGTGGGGTCTCCCTATGTTACCCAGGCTGATCTCGCACTCCTGAGCTCAAGGGATCCTTCTGCCTCAGGCTCCCAAACTGTTGAGATTACAGGTGTGAGCCACCATGCCTGGCCTTCATTGCTTCAATATCTCTTATACGGAAAGACTGAAAACAGCACAAGTACAGAGAACCAAGTGTGTGGTTGATTCTACATGCACCCAATGTGACACTATGCAGCTGTCAAACATGAAGGAGGACAGTATCTAGGTACTAATGTGGAATGATATTGTCAGATGAAAAAGGTAAGGTGCAGAGTGGTGTAATATGAAAGAGAAGAAAATAAAATTACATGTTCCTACACTAGTTTTTGCATAAAGAAACCTTGGAGGGACCAAAGAGAAATGAACATAGATGATTTCTTGCAGGGGTAGGTGACAGCACAAGGTGAAGGAGGCCGGGGGTGTTTCTCATTCTATGCATTTTTAAATGTTTTCATTTTGGGAACATTTTAATATAGCAAAAAGCAACAATCTGCACAAAACACGAGAAGATAACAGAAATATTTTTCTAACTATTGATATTGGAAAATAAAGAGATGGTTAAGAGTTTGATACCATGGCTGCCACTAACCCTTTGGCTGGTAGGCGCAGAGAGGAGAGACATCAAAGGATGAAAGGAACCAAGCTGCTCTCTTGACAAGTTGAGTGGTCAGGCAACAGATGCTGCTCCACACTGGGCCTCCTGCCAAGAGTGGACTTGTGCTCCTGGTGGGGACAACAGGCTTCTGTCACCCTCACCTGCCTGTGTTGTTGTGTGTCACAGAGAGAGGGATGCGAGGTGGGCTCCTGCTGCTCACTGCTTTTCCTTCGTGTTTCTCAGCCTGACAAAGATCAGGTTCCCAATGGGGTTGGAGATGGGGGCTGGGAGTTTGCTGAACATTTATTTCATTATTTGAACGTGCATGGGCAATACATGGATGAACATATTGTCTACATAGATATGTTCACCCACATGCCTTAGGAAGAAACGTTAATCATAGACTGGTGGCTTTTCTCTCTTAGAGATTTGAACCTCTTCTTCACATAGTAGGACACAAAATATCAAGGAACTCATAAAGCTCTTGAAATGGATATTTACACGTATTTAAGAGTCTTAACAGATTTAATCTAAATAGAGTTAAAAAAAAAAAAAAGACTTCTCTGAGACTGCAACTATAAATGCCAAATTTCAATCCAGACAAAATTTTTTATAGCTGGGCTGGCAGGTCTTTACAGAGGTCTTGTCAAAACAGAAACCATCAAGAACAAAACAAAACAAAATCCTACCTGCCTTACTGCCTATGCCTCTGGGTGTAGAAATGAAGAGAAATAGCAATATTGCACAATTAGAAAACAGAGCTCCTGGGGAGGGTTGGTGTATCTTCCTGACTCTCCTTCTTTCCTTCCTTCCCTCTGGGAAGACAGGCTTTAGTAAGGCTACAGAAAGAGTAGTCATTTTGTGGACATAAAATACTGGATCAAGGTTTTTAAGGAGAGGTGATTCATATTAAGAAAAAAAATATTTATCCTGTGAAATCTTCACTCTGGACCATCTTAATGATATGAGTCATTGTTTAGCATCCTTCTGTGGGGAGGGTGAAGTAGAATCACAGAGTATTTGGTGGGGATTAGTGCTGAGGAGAGAGAGAGAGATTAGAGATCAAAGGGAATCCCATTATACCAATCTCAGGTAGACTCATCTCTGATGGAAAGCAAAGGACTGGTTTGCTCTTTATGCTAGACCTTGCTTGTTTGTTGATGTACTCACAAAACAAATCACTGTGTGGAGACTGTCTTGGTGGAAGACCAAAGGCGTAATTTACATGACAACCTCCTCCTCCATTCACTCCATAAGTGAGGAAGCCTTGGACTCCGGACTGTAACAGCTGTTTTTTTGAGAGAGAAAGAGCAGACTAAAATAAGTGTCCATCAGAAGAATTTGTTTTGGGGTGTGGAAAGCAAAAAACAAAACATAAAAAATACTCCCTAAGTTTAGATAGACTTGTTTGGGTGGTACATTTACCATTAAAATTTTTCTTAAATCCTTTCTAGAATAAAGCATAAAATAGAAGCTTAAAGTTCTTAATAGTATTCCTCAGTTTCTCTCACAGTATCTCCTCCAAACAAATGAAGAAAACACATAGAAAATAGAGTGGTATGGAAAGGTATTTTAGTTACTGAGGGTACACCACGGAGGGTTGGGGTCAGAGTTCCCTGACTCAACCTGCTCTGTCACTTTTAAAGAATCATCTCTCTCTCTCAATGGAAACAGCACAACTCTTTGTTCTGGTTGCACTTTTTTGGTGTGGAGTCCTTTGGGAAAAGAATTTCCCCTCCTCATGATGCTTGCTGCTGCCCACCTCTCACCCACCTTCTTCCCCTCTCCCGGCTGGTGTCTGTCCAGAAGTCTAGACATAGCAGTGATAGGTGCCTCAAGCCTGCAGATTTCTACCCAAATATGAAATTGACTTGAGAAATCTCCTCTTTCTTTCTCCTCCTGGTAAATGCCTGGTGTCTAATATCTGATTCCTTCCTCTTGATTTGTCACCCCCAGTATGTGAAAACCTCACTTGTGTGATGAGAACAAACCTTTGTATCTGGTGTTTTCTCCTCCTAATAGATTCCCTCTCAACTTAGCTGTTTCCCTATATTCCCGGAGCCTTTGGGGGACATGGATTATCAAAACTCTAACCCCCCTCATGCACTTAAAAAGAAAAAACGTAGTAGCTACAAACAAACCAGGGAGACCTGGGAATTAAAAACAAATCGACTGACAAGTGGCAGTTCTGTTGGGATAAAAAAAAAAAAGTGGAAAAAAAAGGTTCACTCTTTTAATTCAACAAGCCCAGCTGAGGTTATTTTGAAAGTCACTGACTGCTCTGGCTGCAAAAGCAGTGTAGACCAAACTAAATTATTATTCTCTTCTTGTTGAGTTTTTTTTTTTTATTGAAGTTTCTAGACCTCAACTCTCTGATGGTAAAACAACAACTGCAAATAACATTCTTTCCTCTTTAGTAAGGTGGTAGCATTCATTATGAGATGATTTTTGTTTTCTAAAGAAACTCTAGCACCTTCATCCTCCAGGAGCAAATGTTAGCATAGCTGAGATGGGGAAATTTCTGAGGGAAGACTCTGATTTTTTTTTCTCTTTGGAATTTCTGTTAATGATGGGGCCAAACACAGTGCTAGCTCAGACCTTATAGAGCTAAATGGGCTCTATCCCAGTTGCTTTTTAATTCCCTTTTGAATACAGGCTGTGAGAAGAATTTATGTCCTATAATGATTCATATATAAGATATAAAAGCAGCCTTTCATTTTTGTTTCGACTCCCTCCCAAATCCACTATCTATAGTTCTACCACAGGAATCTTTTAAATCACAAATCAGGTTGCTGTCCTTCCCCTATTTATAAACTTCAAAGGCTCCCCATCATCTATAGCAAAGATGGCAAGGATATTTCATCTTGCATTCTGATGGACTGAAATTAACTCCCTAGAGTGCCATGCTAAAAGGACTTGGGGAGGCATCTGAGTTCTGTGGGAATGCTGTGATCAATTAGCCATGTCTGCCATGGACATGGGAAGGGGGAGTGGTGACAGGTATGTCATGCTTAGAGCACATGACGGAATCTTTGCCGAGCCATACATGTCCCTTAGTTTCTTATGAGGGTATATTTGTCTCTAGGCTTTTGCACTGAACTGTTCCTCTACCTGACTCATTCTCTTTCCAACTTATTTCTTCAGTTTGGTTTTATTTGAATTTCAAGATTGAGTGAAGATTCATCTCCCTAGAGATCTTTTTTCTGCTCTTTGACTGTAGACCAGGTACTATGCTTATGTGCTACCATTGCAGACTGTTGTTGCATCCATCATTGTACTTAACCCACTGTATTATAATTACCTATGCAGGTACCTGCTTCCTCTATGAAACTATAATGTCTCTGAGGGCAGAAGTATATTTAATTTTCTCATTAATTACCTAGCATAGTGCCCAAGGTCTTAGCTAGTGTGTAATAATTTTTTATTGAAAAAAAGTGGATAAGTGAATGAAAAACAGTCTATTTCCTACAGGTGTGAAAAATAAAATAGAACTTACTGGTCTGTGCATTTTATAATAGTTGTGTAAGCAAATGTAAAATAATTATTAAAAAACAACAAAGAGCACTGTTGGATAATTTTAGTAATTTTTTTCGTTTGTTGCCATGCATTCATTTCATACTGCAGGGGAAAGAAAAATATATTTTCTCATCCATCACTAGGTTCATAGCTGAAGACTCTACAACAAAAGACAGATTAACAAGAGAAAACATGTGCATGAATTCAATAAGTTTTATGTGCCAGGGGAGACTTTATAAGAAAATGAAGGTCCAAAGAAACAGGTAAACTGGTATTTTTGTGCTTAGTTTTGAAGAGTGGACAGTCACGAAGAAATGTGATTGGAAGACGAAAGGATATGATGTAATGGAAATAAGCTGGATGAAACTTAGTAAGGCCTATTTGTTCAGATTTCTCTATGCCTCTGTGTCTTCAGAGATAAGGATGTTCCTTTCCTCCAGGTGTGGGGAGGGCACCTCTTGAATGAGGGTTTTATGGCCTGCTTAAGGGGAGAAGGGCAAGGAGGTGAGTGTGACCTTCATTCTGTTTCCACAAATGCCAATGTGCCATATTTAGGGGTATCGTGTCCTGAACTCTGTTAGTACATTGATTTAGGGTTAAATTCACGGTTGTTTTTTCACAACATTCCTAGATTGTTTTGGTGAAAGCCTGCTATTTTTCATGCATTTTACTGTTTCTCAAGATGACATTCAAATCTTTATCTATCTATCTATCTATCTATCTATATATATATATATACACACACACATCTATATGTATAAACAAAAATATAGTTTGTTTACCACATGTCCTTACATATGCAGTAAGTGGAATAAAATCTGAATTTTCAGAGCTCGCTACTAGATTTATTCACTCATCAAATATTTACTGAGCATCTACTATGTTCAATGTGCAGGGAATACAGTGGCAAAAATAAACACTATACACAGCCTGGTACAGCTGAAAGCCTGACTTGCTCCACCTCAGAATTTTCCCTGTTTGGGTGGGTTGACTAGCTTCCGGTTACCTTGGATCCATCCTATTGAGAAAGAGACTCCAGGCTGGATGTGGTGGCTCACTCCTGTAATCCCAAACTTTGGGAGGTTGAGGTGGGCAGATCACCTGAGATCAGGAGTTCAAGACCAGCCTGGCCAACATAGTGAAACCCCGTCTCTACTAGAAATACAAAATTAGCCGGGCATGGTGGCGTGCACCTATAATCCCAGCTACTTGGGAGGCTGAGGCAGGAGAATAACTTGAAACTGCATGATGGGGAGTTTGCAGTGAGCTGAGATCGCGCCACTGCCCTCCAGCCTAGGCGACGAGTGAAACTCCGTCTCAAAAGAAAAAAAAAAAACGTCCAAACAAGATTTCACCCTGAGAGTGAACGCTCCCTTCCTCTTCAGAGCTGAAGTGAGCAGAGGGTGCTGGGTATGTAGGAGCATCTGTGGCTGCAGATCAGTTAAAATGGATGTTTGAGGGTTCTGGACGACTACACACCTTGTTGAGATGCACCTGCTCTGGCAGCAACATTAGCAGTTATTTAGACCCATTCTGCTTTTCACTTATAGCTTCTAAATGGCTTCAGAGGAAACCACTCCCATATTTCAGGAGACATGAATTGATCCCTTGATCTGGGCTAGGAAGAAAGAAAGAGAAAGAGAAGGTTAGAAGTGCCCCAAATTAAGCTAAATCAAATTCTTTAAATTTTAAATTAAATCACAAGAAAATGAGTTCCAAAGGAAAAGGAAAGGCATAAACTTTTATTTCCTTAAAAAAATAGTCCCTTGCTTAACAACTGAATAGTTTTCACTGTTTTCCTCATCTGAAAGGCATTTGAGGAGTTTTAAAATTGTAATGACTTAATAAAGGAGATGCCTCAGATTGGAGGGAGGTTTCATCTTCAGAACTTCTCCTGCCACAGTTTTGTCTTATCCTGAGTACTGGCTCTGAGTGGGGTGGGGGTGTATATCCTCAACTATAGTTAACTCCTGTTATTTTGTGATAATAATTTCAGTATTTGCATTTTTACCGTTCGTCTTCTAAATAACTTTGTGAACAAGGTTCTTATGCTCTTTTTAGGGATGAAGAAATGAGGGATTGGAAGGTTGTGCTATTTGCCAAAGTGGCCCAACCTGAGGAATGGGGTGCTTGCCAGGACTTGAAGCCCTGGGTGCATCCTAGGACCCTGCTGCCCTACAAGGCATGCCCTGGGTCAGCTCCTAGGACCCACTCTGCCCCATGTCCTTCTCTCCCAGGAATTTTACTGGGGACCAGGAAGGTGATAGAAGTTGTGAAAAGCATAACCTAAGAATGATAGAGCTGTGTCCAGGTAAGAGCAAGCAAAGGAAAATTAGGAGAGTAGTAGGAGATGAAGATAGAAAGACAGGTTGGGTCTAAAATTTTAAAGTGCCCCAAATGCTAGGCAAAGGAGATTTCCTTACTTCATTAGGCGAGAAGGAGCCATTAAGGGTTTTTGGACAAGATGAAATAACATAGGAAAATTAATGTAGTGTGTAATGGATTAGATAAAATAACAGATTTAGAGTCAGGGAGAAGAGCTAGGAGAGAAGATGCAATCATCCAAGCAAGAAGTCCTACTTAGTGTGAACTTGGAAAAGAGTGCAGTAAACAAGGCTGTGATTTAATATTAGAGAAACACATTTTTACTAATCACATCTAAATTCTAGCAATGTGTAAAAGACTAGAGGTAGTAAAAAAACACAGGGTTATTTAAAAAGCTTACGGTAGGATGGTAGGAAATCATCATGGGAGCAGTATGTGGAAGTCCTGTAGGTGTTACAGAAAGGCTAGGACAGACGGGGAAGAGGACGTTTGGGAGGTGCACTGTAACTGAACATGGGTTCCCAAGTAACACTTCAGCCGGGGATAATGAAGGCACAGTCGTCAGGATCTGAGGATGGATGAGTCAGACTTTGGTAGAGAAAAAAAGCAAAGAACACTGGTAGTATTCAGCACACATGGCTAAGGAAGGTGACGTGCAAATAACAACTAAATGGCGGGAGAACTCTTTAGGGGAAGATGTGTTTGCTTTGCGGAAGAATCCCATTTTAAAGTTCCACCTAGTCATCTTGGTAGATATGTCTAATTGCCTGTTAGACACATAAAATTAGGGTTTTAGGAAGAGTCCAGAGCTGACACTGTTGATCCAGGACCAATTCTCTCAGAGGTGACTGTGGGAGCCATGGCCATCACCATGGCTACAGAAGCAATGATTGGATTACCGTGTTAGTTTGTATAATAGGATTGACCAAGGTAGAGTCAATCTTGTGAATTTGAGGCAGTGGAAATTTGAATCAGGTGAATTTTTTAAAATTGAAGAGGATTCACAACTTAGCTTATAAAAAATAGTACTCTACACACCACTTTATTTTGTCTATGAAGCTCCACGACAGAGCATATGGCTGAGAAACCACATAGAGTGCTCTAGAATAAAAACTAGAAAAAGAAAAAAAAAAGATCAGCATAGAGCTTTTAAACCAAATTATAAGAAAAGAGAAGTTTGGAAATCGTAAGCTAAAATCAGATCAGGTGGCACACGTTATTGTTCAGGGGTTATACCAAAAGTCACGGCCAGAAATGGAAATGGGTTAGTCCAGAAAGGCCCATTTCTGGCAGAGGAGAAGGACTTGTGTAGTTAGATGTACTTTTCATGGGCGTGTTAGACTCTGCTTCCTTGAGGGGTTCAGGAGTATTCTTTCCACTCTGTAGGAGACAGCATTGTATTTTTGCCTTCATTATACTTTGGTTTGTAGGTGGGCTCCTGCCTGCTGGAGAGCCCTACCCAAGTCTGGATTTTATTTGTCTGTTACTTAATCAATTTACTTATTCACTCCATTCACACCTCCTTCCTTCCTTCATTTATCCAATGTTCATTGAGCTCCCACAAAGAACTACACACTGTTCCAGGCACCCTGGGGGTACAAATCTGAAAATATTTGTCTTGCTCACAATTTGCTGTGGGAGACAAATGTGACTACCTCTGATCACTATACAAACAATGGAACAAATGCTTTGTAGGAGGAGTACACGTCCAATCCCATGGGCCCACTAGGACGGTGTATTTGAAGAAGGTTTAATATAAGAGGTAATATTTTAACTCTGGCTAAAAGGGTAAGCAGGAGTTTGTTAAATTGAGCAGTCAGGTTTAGCCTAGGGTAAAGCCCTTCAGCTCTAGGAAACAGCACATGCAATGAATATGGATGTTTGAAAGGATGTCTATTCAGGAAATGCTGAGTGGGGATCATAGCAGAGTTGTCAGGAGATGAGGCTGAAAAATCAAGCAAGGGTCAAATAAGGTAGGGTCTGTTCTATCATGTGGAATTTCGTCTTCTTTTTATTTAAACTTGAACCCATTGAAAAGAAACGTTGCTAATTCTACTATACTAATTCTAATGGTTCCCACTGATTATTAATTGATAAAAATTAACAGCCAGTAATCTTTGAGTCAATTTTTATTTTTGGCACTTATAAACCCCCATTGCAATTTGACATGGAAAATAACTTTAAAAGCAGCCACCCTGCTACTCGTTAGCACATTACTGTTGGAATCGATTTGAGTCTAGAGTAGTACTAGAAAATGGCACAAAGTGAATCTGGTCTCTGAGCTTCATCTCACCAAGGATAATACATGTTTAAACCTTCCTTCTTAAGAAAAAATAGCGACTGCTTTTACTATCTTGGGATATTAAAATACCTATCGATAGACTCTTGGCCATCAGTGTGACTTAAATTTTTTTTTCCTGAAAAAAAAATTAAAGAATAATATGGATGAAAATCTTAAGAACCATGAGATTTATTTTGTTTTCATTAATTCCATTCATTATGCCCAAGTCTCTTTTTAAGCAATTAAGAAATTATATAGAATGGAATACTTTATTTATGTAAAAATGAAATGCCTTGTTGTTGTGCTTAGTACAAAAGGATAATGATTCCAGGACCCATTGAGGATTTCCAGTCCGAGCTCTGAATCTGTGGTTTGTCATTCAGTTTTTAGACTATCCACAGAAACATTTCTTTAAAGAAAAATATCCTCAGTTAAGAGACATGGAGGAACGCCAGGCACTTAGCTGATCTTTGTAAACTGGCAGGCTTGGGAAAACAACTTCCAACTGGTTTTCAGACACAGCATTAGCAATCAACAAATATTTTCTGAGCACTGCACATACACATTAAGGGTTTCTTTGAAATAAGATGCTAGAAAAATAGGATGTGCTCTTAAGGGCAATGTTGGACCCTGCTTCTTCTCGGAGATGTAATGTGCCTATTCCTACTCTTTCATATAGCCCTGTGAAAGCACCATGAACCTTTTGGGGACAAATGGCATGAGTCAAGTGAATACCCCTTTGTGTATGCTCAAAGAGAAAGACACAATTTAAACTATAGGTCAAAATTAAATGTTCCATCATGTGTATGCACATGCTCATATGTCTTTGTGTACGTGTGTGTATGTGTGTGCATGACCTATCTGGAAACTGAGAGTGAAGGTAATTAAAGGTTGGATTAAAAATAATGTGAATGAATAGCATCAATAAGAGTAAAATACTTAGGATTAAATTTAACCAAGGAGGCTAAAGGTTTGCTCACTGAAAACTATAAAATATCCATGAAAGAAATTGAAGGAAACAAATAAATGGAAAGATGTCTCATGTCCATGGATTGGAAGAATTCATATTGTATAAATGTCCACATTACCCAAAGTGATCTATAGATTCAATGCAATAGCATTCAAAATTCCAATGGCATTTTTTATTGAAACAGTGAAAACAATCCTGAAACACATATGGAACCACAAAAGATCTCAAGAGCCAAAGCAATCTTGAATAATAAGAACAAAGCTGGAGGCATCACCTTTCTTGATTTCAAACTATATTACAAAGTTATAGTAATCAATGCAGTATGGTACAGTTTTTATTTTTACATAAATAAAGCATTACATCCTATATGCTTTTTTAGTTGCTTAAAAATAGGCATATAGACCAATGGATCAAAATAGAGAGCCCAGAAATAAACCCACACATAAATAGTCAATTAATCTTTGACAAGGGTTCCAAGAATACACCATGGAGAAAGGATAGACTCTAAAAAACAGTCTTGGGAAAACTGAATATCTACATGCAAAAGAATGAAGTTGGATTCTTATCTTACACTATACACAAAAATTAAAATGGATTAAATACTTAAACATAAGACCTGAAATTGTAAAATTCCCAGAACAAAACATAGAAAGCTCTTTGACATTGGTCTTGGCAATAATTTTTTTGTATATGACCGCAAAGGCATATACAACAAAAGCAAAGATAGACAAATGGGATTGATTCATACCAAAAGCTCCTGCAAAGCAAAAACTAACAAACAAACAAAAAAACCAAAAACCACCAACAAAATGAAAATGCAACCTACAAAATGGGAGAAAATATCTGCAAGCTATGTATCTGAGAAGGGCTGAATATCATATATATATATATATATATATTTATGAGAAACTCATACAACTCAATAGCAAAAAGCTAACAACAAACAAATAACCTCCCCCAGTAATCCAATTTAAAAATAGGCAAAGGACCCCAATAGATATTTTTCAAGAGGAGATATACAAATGGAAAACAGGTAAATGAAAAGGTGCTCAACATCAGTAATCATCAGGGAAATATAATCAAAATTACAATGAGATATTACGTCACACCTGTTAGTATGGCTGTTCTCAAAAGTACAAGTAATAACAAAGTTTGTCAATACGTGGAAAAAATAGAACCCTTGTACACTGTTAGTGGGAATGTAAATTGGTATAGCTGTCAGAGGCATTTGAACCAGAGTGACTCCATCTTGAATAGAGGCTAGGTAAAATGAATCGGAGACCCACTGGGCTGCATTCCCAGGTTAGGCATTCTAAGTCACAGGATAAGATAGGAGGTTAGCACAAGATAGAAGTAACAAAGACCTTGCTGTTAAAAAAAAAAAAAAAAGGTTGTAGTAAAGAGGCTAGCCAAAACCAAGATGGCCATGGAAGTGACCTCTGATTGTCCTCACTTCTCATTATACACTAGTTATAATGCAGTAGCATGCTAAAATACACTCCCACTGGCACCATGACAGTTTACAAATGCCATGGCAACATCAGAAAGTTACACTATATGGTCCAAAAGGGGAAGGAACCCTCAGTTTCAGGAATTGCCCACCTCTTCCCTGGCAAACTCATGAGTAATCTACCCGTTGTTTAACATATAATCAAAAAATAACCATAAAAATAGCCAACCAGCAGCCCTTGGGGCTGCTCTGCCTATGGAGTAGCTATTCTAACTTTCTTAATAAACTTGCTTTCACGTTACTGTATGGACTTCCTCTGAATTCTTTCTTGGGTGAGATCCAAGAATCTTCTCTTGGGGTCTGGATCAGGACCCTTTTCTGGTAACACAGCCTTTAAGGAAATGGTATAGATAGTCCTCAAAAAATCAAAAATAGAACTACCACTACTGGGTATATATCCAAAGGAATGTATTAGCACACTGAAAGACACTCCCACCGGCGCCAGGACAGCATCTTGAAGAGATGGCTACACTCTCATGATTTTAGAAGAATTATTCACAGTAGCCAAGATATGGGAACAACCTAAGTGTCCGTAGGTGGATGACTACATAAAGAAAATAAGGTGTATATATATATATATATATATGCAATATACATGTATGTTTGTATATATGTATATACACATATATACACACACACCATATTTTCTTTATGTGTATATTTACACACACAGTGAAATATTATTCTGCCATAAAAACAAAGCCAATCCTCCCATTTACATCAACACAGATGAACCTGGAGGAGATTATGCTAAGTGAAATAAGCCAGATACAGAAAGATAAATACCATATGATCTCATTTATGTGTGGAATCTAAAAAAGTCAAACTCATAGAACCAGAGTAGACCAGTGATTGCCAGAGGCTGGGGTGTGGGAAAATTGGGAGATGTTGGCCAAAGAGTATATAAACTTGGGTTACTGAACCCCACCGCTTACCCATAGTTAGCCTTTGGATCGGGGCTTTCCTCAGTATTGTCCTTTCCTTGGTGGCTGGCAAGATGTTACTGGAAAGGGGTTTGGATCCAGACTCCAAGAAATGGTTCTTGGATCTCAAACAAGCAAGAATTCAAAGCAAATTCATAAAGTGAAAGCAAGTTTATTAAGAAAGTAAAAGAATAAGAGAATGGCTACTCCCTATGCAGGGCAGCAGGATGGGCCATTGGTTGCCCATTTTTATGGCTATTTCTTCTTGTTTATATGCTAGACAAGGGGTGGATTATTCATGGCTCCCCTTTTCAGAGCATATAGGGTAACTTCCTCATGTTGCCATGGCATTTATAAACTGTCATGGCGCCGGTGGGAGTGTAGCAATGAGGACGACCAGCGGTCACTCTCGTCGCCATGTTCGTTTTGGTGGGTTTTGGCTGGCTTCTTTACTGCATGCTGTTTTATCAGCAAGGTCTTCATGACCCGAATCTTGTGCTGACTTCCTGTCTCATCCTGTGACTTAGAATGCAGGTCTTAGTCTTATGTTACTCAGCCCTAGTCAAGATGGAGTTGCTCTGGTTCGAATGCCTCTGACACTTTTAGTTATAGGATTAATAAGTTCTGAGGTTCCAATGCACAGCATTGTGACTACAGCTGATGATACTGTATTGTATGCTTGAAATTTGCTAACAGCAGATCTTAAAAGTTCTCACTTCCCACAGAAAGAATGGCAGCTATGTGAGGTGATGGATGTGTTAATGATCCTGATTGTGGTAATCATTTCACAATGAATATATACATTAAAACATCATGTTGTACATCTTAAATATATAAAATTTTGGCCAGGTGTGATGGCTCACTCCTGTAGTCCCAGGACTTTGGGAGGCTGAGGCTGAGGTTTGGAATTCTAGACCAAACCTGGCCAACATGGTGAAACTCCGTGTCTACTAAAAATACAAAAAAAAAAAAAAAAAATTAGCCGGGCATGGTGGTGGGCACCTTTAATCCCAGCTACTCAGGAGGCTGAGGCAGGGGAATCACTTGGACTGAGGAGGAAGAGGTTGCAGTGAGTTGAGATCATGCCAATGCACTCCAGCCTGGGCGACAAGAGCGAAACTCCATCTCAAAAACAAACAAACAAACAAACGAATTTTTAAATTGTCAATTGTATCTCAATAAAGCTGAAAAACAATGTGAGTGGTTATTCTTTTTTTAATATTTATTTGCAATAGTAGACTTTATCCTTCCTTCCCTTGCTCTGCCATTTAAATACTGTTCAGTATGTGGAAAGAAATGAAAAATCCTGATTAGCCAATAGTCTCATGAGAAGTTATTGAGCACAGTGCTCTTATATGACACTGGAACTCAAGTCTGTTGTGTATACCTGAATCAGTTTTCTTTAAAACTGCAGTGGATATGGGTCTAATTCACTACCACAAATATGCTAGGCTTTGCTCTTCAAAAGAAACCCAGAAATACTTGTCTTTGCAATCCAGCCACAGACAGCATTAGTTGTGGGAATCAGAGGTATATGATTTTTGGATGGCAATATTTTGCTGCAGGCATGTTTAGCTTCAGTGTAAGGGGTAATTTCTTTTGATTTGAGTTATTTGGAATACAAAACTGACGCGCTTCTTATTCTTTCATTGAGACCTAATAGAAAGATGGGTTATAATCTTTGTAGAGTGAAAAGGAAATGAATAACGTGGACCCAAAGTGTATACTTGGAAGTCACAAACAAGCATGAACTGACTTTTTAAACTTTCCCTTCCGAGGGTGAAGTCTTCATGGTGTGTGTGTGCACGCGTGCGTGTGCGTGCACGCGCGTGTCTAAGCTTTGCCAGGAAAATCCCTTGAGAACAGCCTCTGCTTCCTTTTGTGTGGAGCGTGGTCACACCCAGTGGCCAGTTAGGCTAATCACATGTGTATATTCCCCAGGGATACCTGAGAAAGAGCAGCCGGCCTCAGTCACTTCCTCCGGTGGATGCCAGAGGCCAATTTGGATAATAGCAGAGCCAACTTGTTCCTTTCCTTTGTTCCAAAATGTGGTGCCTGGGTAGGAAAAAGCCCCACACCATTCATGATGTTAACAATAGCAGCATTAACAGTCATTGGACTCCCACCGAGTGTGTTATTCTTTAAATTAGGACCCATGAATATAATGAGATGGATTTTCACAGGAACAAGGGCAGGCTGAAACAAAGAGGTATTGCTTTTTATTCTTATTTCCCTTTATTTTTGCATAATTTAAACATTTTGAACCTTAACTCTTCTTTTCATTTTACTTTTGAGTTGGGGAGGGTGATATCATGTTAATGTTAGAAAGAAAAAGGACCATCTTTTTAGAATGCAAATAGAGGCAGAAACTCTATTTATGAAAATTTAAAGAACTGTATGAAACAACTCCAAAACTTAGCATCCTCAATTAGCATCACAATGACACTTTTCTTTCTTGTGTGTTTGATTTTTAAAATTCTCTTAATAGACACTGTGAAGGTCCCTTGTTTTACTCAGGGGCGGGCTTGACTCATGGATAGAATCACTGAAGTTGTGTTTGTGACTTGTGCCTCTGCCTTAGGCTGATCATAAAGTAGAATTTGTGTCCATAGGAGGCTTCTTACCCACCCAGTGAAAATTTAGCCCATTTCTCTTTAGGAGAGAGCCTGTTATGGTCTTCTTTTCCTGGACTGTGGATACATTTTTCACACTTTATGAGTTTGCTTTTCCAGAGCCCTATAGGGGACCAGGTTGTTGCACCAGCTCTGATATTCATGCCACTGAAAACTTAAATCAAGCTTTACTGTTCTAATTGAATAGGCCCCTGGACAGCCAGTCCGTGGTGACTTCACCCTTTTCTGAAGTTCAATCATTTGGCACATTTCAGAAGAATAAAGACTTTAATCATCCAAAACAAATTGAAGCCAAGAGACCAGGGTCTGAGTTCTGGTCTCTTGGTCTAAGGAGGAGTTGACCTTGGTTGGGAAATTACTTGGCTCCAACCAGAGTGACTCAGTCTCCTTCTGTCAGATCAGGAGGTTGTACTAGAAGATACCTAACATTTCTTCTAGCTCCTTGAGAAGGTAATTTTAATCAGAACCTCTTTTCCTCTCTTAGCTCATTTCCACAACCCATTATTTTCTTCTCAAAGATATTCATTTCTTAATTAAAGATAGCTATTTATAATGAGTCCTGCAGTCTCTGGGCTACTGCTTGATTTCTCCTCTTCATTTCTGTGCTTCCTATAAATCCTGCAACCATGATCTACTGCCAAATATCCGACGTGTAGGTGGTGATGTGTGTTCTTGTTTTATTAAAGTAGAACTCTTGTTTTTCTTCCAACGTTCAGATCGTTTCCCGCCTGATGCTCATGTGGGGAAGAAACATAATGTTTTACAATAAAAAACAAAACTTGTATTCATGGTTTGTGTCATTTGCTCCTCCTTCTCTACCTGGCCTTACCCCAGCTCTCGCCCACATGAACTTCCATCTTCTGAAGAGTTATCATGGCCCCAAGTGGCTGAACAATAATGAGTGAAGCATTCGTACCAGCAAGGTGGTTAAGGGAATTACATGGAAAGTTACATGGCATTCTTGTTCAAGTAGCTTACGGTGGAGCTTGCAGTGAGCTGAGATCACGCCACTGCACTCCAGCCTGGGCGACAGAGTGAGATTCCATCTCCAAAAAAAAAAAAAAAAAAATCAAATTGTCTCTACATTGTCTATATACAATTCAAATTGTATATAGTAATTGTGTATTGACCTTGTAAGGGAGAAGAAGTAATATCTTTTCATCACCCATTACAAGGTTGATGGCTGACACCTTTATAAAGGAAGACAAATTAATGAGAGAAAAGCATAACCAATTTACTTAACCAAAGTTTCAGATGACATGGGAATCTTCAGAAATAAAGAACCCAGGAAAACTGTGTATTTTTATGCTTGGGTGTAGTGAAGAATGGGCATTCATGTAGAAGTATGATTGGATAACAAGGGGATATGACTTTAGCAATGGTTTTTAGTTTAGATTCTTCTTGGCCTCTGGGTAGAGGGGAAGAACTCTCAGGAAGGAGAGTCTTATGACTTCCTTTCAGGGGAGATAGGTCAAATAATTCTTTTATGACCATGCTTCAGAGAAGAAAGAAGAAGGTCAGAGAAGGAAAAAGAGAAGGTCAGTGAGACATTTCTACTTCTGCAGTTTTCCCAATTTCCTTCAGCTTAAAATACTCAGTTAAAACCAAGGTGCCATATTGTGGGGTAGCATTTCCTGTGTCCCATTCATCTGATATCCTACGATCTTATTACATTCACTTATCAAATTTTTGTAGCTCTTTTTGTAGATACCTTAGAATTTTCTAGATAGATAGTTGTATCTTCTGCAAATAAATTTTTTACTTTCAACTTTTATGCCCCTTTTCTTTTTTACTTGCCTTATTGCACTGTATAAGAGTTTTAGCACATTACTGCATAATAGTGGTGAGTGATGACAGCAGACATCCTTTTCTCTGCCCAGTCTTCAGGGGAAAGCATTCTTTTTCCTTTTTTTTTTTTTTTTTTTGCCATTTAGTGTGTTATGACTGTAGGTTTTTTATAGGTGCCTTGTGATAAGGAAGTTTTTCTATTCCTAATTTTCTAAGAACTTATGAATGGGTGTTGAATATTCTAAAGTGCAACTTCTGCATCTATGCAAATATGTGAATTTTCTTCTTTATTAATGTGGTAAATTATATTGATTTATTCTCCAATGGTAGACTGACCGTGCATTCCTTGAATAAATCATTCCTGGCCATGGCGTAATATTATTTTTATACATTTCTGGATTCTGTTTGCTAATATTTTGTTGATAATTTTTACATATATATTAAAAAATTATTTTTATCTATAATTTTTTTCTTGAAATGTCTGTGTTAGTCTTGGTATTGGTGTAATGCTGGACTCATAAAGAGTTGAGAAATGCTCATTCCTCCTCTATTTTCTAAAAGTGTTTTTGTTTAAAGATTGCTATCTTTTATCTCTTAATATTTCAAAGAATTTAGCATTAAACCAGTTGGGCCTGAAATTTTCTTTGTGCAAAGATTTTGATTGTGAATTTCATTTCTTTAACAGGTATAAGGCTACTTAAATATTAGACTTCTACAATTTTCATTGTATTTCTAAGGAGATCATTCATTTCATTTACCAAATGTATTGACATAATGTTGTTTATGATATTTGCTTTTTAACTTTCTAATGTCTGAAAATATTTTAGTTATATCTCCCTTTTAATTCCTGAATTTAGTAATTTGTGTTTTCTCTTTCTTTTTTTAAAGTCTGTCTAGGAGTTTGTCAACTTTATTAATATTTTTAATGAATCAACCTTTTCTCTATTTTTTTGTTTTCTACTTTATTTTTACTCTAATTTTTATTGTTCTTTGCTTTTGCTTTTGGGGGGTTTAATTTATTGTTCTTTTTTAGCTTTTTAAGTTAGAAACTTAGATTATTGATTTAACTTATTTTGTTATGCAGATATTTTACACATTAGCTCAGGTATATGACAGATACCATTATTGCTGTCATTTTACAGATAAAGAAACTGAGGCTCAGTGAACTTGTAACGCCTTTAGTGTCAGAGATCTAAAATGGGTGAAGCCCAGATTCAGACCCAGGCATCGTGGCTCCCAAGTCTGCTTGTGGACCCTTGAAAGCAAGCGTGAGCCATCAGCATTCCACCTTTGAGAGAACTGGTAAGTTAGAACCGCAGGGACTCCTGAGTGCTTCCTTCATCATTTTCTGCATGCCTCCCAGTGTGCGTAGTCTCTAGCTCCTTCTCCCGTTAGCATCAGATGTGTGTGATACAGTGTGAGCACTGGTCTGGAGGGTTCAGATCCATGTGGGTGGCCCCCACACTCTTGCCAAGTGAGCATCTAAAGATGTTTTTATGTAGCTTCATTGATAATTAACTCCCACTCTCTGCCTCATTCCATGCCTCCCCACTTGCCTTCCTCCCTCCCTCCAGCCTGGGTGCTTGGGGGCCTAGGCTGGGGACCTCATTGTGACTAGCTTAGCAATTCTCTAGCTCCAGGAGGCTGCCAAGACCCAGGCCGGAGTGCGGGAAGTTTTCAAGGTCTGTGCTCCAGGGTGTGTGATGCCTTGACTGCTCCCTGAAGAGCTCGCTGCTTATAATCACAGAGTTTTTGGCATGTGCTCTCTGACAAAAGAACAGATGTTTCCTACAAGAACAAAAGAATAGGGCATAACTGTTGGCCTAATGCTTTGCCACTAATAACATTGAAAGTGGAAGCAACAAGTCCTAACGAGAAGGTCCCTACAGGATCACGAAGCCAGTGCCAGGGAATTGGAGTCAAAATGAAAGAACTCAAGGCTGCTTTTACGTTTTAATAGGCAGTGTGCTGGAAGTTTTTGATTCTCTTCGGATAAATGGCAACAGGCTATTCTTTCTAGCTGTGTTCATGAATTTTGTAGCTGTAAAGTAATGATGGCTTCACAAGTTCCCTTACATGATCCCGAGCCCGTGTCCATTTCAGAGACACACTGAGACGGTTATGACAGGCTCGGCCAACCCTGCAGCATCAGCCTACAGTCCATATATGGGGGAAGCCTTAGCTAAATCGCAGCTCTCAGCCAAACTAAAAACACCAGAGCAAGTTTTTCTCTTTGCTGCTGGCTGGAACTTCAAAGCATGGAGAGCCCACACACAAAAATGAAAAACAAAGAACCCTAAAAAAGGGCCCAGCCTCAGAGCCCACCCCGAAAAGTTTAGTATGCCTCTTGTGTTAAAAACCTTTCACCCCCATATGTCACATGTCACCCAGGGTTTCAGTCGCATTCCTAGAGTCATTCCTCTGATTTTTCATCTCTGAAGAATATCTTCTTTGAGGTTGTCCTTGGCTTTAGCCCAAAGGAAAGACATTTTTTTTTTTTCTCATTCTTTTCCCCAGCCACCTACCCTGACTATTTCTTCAAACTAACAGACACAGGGAAAATATTATTTAAACTTTTTTAACTTCTTTTACCATGAACTGTTGTCACCAAAAAGGTTCAATGTTCGGGTTTAGTAAGTCATGGTTAGCAAAGAACATTCATAGCATCTGACGTCAACAGGATCTTTACAAATCTCTCCTCCTATTTCTCTTGGACTTTAGTGAGAGGGATGGATACTATATCCCAATGTGGCAGCTGGACATCCTCGTTTATATTTGTGGTCCCAGCTTATACCTTTTTCCTGATGTTCTGTTTGCTGATTTGCATGATTCATTATATGATCACCTCTTCTTTAGGAAGGGGTTTCGAAAATATTTACTATGATTCTAGCAATTTATATCAAATTTTATGGTGCTGTCATTATAATGGGAATGTGGGAAATGAAGAACCAAAACCTTGAAGTGACTTAAAATTTTCATAAGGCAAATCCATTAATCACATATACATTTGAGTCCATGTTATTTTTCTGAAAATGTGGTTGAGCTAATGCAATTATGAAAATGTTGTTTCTTAGAAATTAAAAGGTTTTGAGTTCAGCAGTGTACATAAAATAGGTGTAAGCACTCTCATATTTGGGCTCCAAATATGGGTTACATGTTTAGACTGAGTGCCAGTTGAGGAGCACATTAAGAAAACACCCAATCATATGATTGTGTTATTCATAGTTATACATTCTGTGTCCCAGAGACTAAATATCAACAGCAGATTCCTTCGAAGATTGGATGGGTATGAGTGACAAAGTGACAGATCTTAACATCTTGAAATGGTGGCAGAATTGCATTAGCAGTTTTTATAAAAAATAGGCCAGGACGGAAGTTAGACACATGAGTGCTGCTGAATTTGTTTCGAATCAACTCTGCATCTCCAGGCAGCCAGATTTCTCTCCGTGTGTCGGTTTCCTGATCTGCAAAATGGGCATAAATGTGTTTTCTCTAGGCCCTGTCTCAAAATTCTCACGAAGATAAAACAGGCCTTTATTTGGGATAGTGCTTTGAAAGTAACACATATTACATGTTACTCAAGCTGTACTTAAAACAGCATGTTGTGACTTTGAGGCAACCACATCAGAAGATGTCTGGAGCTCTCAGCCTCTGTGGGGCGTGCTCAGAGTGAACTGAAATTTTTGGTCAGTGAATTCTGGTGGCTAAATGACTATTTTCCGTATTTAATTCATCTATTTTGAGCTTCTTTTCATGACTTGATTCAGAACTTAATAGAAACAAATGTGCATCTATTACAATTCAAAATTGAACTTCCTGGGTGGCGTTGGGTGGGAGAAACAGATTGAAATGAGAGAGAGAGAGGAAAACTTAACATTTCTATGGTAATAAAAAAGTAGTTTTTACAAAACTGAAAACACTAAAAATTGGACCAAGAAAAATGGTATGGTGGAACCAACTGAATTTCTGCATTTGGAAGCAAACTAGCACTTGGTGACTGTACTCAGGTATCTCTCTTCTTTTGAAACTGTTGGATGCCTTTGCTTCATGGCTGTGTTGTTGATGTTTGCATTTTAATTATAACAATGACACTTACCGGTCCCTATTTAAGCCATCATGAAAACTCTGTGTTGAAAATCTGCTTGACTGGAAGAAAAGTCTAAAAAACGCAGAAGGATAGCGCTGCTGTCCCCAAGCCATATGGGCAAGTGATTTGAGGTCATTTTCCAGCAGGAGTGACAAATTTAACTCAAGTGATCTCCCATTTTACCTCTCATTTCTTGTGGGTAAGGTCTGGGTCAATGATCATAGTCAATGACTACAAATGAGTGGATTTCTAGAGGCACATGCTCCTGTTAGGCTGTCAGTATGCCGTGGTTTGTCTGAGAGAGTGCAGGTTTACCCCTATGGCCCAGCCCGATGATTAATTGTACCTCTTTTCATTCCTAAGGTGTTTGGATTTGGGTGAGAAGTTGCGTGATCATACTATTCACGCTGGGTGCTGAGCACACAACCTGGGCATTAGGGTCTCTGCGTCCTCATCAAGTGGGAGGTCTGGCCCAGATAACATAAACCAGTTGTCATTGCATGGGATCAGGGTAGACCTAGGTGCTCTGATGACAATCTGTTGGTCTGTGCTATTCCCTTTAATATAGATTCCCAAACTAATTGTCTCACTAAATTCACTAAGTGCAGTTTCTGGCTGCAACATTTCTATTTGGGAAAGATGCCAGAATTGTCAGCCAGTAAAGACTTCAGCCCTTTCTTGGCCAATTTGCCAAAAAAATTCAGAGGGAGTTATTGATCTTTTCCCTTGTACTCATTCAGCTAATTTTTTTTTTCTGTTTCCTTTCTTTTCTTCTTCTTAAGCTGACATCCAATAAAAGCTATTTCTTTGAGGTGCCAGCAACATGTCAGCACCAATACCATTCACAATATGAGTTGTAGTCCCCCCCGCCGCCCACCATTTCTCTACAAAGGTCCTTTTCTTGGTTCTGTTGACAACACAGGTATTTGTCAAGCTTTGCTTTCCTCTTGCATTTATTCGTGGGTGACTTTGAACCTGGACTGGTTCATGGGACTAAATTCCATTTGGATACTGTGTTTGAATACTACTGCAAGTTGCATGCTTAAAAAAAAATTAAACAGTATACACCACTTATCAAAGCAATCTTATTTTATTTTATTTTATTTATTTATTTATTTTTTTCATTTTCTTTCTCTTTTTTTTTTTTATTATACTTTAGGTTTTAGGGTACATGTGCACAATGTGCAGGTTTGTTACATATGTGTCCATGTGCCATGTTGATTTCCTGCACCCATTAACTCGTCATTTAGCATTAGGTATATCTCCTAATGCTGTCCCTCCCCCCTCCCCCAACCCCACAACAGTCCCCGGAGTGTGATGTTCCCCTTCCTGTGTCCATGAGTTCTCATTGTTCAATTCCCACCTATGAGTGAGAACATGCGGTGTTTGGTTTTTTGTCCTTGCGATAGTTTACTGAGAATGATGGTTTCCAGTTTCATCCATGTCCCTACAAAGGACATGAACTCATCATTTTTTGTGGCTGCATAGTATTCCATGGTGTATATGTGCCACATTTTCTTAATCCAGTCTATCGTAAGCAATCTTATTTTATACTTAATTTATAGAAGAAAGCCCAGTAGATTAGTCAGGGACATCTAAATAGCTAGTTTCTCAGCAGGAGCAAATTTTGGATTTGGCCTTCAGAAATATGAAGTATTCTTTCAGAAATGTCTGGCACTGAATAGTGCTACGCTTCCCCCCGTGAGAGCTGTTCATTTACCACCTTTTCTTAGCTGGAGGCCCAGGCTCATACTAGCCTATGAGGTACAATTAAAGAGGAGGCCTAGAGAATCGCAGGCATAATTACCACAGAGGTGGGCAAGGTAGTTATGGTGACAATAAATATGTAAGATATCTGGGAAGCTTTTTTTTTTTTTTTTTTTCTGAGACAGAGTCTCACTCTGTTGCCCAGGTTGGAGTGCAGTGGTGTGATCTTGGCTCACTGCAACCTCCACCTCCCAGGTTCAAGTGATTCTCCTGCTTCAGCCTCCCAAGTAGCTGAGATTACAGGCATGCACCACTACACCCGGCTAATTTTTTTTGTATTTTTAGTAGAGACGGGGTTTCACCATGTTGTTCAGGCTGGTCCTGAACTCCTGACCTCAAATTATCCACCTGCTTCAGCCTCCCAAAGTGCTGGGATTACAGGCATGAGCCACCGTGCCTGGCCTCTGAAAAGCTTTTTATTTTTTTTATTTATTTTTATTTTTTTATTTTTTTGAGATGGAGTTTTGCTCTTGTTGCCCAGGCTGGAGTGCAATGGCGCGATCTTGGCACACTGCAACCTCTGCCGCCTCTGGATAGTGACAACTATGAACAGATTAATATGCAAACTCATGGTTGGGACAGGCATTTGACAAATTTGCAACTGATTTGCCTGAATTATCCTGAAAATATCTCACCCTTTCACTTGAATGATGCTGTGCAGAACACTCTGCTGATGCTTGAAGGTATTTCCTGTGTAGAGTCCCCCAGTGAGTACAAACATATGGGCCAAGTGTAGCCCAGACATCTGAGTAACTCTCACTCAATTGTGGATCCACATGAGAAGAAGTAAAACCAGTGTCCCATTTCCTACATTGACGCGGAAGATGCTGCTTATCTCAGCACCTGGCTTGTCAAGCAGACACGCTCAAACCTCTGATCCTCTTTGATCCTGCCTGACACTGCTTCATAGAATATCAATTCCAGAGGAACTCAAATCAGCAATCTTTTCTTTATATTCCATTTCTTCCCCACTCCTGCCTACTCACCTTTTCTCGTGGTCCTACGATCAGGGCATTTGAGGTTATATAACTTAATATGAGTAGGAATCACTTAGAGTTAGGAAGACAGAACTGTTGATATAGTGGAATATAAGTAATTTACAAATTGATATATGCATTCTAAATATATGCCTGTGAAATTTCTGTAATTCTAAAATGGGAATAGAACCAAAATGTTTAGTCAGACATGATAATTATAGCTAACATTTATTGAAGGCTTATAATGGGCCAGCTACTTTCTAATTGCTTTACATTTATTAGCTAATGTTCTCACAATAGCCCAATGAGACAATTCTTATCACCATTTTACAAAGCAAGAAATAGGCTCAGAGAGGTTGTGACTTGTTCAAAGTCACCACTGGGTGATGGAGTCAATATTGGGACCCATGTCTTGTGACTCCCCCAGTCACAGTGCCATGCTGCTGGTACAGTTCCAAAATGATATTAACTCTTGCCCCTTAACTTTGAAAGAGTTTTGCAAAGCCTGGTCTTATAATATGTAAATAACAGTGCTTGAATTTCTTGGCTCATAAGTATTAATAACCAGAAAGTAATATTTTAGAATGCGGTATCCCCGGATATTAATTAGCTTGCTTATGTATGTTAGTCCTCTAGGGCTGCTGTGATAAATGACCACAGACTGGGTAGCTTAACACAACAGCAATTTCTTCTCTCTCAGTTTTGGAGGCTGGAAGTCTAAAGTGGAGGTGCTGGCAGGGACATGCTCTCTCAGAAGGTTCTAGGGGAGGATCCCTCCTGGTCTCTTCCAGCCTCTGCTGGCTGCTGGCTCTCCTTGGCCTTCCTTGCCTTGTGAATGCAGCTCCCTGCCTTCATCACGTGGAATTCTCCCTGAGTGTGTGTCTGTGTGTACATTCTTCTCTTCTCAAAAGGACACCAGTGGCCTGGTGCAGTGGCTCACGCCTATAATCCCACCACTTTGGGAGGCCGAGGCAGGTGGATCACCTGAGGTCAGGAGTTCGAGACCAGCCTGACCAATATGGTGAAACCCCATCTCTACTAAAAATACAAAAGTTAGCTGCACGTGGTGGCACGCGCCTGTAATCCAAGCTACTTGGGAGGCTGAGGCAGGAGAATCACTTGAACCTGGGAGGTGTAGGCTGCAGTGAGCCAAGATTGCACCATTTCACTCCAGCCTGGGGAACAAGAGCAAAACCCTATCTCAAAAAATAATAATAAAAAAATAAAATTAAAAATTTAAATTTAAATTTAAAAAAAGGACACCAGTCATTGGATTAGGGCCCCCCAATCCTGGTATGACTGCATCTTAACTTGATGACATCTGCAGAAACCCTATTTCCAAATAAGGTCACCCAAGGTCTTGGAGTTTAGGACTTAAATATAACTTTTTGGGGCACACAATCAACAACCATATACATATCTGCTTAGGCTATATTATCACTATGTTTTAATTTTGAGAATAAAACAAGAATAATGTTTCCCCCATGCAATTTCTTTCTTTTTCCTCCAACACATGTGCATAATTCTTTTATTTCTTCCTTAAAACAGCATCTAATCTACCAGCAGATGTTTCCCCCATAATAACAGGCACATAATACCCCACTTCAGAGGTCTGGGATTGGGTGGGGTGGTTCTCATGACAGCTTTTTATTTTATAGCAGACCCCTTTTGATTTTGTCTTCTAAATTGCTTTTCCATTACTTGTTTATAATATTAATGGTTAAAACCATAGTATGGGAGTGATCATATAGTTGACATTTACAATTAACATTGTATAGCCAGGATTTCTCCATGTTACTGCAAAAACTTAGCTGATTTGTTAACATTTCTTACAATATTTCAGCAAATTAAAAATATACAATTAAATCTTTCTCATAGTTGGCACTTAGGTTGTTTCCATTTTTTTCTTTTGTGTTAGTACTGCAGTGAATATTTATGCTTCTATCTTTTTTCTTCCTTTGTTCTTTTTTTCCAAGAGGAATTTCTAAAGGAATATAATATTTTGGTGTATCTTGATAGCCTATCGTTTGATATTGATTGCTGTCAGAAATTGCACTAGAGTCACCCCAACATTGTATCACAAGCTGATCATTTAAAATTTTGTTTTAAATAGTCTTTTATTGCTTACATTTTAACTTCATTATTATCATGGTTGAACACTTTTCAAATGTATTTCTTCTAAACATTAAAATCATCTGGGAACTGAAAAAAAAAAGACAGCTTATCTTTCTTTCGCAGTTGTTAAAAACATGTGAGAAGGAAGTTAGATTGAATTAGTTGCATAACCCAATATTTAAGGTTTCCTGAGTTGAGACGGCCACATATTTTTTTTGTTCCTAATGCCCAAATTTTCAAATTTCATACTTAAAAGAGCCAACATTAACATACACACACACACACACACACACACACACACAGACACACGTTTGCTTTATTAAATTTGTTAGAACAAAAGACCCAGTATATATAACTTGTTTTACTTAAATAACCTTATTTAAATGTCTACTGTGTTCAATGGTGTTTCCCCCTAATTTAGTATGGTGAACACATGTCCTAAATATTCAGTATAAACTTGTTGAATGGAAGATGATTCACCCCTTAATGAATTTATAAGTATCTCCTTAAATTATCTTTAGTAAATAAAATTACCAGCTTATCAGTTACTTTTCTAAAATGGCTGCTTGCTAAATTAATTTGCAAGTTTATCAAATTGCATTTATGACTTTAAAATATATAGTAATATGCATTGATTAGGAATTTATCTCAGATTTCTGAAATGTATGCATTTAAGATTCTATGGATGATTATAGGAGACATTTTAAAAAGTGTATATCTTCAATGATATGTCTTTTAAGTCACATCTACTTTATAACAGTTATTTGTAATTGAATCCAAGAGGGTCCAGTTGAGGGCTGGCAAAAGGGGATTTTAGTTTAACCAATATGATTCTCCTTTACTTAAAGGTAATTATGTTTTTTCACTTCTCCTGTTTTACAGCAAGTGTGGAGTTGGCCCCAAACTCAGAGTCTGTCTGGGTACTCAGTCCTACATCTGTTTAATGTCAGTGTCCTTCTTGGCCTCCTCCCATAGACTTTGTGTTGCCTTAGGCTTAGGAGTCTTGGCCTTGGCGGATGGGACAGTGAGCTCAGTCTTCATTCACTGACTTGAGGATTTAGTAGATCTTGATTCTGGCTGTCTTTTGATCTGAGAACCACACTACAGAGCTAAGTAATCAGGCTTCCTGCTTTATGAGCTAAACATGCATATGTATATAATATGCATATATTTTACATGTATGTATATTATATATACTATATATATAGTATATATATATATATATATATACACTCTCTCTCTCTCTATATATATATATATGTAGTTGAACAACGTGAGTTTGAGCTATGCAGGCCCACGTATCTGTGGATTTTCTTCCACTTTTGCTACCCATGAGATGGAAGACCAAATCCTCCTCCTGTTCCTCCTCTCAGCCTTCTCAACATGGAGATGATAAGGATGAAGGCCTTTATGATGATCCACTTCCACTTAATGAATAGTAAATATATTTTCTCTTCCTTATAATTTTTAATAACATCTTTTATCCAGCTTACTTTATTGTAAGAATACAGAATATAATACACATAACATATAAAATATGTGCTGATCAACTGTTTATGTTATTACTAAGGCTTCCAGTCAATAGTAAGCTGTTAGTAGTTAAGTTTTTGGAACGTCAAAAATCCTACATAAATTTACTGCTATGTAGGGGGTCAGCCCTACTATCCCCGATGTTGTTCAAGAGTCAGCTAGACACACAGGCACACATATATGCACACACATACCTATCTATAAATTTTCATCTTATGTCTTTTGTATTCCGGGCTTGGTTTGCAATTCTAAAGTGAATGGAGGGCCAACTATTTGTCACAGAAAAGGAAAAAGATGCTGCTGAAATCAACTTCAACTGCTTTAGCTCCAAAGAGAGTAGCATTACTTATTCTTAGACTGATATCTTTTTATCTAAATAAAATATGTTGATAGAGAACTGTTGGTGCAGTGTTTGAGTGCTCAAGAGACTGGATTGGAGAGAAACAAGGAACCTAAGAGATAGCTGATGTCCTCTGCAGGAGAGTAAGGAGGAGAAAAAGTGAGAATGAGACTGGCTTTCTGGAAGTCTGAGGAGACATGCTAGCCAGTGAGGATTTCCTGTTAGTGGTGGTGATGACTGAAAGAAATGAAAAAGCGAAGGAATGTCTAACATTTAATTTTAAATTGTTTCTTCATGGTGTTACTATTTAATTTCCTTCATCTCTCTAGTCCTTTCAAAGGAAAGAGGCCATGTTCCCTGTCTGGGCAGACAAGGGGCCAATGAAAAGAGAACAGGTAGGAAAGGCATTCTACTTCTTGGAAGTAATATCCTTGGTTTGATTGTCCAAAACACCATCCTTGAATTCTCTTCGTTAGAAAGAGCTCCTGTATCAGCTGAGAATGTCTTCATCTGAGCCAACACTATTCCCAATCAGCCTTGTCTGATCCCAGAATGGCTTTTCTGAGAACAGGAAGGTTTTCAATTCTTCCTACCACACCAACTAGTCTCGGTTAGGCTGCAGGACCTGAAACATCATAGCAAGTGATATTTGGGGTTCACATTGATTATAGTCTGCCACAGAGGGCTACAGAATCTTCCAAAGGCTGTGATGCAAACATCTGCCCACTTATTCCTTATTCTTGGGGCTGATCCTGGCCACCTGGAGTCTGCTGGTCACCAAGATCCCCAGCTTGGACAGACTAATTCCTGGACTCTGCTCTCCCCTTTCCTGATATTTCTTCTTTATACTTTGCCTGCTGAAACCAGGCAGGAGGAGGTTTTTGACCTACCTGCATATTTGTCTCTAGAATAATAGGTGCCCATTCACTTTCCCATGATAAGTCTTTTGCCTTTGTCCACAGCTGGAGGGCATACCTTACATTTCCAGGCTTAGCTTTTCCCAGAAGGACTAGCAGAGTCTCAATCCTAATTACTATTTAAAGTAGTACCCGAACCAGACTAGCACAACCCACCAAGCCCCAGCCCTCCCTCCTGAGCTACTGTAGGTTCAACTGGTTGACTGGTCCCCTAGCACCTTGCAAAGAACATGCACTCAGTGTATATTTCTTAATAAATGGATGAATGTTTTATTCTACTGGGGAGACAGAAGAAGAGAAACAGGAGAGACATTCTAGTAGAAAGGTAATATTAATGAGGCTAAATGTATTCATTTGTCTTTTTACCTAATAGACAATAAAAGATTGCCCTATTAGAAGAGAAGCTCAAGGCTAGATGAAATGCCAAAGGGTGTTTTGTAAGAAGTTTCCAGATATCCTTAAGCTTGTGATAGTCACCCCTGGAGTATGTTTTTTAAAGTTCAAAGATATCCATTATAGATGCAGGGGGAAAAGCACAAAAAGAAAAACAAAAACATATGTAGAGTTACAATAGGCAGGATTTAGGTACATACCGAAGTTCATTAGTGAGGTGCCTAACTTTTGTGCAGGTTTGCTTTTCTATAAACAAATCATACTCAGAATTATCTACTTGGCAGAGAAGGGAGAGACCTGAGATTTTGAAACAAACAATCGAATGGAGAACCGAGGTTTGGGTTTGGTGCATTCTCTATAAATTATATAAATTATCTTAAGCAATCACCAGCCCCTTGAATTTTTATTTGCCTCATCTGAATATTGAAAATAATAATTGTTGCCCTGCTTGCTTCCAGACTTTTTTTTTTAAGGATAGAGATGAGGAAAATAGTAACTAATTATAAATATATACATATAAATAAATAAAATCGTATCTCTATATATATTTTGACAGAGTTGTTTTTAGCTAAAAATCAAGTGTGGTCTCTCCCCAAACCCAGGGAGTAGCTGAGATTCTGTGTGGGTGGAGAATCTGCTGGACGAGAATGTTAGGGCCTGTGCAGAAAATAGGATCGAAAGAATCGTGGTCAGTCTCATGTTTAGGAAAATTCTTGTAAAGATTTTTGTTTCTACTTGACTAGGTCAATAAAGATAAGGCACTAAAGATAGACAATCTAAATGCCATTTTACACGTATGATGGATGGATAACTCTGTGTCCTAATATTTCTGAACCTTAGTTACCTTATACATAAAGTAAAAAAAAGTAAGAATCCATATGTCCATTTCCTTTTTGCCATCTCTTGTCGACTAGGCACTTTTCAGGATTTTCCTAGGAGATCACTGAAACTTTATTTTGCTTTTCTGCAAAGATGTGTTTATGAAGTTGTGTTTGCTGTCTGGCCTTATGAGAGACTCCATGGTTTTCTGACACTAACATTCTGGGGCTCTTTGTCCAGTCCTTCCTCCTTGGTCCTCCATGGTTCTCCTGAGATGCAGGTAATTGAATGCTTGAGCTGGGAAAAAGCTTTTGTTCTATGATGATTCTAAGTCTTACTCTCTCATCGCAAACACTAAAGTGTAGTTCTAAGCGCAAGTACGGTTTTCCTCATCTTTATTTATGTTTCCAAGATTTTATAGCAAAGTTTTTGTTTTCTGCACCACCTCTACCCTGCTACCCCTACTTCAGCCCCTACACAGCTGAAAGCTGGAAGCTGAAACATTTTCAACTGGAGCAGACAGGTTGAAGATGCTGCCAAACCATGTGGAAATACATAGGTATAGACTGGAACTTTGTGTAAGAAAAATTCACATTTTTAGAATCTTTACTATATTTGGCTTACCTGGGTTAAGCAATTGCATGTTTTCATGGGGAGAGGCCCAGAGCCTAGTGGCTTAATGTGCAAATCACAAGGCTGGGGCTCTAGAGGAAATCCTAGCCTCTGAGGAGTGGCGGCTATATAAAAACTCAACATAGGAAGGACAAACTGTGTTCTCTCCTTCTCACCATTGCCCTCTGTCTTCCTCTTCTTCACCTCTCAGCCTATGTGAAAAAATCAGATCCAGGCCGGGCGCAGTGGCTCACGCCTGGAATCTCAGCACTTTGGGAGGCCAAGGCAGGCAGATCATGAGGTCAGGAGTTCGAGACCAGCCTGGCCAATATGGTGAAACCCTGTATTTTTTGTATTTTGTAAAAATACACACACAAAAATAAAATTAGCCTGGCGTGATGGTGCGTGCCTGTAGTCCCAGCTACTCGGGAGGATGAAGCAGAAGAATTGCTTGAACCCGGGAAGTGGAGGTTGCAGTGAGTCGAGATCATGCCACTGCACTCCAGCCTGCGTGACAGAGTGAGAGGCCATCTCAAAAAAAGAAATCAGATCCATTTTCCTAAAGCAATGATCTTACCCTTAAGTTAATTTCAAACCTACATATCATCTTCCAGACCATTTTTAACATTGACAATTTTATACTGACTTGGTAAAATTGGTGACAAAGATTATTTCACATTTTTGGTTCAAATATAATATAGTCAATGTCCAGTCAATGTCAAGACAGTTTTCACCCAAATTATGAAGGCTAAGAGAAACATTCACCTCAAGCGGGAATGTCCCTTCTGCTTGGTGGTCATTTCTAGATATCTTAGAGACTTTCAGAGTTCACACCTGAAGGACAAATGAGGGCAACTTGGGCTTCTTTATTTCAATTTTAATAATTAATTTGGAATTTTGATCATTAATCAGATTATACCTCTACATTTATGGCATACAGTACACATACATGCACTCATATTTACCTATATGAATAATTGCAATAAATATATTTCTTCTCAAAGTAACAAAATTTTAACTAAGAAAAAATCCAACAAGCACTTAAATTGGGACTGATCATTCATGTACAAAATGCTCCTTTTGTTTTTGTTTTGTGGCTTTAGAGAGGAACCAAATCAAGGATCTGTCAAACTCCTACCATACATTAGAAGTATGTCACGTGTAATACAATGATCTAATATTAGATAGCAATGGATCTTATATAAGAACTGAAAAAAAGTTAGAATTGAAACAATGTCATGTGAACATGAGGGGGTTGGAAATATTTTTAAACGAATGTTTCTCATTGTTGCATGGGTAGTGAGAGTAACTGCCAAAATGTGGGCAAAACTGGAGAATTATGCAATGGGAGGAAAGAAATCAAAACATACAATATAATTTTGACTCTATTGTTATCAGAATTTTTTTTTGAATTAATAATAAAATTCAGCAGGTGGAATGAGTCAGTTGATGACTCAGGAAGGCCCATAGGAAACTTTAAACTGTTAAGCAGAACACTTCTTCCTCACCACGAATTTCAGTTTTCTTCAAATGGCCTTTCAACAGAAAATTGCATCTGTAAGATCTCCATCCCCCACCCCCACAACCCACATTTGACTTTGAGCCTTTATGAAAATGATAGATTGCCAGTACAGATTGTTCACATTTTTTTTTTTTCAATTTTAGGAAAACAAATGAAACAAATGTTTTGAAGATGTCTCCAGAGGTGCCCAGTACAAGGGGGTGGGAATGGAGATGTAAGTGAGGAAATGGTCTGTTTTGTGCCTTGAAATAAGCAGAGTACTCCTAGTTCTGGCCTTGACTCCCACCCGTATCCTTGCAATGGTTTTCTTACTTGTCTCCCCGGTACAATCTCTCTCCAGTGTTTCCATGACACTGCTGGAAGAGTGATCTTTCTGAATCACAGTGGTGATCATGATGATTTTCTGATGAGAATTAGGCAGTATCTCCCCCTGCGGCCACCCCACGTCCTTCCACTATGAGCTTCTTTCATCTACTTTTTGGCTCTGTGAAACCCCTGCACCCTAGTGCACATTTGTCTCTCTCTTAAGGATGTCCACTCCATGTGGATGCTGACTTTGTTTTTCACTTATCTCTGCCTCTTTTTTTTTTTTTTTTTTTTGAGACGGAGTCTCGCTCTGTCGCCCAGGCTGGAGTGCAGTGGTGTGATCTCAGCTCACTGCAAGCTCCACCTCCTGGGTTCATGCCATTCTCCTGCCTCAGCCTCCTGAGTAGCTGGGACTACAGGCTCCCGCCACCAGGCCCAGCTAATTTTTTGTATTTTTAGTAGAGATGAGGTTTCACCATGTTAGCCAGGATGGTCTCGATCTCCTGACCTCGTGATCCGCCTGCCTCAGTCTCCCAAAGTGCTGGGCGCTTATCTCTGCTTTCAAATGTTGCCTCCTCCTGGAGGCCTCCCCCATCTCATGCCTTGCGTGTTGTCCATTGTATCTTCTCCTCTGTTCTCAGAGGATTTGGTCTCTGCCTCACTTGGCACTTCATAGTGCTCTGTCATGATTCACATGTTTTCTGCACTGTGTGATCCCATCATAGTTGACTGAACCCTTCAAATTTGGTGACCTTAATAGTCCCTTACGAAGTCATATTCCTTACTAGGTTTCAGAGGAGAACATGCTAACGTTTTTCTGGTTGACCTTTGTATTCCTGACTGAGTCTCGTCCTGATATTTCTTGGACCTGTGGCAATGCCTTCTTTTTGAGGAAGTTCCCTCATCACCAGTCTTCCTGCTGATACTCTCATGGAGACAGTGCCATTGCTTAGGGTGCTATATCCTGGGGCTTCCAATCTTCAAGGTCCTCACATGTTTGCACTATCCTGAGTTACATGTGCCAGAAGGTCCCTGTGTTCTGTGTAGCTGTAAGGACAATGCCTTTTTCTTCTCAGGATTCACCGTTGGTTCCCAGGGAGGGACAGGCCGAGAAGCAGGTAGGCAAGAGACTGAGGCAGATCACCATCAACTGGTTTTTCAAATTCAGTCACGGTGTGTATCCAGTCTCGATCTCAGCTGCAACACCCAGGTACCTTTCTCTTTCCTTTCATCACTTAGGCAATCACTAACATTTAGTAGGTGCTTTCTGAAACTTCAGAACCCTCTGGGACTCTCTGAAGAAGGCTTTTGTGTTCCTGCAAACCTCCCTCTTGTCCCTGACGAGTTTGGTCACTGTTGTTTGCTACCGAACCCTGCCCTATTTTTCTCTCTGCTGGTCAGGCTCTGACGCCTTGTAGCTGAATTCCCAGGCTGAGCCACACGTCTGGTACACTTAACTGAAAGCCTGGAGAGGACCTACAAAAAATATTACAAAGCGGGGACAAAAATCTTAAAACTGGACACTGAAAATGGATGCCTTATAAGGGCCTCTCAGAATTTCAAATTCAACTGCCTCTGAGGCTCCCAGAGAATACAATATTCTACTCTAAATAAAAACCACATACGTCATGGTATCTTTTTTTCTTTTCTTTTTTTTTTTGAGATGGAGTCTCGCTTTGTTGCCCAGGCTGTAGTGCAGTGGCACAATCTCAGCTCATTGCAACCTCCGCCTCCTGGGCTCAAGCGATTCTCCTGCCTCAGGCTCCCAAGAAGCTGGGATTACAGGTGCCCACCACCATGCCCGGCTAATTTTTTTATTTTTAGCAGAGATGGGGTTTCACCATGTTGGCCAGGCTGGTCTCGAACTCCTGACCTCAGGCGATCCACCCGCCTCAGCCTCCCAAAGTGCTGGGATTACAGGCGTGAGCCACTGCACTCGGCCCATGGTGTCTTTTATTAACATTATTAAAATATAGCTCTTCATTGACATCTCAGCTCTCTATACCAGGAAAGAATGTCTACTTTATTTTGGTAAAATTGAGGGGAATCCCTAAAATATTCCCACCTGGAACACAAGGATATTGTGTTTTCAAATCTCAATCTCCTTTTAAGAAGAAATACTTTTAGTTATCACATTTTTCTTACTACTGGGGGATTTATACTCAAATTTACCAGTGGCACACCCAACTGCCTGATTGCAATGATTTTCAGTGTGTGATGGACACCGTATTTGAGAGGTGTTGATCTGAAAGGAAGTTAGAGACGTCATACCTATTACCACGATGCATAATTTGAAAGTGGAGTGGAAAGATCTAGAATAGTAGAATAATAGACAACCTTAGTAATAATCTTATCCTTAGATACTGCTAGACTTCTATGAAAATTTGTCAGTACCATCCCACTCTCGCTTTTCTGAAAAACTTAGTGTTTCGGAGTTCAGCATTTTTCTGATTTTATAATTTATGTCACCTTTCTAGTACAGTGTGGCGGCACTCCCTAGTAAACCACTTAATTGTGAGATTTCACAATTGCCAATCAGGGATCATGGCCAATGGCAGGAATGCAAAAGTATCCACAGCAGGTTTTGAAAAACAGTCATGAGAGACAGCTGGCATGCACCTTTGCTCTCTTCCTCTCCATCACTGTCTCTGACTTGCTGCCTGGAAGATGGATTTAGCCATCTTGGATTCTGAAGGTGAGGCATGAGGAAGGTGAGCTGGAAAGACCCTGGGTGCTAAATAAGCCCAGACAGCTCACCTCTGGGCCTCATTCACGTGACAGAGAAAAAAATTTTCTATCTTGTTTAAGCCACTGTTTTTAATCCATTTTTTTTTCCTCTGTCACACATAGCCAAACCAAAACCTAAATGATTCAGGTATTATGGAGAATGAAGATCTTAGATTTGGTAAGATTTTTAATTACTGCACTGACGTAGTCAGTTGATGTCTCAATTTGTGTATGAGAAAGCCACATATACGTGTATTATATTTTAGTGTGCACTGTGCAGCTGATTAGATTTTCTGCATGAAAATATGAAAGTACGGCAACAGAATTCAAAATAAAGTAGAATTTATGGGCTTCGGGTGGATCCTCTTAACTTTCCTCCTTTATCTTTGGAATAATTTTTTTTTTTTAAGTTTACACAAAATTAACACATCATGGGAGAGGAAACTTCTTCCTCATCCCAATGGTAAGTTTAACAAGTACCGTAGTTTGTTTTACCTCAATATTCCTGATTCACATAGCACAGTGTTTAATATTGACCAAAAGATGCCTTCAGCTCACATCAGGAAGAGGAAGTGGTTACCTGGTGCTGTGGTCTGTAAGTCTGTTTCTCCTCCGGATTCATATATTGAAACCTAATCTCAAATATGATGATATTAGGAGGTGTGAGGCCTTTTGGAGGTGGTTAGGTCATGAGGGCAGAACTCTCATAGATGGAATTGGTGTCCTTATAAATGAAGCTCCAGAAAGCTCCCTCACTCCTTCCACCATGTGAGAATACAGCGAGAAGGCATCGTCTATGAAGCAGAAAGAGGGCCCTCACCAGACACCAAATCTGCCAGCACCTTGATCTTGGACTTCTCGGCCTCCCAAACTGTGAGAAATAAATTTCTGTTGCTTATAAGCCACCCAGTCTATGGTGTTTTGTTATAGCAGCTGCAATAAATGAAGATGCCTGACTACACTGACTAAAGAGAAGATAAAACCTAATCTTAGAAAAGTTTCTTCTCATTTATTTAGGGCTTTATTCTTCCTGTACCTGGGCTGTATTCCAATGGCAAATCAGGACTTTTCTGCGTATCTAAACACTGGCTGCCCGTAGAGCAGGGATTGGTCCCTCAGAACAACTATTTCCACACTGACTTGTGGGAATCTCTTTGAGTGTTTTGAAAGTTCAAGGGTTGGCAGGGCCTGGGATGGCAGGACTCTAAAGAGCTCTGAGTCAGGATATGCCTGCGCTGGTAGTTGGTCATTCATTTGGATGGGTTTTATGACTACATTATTAGCAAAATATTTTCTCTCCAGCAAAGGCTCAAATTAAATTGCAACCTTATTTTTTTTGAGATGGTGTCTCACTCTGTTGCCCAGGCTGGAGTGCAATGGTGTGATCTCGGCTCACTGCAACCTCCGCCGCCTCCTGGGTTCAAGTGATTCTCCTGCCTCGACCTCCGTAGTAGCTGGGATTACAGGTGCCCACCACCACACCCGGCTAATTTTTTTTTTTTTTTTTTTTTTTTTTTTAGTAGAGATGGGGTTTCACCATGTTGGCCAGGCTGGTCTCAAACTCCTGACCTTGTGATCCACCTGCCTTGGCCTCCCAAAGTGCTGGGATTACAGGCATGAGCCACCGCGCCCCACTGGCAGCCTTATTTTATAATTAATATATATGCTGTTTTTACAGGTTTCCTTGACTAGGGACTAAGATGGTTAATTTGTGGCTCTCATGAGATACAAGCAGTGTATAATTATTATTGTTTTTTTCCATGGGACTACTCCCCTAAGTTTGCTCATCTCCAGTGCAGATATTTGCCTGTTTTCAATGTGGCCTGGACAAATGAGTATGAAGGCATTTGTGCAGAGGTTTTCAAACTATGTTCTTAGATCTTGTAGGATCCCACAGAGGTGTCTCATGCTTTGGAGAAGAGAGTAAGATGGTTCTTGATCCTCTTACCTGCTTGCTTTACTCATAGGTGGAGACTGGTGAGATGAGAGGAGGAGGCAAAATTTAAGGAAATTCAATCAGACTATCATTTTCCTATACAACCATTAGGTGCCTACACATCTGTTATTTTATTTTATTTTATTTTATTTTATTTTATTTTATTTTATTTTATTTTATTTTTTTGAGACGGAGTCTTGCCCTGTCACCCAGGCTGGAGTGCAATGGCATGATCTCGGCTCACTGCAACCTCTGCCTCCTGGGTTCAAGCAATTCTCCTGCCTTGGTCTCCTGAGTAGCTGGGATTACAGGTGTGTACCACCGGGCCTGGCTAATTTTTTGTACCTTTAGTAGAGACGGGGTTTCACCATGTTGGCCAGGCTGGTCTCGAACTCCTGACCTCATGATCCACCCTCCTCCGCCTCCCAAAGTGGTGGCATTACAGGCATGAGCCACTGCACCTGACCAGTTGATTATTTTAACCTCAAAAAATGCATGAGCAAAGGTGAAGGAAATAACACTAATGACATTGACAGGTGAGAAAACTGAGGGTCAGTGGATTTTAGAACATCACCTCATCAGTTAATGGTGTCTCTTGGGTCTGAGTCTTAAGATTTTTCCAAGTTGAACGAGGACAGAGCTACTTCATGATTGTCTGTATAGACATCGCCACCACAATAACACCTTGTGAGAGAGCTAATCAAGGCAACTTGCTTTTGGCCCTGTTCAATTCTAGGCTGTGTTATCCTTTACTATAAAGCACATTGACCCACCATGAATGGAGGCCGTAAGATTGACTTCCCTTCATTCCACCCTCCAGTATTGATGGAGCTCCTGAGTTAACACAGTCCAATGGGGAAAACAGACAAACAATTAACATGGAATGTCAAGAGTGCCACAAGGGAGAAGTGAGTCGTATGCAAGAAAGCAAGTGAGGGGAACATGTAACAGCTCTGGTTCAGGAATCTGAGGTTTCATGGAGAAGACAGCATTTCAGTGGGCTTGATGGAGATGGGCAGGAGTTTGTCGGGCACAGAAAAGAGCAAATGGCATCCAGGCAGGCTCATTACATACAAAAGCATGTTCACAGGAAGGCATGTGGCACGTTTGGAATCAGTAGGAATCCATCACAGGTAGAGCCAAGGTAAGCTGAGAGAAGAGGCAGATGAGACTTAAGCAAGTCACTTGAGAGATGTGGCACATCTTCAGTTTCATATATTTAAGATTGTAACATCTGGGAGAAGAATCAAAGTGAAAATGTCACCTATGGGTATGAAATTAGGTCCATTTATTTATTTATTTAGACAAGAGTCTCGCTCTATTGCCCAGACTGGAGTGCAGTAGTGAGATCTCAGCTCACTGCAACCTCTGCCTCCCGGCTTCAAGTCACTCTCATGCTTCAGTCTCTCGAGTAGCTGGGATTGCAGGTATGCACCACCATGCCTGGCTAATTTTTGTAATTTTTTTTTATTAGAGATGGGATTTGCTATGTTGGCCAGGCTGATCTTGAACTCCTGACCTCAGGTGATCCACCCGCCTCGGCCTCCCAAACTGCTGGGCGTGAGCCACCACGCCTGGCCTTGAGTCCTTTTAGTATCTCTTCCTGTCTCTTGGGTTTTTGAGTGAACCTGCAGCACCTCTTCATCCCCGGCCCCTTCCTTTGCTCCCACAACCTCCCCTCCCTCTCTTTTGCACGCTGCAGGTGCATGCATACGTTGCCTCCTCTTTTCCTTCTCCCTGTTTTTCTGACGAAAGTTCTGGTCCTTCTGTTGAGAGCTGGCTCCTTGGATATAGCACAGATACCCACTTATTTGTGCTTCAGTTCCCTTGCCTGCCAAAATCTCAGATGGAGCTTTAGGACTCATGGAAGACCTTCCTCAAGGGGGACTTGAAATGCTCTGGGAAAAATATGCGAGTGTGACCCTTTCCAGGGGGCAGCACGAGGGTGGCCAAACCCACTACTCTCCCTGGGGCTGGGTAAGGAGATCCAGCTGCAAGTTTCTGAAAAAATTTTAAAAAGGCTGTTAATTTCTGAAACTAGAGAATATACTTGACTCCTGGACCCAGAAAATACTCTTCCAAGTTGCAAAAAAACAATCATTCTTTTTAAATGGGGTAACATTTCTGGAATACATCGTTCCCAAAATAAGATCCTCCAATTTGGAAAAATCTAGCTGAAATAAATGAAAATAACAGATGGAAGAGAAATAACAGAAGTTATCCAAAGAACAGCAAGAGATATGAAGTGGGGAATCATCTGTCTAGAAAATGGTACTCAGTTGTACTTTTGAAATTAAAGGTACATTGGCTTCTGAAGAGATTGCAATTTTTCTCCTGACAGTTCCCCCTTACACATTATGTCCTTTCTGGGCCAAGGTTAGCACATAAGAGGTATAGTTTTCTATTCCTGCTTCTCCCATTTGTGCAGTTTCCATCTGTGCAAAGGTGTTAAGATCAACTGTTCTGGTCTCTAGGATAAAGGTTTGGGCTCTTGGCAGAGTGCTGGATAAATACAGAGTCATGCTATTAGCATAGGGATGTTTAATAACGGATGGTTTATGTTCTCTTAGCCTTGTCTGAGAGCAACTGTGGGCAACCTGGGCCCCTTGGCAGTCTGCTGAGTGCACCTGACGGCAGGGCTGAGCCTGGTGCTGCTCACCTGCTGCCATGGGAGCCCCCCACAGCCAGTCATTGTCTCGCCTTCCTGCAGAGCGCCTCCCACAGTCCTCGTTTGGAAGAACACAGTTTTAGTACTTCATTGACAATGGAAACCATTTGGGTTACGTAATTCATTGTTCCATTTCTGTGCAGCTTTTTTGTTAACCATGAGAGCTTGGTATTTTGCTGACTTTCTGTGCTTCCTTCATCCTTCCTGACCTCCCTTGTTAGTGGTTCCATGGCTGTTCTTCAGGGGTCCACCCTCTGCAAGACAGTAGCTTAGGGTGTTTGTTCCTGGCTGCATCAGCACCTGTGTAGCTGCTTATCCCTTCCTCAGGTTGTCGAGAGGTGTTTTTTCAGAGAAAGAGATGGACGTTCTGGCCAGATCATTTAAGTTTTTGCATTAGGTTTCTTTCTGTCTTCAATCCCCACCCTATTTGACTAGTCTAGTGAACTGAACTCTCACCTTGCAGAGCTGGTCATGAGCCACTGGCATTTTCCTCTTCTCTACAGTGACCCGGTTCACCTTCCTCTTCCCCAGCTCTCCATATCCCTCCAGAGCTAAAGGCACAAGTCAGGCAGAAGGTATTCCTGCCCTACATCTTATCAAATGTCTCTGCAGAACTTAGGCAGAAGGCATTCCTGGCCCTTACATCAAGTATCTCTGCAGAAGGAAAAGAGGAGAGAGAGAAGGCAGAGAAAAGAGGAAAAAAGAGGACAGAATGGATCACCTCACCAGCCCAGAATTTCCTTTGAGAACTTACCCTTGGATGATTCCTAGATTTAGCATGTCCTACAAAAAGTCCTGTCACACTTGTCAGTCCTGGAGGAGATGAATTTTCATGTAAGCTCCACTGTGTCCTGGATAAAGGTCCTGGGAAGACGCGCTGAGAGTAGCCAGGATGAAGCTGACCTTGCCATTTCCTCATTTTCCATTTCATTGCAGTTTTAAAAAATGAGCGTTAAGTAACCTCAGTGAAATTTTTAAACAGGGCACTGTAGTATCTCCCTAAGAGTGTCAGTCAGTGTAAGCAATGGCAGAGGGAGGGCCTGAAAACCCAGACTACAGACCTTCTCATTTTTTTCCCAAGCCCTCCTTTCACATTTTTATAAAGTCTTAGAGCACGAAGTGCTTAGGGGAACATTCCAGATCCCCAGTGTCAAAGGAGGAGCCTGCGGTCTGCGTTTACCAGTTAATGGCTGAGGAGTAAGAGATGCTGGTTTCTCAGCTCTCGGCAAGACTCCTTCTCTTCCTGCTGTGCTCCTCACTGTCTTATGGAAGCAGGTGGTGGCTGTGGGATGAGAAGGGCAAGGAGGAGGCGCTGTTAATAAAACCAACTGGGGAGTGAAGTGGAGTGGAGTGAAGAAGAACGAGAGGCACAGTTAACTTCCCACTGGAAACTCCCAAGCAAGGAGTCTGTAGGTTGTAGAATGAGTTGGGCTGCAAGTGGGAATGCGAGGCCAAAGTGGTACATCTGCTTTCCATGAGAGCGTCCCAGCTCATTGCTTTGCTTTTTTCCCCTTCCCTCTGCTAGGAAAGAGAGTGTTCTTTCTTCATAGTCTGCATCTTTGGAATGTAACACCATTCCTTGTCTTCTGCGGGAACATAAACCTGACAAAGACAGTGAGGCAGGGGAATAAGTCTTTTTAGGAAGTAGATAAAAGAGATTTTTGAAGAAAAGAAAATCTATGTCACCCCGTATGAGGAAAACCTTTTGCTTGAATCCATCATTTCTTGTTTTCCACATAATTTTTGGGGTTGTCTTAATTAGCTGGAACATCTGACACAATTGGACAATTATTTCCGTCAAATTGTTAGTAGATCTACCCAGTAGAGGTCATACTCCTCTCAGGTTGTACTGTAGAATCTAGGTCATGACTCCTAGACTTTTTCAAGAGAGGTACGTGCACTGTGCCCCTTGCTCCCAGTCTCAGCCTCTTGATCCTTGTATTAGTGTGTTCTCATGCTGCTAATAAAGACATACCCAAGACTGGGTCATTTATAAAGGAAAGTGGTTTAATTGACTCACAGTTCTGCAGAGCTGGGGAGGCCTCAGGAAACTTACAATCATGGTGGAAGGGAAAGCAAACATGTCCTTCTTCACATGGTGGCAGGAAGGAGAAGTGCTGAGTAAAAGGGGAAAAGCCTTTAATAAAACCATCAGATCTTGTGAGAACTCACTCACTATCACAAGAACAGTATGAGGGTAACTGCTCCCATACATAAATTACCTCTTGCTGGGCCCCTCCTGCAACACGTGGGGATTATGGGAGCTACAATTCAAGATGAGATTTGGGTGGAGACACAGCCAAACCATATTAATCCTTCACCCTTGTATCCCTGCTTCTGCCATCACAACTGCTCCTGCAGCAGTCACCACTGGTCTCTCAGTTGGAAACTGTCTCAGTGCTTACCCTCCTAATCTCCCTACAGCACTGTCACACCTCCTTAAAACTGTCTTTTCCCTTGTCTTCTGAGACCTTGTTCAGAATTGATACTGTTTCTACCTCTTTTTCAAAGCATCTCTCTGTTCTCTACCTCCTGTCCTGGAAAGTCAGATATCTCCCATGGTTTTCTCTTTTTTCCCCTTCATCCCCCTGGAAATTCCATACATCCTTGATCTCATCACTTGCCTTTCCATTTCCAGAGCTGTCTCCTCTCCTGTGCTGTTGAGCTCTTCCATGCTACCTGTCTGATGAGCATCTCTAACAGATTGTCTTACAAGCAACTCAAATTCAATATTTTTGGCTATACTTGCCTACTTTTCTCCCCAGCTGGTCACCCCTCTGTGTTTCCTATTTCCAAGGTACTCAGGACCATCATCGATTTTACTTTTAATCAATCTTCTTTCCATTCCAGTTCTACTTTTATCACCTTAGCTAAAATTGCTAACTCTTGTCCAGATCATTGTATCAATCCAGCTGAGATTCTTTCATCCATGTTCTTCCCTACTCAAGCATCATCATAATTCACATTACAGATGGGTCTTCCAAAATCATAGCTCCTATGGTGCCATTCATCCTATTCAACCACCTTTTATTGTGGCTTTTTGCTAATTACCAAGTTAATTTTTTTTTGCCTTGGCTTTTAACATTCTCAGTGATCTGGTCCTAGTCCACATTTTCAGCTTTATCTCCTAACACTCAGTAGAAAATGGAATCTTGTGATATTTCCATTCTATGCTTTATATTTTTCTGCTAACTCATTCTATTCATTCTATTATCTTTGCATTTACCCAAAACATTGTATTCTCGAATCCCCACTCTGCTTTAGGGGTTCTAACTCTTTCATGATTAACTCATCCACTCTTTTATTGTGGAACATCCGTTGTGGTTTATACTGATCATCTTTTGGCATTATAACTCTTTAACTTCCTTTAAAACAATGGTGTGCAAGTTTTTCTCCTACCAAACTCCTAAGAAATAGGAAAACTTGCTTTATGCATTTAAAAGATTTCCTCCAGCATGTAACAAGAAGCCTGCCTTGCATAGTGGGTGCTCTGTTTGTCAGAGAAATGGAATTCATCTTGCTATATCTTATACTTGGTTAACAATCAGAAGTACCTTTATTTCCCTCTCTTTCACTCCTCCTCCTTCCCCTGCCCCATTTATATATAAAACACAGACTGCTACCATATGGTGTCTTTCTAATCACATTCTTGTATGAGAAGAAGAGATATATTATTACAGACTACTGATCCTTTAGCTGTGTAAAATGACAATTCTAACTTAAGAGCAGATAGGTGATTTAAAGTTTTGTAGTTTCCGTGTTATTCTGTTGGGCTTTTAAATCTCCTTTACCAGTAAACTGAATGATGGACGCATGCCATAGTGATCACATTAATTTAACTTTACAAAGTTTTTAATATGTGACACCCTTTAACAAACTGAAAAATAAAAATCCATGGTGGGCAGGTAAGTATTGTTCTCGAAGAGACATTACTTTATCCTTACTTCAGTAGAATCAATATCATTGTGGCTGGAAAAAATTGTCATTTAGTTAATGAATAAAGAATAAAAATGAGAGAAGCCAAGAGACAAATTATTCTAAATAATGAGTATATGACAGATTTGTGGGTGGCCAAGGTGGAGCAAGCCAACTATTTCTTATCTAACCCATTGGTTAAAACTCAAACCTCTGGAAAGAATACATAAGACAACTATTTGAGGACTTAAAAAGTAAACAATAAGAGGTAAATACAGACAGGAAGTCAAAGCTTGAAGAACAACCATGTCTTAGTTTGGGTTGCTATAATGGAATAGCATAGATGGGGTGGCTAAACCACAAACTTATTTCTCACAGTTCTGGAGACTGGGAAGTCCAAGATCAAGGCACCAGCAGATCGATGTCTGGTGAGGGCACACTTCCTGCTTTGCAGATGGCTACTTTCTTGTTATATCCTCATAAAGGGGGAGATAGAAAGAAAGAGGGCAGGGGGATAGAGAAAGAGAAAGAGAGAGGGGGAGGGGAAAAGGAAGCTGTCATGTCTCCTCTTATAAGGACTTTAATCCCGTTCTGGAAGGCTCCACCTCCATGACCTACTTACCTTTCAAAGACTCCACCTCTGAATACCATTGCATTGTGGGGGTTAATACTTCAACATATGAATTTTCCAGGAGCACAAACACTCAGTTCATAACAAGCTAGTACTGGTAAGTTTTCTGTTCATTCTCCTCCTCTATGTCTCAGCTTTGATTCATGGAAAACCAACAACAGTCTGAGAGGTGAAACTGTGCCACAGGTGTGGAGAGCAAAACCCAAAAGAAAGCCATCATTCCAATCAGATGACCAGCAAAAATAAGTCACTGAAAGAGAATATGAAATGAAATCCCTGGTTTTTTTTTTTTTTTTCTGTTTGTTTCTTTTTTTCCTTTCTTGGCATTGCCTGAGGCCAGCCCCAGTCATGGTGATGTATTGCCTAGATATGGTGGTGGTGGGGTATACAAATCCCAAGAGCTAATCCATATCCATGATCAGAGGAATGGGAAAAAGGGATCCCAGTAGCCTGAATAGTGTGCAGGAATCTTTTATTCATTCTGTTATATTCTTACCACTGTATCCCAATTGTGGCCCCCATTGCACAGAACAGTGCAAGAGCACTGGGCCTAAAATCCAAAAAGAAGCTCATCTTTCTGGCCAGAAGAACTGGTAAAGTAGTCTCTAACAGCCAAAGAGTGGCAGAATCTTTGAGAAGAGATAGCTAGAGAAGGGTATACTCTAATTATGGTATATAGACCAACACAAGTCCCGAGGTCCCACCTGAGCTAAATGTGTAGGACATACTCAAAGAAAAATAGCACTTTACAAAAATAGCTTTGTTTTATAAATTGACTGCCAAACAAACCAATAAAAAATGAACATCATTTGGAGGATTTTAACAGGATACAGAGTCTCACTACATTATATTCAGTATGTCTCACATTTAATTTCATACATCTATAATACAATTCAAAAATCACTCAACATACAAAGAACCAGAAAATTTGAGCAATTCTCAAGGAAAAGGACAATCAATGACCCCAAAGCCAAGAAGACTCAGATGTTGGAATAATCAAATAAAGATTTTTAAAGCAGCTTTAATGACCATGTGCCATAAAGTAAAGGCAAGCACTCTTGAAATGAATGAAAAGATACAAACTCTCAGCAGAAAAAGAGGAACAATTGATAAGTAACTAAATGGAACTTTAGAATAAAAGGATATAATATCATAAGTAAAAAAGTATTATCTGGCCTCCATGGAATGATGGAGATATCTTAAAAAAATAAGCAAACATAATGATAGAGTCAAATGATCTAATCTGAAGTACAGAGAGAAAAAAACAGAAAAGAAACCAAACACAGGCTCAGGTATATGTGAGAAAATATCAAAACCTCTAACATTTAAATTATTGAAGTACCTGAAGGAAAGTGAAAGGAGTGCAAAAAAGTGCCAGAAAATATTTGAAATAATCATAATAGAAAATTTCCAAATTAGTTAAGGATACAAATTTACAGATTCAAGAAGCTCAATACACACCAATGAAGTAGAGGCCCAGACACATTGTAATCAAACTGCGGAATACCAAAGATTTAAAAATTAATCTAGAAAGTAGCCAGAGGAAAAAAAAGACACATTACTTACAGGGGAAAACTGCAGATCTGTTGTCAGAAAACGTGGAAGTCAGGCCGAGTGCAGTGGCTCACACCTGTAATCCCAGTACTTTGGGAGGCTGAAGTGGGCAGATCAGTTGAGGTCAGGAGTTCAAGACCAGCCTGGCCAACATGATGAAATCCCATCTCTACTAAAAATACAAAAATTAGCTGGGCATGGTGGTGCACACCTGTAGTCCCAGCTACTTGGGAGGCTGAGGCAGGAGAATCGCTTGAACCCAGGAGGTGCAGTTGCACAAGATCACGCCACTGCATTCCAGCCTGGAAGACAGAGCAAGACTCTATCTCAAGGAAAAAAAAAAAGAAGAAGAAAACATGGAACTCAGAAGAACTCAGAAGACAGTGGAACACCACCTTTAAAGTAGAAACAAAATGAACTTTCAACCCAGAATTTTACATTCAGGAAAACTCTTTTATAAATGAAGGTGAAATAAAGACATTATCAGCAACTAAAGGAATTTCTTCATGGTGAAAAGTAAATAATATTAGAGGGAAAAAGGAACATCAGGAGTGAAAAAAAGAGAGCAAAAGAATTGGTAAATATCTGGGTAAATAAAAGAGTATTATTTTGAGTTAAAATATGTACAAAACCTACAATATTTGTCCTGTGGTTTTAAATGCCTGTTAACTGTAATACATATGACAAGTATAGCACACAGGGAAGAAGAAAAAGGGACCTATATGGCTGTACATGGTAAAATATTAACCTAAGTTAATTGTGAAAGAGAAACAACTAAAGAAATAGCACAAAAAAGTAGATCCCCAAATCCACTAGATAAGAGAAAAAACTAAAAATATTCAAATAACCCAAAAGCAGACAGAAAAAGAGGTGAGTCAGGCAACAAAACCAAAGTATACTAAAGAAAAACAAAAAATACTGATTTAAGTTTAGACATGTCAATAATTTCGATAAATGTATTATTGTTTAAACCAAATTAAAAAAACATCAATTGTTCAATTAGAGAAAAATTCCACATTCAGATATATAAAATTTTCAGCATACCCACAATAGGCCAGGCACATTGGTTCATGCCTGTAATCCTAGCACTTTGGGAGGCTGAAGCAGACGGATTGCTTGAGCTCAGGAGTTTAAGACCAGCCTGGGCAACATGGTGAAACCCCATCTCTACAAAAAATACAAAAAGTAGCCAGGTGTGGTAGCACACATCTGTCCTAGCTACTTGTGGGGGCTGAGGCAGGAGGATCACTTTAACCCAGGAGGCGGAGATTGCAGTGATCCAGGATCATGCCACTGCACACCAGCCTGGGCAACAGAGTGAGACCCTGCCTCAAACAAACAAACCAACCCCCCACCACAAAAACCAAAATCAACATACGTATAAAAAATACAATTTTATAGACAAGAAAAAAGATAGAAAATGATATGCCTTGAAAAAACTAATCAAAAGAAAGGAAGAGGTGCTATATTAATATCAGATGAAGAAAAATTCAAATAAAAAAATTCCTGGAATAAAGAAGGGCATTACATACTAAAAGAGCCAATTTATGACAAAGTTTCCAAGAATACGTAATGAAGGAAAGATAGTTTCAACATCTGGCACTGAAGAAAGTGAATATCAACATGTGAAAGAAAAGAAAAGAAAACAACAACAACAAAAACAGGCAAAAGAAATTGTATACCTACCTTATACCATAAAATTAGCTGGGCGTGGTGGTGCACGCCTGTCCTAGCTACTTGTGGGGGTTGAGGCAGGAGGATTTTATATACCTGAATCTGGAATTTTTCTCTGAATAAAATCAGCTCAAAATGGATCAAAGACTTAATTGTAAGACCAGAGACTATAAAACTCCTACCAAAAAATAGGGGAAAAGCTTCTTGGCATTGGTCTTGGCAATGATTTCTTGACACTAAAAGCCTAGGCAACAATAGGGAAACTAGACAAGTGGAATTACAACAAACTGAAAACTTTGTGCACAGTAAAGGAAACAACCAACAGAATGAAAAGGCAACCTACAGAATGGGAGAAAATATATGCAAACCATATATATGATAAGAAGTTAATTTCCAAAATTTAGAAGACACTCATACAAGTTATTAATAATAGCATAATACCCAAATAACCCATCTTAAAAATAGGCAAAGGCCTTGAACAGACATTTCTCTGAAGAAGACATACTAATGACCAACAGATATGTGAAAAGGTGCTCAACATCATTATCAGGGAAATGCAAATTAAAACTACAATGAGATATCACCTCACATTTGTTAGGATGCTATTATTTAAAAAATGAGAAGTGTTGGCAAGGATATAGAGAAAGTGGCGCTCTGGTACACTGTTGGCAGAAATGTAAAATGGTAAAGCAGCTATGGAAAACAGTATGAATTTTCTTGAAAAATATTAAAATAGAACTACCATATGATCCAGCAATCCCACTTATTGGTATATATCCAAAAGCATTTACTGTTATGAATTTCCCTCTAAGCACTACTTCAGCTGCATCTCACAAATTTTGATTTGAAAATGAAAATGTATGCGCATTATACACATAATACATTTTCATTTTCATTTGGTTCAAGACATTTCCTAATTTTCCTTAAGACTCTCTCTTGGACATATGAGTCACTTGCAAGTGTTCTGTATGCTTATATTAGAAAAAATGTCTGAAATAATCTAAACTTCTACTTTAGAGACTAAAAACAAAGCAAATTAAACCATCATAAAGCGTAATAAAGCAAATAATAGATTCTTAAAAAATAAATCAATGAAATTGAAAATATAAATAATAGAGAAACTGAAAGAAACATTGTAAAAAAAGTGATAAATTCCTAGCCATATGGACCAAGGGAAAAAAAAAAAGAGAATATCCAAATTATCACAATCAGATACAAAAGTGAAATTATTAAAAGAATAATAAGTTAACAATTGTGATGGTTAATTTTAGTGTGTCAGTTTGACTGGGGTGAAGGTTGCCCAGATGACTGGCAAAATATTATTTCTGGGTGTATCTGTGAGGGTGTTTCCAAAAGACATTAGCATTTGAAACGACTTAGTAAAGAAGATTGTCTTCACCAATGTGTCTGGACATCTTCTAATCTATTGAGGGCCTGAAGAGAACAAAAATGTGAAGAAGGGGCAAGTTTGCTCTCTGTTGATCTGGGACATCCATCTTCTCCTGCCCCCAGACATTGGCATTCCTGGTTCTTAGGCCTTTGGACTTGGACCAGGTCTTTCACCATTGACTCTACCCTTGACTGATTTCACTAGTGAATCCTATAAACACTTAAGGAAGAAATAATACCAATTATATGCAATATCTTCCATGAAAAAGATGAGAACAATTTTCAACTCACGAGATTAACATTACAAATACTAAAACCAGAGAAAGATTTCACAAGTGAAAAGAATTACAGAACAATATATCTCATGAATAAAAATGCAAAATTTCTTAAGAAAATATGAGCAAATTGAATTCTACAATATGTAGAAAGCATTGTACATCCCAAATAATGAGAGTTTATCCTAAGTAGTAAAAAGCTTCTCTAATATTATAAAATCAGTCAATGTAATTTGCCATATTAACAGATTAAAGAAAAAAACTTTATGATCATCTCAATAGATGCAAAAAAGTATATGACAAAAGTCGACATTAGTTTATGACAAAAGCTTTCAGCAAAGTAGGAATAGAGAGAACTTCTTTAACCTAATAAAGAGCATCCACAAAATGCTATAGCTAGTATCATTCTAATGTGTGAAAGACTGAATGCTTTTCCCCTAACATCAGGAACAAGGCAAGGATTTCTGCTCTTACCAATTCTATTCATCATTCTACTAGCAGTCTTAGTCAACACAATAACACAGGATAAAGAAATAAAAGGCACAAATATTGGTAAGAAAATAAAACTATTTGTAGACAACATGACTGTCTACATGGGAAATCTCAAAGAACCTACAAAAATTCCTAGAACTAGTAAATGATTCTAGCAAGTATACAGGATTCAAGCATGAAGATCAATAGTATTTCTATATACTAGCAATGAACAATGGAAAATCAAAATTTATAAAACATGCCATTTTCAATAGCTCCAAGAAAATATGAAATAGGTATTAATCTAACAAAATATATGCAGGACCTATATTCAGAAAACTATAAAATGCTGATGAAAGTAATCAAATAAGACCTGAATAAATGGAGATGTATATTGTGTTCATAGATTGAAAAATTCAATATTGTTAAAATGTCAATTCACTCAAAACTTATATATAGATTCAACATAATCTCAATAAAAAGTCAGCAGTACATGTTTTATATATCAAAAGGTAATTTTAGAGTTTATGTGGGTTAAAAAATTACCTACCAGGTACAATGTTCACTACTTGGCTAATAGGTACACTAGACGCCCAATCCCCACCAATATGCAATGTACCCATCCAGCAAACAAGCACATGTGCCCTCTGAATCTAAAATAAAAAATATAATAAAGTTTACATGGAAATCACAGGAACTAGAACACACAAAATAATATTGGAAAAGAAAAGTAAATATTGGAGGAGTTACACTATCTAGTTTGAAGATTTACTAAAAAGTAACACATAGATTACTGGAATAGTGAGTCTACATGTAAATTTACACAAATGCGTCCAATCGATTTTTGACAAAGGACAAAGGGAATTCAATGAATAAACCATAATATATTCAATGAATGATGCTAGACTAATTAGATAACCACATGTATAAAGGTAAACTAGAATTTATATCTCATACATTATGCAAAATAAGTCAAAATGTATCAGAACTAAATGTAAGTATAAAATGTAAATGAAAATTTAAAACTTTTGAATAAAATATAGGAGAATATCTTTGTGATCTTAGATCCAACAAGTAGTCCTTTTATATGATGCCAAAAATCTGGTTTGTAAAAGAAAAAATGATAAATTGGACTTTATCAAAATTAACAATTTTGCTTTTAAAAAGACAGTAATAAAAGACTAGACAAAGATTAGGAAAAGATATTTGTAAAATATATATCTGATAAAGCACATGTAGGAATAAATGATAATTTCTAAAAGCTCAGCAATAAGAAAGCCAACAATTTAATTAAAAATGGGCGAAGTATTTGTAGAGACATTTAACCAAAGAAAATATATGGATGGCATTTAAGGACCTGAAAAAACATTCTACATCATTAGTGATATGGTTTGGCTCTGTGTCCCCACCCAAGCCTCACCTTGAATTGTAATGATCCTCATGTGTCAGGGTGTGGCCAGGTGGAGATAATTGAATCATGGGGCAGTTTCCCCCATATTGTTCTCATGATAATGAGTGAGTTCTCACAAGATCTGATGGTTTTACAAGCGTCTGGCATTTTCCCTGCTGGTAACTCATTCGCTCTTGCCTGATGCTGTGTAAGAAGTGCCTTTGCTCCTCCTTTGCCTTCCACCATGATTGTGAGGCCTCCCCAGCCATGTGAGGCTGTGAGTCCATTAAACCACTTTTTCTTGATAAGTTACGAAGTCTTGGGTATGTGTTTTTTAGCAGTGTAAAAACAGACTAATACAATTAGTCATTAAGGTAATATAAATTAAGCCACAATGAAATACCACCACACAACTATGAGAATTGGCTAAAATTTTTAAAAAACAAATGAAAGAATCTGATAAAAACAAGTACTCGTGAAGATGAAGGGCAGCTCAAATTTTTATTCATTGCTAGAAGAAGCACAAAACAGTAGAGCTGCTTTGATGAAGAGCATGGCAGTTTTTTTTTTTTTTTTTTTGAAATGGAGTCTTGCTCTGTCGTCCAGGCTGGAGTACAGTGGCGCGATCTCGGCTCACAGCAAGCTCTGCCTCCCAGATTCATGCCATTGTCCTGCCTCAGCCTCCCGAGTAGCTGGGACTACAGGCACCCGCCACCACGCCCAGCTAATTGTTTGTAGTTTTAGTAGAGACAGAGTTTCACCGTATTAGCCAGGATGGTCTCGATCTCCTGACCTCGTGATCCGCATGGCAGTTTTTTAAATGAACTTAAACATGTGTTTAACATACAGTCTAGCAGTCTCGCTCCTATCTTACTCTAGAGAAATGAAAACCTATGGTCACACAAAAACCTGTACATGAATTTTTATCACAACTTTATTCATAATTTATTCCCCAAATTATAAATAACCCAAATATCCTTCATTTGGTTTCATTAGTTTCCTAGGGCTGCTGTAAAAAAAAAAATCACAAATTTGGAGGCTTAAAACAGCAGAAATTAATTTTCTCACAGTTCTGGAGGCTAGAAATCCAAAAGTAAAGTGTTGGCAGAGCCATGCTTCCTTTAAAGGTGCTAGGGAAAAATCCTTACTTGCCTCTTCCTCCCTTCTGATGGCTTCCCACAATCCCTAGTGTTCCTCGGCTTGCAGATGCCTCACTCCAATCTCTGTCTCCATCCTCACATGGCTTTCTTCCCTGTGTCTCTTTTGTGTCTCTGTATCTAAATCTCTTTCTTCTTTCTCTCATAAAGATATCAGCCATTGGATTTAGGGCCCCCTCTAATCCAGCATGGTCTCATTTGAACTTGATTACATCTGCCAAGATGCTGTTTTGAAATAAGGAAACATTTACAGATAAAGGGGAGTAAGACTTGGATACGTCTTTTTTGGAGACATAATTTCACTCACTACACTGGCCAATGAATAAACACACTGTGGTGTGTCCGAGCAATGAAATATTACTCAGAAACAAAAAGGAACAAACTATAGATATATGCAACAACTTGGATGAATCTGAAATGTATTATGCCAATGAAAAAAGCCAGATTCAAATAGCTATATAGTGTGTGATTCCAAAATGACAGGGAGAGAAAAAAAGCAAAATGATAGAAATAACCAATCCGTGGCTGCCAGGGGTCAGGGGAAGAGAGGGTTGGATTACAAAGGAGCAAGCATGAGGAACCTTTGGGATGATATTTCCTGTATCCTGTTTGGGGTGAAGGTTACACAATTCTATGCATTTTGGCAGAATACACAAACTGTATGCCAAAAAAGAGTAAATTAAAAATAAAAATAAAAAGTAAATGGACAGATTTCAGAGACTGTGGGAGAGAGCAACAGAAAGCCAAATGTTCAAGGAGGGCCAAAGATGCAGCAAGAGAGGTGACATGGTACCTGCTATAAAGCATGAAACTTTAAGGAAAGAGTGACTGCAAGGGAGAAATACATTTGTAGAAGTCTTGTTGAGTGGTGTGCAATGTGGCTCCTGCCTTCATATTCAGTTCAGTGAAGATCTGTGCTGTTTCTCAGTGCTTTCAGAATTATGTTTTGTTTTGTTTTGGAAATTCAAAAATTGTTGGCTATGGTCTTAAGAGAAGAGCAAGTAGCTTTTTGGTTATAAAGTGATGAGGAGCCTAAGTGAGTTCATTTATTTGTATTTATTTTATTTATTTTTTTAACTTTTATTTTAGATTAGGAGGTACATGTACAGGCTTTTTATATAGGTAAATTTGTGTCATGGAGGTTTGTTGTACACATAATTTCCTCTCCCAGATACTAAGCCTAGTACCCAATAGTAATTTTTTCAACTCCTCTTTCTCCTCTCCCCACCACCACCCTCAAGGAGGCCCCAGTCTATTGTTCTCTTCTTTGTGTTCATGTGTTCTCATCATGTATCTCCCACTTATAAGTGAGGACACATGGTATTTGGTTTTCTTTTCCTGTGTTAGTTTGCTAAGGATAATGGCCTCCAGCTCCATGCGTGTTCCCTCAAAAGACATGATCTCATTCTTTTTTGTGGCTGTATAGTATTCCACGGTGTATATGTACCACATTTTCTTTGTCCAGTCTACTACTGATGGCCATTTAGGGTGATTCCATGTCTTTGCTATTGTGACTAGTGCTGCAGTGAACATTTGTGTGCATGTATCTTTGTGATAGAATGATTTATATTCCTCTGGGTATATATTTAGTAATGGGATTGCTGGGCCAAATGGTAGTTCTGTTTTCAGCTCTTTGAGGAATCACCATATTGCTTTCCACAATGGTTGAACTAATTTACACTCCCACCAACAGTGTATAAGTGTTCCCTTTTCTCCACAACCTCGCCAGCATCTGTTATTTTTGATTTTTTAATAATAGCTATTTTGACAGGTGTTCGATGGTATCTCATTGTGGTTCTGACTTGCATTTCTCTAATGGTCAGTGATACTGAACTTTTAAAAATATGTTTGTTGTTCCGCATGTATGTCCTCCTCTTTTGAAAAGTGTCTGTTCATGTCCTTTGCCCACTTTTTAATGCTTTTTGTAATGGCAACTATTTTGAAATGTTACCCACAAGTTAGGCTCTGGAATGTTGAATTAGGAAGAGAATTGCTAACATGCAAGAGCCCAGAACACATACCACTTAACACATATTTTCCAAAATCACTTGAACACATACTTTAGAAAATTATTAAAAAACCCCATAAAACTCAAAATTCAAAGTATAAAAAAGACAATTTTATGATATATAAGAATCTGAAGTAAACAGAAAATAATTATAAATTTAAGTAATAAATTTAATGCTCAAATGTGTTTTAAAAGCTGAATGTGATTTTGAAACTTTCGAAAGAAACGTCCTATAATCTAAAACTATAATTTAGTAAGAAAATGGATTTAAAATGTGTTTAAATTCACAAATACGCAGTTAAAATGCAGTTGTGCAGGAGTGGGGTTGGGAGAGCAGAAGCTGCAGACAGACAAAACACAGTTTTGCTCTTATCTTTGACAGTCTTTGAAATAATGGCAAGCGTTTCTAATTGTTTGACTAAAATATATTCTTTCTTACTAACCAAAACTCAGTCTTGTTCAGGATGGCAAACCGCTCAGTACAAATTGTCTATTTCTCAGCTTTCTTGCAGCTAGAGATGGCCATGTGACATGATTGTAGTCAGTGAGATGTAGGGAGGAAGCTGGCTGGAGGTTCCAGGGAAGTTTCACTACCCAGATCCAGATCGTTGCCTCTTCTCTCCTCTTGTGCACTCTCGCCCCCTTCCACCCTCCTCTTCACCTTTCTTCCTGTTTGGAATGTAGATGGAGGCCCAAGATGCAGCCTTCTGTCTTTTGGGCCACTGAGGCCTCCATGAGATGCAAGTTTTACTCTTAGGATGACAAAGCAGAGAAAGAGAAAGAGCTTGGGCCATGGGGTGATCCTGGGGAGCAGCTGCGACCCTGCGTTCCTCTGTCCCCACTTCCTCTTATGTGAGGTCAGTCCCCATGTGGTAAAGCCACTCTAGACAATGTTTTAGACCCCGTCTCTGTCACTAAAGGCTGTCTCTAACAAAGTGTGGGAAACCACAAATGTAACTATTAATAGAATCAAAAATAAGATACATACTTGCCAAACTACTTCAGATGGCAAAGCCAGAAAAATGTCTAACAGCAGACAACAAAAGAAATGTCTGATGATGATAACAATAAAATGATAATAAGTCCACATGTATCATGCATGACAATAAGTAGAGGATAAAGATTTTTTTTTAAGTAAAAGCAAATCTCTCTATCACCTGGTTCCAAGTCACTCTTCAATAAATAACCAACAAAAAAAAGTTTACAATTAAATGTTTGTCAAATATATTTCAGGGAAACAACGAAGGAAAGCAATATGTGGCCGCAGAATTAACATCAGACAAAATAGAAATTGAGGCACAATCATTAAACCAAAGAGGATCTTTAATTTTTATAAAAGATGCAATGAACTAGGAAAATGGTCTTTTAGGAGCCATCTACTTAAACCAAATACATCAACCAAAAGTTCTTAGAACAAAGCTAAATTGGTTGCAAGACTGCTGTGTGAGCCTGTAACACAATTTCCAAGGCTTCAAAGATCATGGAGATTAAAAAAGTAATAACGGCATCAAAAATTTGTAAGATATACTTAATGAGACTGAAATAACGATTGGAAATTAAGCTGAGAATACATATTCTTTTTGAAGGTTGATGAGTACATTTTCAAAACTAAGTTACAAAAAATTACAAAATGTATAGGTTATATATTCTGACCTTTATTCATGGGGAAAACCCCACAAAATTAGAGCTGTGTGGTCAATGTAAGTCATATTTTGATGATCTATAAAAGTGCCCATGATATCATGTTAAGTAAAAAAGCACTGTGCAGTATTATATATTTTATTCAAATTTCTAAAAATTCGTAGAATGAAATACTTCATTTTCACAGTGGTTACCACTGGATGGTGAAATTAGAGATGATATGCCTTTCCTACTTCTGTGTTTTATGAATTTTCCACAGTGAGTATGTACTGTATTCAGAATACATGAAAAACAATAATTGGTAATAAAATAAAAGCAGAAGACCAAACTGAAGGTACACTGTGAATCAATTTTGTAAGTGTATGAGTGTGTGTGTTTGTGCATATACATTTATAGAGCCAAAGGTTTAAAAGAAATGTACTAAAATATTAACAGTGGTTATTTCAGAGTTATAATTTGCAGCTTCCCACATTTTCCATGATGAATATCCACCATCCTTATAAGTGGAAAAGATAAATATCAATATAAAATTAAGCCTTCAGGGAAGTCTTCCTCTCACGATGGCATCGGGGTTCATGCTCTAGAGTATCCTCTCTTTCCCAATACCCAGCAACGCGAGTTAAAGCATTCAAAAAAGAAACATAGAAAATAAATAGCTGTGCTCAGAAAATGACAGCAATTTAAGGTGCAGAGTGGGGTCGGCCTACCGGTCTGGAAGTCAGCAGAGGAGACTGGTGGCTGAGGGTTTAACTTCTGTGGGAAATGACATCTAAACATTCTCCTTGAGAGACAAGCCACATAAACCAGACTCATAAATTAAAACTTAGGGCTTGCACCTGTAATTCCAGCACCTTGGGAGGCCAAGGCAGAAGGATTGCTTGAGCCCAGAAGTTCCAGACCAGCTTGGAAACATACACCCATCTCTACAAAAAATTTAAAAGGTAGCCGGGCTTGGTAGTGCATGCCTGTAGTTCCAGCTACTCAGGAGGCTGAGATAAGAGGATTGCTTGATCCCAGGAGTCTGAGGCTGCAGTGAGCTATGATCACACCACCGCACTCCAGCCTGGGTGAGAGAGCAAGACCTTGTTTCAAATACCACCCCCTTGCAAAAAACAAACAAAACACACACACACACACACACACACAAAACCCAAACAAACAAAAACTTAGGGCTGAGTGGATCTGGTGCTGCCACTTGCTCCCATTCCCATGCCCAAGAGATGACTCTGGAAAAAATGGTACCTGCCCAAACTAGGATCTGGTGCCTGGCCCTATAGCACTAAGCAGCAGACGGCAGCAGGACCAGAGAGTGACCTTATGGCCAAGGAAAGAGTTGGGTGGCTGGCTGGACTGGAGGCTGGATCTGGGATAGCCCCAGCATCACCCAGAAATTTCTAAAGAACTATCTGTGAGGTGGCAGGTGGGATGAGAGGAAGATGAGAAGTGACCAGAAAAGTTTCAGACAGGGAGTGGAGGAATGGGTAATAAAAGAGAAGAGAGGAGGAAAGAGAGAGAGAGAAGTGGGGTGGGGAAGGAGAGAGACTAACAGGTAACTTCCCACATAAAATTCCTAAGCACACGAGGAAATTGCATGCGAAGAAAGAGACCCAGTGAAAACAGCAACCAGAACGGGAAATTACTCGGGATGGTTTCTTGCAATGGAAGTAGAGAATTCCAACCAGCAGCTCAGGATCAGTCCTTTTCGTTACTCACTAGAACTTCTTTAGAGAGTGATCGGGGTATATAAAAGGGCGTGGAGCCCAGACCAGACAATCTAGTTATCTAATGCTGGTCTGGTGAAGTGTTTGGTGCAGAAACTACATAAATATATATGGTTTTTATCTTTATAAGCTCTCTCTCCTGTTAGGGGTTATACTCAATGGTAATTAGCAAAGGAAAAGTGAACTCTACAGGTTTAGCAATCATATGTCTCAAAAAGACATTCAAGTTCTTATAAGATGCTTGGTGGCCTAATAATTTTGTAAAACTCAGAGATCCCAATATGATACTAGAGTTGGGTGTTGAGCACTCCACGGAGCCTGCATAACGGGGGTCTGTGGGGGTGTGGACTCCACAGGTAAGAAAGCTGGGATGTTTCCAAGTGCTTCTAAGAGAGCTGGTTGAATAGTACTGGACAATAATCTCTCCAAGCTGTGGTGCTGCTGGGCCCTCCGTGGCTTCCTTCTGCATGCGGACCTCACTTCCCACCTCCCCTCCACCTTCTTCGCCTTCTCCACTCCCATCCCTGTCACCTCTATCAGCGATTCTGCTTGTTGCGGCTGTTGCTTTCCTGTCCCTTATGCCCCCGAACTGATGCCTTCCATTAACAGCTCCTTTCAGGAGCTTCTGTACCAGAGCCTAGCCAGGGATGGTTTTAGAGGCTTTCCCTGAGCTGCCCTCCTAAACCTATGTGTAACGCTCACCCTTGCCTTTCTCATACCACCAATGCCAGAGACCCTTTGCAGGGGTCAGTTAGGGTGGAGTTTCCCCCCTCCTTTATGGGACCTTAATCTAGCTAGAAGAGGACCTAATCACCAGTCCAGAGGATCATTGGCAGAATCCCTCAACAAAGCTCAGAGGCCTTAGGGATAGAAGAACCCTTGTCTGGGACCTGACTTCATATGTCAAGGCTCAAAGGAAGAGCTTTGCCACATTGCTCAGAAAAGTGTGTGCAGCTGTTTCCCCCTCCAATGAGGACAGAACAAGGAAGAAAGGGGCTAATCTGCAGCCCAAAGAATTCCAGTTAGACTGTAAGCAACACTTTGCTACTACTACTGAAGATGGATAATTGTTAGAATGCCAGCAAGGGACAGTGTTTTGTTGTTGTTATTTGAGACAGAGCCTCGCTCTGTGGCCCAGGCTGAATTGCAGTGGTGCGATCTTGGCTTACTGCAACCTCTGCCTCCCGGGTCCTGGTTCAAGCAATTCTCCTGCCTCAGCCTTCCGAGTAGCTGGGATTACAGGCCTGCACCACCATGCCCAGCTCATTTTTTTATTTTTAGTAGAGTCGAGGTTCCACCATGTTGGCCAGGCTGGTCTTGAACTATTGACCTCGTGATCTGCCTGCCTTGGCCTCCCAAAGTACTGGGATTATAGGCATGAGCCACCACGCCTGGCCAGAGGGAGAGTTTTTTTAAGTTCCATAGGCTCATCAACAAACAATGATCATGCGCCAGGCAGTCTCCTAGAAGGCGGGAACACAGAGAAATCAGAGAAAATCGTTGGGCTTATGTGGTGATTGGGTCATGCTTCGTCTACAGCAGGTTTCTCAGCCTCTTTGCTACTGACACTGGGACCAGATGATTCTTTGTTGGGGGGCCGTCCCATACATTTCAGGGTGTTAAGCAGTATCCCTGGGCTTCTACTTACTGCATGACAGTAGCAGCCCCTCCCCCAAGTTGTGACAACTGAAAAGGTCTCCAGACATTGCTAAGTGTCCCCTGGGGGCAAGAGTGGGGGTAAAATTGTCCAAGGTTCAGAACCAATAGTCTAAGGATGAATTAGGACCAATGAACCCCATTTTTTATTTGAGGCAATGTTATGGCAGAAATAATTCTCTTTGTAATGGTTTTATATTGAACTGATCAACTAAATGGAGAAAAAAATGGGGCGGAGGCGGTACCCTAGTGGAACCCTGTCGTTAGAATCCAGTCAGACAGGCTTAGTCGGCCCCTCCATTAAGAAGATGGAACGAGGGCTACAATCACTCACTGGGGATAGAAAAGGAGCCTGTGATGATCAATGGCATCCAATGTAGCATTAAGGCCCAAGAAGGCAAGCCGTGAAAACAAGTCCTAACTGGCATAAAATAAAAGGTTTTTAACCACATGGAGCAAATCAGTCTCTGGGCTGTGCCAAGAAGGAATCTGGAAGGGACACAATTATGGAGATTACGACTAGAGAGATGATTAGAGACTTGGGGAATTCTTTTTTCAAGGACTTGCTAAGGAAATGGGACTGTAATTAGAAAGGGAAGCAGGCTTTCTCTCTGCCTCTCTCTCTCTCTCTTAGGTGAACTAAAAAGCTTCGGTAAATACATAACAAGAATCTACGAATCTTCCAAATCAGTGGGAAAATGTTCTAACTTCAAAAATCACTAATGAATACATCCTAAAGCAAAGTAAAACTGCATTTGAAAATCAGTCTCCTAGTTACCTGTCAAGTCGGGAACGTCAGGATTTTTAGGTATGTCCTGAAGCAGCAGATGACAAGCTATTGAAATAAAAATTCTGAATAAAATTAGGGCAGCCCATTAGCCCAAACAGGGGCACACACAGTAAAAGACTTACTGGATTTGTGAACTGAGATTTTTATGTGTGTGTGTGTGTGTGTGTGTGTGTGTGTGTGTGTGTGTGTGACTGATATTCTTACTTTGAAAGTGTAGAAAGTAATTTTTTGCCTTTTTGGCGAGGGGGATAAAAACCCAAACTGAGATCTGAGGTTTTTATAGTTTGGCAAATTTCAGAGATATGAAAGCAGAATTTTTGGCACTCAGGGACTGAGAGGCAAATGACATCATATGGCTTAAGGGAAATAGAGAGCTAAAAAAGTACATTTGGAAAATTTCAGAAGCTGCCTGCCACTGAAATCATTTTGAATTTTTTTCCCAGTGAATTTAGTCGTCACAAAAGGCACTGGATTGATGACCCTGCAAAGAAAAAATGGCAAGTCTCAGCTCCCTATTAAGGGCCCCCAGGATTAGAAAGCAAGGAGTTGTGTTGTCAGAGTTGGCTTTCAGGAAGTGACTGCCTGAATTGGTGACACATTGGGGGTGAGTTAAAGGATTCAACTATGGTCCTATTGGCTTGCAGAGAGGAAAGAGAGCTAGCTGTCACTCCATAGTCCCGGTTTCTCGATGCTGGTGGCATCCCAAGTGTGATTTGAGGGATTATGTATTTGGAAGCTCAAGGTAGTCATCCCAAAGCTTCTCTTTGGGATGTATCCTGCATCCCCCTAACAGGAGTTCATGGAAATAACATCATATTCAGTAAATGGCAGACTAATTCAAAGACGGGATTAGATGGAGAAAAGACTAGAGGGAAAAACATTTTCCCTTCAAACCATTACTGATCACGTTCATCACCCCTAGGGTGGGTTACAGGAAATGAATGGGCAAAGGGGATGTATCAAGAGTTACCCTGGAACAAGGACGAAAGGACTACACTGAGTAGAATTGTTCCTGGCTCTTCTTTTCTCTGTTCTCCCCAAGCCTGTTTATTTTCAGCAGCTGTCCTAGAGTTCATGGCTTTGCAGAGAGATGGCAAGTGAAGAGTTATATAAAAAATGTTTTAAAATGGAAAAATATTAAAATAGGATAAAAAGAAAAAAAGAAAGTGTACTTAGTGCTGCAAATACACACTCAGAAATAGGAAAACACACAAATGAAAGGCACTAAAATAAAAATCAGGATGAGTGACATTTAGTAATGTTGGGTAGTCTTTTCCATGTTCTGATGTTACTGTATTCAATTCTCCAGGCCCAACCTTGGCCTGCTCAGTAAATTAACATGAGTGTCAGTCGTGGACTTGCAAAACTAGGACTGAGTCATGTGGTGTGCTCATCAATATATAATGTCCATCAATTTCCTACTTGTTTTCAAATCTTGATTCAAAACTTTCACTTCCTCCCCAATTGGCTGTTATAGTGCTGGGTTTCCCATAGGGTTAGAGAAAGCCTTTGTGTTTCCCATGACTACATGAGGAAATATGGTAAACTTTTACCTCTGAAATAATCTACTCAGAAATCCTGCTTTCTGATTGTGGTCCCCATAGAGCGTTCCCTCCAACATTCTCCTCCCACCCACTGGTTCCAGGGTCTTACTCAAACTGGGAGAACAGAGAAGTTCTGAGCAATGGAACCTGCTAGCTCTCTCCTTGTTTTCCTTCTCTGCTACCTTGAAACTCCATGGGGAAAGAATTCTGCCTACTTCCTGGCCTCTGATTCACCAGCTTGGCTTTTGTTTTGTTTAGTTTTGTTTCTTTCCCATCCTTCACTCTTTTGCAGGCTCATCCTGCATATGTGAACTCGCAATCCATCTTTTGTTTCCCCAAAGTCTCTGCTACATCAATTATTCCCTCTTTTTCTTCAATCTTCAATTACTCTTTGTGTACACTGGCTCCTTCCCCCTCTGGCTATAAACACACTTATATCTCCCTCATCTTAGGAGAAAAACCTATCCTACAAAAACTTCTGTGTCTCCCTCAACTATTTCCTTTTCAAACTCCCTCTAAAACAAATGCCTCTATTTCTTGACCTACACTTGACTCATCAACACGATTGGATTCTGCCACTGCCATGCCCCCACCCCACTAGAAATTGCTCTGGGAAAGGCCAACAATGATCAGCTCCTAATTGTCAAATCAAATCACTTGGTTTCACCTTCTTCAGTCCTGGCCTTTCTATAGTCTGACACCAGTATTAACTTTTCTTCCTTGACACTCTGGTTTTCTGCTGATTTATATTTGACTTCTTTGATACTCATTTTATCTTCCCTGGCTCTTTTCCCTTTATCCTCTACTTAAATGTGGATGCTCCCCTTGAAGTCCCCCACCCTGCTTCTCTCTCCATTCTATAGGCTTTCTCTGGGCAGTTTTGTCTATGCTCATGACTTCACCCATGCCTTCTCCACGGATGACTTTCAAACCATATTTCCAGTCCTGACCTCATGCCTGAACTCCCCTCTAGTATTTCCAGTTGTGTTCTTGTATTTCACATTCAAGCTGTCAAAACTGAACTCGTTATCCCCAAAATCTGGCATGGTGCATGGCACAGACAGCCCTGCTGAAGCAGAAGAAGAGAGTTTCAGGCAGGTCAGAACATAGAGTTTTCAGGCCAGGTCACATCTGCATTCTCCCCTTTCCCATGGAGGCCTCAAAGTCTGGCATACACAAACTGGTAATTCCCATTCTGACTTATCTTCAAAACATCTGCCCATTCTGTAATTACAGAAAACAGAGAAGACATGAATTCATATTCGTGTATTTAAAAAGTGTGTTGGCCAGCTTTGCAGTAGGACCAGAAGGCCTTGAACAGCCTGACTTTTGGGCCAGCACAGAATCACTCGATGTTTCAGTATTAACTCTAGCTAAGTACCTTAATCTTTACTTGTGACTTCCCTGCAAAGAGATAATATGCACATCCTGGAAATTTTCCTCTGTAATTCTGCTATGGATGTAGTGCAGATGGGTAGTACCCTGTGTCAAGGCTTGGCTCTGCTAATCTCTTGGTACAGCATTTATTTTTCAAGTAATTTCGTGCAGGTTCATCACTGCTTCCGGTAGACACTGACAATTCACCATTACCTAAGACTTTAGGAGGCAGAGAGGGCACTGTCAGCAGATGGTATTATCTGTCTCAACAGATGAGAGCCCAGAGAGAAAAGTGGTAGAAAGGTGTCTTGGGGGTAAAGGCCATGGAGGTTCTCCCCAGTCTCTTCTAAAATGCCAGTATGCCCATCATGGAGCTATTATCACAGCTTGAGCTCATCCTCACATCTTGAGCTATTACCTACGTCTATTACAGGTTAGCATTGGCAGTGGTTAGCTGATGTCATGTGAAACATTTCATAGATTCCTTGGTGGTAGAATGATACCTAAAAGAGATAGGGAGTCCTGGACCAGTGAAAAGAAAAATGAAGAATAGGAGGCACTGAGGGACACAAAGAAAAACAAACCCTACTGCGCCATATTTCTTAGGGTCAGCAGAGCCACCTCAAGATTCCTGACTCCTGCTTGCTGTGGTGACATAGATAGCCAAGGAGCACCAGGAGATCTGAATGTCATTGTTCACCTTGGGGGCAATATTCTCTTTCATTTGGTAAGAATGGTGCTTCAAATAAGGGAAAATTTGAAAAATTCACCCTCTTTTTGGTTTTGCATAGCATCGGGTCTGATAATGATTGAAATATATGTGGGTCATATTGACATTAGTCATTCTCCTGGTTTTGTATTGGAAGCTGGTGTCCACATGGGTAAGGTTCACCTATGGAAGGAGGTGGGTATTGGAGTTGTTCTAAGAATGCAGAGCCCTCTCTGTCCTGATGGGAAAACAATTCAAAGAAGGATAAACTATAGGATGATGGCCAACATAATTTCTTTCTGTCTTTAATGTTTTTATCTGGACCCAAATTTGAAGGTGTGTTTAAGGACACCCATGGAAAGCAGATGTCCCACGTAGGGGTATATGCATGCTGCTCTGCGGGGGCTGAGCTGGGGCTGGAGGGGAGGCAAGCTCTACTCACGCGCTGGAGGACTCCTGGTGGGACACAGGGAGCTGCATACAGTTCTCCTGCAGTGTGCCAGTCTGGAAGCTTTCAGGTCTTTTGGACTCAATGATTTATCTTACACTGACTCAGTCAATGCAGATGAGAAAGTCCCATGAAACAATAACGTCACCAAAATCTCTGTCCTCAGCTTTTATTGCTCTAATTGTATCTGCTCTATAAGGCCTTGGAATTGACACAGCCCAATCAATAACACTACTTGTGAGTGAGGAAGTGTTCTTGGTGACACTGCTGCAGTGTTTCAGATTTACGGATATTTTCTCATTCAATTAAGAAGATGGAGAGCATTCAACCACTGCTGGTCAGAGACACAGAATTCCTGTAACAAACTTCTGCCCTACCAAATTTGGCTGCAGAATTACTTTATAAGAGGAAATTTGGGCCTTGTCCCCTGACTTGAGGCCCAGTGTTTGAAATATGTAAAAGGAACTGTATGTGATACAGAACAGAGTGTCCTTCCTCCTTGCTGGGAAGAGGTTGTCCCTGTCCAAGTTCTCCTTACAATGTTGCTTCTATCAGGGAAACAGTTGCTCATTGATGCTGTCTCTTAATATCATAGAGCTTCTGTCTACAACAAAGGAGAGGTGATTATCAAAGGTGTGCCATCCCTTAACACAGCCTAAAAGTTTTAGTGCATATATTGAAAACAATGTGGATTCCTGGATACAAACTCTCACAGCCCACTGTGGACAGAGTAGCCCCCAGTGCTAGGTCAGGCATTGGGCTCTATGTAGAGACTCCAACAGGCAGAGGGCAGGGGCAACTCACATACCCAGGTCTCAAAGGCAGTAATCATTAAAAAATTGATTCTGCTAAGGAATAATCTGTATACAATTAAATGTACAAGTATTAAGCGTATAGCTTGATGAATTCCCTCCCTACACACACAAATCAGGTTATAAAATCCCACCTCCTTCCGGTAGACACCTCCTAAAGCTTACCATTGTTTTGACTCTTATTACTGTAGATTAGTTTTGCCTGTTTTTAAATTCTTTTATGTTTTGGCTTATTTTTTGGCTCAACATTATAAGATTCATTCATGATCCTGTGTATTGTATAAGTTTGTTCTTTATTGTTGCTGTTTAGTTATTCCATTGTAAAAATACACCAGATTATATTTACCTATTTTACTGTTGATGGATAGTTTAATTATTTTCAATCTTGGCTTTCATGAAGAAACTGCTATGAATATTCTTATACCAGTCTTGTACACTGTCAAAAAGTTTTCCAGTATGTGTAATAATTTACATTTCTACCACCAATGGAGAAGAGATCCAGATGTTCTACATTTTCACCATTACTTAGTATGTTCAGTTTTTTAAATTTGGGCCATTCTGGCAAATGTGTAGTGGTATCTCATCGTGGTTTTAATTTGCATTTTCCTGATAAATATACACATCTTCCATTAAGCATCTTTTCATGTGCTTATTGGCCATTTGGATAGCTTTTCTATGAAGTACTTCAAGTATTTTGCTCATTTTGAAAAATCAGTTGCCTCAAAAGTGCTGTCTTTTGAAGATTCTCTCTTGTGGACACTGATGGTTATGCCTAATTCCAACCTTCCAGTATTGAGGTCCAAAGGAGTCAAGGAGAGGCCAAGGGGTAATGGAGATTCCCAACATCAGATTGATCTGATGGGAAGGTACATTTTCCATGAAGCCTTCCCTAAACCCTCATACTCCATGTTCCTTTAAGTCTTGAGGTGTCTTGTGTTCACTTCTATTTGCCCCCGATCACATTATATTGCAGTTGGTGTCATGCCAGTCTCTTCACTAGACCATGAACTTCTTGAGAACAAGAGTCTTCTCATCTAGGTGTCCTCAGCAACCAACTCAGGCCCTGGCACTGAGTTGGCGGATCAACTCATGGTCCACTTAGTCATTGCTCAAGAAATATGTACTAAGAAAATAAATGGATGGATGTATTTTAAGCATATATATGATATGACCAGACTTGCATTTTAAATAGGTAACTCTGGCAGCAGAATAGAGAGAGAGGCTGGAGACTGCAAATCTTAAGTGGCAATTTCTATTGCCCTGGTTTAGACAGAAAATCCAGAGAAAATATGCTGAACAATCACAGAAAAGTCCTGCGTGTGTCTTTCTTCTATAGCCAAGAGATGCACAATCAAGCCCAAGGCAATGATGGCATCAAATTTTGTTAGTGAATTTACTGAATCTGATGCAGTGATAGATGACAATACAAGACAACAAAAAAGATATGTCACACAACCCTAGATGCCAGTTGAATAGTACTGACAGTAAGTGCTAAGAGTTTAGAGGAGGTAGCAATTACTGTGAGCCACATTGATCAGGATTTTACTAGTAAGATTTTCCCCTAATATTAAGATGTTAACTGATACGCTTTTGATTTATTTTTATTAATTAAAAAAATTTTTTTTGAGGTGGAGTCTTTCTCTGTTCCCAGGCTGGAGTGCCGCGGCACAATCTCAGCTCACTGCAACCTCTGCCTCCTCGGTTCAAGTGATTCTCCTGCCTCAGCCTCCCAAGTAGCTGCCATTACAGGCGAGCGTCACCACCCCTGGCTAATTTTTGTACATTTAGTAGAAATGGAGTTTCACCATGTTGCCTAGGCTGGTCTTGAACTCCTGACCTCAGGTGATCCACCCACTTTGGCCTCCCAAAGTGCTAGGATTACAGGTGTGAGCCACTGCGCCTGGCCCTGAAATACTTTAAAAAAATTATGATGATAGAAATATTGTTGCAAATGTGCAATTAGGGTAAATTGAATAAGAAAATACAAAAATAATGAAACTTGCTGTTTTGAATCTCTCAGACCCAGAATCAGTACTGAGGAGGCAGACATAGGTGAAGGTATTGGAGCTGCAAGGATCAGCCCCACTGAGCTCAGAATAGCGGTGGCTCCATAGGCCACTGCAAATTGCAGGCTCTTGGACAAAAATGAAGCCACCAATCCTTCATAGCAGGCCCTGCTTCTGCATTCATGCTGTGCTCTGCTCCAGCCAAGAAGATGCACTGCAGGCTTCTAACAAAACTGATCTCGGGCTTTCTGGGGATTTTATAGATGGGGGAATATATGGCTTAGAAATCTCTAGATTAAATTTTTAGTTCAGAATTGACAAGAATCAAACAACTCCACAAAGTTTTTTTTTAAAGGATAATTTTTAAAATTGCAGTAAGATATACATAACATAACCATTTTAACCACCTTTACAGGTCAGTGGCATTAAGTCCATTCGCATTGTTGTGCAACCATCACCACCATCCATCCCCAGAACTTCTTCATCTTCCCAAAATGAAATTGTATATCCACTAAACTATAACTTCGCATTCCCTTCCTCCCTCAGCTCTTGGCAACCACTGTTCTACTTTCTGTCTTTATGAATTTGACTACTCTAGGTACTTTATATAAGTGGAATCACACAGTGTTTGGTGTTTTTTGACTGGCTTGTTTCACTTGGAGTGATGTCCTCAAGGTTCATCCAGGTTGTGGCATGCATCAGAATTTTTTTCCTTTTTAAAGGCTGAATAATATTCTATCATACACATATACCACATTTAATTTTGTAAAATGAATTGTGCCTACTTCTTTAAAGTGAATGTGGGCATTTTTATGTATTTTTATATATTATCATTAGAAGAAATAAAGTAGGGAGGAAAGAGAAGTAACATTTATTGAGAAACTTCTATATGCCTGGCACTGGGCAACATTCTTTAGATGCTATAATCATTTATGTCTCACAACAGCCCTGTGAAGTAGACATTATTACACCAACGTTCAGGTGGGAAAGGTGGAGGGGCTTGTACCCGAGCTTATCTCTCTGCAAAACCCATTCATGTTTTCCCTGTGCATGGAGGCAAATTCTAGAGAAAGCTGACACTGTGCTACTGTGAAATGCATTAAGTTTATCTTCGGTTATATTCCTTATACTTTTACCATCTTCTCCTCACTTTTAATACACTTTCCTCCACCCCCAGGTAATCCATCATGAGTCAGCTCTGGTTCTAGTATTATTAAAGAGGAATTGCTTTCTTTTATTGAAAAAGCACATAGCTGAATAAGGAAAACCATCTGACTATTTCAATAGATACTGAAAAGCATTTCAATTCTTCACCTTCGTTATTTTAAAATTTAAAAAGTTCAAACATTTAGCAACCTGCATGATGATAAGCTCAAGTTCTTCATCTATGAAGTGAGAACTCAATCTCTCCAAGTCATAAACTTATCTTCTCTCTCTATTCAACCCAATGCTTGATATTTATAAATTACATTGCCATTTATTTCCATTATGTTTTACAATTCTGGAAGGCACGTCAGTGATGGGAATACTTACTTATAGAGAAGAAAGCTTGTCTTTGGTGCCTGGGGGCTGGCACGGTAGACTAGCTGTAAGAAAATCCACACTTGAACTCAGTTCTTGACAGAACAGCTAAGCCATAGGAACACTGCTGATGGATAGAGTGATTCAGTTTTGATGCGGGGGTCTTCTGGCTGACTTGGGGTCTGTCATACAGCCTTGCCCTATGCTATCGTTTTTGTTAATTACTTGGACAAGGAGTCTGATAACTAAGCAATCAAATTTATATATGATATGTAGCTGGAAAGAATAACAAAAACAGGATCCCAAAATATTTTTATACTCTGGAAACATGGCCTGAATCTTAAAAATATTAAATACATGTTAGCTCTAGTATTTGAATACAAACTACCAGCTTTTTAAGCAGAGATATAGTGGAAGTGAATTAGTCAGGATTCCTGGGGTTGCCAGTGACAGAAACCTAACTTTCATTGTTTAAACACAAAAGAGGGGGTTTTGGCTATTGTAAGCAAATCCTGGGGGCCTCAGAACTTGAGTGCTTTTGGAAATCTCTCAATTTGTCTTGTTTCTGATTCTCCTTGTGCATTTTTTAGTTTCTCTACAAGGGAGGAACTCTGGTCTCTAACAACTCTTGAACTTATGTATTTCTAGTTTAGTCAACAAAAAGGAAAGAATTTTCTTGCTTCAGTCAGAAAAAAAGTTTCTCAGGTGGATTTTACTTGGCCTGGATTAAGTACCACTCTAGGCCAAATGGAATACCCATGGAGGTTAGTATGTAAAAAGCAGTCACCTCCCATGTGAATCACATGGTTAGACAATTTTCTAGAATGAGAGGAGGCATTAGATGGAGCACCAACAAGAGAGATTTGGGTTGTTTATTGACTCTAAAGATGGTAAGAGTTGAGGGCAATATGGGGTTGTAATAAAAGCTAGAAGTTTGCCTTGATGGAACTAGAGTATCCAGAGTGAGGACATGATGGCTGTGTCTATTCCTCCTTCTTTGGGTCATGCCTGGAGTATCGTATCTGGTTCTGGTCCTAATGCTTGAAAACAAAACAAACAAATTAGAAATACGAGAGTTTCCAAAAAGGTGAAAAAATGCAAAATTTTATTATGAGCACAAAATGATGACAGATTAGGCATGTTTAACCCGAAGGAGAGGATACATATGGAGACATGATAGGTGTCTACCATGTATTTGGGGAAATTTTCTGTGGAAATAGGATTCAACTTGACTTATCCTACTTTAGTGGGTCAAGCTGGCTCCAATGCCACTTGTGACATGTCACTAGCAAGCTCTGGTGTGCAGAGGAGGACCAGGCCACTTATTAGCTGTGGCATGGTTAGCATCTTGACTAATACGTCTCATGTGAACATGTGAGTATTTCATTTGAGATTGTGTTAAAGATTCCAGGAGGTAAGGAATCAAATGCTGCTTACAGGATGCCTGCCATATTGTGGTGGCTCCATACACGGTAGCATTGACATTAGCAGAATTTGCATTCACATAAGGAAGTCAGTGTCAACAAATAACGGGATCCAACTGCAAATGAGAGTCTTTACAGATAGTGAGCTTGCTGTCACTGGAGGTGTTTAAGCAAATGCTTAAAACCCACTTTGTGGAATGCATTCAAACATTGCATCTGGACTAGGTGGCTTTCAGGATCCCATCTGAGTTACAGCCACTGATTCTAGATTCTTATCCATTTCTTAACTCCTTAAACTATTTTTCAAATCCATATTCATAATTTATCTGTTTTTAAAAATTTAACAAGTAACAGTTTTAGTGATAATTATTGCATTTCTATATTTATAGATAACTGGCACATATGGAGGTGGAATAGCACAATTTGATATTTTCTCATGTGCCAGATTTTTTTTAATAAATATAGAAAATCCTATAGTTATGAAAACTATTTGTTAAAATTAAATGTATATACCACTGGGCATCTGTTCTGATATATCAGATCTCTCGAGAGCTAGTTTTCCTGTTGCTATTGGATGGAACCCAGTATTAGTCCAGAGCTTAAGGGCCTTAAGTCTCAGAGTACCCAAATAAAACCTGGAAAAACTTTACAAATTTCTGAACATAATGCACTTCTACTCATTCTGGTTAAAATTAAACTATCTATAAAAATAGAAAAATATCTCCTCCCCTCCGGAAAGCAACAGTGGGTTTTTTTCTCCCTCAATGTTAAGAATTCCAAGTAGACTACATGGTACAATAAAAAGACTACATTTTAGGGCCAACTAGATTTGAGTATAAATTCTGCCTCTCTCTCTTTCTACCTGTGTGGTCTTGGGCAAGTTGTTTAATATCTTTGAGCTTTCTTATCCCACCTATAAAACGAAGAGAGTAATGTCTACCCTTTAGGTGTGTTGTGAGGGTAAAATAATATGAAATGCCCTGCGCACAGTAGATGGTTAAAAACATAGTGATTCTCTCTTGGATACGTTTGAGGCTGTGCATTTTGGACATAACAAGGGGATTGTATTGATGCTAGGAATAGCTCTTAAAGTAATATCTACCATTGATTGGGTACTTCCTATGTGCTGGGTACCAGATTAAACATTTAAAATACATCATTTCTTTTAATCTTATCAATAGTTGCCTGGGAAACATGGCAGCAAGACAGTTTTACAAGTAAGAACTGACACAGAAGTTAACTTCTCAAGGTCCTATACTTTGCAAGTTGCAAAACTAGGTCTCTTACCCAGGGGCAGGCAGATTCAGGAGCCTTAGTTTTTAACCCTTACTCTACATTGCTTAGCTGATACTCTAGAAGAATCTTTCAAAGAATAAAAGCAATGTTAATGGTGTTTTGTACTTAATGTAGATGATATTGTCATTTCATTTGCTCAGGTGAGATGGTTTTTCTTTTATGTGGCTGAATTATGACCGCTAACTTTTTGTAGTTGCAACGCCCACAGATTTTGATGGGTAGAGCTATGACTGGGGACTCCATCCATTCTATTTATTGTTCTCAGATTATTAATTTGCATGTGGCGATAGTCCAGGCAATATGATCTAGATAAAATTATGGATTAGTGAGTTTGATCTCTTGTCTCCCTTCACTTGGGGGAACTCCATTGTGGGTCTGTCATGCTCTCCATCTGCATCAGTGGTCAGGTATAGCTGCTGCCATTCCCATTAGCATGCCTGGGGACAGTCTCCTCACGCCACAGCAGAGCATCTGGTTCTTAATGCCTGGTGGCCTCTCGTGACCTTGAGAGCTTCCTGAGATGGTTGGAATACCTGTTTTTTCTATTTAGAAGGACACAGCTCTTACCTTTCACTGAATGTCAGTGTTTAATTTGCGAGCTTCCAATTTAGGCTTATTTTTGAGAATTCAAATCTCCTTTCAGGCAAATTAGGTTAAACTGTTTGCGATGTGGGAGCTACTTGACCTTGAATCATCTTCTTTTTCCTTTTTGAAAGAGAGATAACAAAGGTGTTGGCAGATGAGATTTAACATGCTCTGGAGAAAGCAGACAGAGCTTATGAGCATAAACCTATGGTTTAGGGAACAAGTAAGTAAGCCAGAGACCAAGGATGTCGTCTTCAGAAGGGAAACAATCCATACCTTTCTTGATGATTATATCTAGTGCCATACAAATTCTGTAGCATGTATTTTATTTTTTAATGGTTTCCCATACAAAGGTTATTGATATTTAACAGATTCTAAACAAAATTTAGGTAGACAATATTAAAAATATAAACAGAAATTCAAGAATATCAAGTCTAAGATTTTATTTAAATACAATAGTACATATTTTCTTTTTCAGTTCAATAAAAGTTTTCCATATACCCATAAAGAAGAAGCAGTTCTTAGGTACAGTGTTCCCTTATCTCTGATGTCTCCAGATGGTCTGTAAAGAGAGCCACTGGGCATTTCATTCCTAAACAAATTGTAGACCCATTGCAAGAGAACAAAGAGGCTCAGTTGAAAAGGCATGCATGATTTGACAATTATCTAGGGCAGTGGGTCTCAAATTTAACACATATCAAATCCCCTGGGAGATTTATTAAAACAGAGTGCTGAACCCACACTCTGAGTCTCAGACAGTGTTAAGTCTGGGGTGGTACCCAAGAATTTGCATTTCTAATACGTTCCCAGCTGAGGCGGATACTTCCAGTCTCAGATCCTTGATCTACAGCAGAGCTGTCCACTAGAAATATAACATGAGACACAGAGGTAATTTTAAATTTTCTAGTAGCCTCATAAGGAAGTGAAGAGGAATAAGTCATATTAATTATAATAATACATTTTCTTTAACCTAAAATATCCAAAATATTATCATTTCAACAGTCATTATAAAAATTATTAATGAGGTATTTTACATATTTTTTATATTAAGTGTTTGAAATCCGGAGCATATTTTCTGCTTATGGTACATTCTAGTGTGTGCCAATTAAGACTAGTCCCTTTCCAAGTGCTTCATGGCCGTGCATGGCTACCAGTGATTGTATTAGAAAGTGGGGAACAAATATTCTAACAAATTACATTGCAGAGAAAAGGCTTAGAGATATTGTCAGCAGGTCTCAACCTTGGCTGCACATCAGAATCACTTGGGAGACTTAAAACATACCAGCGCCGGCTGGGCGTGGTGGCTCACGCCTGTAATCCCAGCACTTTGGGAGGCTGAGGCAGGTGGGTCACAAGGTCAGGAGATTGAGACCATCCTGGCTAACACGGTGAAACCCCGTCTCTACTAAAAATACAAAAAATTAGCCAGGCGTGGTGGCGGGCACCTGTAGTTCCAGCTACTTGGGAGGCTGAGGCAGGAGAATGGTGTGAACTCGGGAGGCGGAGCTTGTAGTGAGCCGAGATCTCACCACTGCACTCCAGCCTGGGCGACAGAGCGAGACTCTGTCTCAAAACAAAAACAAAAACAAAAAAAACCCACAAAAAACCATACCAGTGCCTAGGTCCCACTCCCAGACAATCTTATTTAATTGGTCTGGAGTGGGGTGTGGCCAATAGTCTTTTAAAAAATCTTCCCAGCCAGTTATAAAGTGCAGCCAGTTTGAGAATCACTGAGGTAGACAAAAGCCCAGCTGAAGTAGGATCCACCTATATATGTGTAATCCACTTACACATGTGCCCTTGGTAAAGGGAGAAAATAAGAAATACTAATACCGGTAAGATATCTACAACAGACATGTTCAAAGAGATTGCTTACTCCTTACCACCCTGGGAAACAAATACTGCTATTTTGCAGAAAGTGTAGTTGAAACTCAGAAAGATCAAGTGGGTCAGCCAACTTCAGCTGTGCTGCAACAAAGACACACAGTGACATGCAGATAAAACAACTAATTTCAAGACCTGCTTTCTATAGTATCATCTGTCTGACTTGTTATTTAATTCTCATTCAACTGTTTCTGCAGCTGGAACTGTGGGTACACCCTCCCTTACCTACTTGTTTAATTGAAGACAATCTCCTCACTTTTAGAGAAATACAGAAACATAAGTTCCATTAATACAAAGCAAATATAGCCAGTGGCTTCTTCCCACAGAAGATCTAGATCATTTTCCAAATGTTTGAGGGTAGTAAAGAACAAGATGATGAAAACTGGCAGAATGTTTTCTCTTGCTAGTCTGTTTTAAAGGGAATTTCCTCTGGGTCATCATTTATATTTGGTTCTTTGAGTTGAAAAAGATGTCCATTTGATATCTGAGAAACTTTTTTAGCCCTGACGTTTGCACTTTAAAGCTTATCTTCTTAGAACTTGCAAGCCAAGTTGTGCGAGGGAGCACAGGATAGCAGACGGCATGGTGTGCGGGTGGAATCCGGCAGCCTGGCGGAAGAGCAGATGGAGGCACCCAGATGCAGCCCTCCCTGGCTGTCAGGGCCAGGGGCAGAAGGCCCTTGGCTCGCCAGGAGCTGCCGTTCCACATCCTCACATCGACTTACTATGAGCTCTCCTGAATTAAAAAGTTTGTCTGAGGCCCTTGTAATTTGCTATTGTGTGGAATGTAGTGTATTTAATATATGGCTTGAATTTCAAAACTCGAAGGCCTTAAACCCCTTTTTTTGGCCTCACCTCACTCTCTTCTCAGTCTTTTTGAAGCTAAGAATTATAATTCCGCTCCAAATATCTCACCTACCGTGTTTGTTGTAGCCCACTTTTCATGTACTTCAAAATCATTAAACAAAGTAAGACTCTGGGTCTCTCATTGATCGTCTTGAATTTCTCCTGTAACATTAATGATACAAGGAGATCTACCAGTTAAGCTAATTATTTATGTTTTTATGCTGTATAGGCCATGGGTGTAACCTTGGAATCCACTGCCGAGAGCCCTGGCCCCAAAATATTTCCTTGGAAACTTCAACTTTTGAATGCCTGTATCTAAAAAAATGTCCAATAAAACCCCTATTCAAATTCAAATTTCACTAGTTTTTGAAATGTGGTGACCGTTGGTTTGAATAAAGGCATTTTATCCATCCTTTATTCACTTATTAGCAAATGGTCTTCATGGTGAATCCAAATACATGATGGAGAGGAAGGAATTTTGAAGGATACTAGTATGCCCATTTAGACAATTTATACTAGATGCACTTCAAGAAAGAAGGAGAACACTCCATATTGTAGAGAATTGGGAATAAAATTGGATAGTTAGGCCTGGCTGAATTAGGTAGACCCATACACTTTGGCAAAATAATTTGCTCCCAAGACTTTGCTCCTGATAAGAAAAGGGTGTTGTAATAATTTTCTCAGCAGGGGAGTTATGGAACTGATGTTGAGTTGTTCATCAAGGACTGCTTGGCTGTGGTTGGGGGAAGGTGTTTTGGCTGCCCTCAACGTGATTTTGTCCTACCACGAATCACCCCAAATAACAGATAAAAACAGAAGTCCCCTAAGTCTCTTCCAGCTAGAGTAGAATTTCCTCCTATATAATAGTATGCTAACTGTGATTCCTCCTGAGGTCTCTGTTTCATTCCATTGGGGCCTCAGAAGCTGAAGACTATATAATAGGTATCCCGGTATAAAGCTACGCATGAGACCCATCTGCTTCATGCTAGTGGGTTGTGATCCAGCCTTCCAAATAGAGGTGTGGGAGACGCTGATCATGAGGACTGCTCAGAGACAGTGGTCAATATGCTGTACATTCTTCAGCACCCCTGGCAGAGATGGGGACGTGTGTCCTCTTCCCTAAAGCCAATTGAAGGAGGGAGCTTCACAGGAACAAGTAGGGAGCTTGCCACGTCTCTTGGAGTTCGGAGCACTCAAGGACTCTGTAAACATGCCTGCTGGTGGAAGCTGGCTGAGAAAGAGAGGCCTGAGTTCTCAATGAGAGGTCCACTTCCAGCAGCAGGGCAGGGGGCCGGTCTCCAGACAAGACAAGGGCCCAACAGGAGGTGCCAACCGGGAGCCATCTTAAAAGTTGTCTTGCCCAACAAGGCCACCTGAAGGGGCCATTTGACCCCAAAAGGTGAATGGACATTTTATTCATGATCAGGAAAAAGTAAGTCCAGGAAACTTATTTGAAAAGAATGTAACAGAAAATACAAAGTTTCTTTCTATTTGCATAATACAGAATTGAACTTGTTTAATTAATAAAACAGCTATATAGAATGCAACTTCAAGTCACCCTCAAATAAAGATACAATAAAAATAAAAATATGGTTTACTATGTAAATCCTCTGGCTTCACAAATATCAATTGTCCCTAAGCAGTTTTAGAGCTGTCACATTAATTGTTTTGTATTAGGAAGATTTGTCCAGTATGACAAGTATGAGGGATAGGTCAGAAGAAAGAGAAGAGTGAGTTTCTGCCTCTCTCTTACTTCCCCTTCTCTCACCCTAAGATGTTCTTACATAAACCTCTTATAATAATACCCTGTCCACCTCCTTGCTGCCCTTATAAAAATTATTCTTTAGTTATCTGTTTTGACTTATCTCCTGAACTAGATGTGCTGTATGGAGAAGTCAGGGATTCATATTCCTATTTGTATTCACAGCACCTAGGACAGCTCCTGGCCCACTGCATGTGTTCTAGAAATGCTCGTTACATGGATGAATGAGTCCCAGTTGTGTTGCTAGGTCTGAGAGCGTTGGGGCATTCTTTGATAGCTGACTTTATCTCGGCGGAAGTTTTCTCAGTTGTAGAAGTATTGGTCTCAATTTCTAGGTTTCTTTCAAACTACAAATCTCTGATACAGTAAGTATAAGAACAGGAGAATCAAATAACAGAAAGCGTCAAAGGCAATGCCAATGGTGGTAAGCTTGAAAGAATATGAGAAAATAGTAGAATCAACAGACAGAACTAATTGCAGTTAGGAGTGATAATTGGGACACATGAGAAGAACTTTTTTGAAACATGTTTATCTGAAATAAAGGAAATATATCCAATTAAAAACCCATCTGTATGTCAAGTTTAAGTTATAAATTTGGTGGTTATCTTTACACAGTGATAGAAAGTAGCTAATAAAGCTGATTTTGAGGGAATAAAGCAAAGTATTAAAGGAAGAGCTTGAAAGTATACTGAGAGTTGGTGGGTAGAAAATGAAGGCTCCTCCTTAAAAGCAAAAGACAAACGGGTGGAGAGTGATTCAGAGAAACACTGCCCCATACATAAGAACCTAAAGAAAAACGTAATTCGAGGGATGTTTTGCAGAAAGATTTTGGTACTTAAACTTCAGTTTCTTACTGTGAACTATAATTGGGATGGATCTACAAACTGTTCACCAGCAGTAGATTAGCGTGACCTCCTCTGCCACCACTACTCCACAAAGAGCTGTGAACATGTCTTTTTAAAATTTTTACCGTAATATGATGCACCCACAAGATGGAAGGTTCCAAACTGAATGGGAAAATAATAAAATTATATTTTAACTTTTGTTATTATTGGGACAAAAACATGCCAATTATTTCAGGTAGATTTTGAATGGATTATTCTCAGGACAGGACAAAAAGTGGTAAAGGGGCTAATAAATAAACTATTGTCCACATCCAAAGACACATTCTTTCTTCCCCAAATAGCTGTTTGATGTCGTGTTGCCATGTATATGGAAGTAAGTCTGGTATTTTAGAGAAGAACCTAAAACCATTTTCTTTAGCATACGGATGTGATGTGAGAGGACCCTGGAATATGAGCTGGAGTTCAGTCACACGCCATCAACACCAATAGGTGAGACTTAGGATTGGCTTCCCCCGATAAACTAGCACAGGGGATGAGATGACCACAACATTTTTGAAGGAAAACTAGTTTGAGGAAGAAATCTTGTAGAGCGATCTTCAGATGCACTTGTTGGATATTCTAGAATGTAAAATAAAACAGTATTATTATTTTTTTTTATGTTAGACTCAGCTGTTTTATTTTAGACTCAGCTGTTGACATTCCTCAAGATCGTTGCCCACCAACTTTACAAGAACCAACAGAAGTACTGATGGGAGAACACACCCCAGTATTTCTTTTCCTTATCTGTAGAATGGGACAAAGTCTATCCACAGGACCTTCAAGGCAGAGGGAGAAAAAGACGGCCTGTACTATCAAACCTCTTTTGTATGTAGTAGGAACTGTAATATCCAGAAATACATGAACAGTTTGAAAATTGCTCAAAATGCTGGGTGTGCGTGAAAGCTGCGCTGTATCAAAGAAAGGATCCAAAGGACACGTTTTCAAAAGGAAAAACTGTGAGCAAAGAGCACTATGGCCAAATCAACATGAAAACAGTGGCTGATATAATCGCTGCAAAAGGAACAAATGTTAAGCATTCTCCCTTCAGCTCAGGTGGCCTATTATACTTCTGAATACCGAGGCTTACAACGCCTCCCCCTCCCTCCCTCCAATTTCAGAAGTGTCAGACAGGAGACACAGAGCCAGCAAAAAACCTTCCACCGATCTCTTGTTAGCTAACTGCGTGTTTTGTTCGGTGGTTACATGTCTGCGCAGGCCGACATTGTGTCAGTCATAATTACCACCTGTTCACTCGCTCCCTTCAGGCCCCATCACCTCTGCGGCATTCAGCAGCCAGCAGCAGGAAGCAGTGTCGATTGCCCAGGAGCAGCGACTGTCAGGCTCTGGGTTTCAGGGTATAATTGCTGCCTGTGCACAAAAAGCTCTGGCCTCTTCCCTTCTGTCCCCTCCTGAATCGGGAGTGAAAAGACCCAGCTGCACGCTCTAACACTAACTCGTATTCTTCAGGCAGAGGCGATCAGAGGCACCTCAAATGTCATTTTCGTGCCATGAATCATATCTGAACTCTCAAACATGTCATTCTGTGAAAAAAAAAGTTCAATTTTTAAAAATGGTACAGACCATCACTTCTTGCCCCTGCTGTTTAGTGCTCCATGGCGCACAGTTGGCTTTTGTTTTTAATAGCATCGTTCTCTGAAGTTTTCAATTCGAGACTTTCATAAAAATGATATTTGAATTACATATTTGCATCTTTCCCCACACATTCTGATACCATATAAAATAAACAATGGATAACACTAGCTGACTTTAATTGAGCCCATAGTACTTGACAGTTTATTGTTTTAAACACTGTGCTAAGTAACTAATCCAATCTTCATGACTCCCGTAAGGGGTGGGGACCATTGTTATGCCCTTTTATGGATGTAAATATCAAGGCATAGAATGGTTAAATTTTACCAATTTTTTCTTAACAGTGCCGTTATCTTTTCTTGCCTCCAAAGCTTTGTCCATGCATGCTAACTAACCCTTTCCTCCCCATCAAGCTATCTCTTGCATTTGCTAAAACTCATCTTAAATATCAGTTGCTGGAGAAAGCTCTTCCTAACCTAGTCCCCGGGCTGAATTAGATACTCTAATGAACTTGGCTCATATCAGTTGGAAAACTCTTATTTATGCTACTGTAATTGTGGTTGTTGTGTCTGTTATTTCCTTACAGGCCATGGCTATACGTTTCCACAATTAAATTAGTTCCACGAGTCAATTGTTTTCTGACCCCGGGCTGTTTTAACATTTACAGTTGCCCCTTGGTATATGCAAGGGATTGGTTCCAGGTCCCTGTCATATACTCAAATTCGCACATAAAGTTCCACAGTTGGCCCTGTGGAACCCACGTATACAAAAATCAGTTCTCCATATCAGCGGGTTTCACACCACTTGAATACTCTATTTTCTATCTGCATTTGTTTGAAAAAAAAAAATACTTACATGTAAGTGGATGCTCAAAGTTTAAGCCCCTGTTTTTCAAGGGTCAACTGTATTTATATAGTTATAAGCAAGAAAAAGCTGATGAAAACCACAGCATTTCCTTGCCACTGTTTTTTCCCTCAAATTTACCAAAACATTCGGTCTCCGGCTCTCTGTGGTTATCATGAAGCACAGTCACAAATGTCTACTGCTGACATTGACATTAGAAGATAAGACGACTTAAATGTTTAAAACTTCAGACTTCTGCAAATAAGGGTCTGTAGGTGCAAAGATGAAATGCTTCCATGTCAGAAGTTCCCAGGATTCAGATTCTTTGCCTTCTAGTAATCTCAGGGAGGCAAGGATGGATTCATATCAGACAGGCCAGCGATTCCCAAAGCTGGCTGATCGTGGGAATCACCTGGAGAACTTTGAAAGAAATGCAGATTTCCTGGAATCCTACCATCAGGCTATTGGTTCAGAATGTTTGGAGTTGAGACCCAGGAATATCCATTTTTTCAAATTGCCCTAGTTAATTTTAACAACCGGCCAGTTTGGGAGCAGTGTTACAGGACTTGAGGTGGCTTAAGTTAGTTTGATTTAAGTAATGACTGAAAACATGTAAGGACTGTCTTCTGATGTGTGGATATGGGAACCTCAGAGAGAATAAAAGAAGCAACTTACTGGATGAAAATATCAAGACGTAAAATGGCTAAGTCCTTCAGTGTTTCCTTGACTGTGCCGTTATCTTTGCTTGCCTCTAAAGCTTTGCCCATGTGGTGCCCATAATGCCAGTTAGCCTTTTCCTCCCTATCAAGCTAACTCCTGCCTATGCTCAGACTCCACCTCAAATATCAGTTGCTTGAGAAACTGTAGCTTGTTTCTGTACATCTGTAGCACATAGCAAATGAACAAGAAATAGACATTTTTGTCTTTTAGGTCAAGGCTCAATTGGAATAATCTGGAGAAGCTTTTCTACAATGTCTACACTCCAGGGCCCACACCTGCCAATGAAAGCTGTACCTGAAATCTGAAGAGGACCAGGTATCAATATTCTTTGAAAAGCAGCCCAGATGATGCAGCTGGGTAGGTGTGGGATTAACAGCACAGCCGGGAAGGTTTGAATTGGAAGCACTTCAGAAACTGTCATATGCAGGAAAGATGGTACCTCATTCAGACTGACCACCATTTCCCGAAGATTTCCCCCAGAACACTACTTCCTCAAGATGCCCTGAGAACGTAATTCTGTGACCAAATGCATGTGAGAAATGCTGCCAACTGCTGACTCCTATCTTTGAGACTTATCTACGTAGTGCTTTTAGTGCTTTTTTGTTATGACCTTGGCTCACTGCAGTTTCACCCTCCTGGGCTCAAGCGATCCTTCCACCTCAGCCTTTCAAGTATCTGGGACTACAGGCACCTGCCACCATGTCTAGCTAATTTTTGTGTTGTTTGTAGAGATGGGGTTTCACCATGTTGCTCAGGCTGGTCTGAAACTCCTGAGCTCAAGTGATTCTCCAGCCTCGGCCTCCCAAAGTGCTGGGATGACAGGCGTGAGCCACTGTGTCTGGTCTGTAGTGCATATTAATGTCTGAGTAAGCCTGTGACCAAGAAAACTATTACCTTGGCTTAATCCAGTAGTTTTCCAGGAAATCTGCTTCTTTATTTCACAGCACCTAACACCCTGTGGACCTCCAGAAATGGTGATTCAAGGTGAGGAGGAAGAGTACTGAGCCCTGTCAAGGGCAGCATTGGGCGAGGAGCCTGTCAATTACATGTTAGGAAGTGAAGACACCTAGACCTCGGATTCCAATTTTGATGCTTCAGTTTTAAAATGGTGGGGTGTGAGGGGCCGATGGAGAAGAGTCTTTATGAACACGAATGGACCAGGGTGCTTTGACCTTTCGTTCTGTGGTGTCCTCACTTATTAAGTCACATAACCTTCAGTGGGCTACATAAACCTCTTTTCTCATCTTCAGCGGAACAAAAATCTGTGGTCTGGGCTTAGGGGCCAGTAGGATTGGGTTTTGGTCATTGATTCGTGCTGGTCTTTGAAATGTGAGTGGAAGGGACAGACAGACGTTGAGTCCAAGCAGAAGCCTTCGATGTACTTGTGTGGCTTGGCTCTGCCTCTGTGCCCCTCCCTCCTCCTTGAGAACAATATGCCCCACATGGGAGCTGCTCGTTCAGCCAGGCCTCCAGGACTAGAGGACAAATGGGGCTGAGCACAACCAAGCCCAGCTGAAGCAGGTCAGGGTTCAATGTAGCCTGAACATGAAATAAATGTTTGTAATTGTAAACCAGGAAAATTTTGGTAGAGTTTATTATAACAAACTGCAATCTATAAACCTGATTTGGGTCGGATTTAAAGAAACCAAACAATCTCTAAAAATTAGGAGGTAAACAGGAAAACTTGTACACTGACATTAAGGAATTGATGTCATTTTTTTTACAAGATGTTATAGAACTATTTCACTTGTGTTTAAATAAGGAATCCTTATCTTCAGTGATCCACACTGAAATACTTATGCATGAAATGGTATAATGGAAGGACAGGAAAGTGGGCAGAGTCATAAATGAAGTAAGAATGTCCAGGTGTTGATAATTATTGAAGCTGGGTAATGGATAATTGGGGGTTTACCATATTATTCAGCTTTTGTTTATGTTCAAAATTTTCTCTGATTAAAAAGCTAGAAAATCAACATTCATACAAACTCTTCTCCATAAGTTGAAAATCAGTGGAGTATCTTGTTAGGATTATTATAGTCTTTTAATTTTATAGCACTGCCAATGAGCCATCCCTGCCATAAAAGAGTCAGCCAGAGATAACTGGTGACTTCCACCGCATAATTATTATCACCGTTTATTTCAGTGGAAACTGCTGCCTGTTTGGAGTTGGAACACTAAGAAAGACAAATGAAGATCTGGAGAACTCAAAGGATAATTATCCTTTTTGAATATTGACACACTTACATGTTTTTCCAGACGTAGATTTTGTGTAGGCGAAAGCTATTTGATTATAAAAGATCCGGTTTCTTCAAATTTTTAGAGGTAAAAACTTCATTAATTAACATCAAGGGAAATGGAGCATCTGCTACTTTTTTGTCAACAGATTTTAATAATATTGAGCACTGCTAATTGGATAGAACTGAAATATAGCTCTTTGTATGTTAAATTAAGATGATTTCTTCTGCTATTTTTCCCCTAAATTTTATTTAAACTATGGCAGCTCTTCAGAGTTTTCTTCCACCATTTAAGTTAAAGTGATTCTGAATGCCTAAAGGGGGTCCTGTGGAGCTCCAACGGTTATTCCACCTCGGCCCTGGAAAGATGGTACATCATTCAGACCAACTATCACCTAAAGGGGGTCCTTTAGTGATTCCGGTAAAGGGGATCCATGTTCAAAAATGCTGTCATCATTGCTATTGTGATAGTTACTGTGACCTGGAAGGAAAAGAAAGGCAATCAGACCTGCTAACATTTTGGCTCAAGGATTTTCTTGAATGCTTCTGAAGTCAGGCTATGAAACAGGGACATTTAACAGGCTGGAGGAGAAACTCCAAATACAGTGCTCGTTAAAGACCAAATGAAATATTTGCTGAAATGGAAGTGATAGGAACGGCAGACAGTGGATTCTTTTGCTTCTCTTTAAACACTGACCATTCTTCCCAGCAGATGGTGGATTAACCATGGAGAACTGGAGGCAAATTTGGGGCCCAATTTAACCTCAGCTCTAATTAATCAACTGAAATCAGAGGCACCGTTAAACTAATCAGAATGTATTTTGATGCATAAGGGGAAGAAGAGTGGTGCAATGGGAAGAAAGATGAAAATGGAGTCAAGTTGCTTGATGGGCAAATTGGACTTCACTATTTTTTTGTTTTGTGGCTTTGAATAAATGACTCAAGAAGTACCAGCTCAGCAGAAGCTGAGCATTAACTTCTCTGTGTAATGATGAAAAGACTTATCATGTAGAATTGTAGTGAGGGAAAATTTTATAAGTTTTCAAGTTGTCTTCCTCCTCTGCCTTCTTGTGATATCAAAGAAAGGCTTCCAGACGTTCTTGGTTTTCAAACACTGGCATTCCCACTAAATCCCCTTGGGTGCTCTTGGTGCCAGTCCTGGGTCCTGACAGGAGTCCACATTATACATGAGGTCAGGCCAGGCTTCTGCAGAAGAGCTTCCTATCAGTGGAAAATTCATTTCTGAGAAATTGCAACCAAGAACATTACTAAGCCTTAAGCAAGTTCTTAAAATCCTCAGTCTAAGTGACTTAATTTTCCTGCAATTCACTCACAGGTAATGGACTAGACAAGGAAGCATGATCCCGATACAACACAACAGCTCTGATGTCCTGCCACCTCATATGGGGCCAGTTATCCCAAGAAAATATGACTTAAGGCCGTGATGCACAGTTATGCAAGTTGTGCACTGCACAACTCCAGAAGGTGCAGTCAATGGGGATGGTACCTCTAGGTGTCAGCACTGCACAGTCAGCTTGGTTGTATTCTGTGGCTCTGAATTTGCAATCTTTCTTGGGATAGAGAGTTCCCAATGCCGTTTCAAGCAGCTGAGGCTGCCCAATGCTGTGTCTCTCAAGAGGCTCCCCTCCTGCATGCACATCCTGGGGTGTTCTGCCCACCATCTTTGACATGTGCTGCCTTAGCCACAGAAAGGCCACAGTAACTAAAACCCGAGCCTCCTTCCTCCGATAGAAGCCAATGCTTCCTTTTACCTGGTGGTTGGCAGAGTCCCCTTGGGAGTCCCAGCAAGAGAGACGTCTTGAATGGCACAGCCTAGCAAGCAGACTCGAAGCTGTTGTCTGTGCTTCTGCACATCCTGCCTTCTGATCTTGATAACTGGGGTCCTCAGCACTGCACCACTGGCTCTCTCACTCAGGGGTCCACTGCTCAAGCCCACGTGCACATCCCAAGACCCCAAACCTCTCTTCCCTGAAGCTGGTAGAATATCACTCTCTCGCCAACCTCAGTCACAAGATTCTACCTTTTTCCTTAAGGATTTCCTCCCAAATCTCCCAAAACATTTAATATCTTGTTCACAGGGACTCTAAAGTTTTCTTGATTTTTTTCCCTTAAAGATAAAAGGTTTTGGGTTACATATTTTCCAGTAAAGTCTAAAGAATCTTCCCAATTCTTTTCCTTAAAAGGCAGTCACAAGCACACATACAAACACACTCTCGCTCTACCCTTCATAGCCTCTAGGCTACAAAATTATATATAAAAAAATACTGTTTTTGCTTTTGTTTGTTTAGTTTTACTTAGATTTGCATCTTTATTTTAAGAGATGTGGAAAATAGCACAATGTTAGAATTCTGGTATAAATCATATACACCTTTATGCAAGATTTTAAAACAATTGTCAATACTTTTGGAGCTTCTATTTGGTGTGAGATGCTTATGGAGAAGCAAGCATGTTTAAGTTAAAGTCCCTGATCTTAATGAGATTAGCATCTTTAGTATTAAGTATAATCTATGGAAATTTTCACCTTTTTACTTCTTCAATACAAAGATGACTTCCAGAATTTTATCTTCTAAGGCTTCAGAATTTGGGGTCTGGTGGGAAAAGAGAAGGATGATGCTGAGGTTGAAGCAAGGGTGAAAGCAAGAATAAGCAAGGCAAAGAAATGATCATTTCTTAGTACTTCACAGCTAGTAAAACACTTTTTAAATCGATTTCCTCTTTGACCCCACAATAATGTACCTTCCCTCTCTTTCACCCGTTTGTTGGGTGCCTACTGCATGCCAGAACCTGGGGTACCCATGAATAGAACAGTTCCAACTCAGGATTCAAGCAGTCAGGTGGAAGAGGCAAGAAAAGTAAACAATTCTAGTAATGTGTGATACATTACATGTCAGAGGTTAAAAACCAGGTCTTTAGAGAAAGTTGGTCTGGCCCAATTCATCCTCAGCTCTGCTTAACGAATGGAAATCAGAGGCGCTGTTAAGCCAATCAGAATCGAGTTTACTATATAAAAGAAGCAGGACAGCACAATGGAAGGAGTGGGGAAATTGGAATCAGGTAGCTTGAGGTTCACATCTGAGTTTCACCACTTACTGTGTGGCTTTAGGCAAATTACTTTGGGGTAGGAGTGGGCAAGGTCAAAGAGCTGGCTTAGGGCACACATCTGGAAATACGTGATGGAAGGTGAATCTTGAAGAGTGAGTAGCAGCTGGTCAGCAAAGGAAATGGGTGGAAAGGCATGCCGGACACTCACTGCTCAAAGGCACAGAGGCAGGAAGGTGGGTTGGTCAGGGGGCTGCTGAGCAGAGAGCTTGGGCTGGTGGAGCTGGGCAGACACTAACAATGACAGAGGACCCCATAAGCCACACTCAGCGATCTGGACAGGCCATTCAGGATCTCAGCAGGCATGGTACATCACCTTTACATTGGCCCAATGAATGAGAATGAATTAGGGTTGCAATGGAGGCAAAGGACCTATTGGGAGGCCAAAGAAGCTGCTGTGGCAAGAAATGCTCCGAAGCTGAACTGCTTTGGGCACTGGCAATGAGTATGGAAAGGAGGGGGTTGAGTATCACAGCCAGCAGCTAATGTGGGGCACACCAGTATGGGCAGGGGTTTTACACATGTATCTTATTTTCATCCTCAAAGTTGAACAGATACAAAGAGAGACAGGTACACAGCAAAGTTGGGCAACGTAATGCTTTGTGTGAATTAGGAGAGGGGCTCCTAAGGGTGAGCACATGGTCTGAGAGAAGATTACATCTTAATGGGTAAAACCCCACTCCTTCCTATGGGCAGCCACGCCAGGTCACAAGGCTCAACAAGCAGAGAATATTGTCTCCCCTTTCTCCTTTAGCTGAGTGCCTCTGTTTGATGCCAAATGTATCAGTCTGTTTTCACACTGCTGTAAAGAAATACTAGAGACTGGGTAATTATAAAGGAAAGATGTTTACTTGACTCACAGTTCTGCATTGCTGGAGGCCTCAGGAAACTTACAATCGTGGCAGAGGGCAAAGGTGAAGCAGGTACCTCTTCACAAGGTGGCAGGAGGGAAAAGGGGAAAAGCCCAGGGGGAAGCTGCCATTTATAAAACCATCAGATCTCGTGAGAACTCCTTCACTATCACAAGAATAGCATGGGGGAAACTGCCCTTATGATCTGATCACCTCCCACGAGATCTCTCCCTCAACACCTAGAGATTACAATTCCAGATGAGATTTGGGTGGGGACACAAAGCCTAACCATATCACCAAATTATACTTTGTGTGTGACAACCTGCCACATGAAGACCTCAAGACCCAGAAATGTTCATAGATTAGTGTGTCTCAGTCCACGGCTAGTGAGAGAAAAGGTAGGGTTTACATCTTCATCATTGTCTACCTCCAAAGCCTATGTTTGTAATGAGTGTAGTTGACATCACTATACTGAATTTTACAGATAAGGAAACTGAAGCTCCAAGGGCTTAACACAAATTTCCCATCACTGGAAATAAAGAGTGGTGGAAAGGGAAATGAAACTCCAAATGCCTGTCTCTAAGTCTCACTCGCTTTACTAAAATCAAATTAACCTTAGTAATTTTAAGTGGCAAAAAATATGACAGAATCCAAGAAACTGTGGGCTAGTAATTCCAGGGTTGAACACGGATGAATTGCTTTAAAATTATGAACTGTATATCTCAGAATATGACTTTGAAGCAATTAAATTGTCATGACACTTCTTGTGGTCATATTTTGAATGCTGAAAAAATGCCTAGCTTGCAGATTTGGTGTTTCTTTCCCCTTAGCATAACTGAGTAGCATTACCTATAAAACAGAGGGCAATTTTACATTATTACAAGTGTTATACTAAAATACACTTGGGTGCAATAAATACAGTGATATTTGTGAAAATGACCCCTATTTTATGGAGATCTCCAATTGCCTGTGTTCCATAATTGTTTATTCAGTACATCTGAATAAACAGTTATGAGACACAGACAATTTCAAGAAGCACTTGTGCTGCTTTGAGGTGCGTTGACAACTAAATGTCCTGAATTCGTGTGTCATCGGAGCCCCAGAACACACATAATATTGTGCATAATTCTAAAATCTAAAAACTCTTACATTCTTTCCAGATAATAATTGATAATTCATTTTTTTCCCACAATCTCTCTGAGACAAACAATTCTCTCATATCCACTTTGCAATGAAACTGAGATCTGGAAAATTTGTGATTCACATACTGCTGTGATGATGGTGATGGGGCAATATGAAGAATACTTCTGGTGTGGTCTTTTGTAGATAAAAGAAATATGTACATCTGGGTTCTCTCTGTTGCTTACCAGGAACTGGTGCAATAGGATTATGATGGTTCTGTCTTTACAGATGAGAAAATAGATGCTTCACCCATTCATTCGTCCATCCAATAAATGCATAGTGAGACCTTATTACTGCAAGGGACTGTTCAAATTGCTGAGAATACTGCTGCTGACAAAAGGGGAAAAAAATGTCCGCCCTCAGGGAGATTCTGTTTTGGTTACTGGGTGTATTAATCTTCTCAGGCTGCCATAACAAAGTACCACAGACTGGGTGGCTTCCACTGCAGAAATTGATTTTTTCTTAGTTCTGGGGGCTGGAAGTCCAAGATCAAGGTGGTTTCTCCTAAGACATAATGTTGGTTCCTCCTGAGGCCTCTCTCCTTGATATGAAAGTGGCTGCCTTCTCGTGTCCTCATATGGCTTTTCTTCTCTGTGCATGTCCTTTGCATCTCTTTATGTGTCTAAATATTCTTTTCTTATAAGGACATCAGTCATAATAGATTAGGGCCTACCTTAAGGGACTCATTTTAACTTAATCACCTCTTCAAGGGCCGAATAAAAGCAAAGTCTGAGTAATTGGAGTTTAGGGCCTCAATGTATAGATTTTGGGGACATGGTTCAGCCCATAACACCTGTCTAAAGTTACACAGATGGTAGGTAGTCAGGTCAGGACTGACTGCTGCCTTTCTGACATATTCTCCAAACCTGGACCATGTTGCCTGCCTCTTGTGTACCAGATTAAGACCAGAAGCAGTCTGTTTCATAAAACTCCAGACTTATTTGGGAAGCAAATAAGTTGGGAAGGAAGGGGCCTGTGTGTACATATGTGTGTTTGTGTATTGTTATGACTAAACTACTTATGCAAAGGATAAGTTTGTACTTCAGGGACTTGGATAATAGTTCGCGTTAATTGATCTCTCAAAGCTGTACTCCTGGAACTTTCCAATTCATTGCTCAGGCCTCATCAATTATTCCATCCCCTTCAGCTGTCAGCTTTCCAACATTCTGGTTTCTTGTATGTCTTTTTCCATGACTTCAAAATTCATGCCATTTAAAAGTAGTAGCTTCAACTATTCTTTACGCGAGAGCTTCTTTCTCTTTGACTTCAGGACTTTTTGCTTCGATAACTTCAAACGTCTCCCCTTCTACACCAAGCACTTAATGCTCACCAGTGGTTTTAGCTTTTCAAACACATTAATAATAATATATTTTGTGTTTATCTTTTCTTTATCAGCTTTAACGGTGCATTTCTGCCTGGTATCCTGGCATAAACAAGGCTATTAACTGAGTAATTGTTTAATGTCATAAGAAGTCCTATTGCTTTTTTAAAACACTTCTAAACACAGGCAGATCTGTACAACTGAAATTTTCATTCTGTGCTCTCAGTATACTGACTGTGAAATAAATAAAAGACAGCTTTTGCGTTTGGTAACCTTGAAGTCCTCAGGGTACTTTTACCTCCAAGGCTGGGTAAGTGAGTGTTTTCAAGTGACTTAAGAAGACAAGGAGAGGGAGACGGTGTATAGGGAGTGAGCCTGGCTTCTACACGAAATAAGAACAGGACTTGGGATATTCAAAACACAAATTAAGAGAAGGAAGCAAAAGTAAGAAGAGAAAGAAAAAAACAGAAAGGAATGACTTCATAATTTAAAATATACTTAGTATAGGATTTCAGTATTGTAATATGAGCAGAGCCTCTATATTTTCTACTGTATTCCGTGGCTACATGTTACTTTTCTTCTGGAAGGAGTGCAGATTACTTAGCTTGTGTCCTTTTCTTTACCACCTCTGCATGCCATGCAGCCAGCCATCTCCAGGGCAGGGTAGACTAGAACCACTTTTTTTTTTTTTTTTTTTTTTTGGGCAGAGTCTCACTCTGTTGCCCAGGCTGGCGTGCAGTGGCATGATCTCAGCTCACTGCAGCCTCCGCGTCCTCAGTTCAAGCAATTATCCTGCCTCAGCCTCCCGAGTAGCTGGGATCATAGGCACATGCCACCACGCCCAGCTACCTTTTGTATTTTTAATAGAGATGGGGTTTCACCATGTTGGCCAGGCTGGTCTTGAACTCCTGACCTCAGGTGATCCACCTTCCTTGGCCTCCCAAAGTGCTGGGATTACAGGTGTGAGCCACGGCGCCCAGCCTTAGACCACTATTTAGTAGAAAATAATTGGACACCTTGTTCAATGATGAACAGAAAGAAAGACACTTGGGATCCAATTGAAGAGTACAGGCAGCCATTCTGGCAAGTGAGTTCTAAATTTGCTGTAATAACAATTTTAAAAAGTCCTTGGTTCTGTTTTAATAGAAATGAAAATAGTGTCCAGAGCATCCAGGGCTAAATTTCTTCTATAAATATGTACTTTCTTCATAGACCTAGTCATTTTGAGGCTTGCAGTTTTTCAGGGCAAATAATTCTGTGCTGATCTATTTTTCATAGGATAAAAAAGTTCATGTTAGAGACATATAGTGACCTTTAGCTGTCTAAATATTAAGCAGACACCAGAGTAACTTCCTGAACCAAATAAGACTGGAGTTTTATGAGAAAAGCAGGGGTCAGGTTTTTCTATTAAAGGCCAGATAGTTAGTAAATATTTTAGACTCTGTGGGTCATATGGTCTCTGTCTTTACTCATCTCTGCAGTCATAGCACAAAAGTAGCCTCAGACAACATGGACAGTTGACCCTCAAGCAACATGGAGCTAGAGGCACTGAACCCCCATGCAGTTGGAAATCCACATATAACTTTTGGCTCCCCCAAAACTTAACTACCAATAGCTTACTGTTGACTGGGATCCTTGTGATAACATGAAGTCAATAAATATATATTTTATATGTTGTAGGTATTATATACTATATTTTTATAATAAAGTAAAGAGAGAAAAGAGAATATTATTAAGAAAAATCATAAGGAAGAGAAAATATATTTACTATTCATTAAGTGAAGTGGATTATCATGAAGGTCTTCATCCTGATTGTCTTCGCATTGAATAGGCTGAGGAGGAGGAGGAAGAGGTGGGATTGGTCTGCTCTCTCAGGAAGAAAACTCATGTACAAGTGAATCCATGAAGTTCAAACCCGTGCTGATCATGGGTCAACTGTAAATGAATGGGCTAGACTTTGTTCCAATACAACCAACATTTATGAACCCTGAAATTTGAAGGGCACATAATTTTCATGGGTCACAAAATATTATTCTTCTTTTGACTTTTTTCCAATCATTTAAAAAAATGTAAATAATAGTCCTAACTTGTGGGCTGCGTAAAAACAGGCTGTACACTTTTATTTGTTGACCTCTGAGATGAAAACTTGTGTGCGATTAGTAGTTAAATTATGCTACTGAGGGATATATGCCACATGATTCATTTGAATTGGGGAAATAAGGCAGTGATTTTTGCCTGAATATTAATATCACTGAAATATCTAGATAATTAAGTTGATGTATTAATAGGACCTTGATTTTCTGCCACATGTAGCCAAAATTTACAGAACTGCCTGATTCTCTTCTGTTCTAGTTCTATTTACTGTGTGTCATAGGGACATAATTTATTTTTTAAAATCTTTTCTGCCATATTCCTCTCCCTATCCCTTCCTCCCACTAAACAAGAATCTTTTCTAGCCTGGCTCCTGGATATTTTCCGATGATGAATTAGAAGAAAGATAAGGCCCTAGAAGCCCAGAGAGTGGAGGAAGGACAAAGCCAGAGAAGATAAGCTGATCTACTTATAAAGATTACAGGATATGAGAAACCGGGAAAATCATTATACCTGGGACTGTGGAGTCAGTTTGGGATTTTAAGCTGGGAGAAGCTATGCAGACGAGAAGTAGGGGAAGGAGGAAAGGAATTTGAGGAGTGTTGTGTATTATTAAATAGCTCTTTTTTGATGTTCTTCTAGAAACGTAAGTGAAGATTAGCACTCCCTGTGAAAGTTTACTTTTTGCTTGCTGGGCTATGGGTCTGTGTTACGATTCCATACAGATACCAGGCCACGTGAAGCTGCAGATGTATCATATAGCTGTCTAAAATATCATAAAAAGAATAACATCACATGCACAAAGCAACATACTTTATTTGTATTTACTCTTTTCTAGATTACTTGGAATTACTAACTATTTCATGAACTTTGACAAAAAGTGCACAACACGCACTGGAGCTAGAGTTGCCAAAGAAAGGTTAATTGGCATTTTAGCTTTGGGCTTTGGTGGTAAGTATTGTGCAGTTCTCCTGAGAAGAAGGTTTGAGCAGTTGTTTTGGTCCACAGGCACAATGGTTCAGCAATTTTAGTTGGATTTCTCATTTGAGTAATATGTTATCTGGTAGATCTAAAAAAACCATTAAGAAAATAATTATTTTTAAAAGGCAAGTGTCATTTTATAAGTTAAGAGGTACCATTTATGTGTACAGACTCAGAAGAATTATCACACGTGATTCTTATTCACTGAAGTCTTATTGTCTACTTAGTTCATGTAACTAAGAAAAGAAAGAAAAGACAGAAAAGAATGAGGGCAATATAGCATCCTATGTCACAAATAGAAATATCTGGAGATACATAAGATATGGTAAATTCTTTCAAGCAGCTATCAAAACTTCCATTAGAAATTTTATTTGAAATGTAGATAAACAATAAAAATCTGTGGAATGAATGGATAAATCCTAAAGCCCCTCTTTACTTTCTGTTCGGTCTGAAGCTAGGGGTAGGATTCACCCAGAAAATACAGTTGCTTTTGCAAAGAGATTTGGTTTCTTCCTTACAGGTTTCCTGACTGACTGATACCTTCCACATGCTTGCGAACTATGACTTGATCACAGCACAGAAATAACTCTTCCAATGCAATTAAATTTTAAAATAATTTAATAACTCAAGGACGACATCTAAAGAAATGAAATTGATTTGCTTAGTTCTTCTAAACCTCAGGCAGCAATTGAATTATCACCAAGCTCCTTACCAATAAGAACAAAGAATGGCTTTGAACTGTCAAACCTTTTGCAGATACATGAAACCTTGCTCCCCAAAGCTCTGTTCATTGCATACCATATTGGGATGGGGGACGATTTTATTGAGCTGGTCTATGATCACACTGGTACACAAGGCTTGCTGAGCCCAATCCAAATCCTGAGTGGTATCACTGTAGGTACAGTTGCCTGTAATACTAGAGCTAAGTTTATGAATAACTCAGGTAAACAGCACCAGGCAGTACCATGTATTATTATTTACTTTTTGAGTATGCTGAGGTCTCAACTACTGTATAAATCATGTGAAACAAATTAATCTTGTGCTCATGTAGGGAAAGTCTCATGTACCCTATAGGAGGCTAGAAATGTGCTGAATGAATATATTCTGTTTACATTTTATTCTTTTTTTAAATAAAACTTTTAGGTTCAGGAATACATGTGCAGGTTTGTTATATAAGTAAATTCGTGTCATGGGGGTTTGTTGTACAGGTTATTTCATGACCCAGATACTAAGCCTACTACCCAATAGTATTTTTCCTGATCCTCTCCCTCCTTTCACCCTCTACCCTTAGGCAGGCCCCAATGTCTATTGTTCGCTTCTTTGTGTCCATGAGTTACCATCATTAGGCTCCCACTGATAAGTGAGAACATATAGTATTTTGTTTTCTGTTCCTGTGTCAGTTTGCTAAGGATAATGGCCTCCAGCTCCATCCCTGTTCCTGCAAAAGTCATGATCTCATTCTTTTTAATGGCTGCACAGTATTCCATGGTGTATATGTACTACATTTTCTTTATCCAGTGATATGGTTTGGCTCTGTGCCCCAACCCAAATCTCATCTTCTAGCTCCCATAATTCTCATGTGTTGTGGGAGGGACCCAGTGGGAGATGATTGAATTATGGGGGTGGGTCTTTCTCGTGCTGTTCTTGTGATAGTGAATGGGTCTCAAGAGATCTGATGGTTTTAAAAAATGGGAGTTGGCTGGGAACAGTGGCTCAGGCTTGTAATCCCAGCACATTGGGAGGCCGAGGCAGACGGATCATGAGGTCAGGAGTTCGAGACCAGCCTGACCAAGATGGTGAAATGCCATCCCTACTACAAATAAAAAAAAAAATTAGCTGGGTGTGGTAGTCCACGCCTGTAATCCCAGCTACTCAGAAGGCTGAGGCAGGAGAATCACTAGAACCTGGGAGGCAGAGGTTGCAGTGGGCCGAGATCATGCCACTGCACTCCAACCTGGGTGACAGAGTGAGATTCTGTTTCTCCCCTCGCCCTAAAAAAAAAAAAAAAAAGAAAAAGAAAAGGGAGTTGCCTTGCGCAAGATCTCTTTTTGCCTGCTGCCATCCATGTAAGATGTGACTTGCCTTCCGCCATGACTGTGAGGCCTCCCCAGCCATGTGGAACTATAAGCCCAATAAACCTCTTTTTTTTTTTTTTTTTTGTTTAAATTGCCTAGTTTTGGGTATGTCTTTATCAGCAATGTGAAAACAAACTAATACATTCAGTCTACCATTCATGGTCATTTAGGTTGGTTCCATGTCTTTGTTATTGTGAGGAGTGCTGCAACAAACATATGTGTGCATGTGTCTTTACAGTAGAATGATTTACATTCCTTTGGGTTTATACCCAATAATGGGATTGCTGGGTCAAATTGTAGTTCTGTCTTCAGCTCTTTGAGGAATTGCCACACTGCTTTCCAGAATAGTTGAACCAATTTACATTCCCACCAACAGTATATATGCATTTCCATTTCTGTGCAACCTCCCCAGCATCTGTTATTTTTTGACTTTTTAATAATTGCTATCTTGACAATTATTACACAATGAGATACCATCACAATGAGATGGTATCTCATTGCGGTTTTCTTTTGCATTTCTCAAATGATCAGTAATGTTGAGCTTTTTTTCATATGCTTGTTGGCAACATGTATGTTTTCATTTAAAAAGTGTCTGTTCATGTCCTTTGCCCACATTTTTTTTAAAGTTTAAGTTCTGGGGTACATGTGCAGGATGTGCAGATTTGTTACATAGGTAAACATGTGTCATGGTGGTTTGCTGCACCTATCAACCCATCACCTAGGTATTAAGCCCAGTATGCGTTAGCTATTTTTCCTAATGCTCTTCCTCCCCCAATCCCCTCACTTGACAGGCCCCAGTGTGTGTTGTTCCTCTCCCTGTGTTCGTGTGTTCTCATTGTTCAGCTTCCACTTATAAGTGAGAACATGTGGTGTTTGGTTTTCTGTTCCTATGTTAGTTTGCTGAGGATAATGGCTTCCAGCTCCGTCCATGTCCCTGAAAAGGACATGATCTTTTTCCTTTTAATGGCTGCACAGTATTACAGTGTATATGTACCATGTTTTCTTTATGCAGTCTATCATTGATGGGCATTTGGGTTGATTCCATGTCTTTGCTATTATGAATAGTGCTGCAATGAACATATGCATGCACGTATCTTTGTAATAGAATAATTTATATTCCTTTGGGTATATACCCAGTAAAGGGATTGCTGGGGCAAATGGTATTTCTGGTTGTAGATCTATGAGGAATCACCACACCAACTTCCATAATGGTTGAACTAATTTACATTCCCACCAATAGTGTAAAAGTGATCTTATTTCTCTGCAACCTTGCCAATATCTGTTGTTTCGTGACGTTTTAATAATCACCATTCAACTGGTGTGAAATAGTATCTCACTGTGGTTTTGATTTGCATTTCTCTAATGATCAGTGATGTTTTAATGGGATTGTTTGTTTTTTCTGATAAATTTGTTTAAGTTCCTTATAGATGCCGGATATTAGACCTTTGTCAAATTCATTGTTTCCAAAACTTTCTCCCATTCTGTAGGTTGTCTATTTACTCTGTTGACAGTTTATTTTGCTATGTAGAAGCTCTTTAGTTTAATTAGATCCCATTTGCCAATTTTTCCTTTTGTTCCAATTGCTTTTGGCGTCTTTGTCATTAAATCTTTGCCCGTTCTTATGTCCATAATCATATTGCCTAGGTTGTCTTCCAGGATTTCTATAGTGTTGGTTTTACATTCAAGTCTTTAATTCATCTTGAGTTGATTTTTGTATATGGTGTAAGGAAGGGGTCTAGTTTCAATCTTCTGCATATGGCTAGCCAGTTATCTCAGCATCATTTATTTACTAAATAGCAAGTCCTTTACCCATTCTTGTTTTTGTCAGCTTTATCAAAGATCAGATGGCTGTAGGTGTGTGACCTTATTTCTGAGCTGTCAACTCTTTTCCATTGGTCTAAGTGTCTGTTTTTGTACCAGTACCACACTGTTTTGGTTACTGTGTCCCTGTAGTACAATTTGAAGTCAGGTAATGTGATACCACCTCCTTTGTTCTTTTTGCTTAGGATTGCCTTGGTTGTTTGGGCTTTTTTTTTTTTTTTTTTGGTTCCATATAAATTTTAAAATAGTTTTTTCTAGTTCTTTCAAGAATGACATTGGTAATTTGATGGGATTAGCATTGAACCTATAAATTGCTTAGGGCAGTATGGCCAGTTTAAGGATACTGATTCTTCTAATTCATGAGCATGAGCATGGAATGGTTTTCCATTTGTTTGTGTCATCTCTAATTTCTTTGGGCAGTGTTTTGTAATCCTCATTGTAGAGATCTTTCACTTCCCTGGTTAGCTGTAGTCATAGGTAGTTTATTCTTTTTGTGGCAATTGTAAAAGGGATTACATTCTTGATTTGGCTCTTGGCTTGGCTGTTGTTGGTGTATATGAATGTTAGTAATTTTTGTACATTGATTTTGTATCCTGAAACTTTGCTGAAGTTGCTTATCAGCTCAAGGAGTGTTTGGGCAAAGACCACAGTGTTTTCTACATATAGAGTCACGCTGTTGCAAAAAAGTATATTTGGACTTCCTCTCTTCCTACTTGGATGCTCTTTATGTCTTTCGCTTGCCTAACTGCTCTGGGTGGTAAGAGAGGGCATCCTTGTGTTGTACCAGTTTTCAAGGGGAATGCTTCCAGCTTTTCCCCATTCAGTATGCTATTGGCTGTGTTTGTCATAGATGGCTCTTATTTTGAGGTATGTTCTTTTATCATGTCTCTGTATCTATTGAGATGATCATGTGGTTTTTGTTTTTAGTTCTGTTTATGTGATGAATCATGTTTATTGATTTGTGTATGTTGAAGCAGTCTTGCATCCCACCAATAAAGCCTATTTGATTGTGCTGGATTAGCTTTTTGATGTGCTGCTGGATTTGGTTTGCTAATATTTTGTTGAAGGTTTTTGCATCAGTGTTCATCAAGAATATTTGCCTGAAGTTTTCTCTTTTTTTGTTGTGTCTCTGCCAGGTTTCAGTGTCAGGATGATGCTGGCCTCATGGAATGAGTTTGGGAGGAGTCCCTCCTCCTCAATATTTTGGAATAGTTTCAGTATAAATGGTACCAACTCTTCTTTGTACATCTGGTAAAATTTAGCTGTGAATCCATCTAGTTCTGGGTGGTTTTTTTTTTTCATTGATAGGCTATTTATTACTGATTCAATTTCAGAGCTCATTATTGGTCTGTTCAGGGATTCAATTTCTTCCTGGTTCAGTCTTGAGGATATGTTCAGGAATTTATTCATTTCTTCTAGATTTTTAAGTTTGTGTGCATAGATATGTTTATAGTATTCTCTGATGTTTATTTGTATTTCTGTGGGGTCAGTGGTAATATCCCCTTTGTCGTTTCTAATTGTGTTTATTTGGGTTCTCTCTCTTTTCTTCTTTATTAGTCTAGCTAATAAGATAGCTAGCTGTCTATCTTATTATCTTATTTTTTTTCCAAAAAACCAGCTCCTGGATTTATTGATCCTTTGAATGGTTTTTTTGCTGTCAACCTCCTTCAGTTCAGCTATGATTTTTGTTATTTCTTGCTTTCAGTTAGCTTTGGGTTGATTTGGTTGATTTCCTCTTGGTTTGGGTTGATTTGGTTGATTTCCTCTTGCTTCTCTAGTTCTTTTAGTTATAATGTTAGATTGTTAGTATAATATCTTTCTAACTTTTGATGTAGGCATTTAGTGCTATAAATTTTCCTTGTAATACTCCTTAGCTATGTCCCAAAGATTCTGGTATGTCATATCTTTGTTCTCATTAGTTTCAAATAACTTCTTGATCTCTGTCTTAATTTCATTATTTACCATCATTTAAGAGCATCATTCAGGAGCAGGTTGTTTAATTTCCATGTCATTGTGTGGTTTTGAGTGATTTTTTAATCATGATTTGCTATTTTATTACACTGTGGTCTGAGAGTGTGGTTGGTATGATTTTGGTTCTTTTACATTTGCTTAATATTGTTTTATATTCAATTGTGTGGTCGATTTTAGAGTGTGTGCCATGTGATGATGAGAAGAATGCATATTCTGTTGTTTTGGGGTGGGGAGATCTGTAGATGTCTATCAGGTTCGTTTGGTCCAGTGTTGAGTTCAGGTCCTAAATACTTTAGTTAATTTTTTGCCTTGATGATATATCTAAAACTTTCAGTGGAGTGTTGAGGTCCCCCACTATTATTGTGTGGGAGTTTAAGTTTCTTTGAAGCTCTGTAAGAACTTGTTTTATGAGTCTGGGTGCTCCTGTATTTGGTGCATGAACATTTAGGATAGTTTGGCATTCTTGTTGAATTGAGCCCTTTACTATTATGTAATGCCCTTCTTTGTCTCTTTTGATCTTTGTTGGCTTAAAGTCTGTTTCATCTGATACTAGCATTGCACCCCCTGCTTTTTTCTATTTTCCATTTCCTTGGTTTACTTTTCTCCATCCCTTTATTTTGAGCCTATGGAGTGTCATTGCATGTCAGATGGGGTCTCTTGAGCACAGCATGCCATTGGGTCTTTCTTCTTTATCCAGCTCGCCACTCTGTGCCTTTTAATTGGAGGTATTTAGCCTGTTTACAGTCAAAGTTAGTATTGACATGTGTGAATTTGATCCTGTGATTTTGTTGTTAGCTGGTTCTTATGCAGGCTTATTTATGTGATTACTTTATAGTATCACTAGTCTCCGTACTTAAGTGTTTTTGTAGTGGTTGGTAATGGTCTTTCCTTTTCATATTTAGTGCTTCTTTCGAGAGCTTTTGTAAGGTAGGTCTGGTGGTAATGAATTCCCTCAGCATTTTTAGTGTGAAAAGGATCTTATTTCTCCTTTGCTTATGAAGCTTAGTTTGGCTGGATATGAAATTTTTGGTTGAAATTTCTTTCCCTTAAGAACGTTTAATATAGGCCCCCAATCTCTTCTGGTTTATAAGGTTTCTACTGAAAGATCCAGTTAGTCTGATAGGCTTGCCTTTGTAGGTGACCTGTCCTTTCTCTCTAGCTGCCTTTAACATTTTTATTTCATTTCAGTCTTGGAGTATTTGATAACTTTGTGTCTTGGGGATGATCTTCTTGTGAATTATTTTGCAGGGATTCTCTGCATTTCCTAAATTTGAATGTTGGTAAATTTCAAGTACATAGCATGTCTTGACATTTTTATTCTCATATGTCTGAGGATATTCCCTACCTGTGTCTTTTCAAGCTCCTTAAATGCCACCCACTGTTGAATAATTTGCATTCATAGGCCCAGAATTGAATAAATCATGGCAGAGAAAGGATTCCAATTTTCTTCATGTAACTGGATGTTCAATTAATCTTAGTGTCAACAGATTTGGTACTCATACTCTGGAATTGCCCAGGATGTTCCTGTAGCCTGAAGCTTCACTTTGTTTTGCAAGTTGGGCTTTTGTTTAGTTTCCTTGCCTAGAACCTGTGCTCTCTCCTGGAACCGGAAACTTGTTCTGACATCAGGCCTTGCTTGGTGGAACTCTGATACTTTGTGAGAAGATGGTAGTGCACCATCTTTTAACACCGAAAAGTCAACCTAAAATTCTACACCCTGTAAAATATCTTTCAAAAAAAAAAAAAAAAAAAAGCAAAACATGGACTTTGTCACAGATAAAAAACCTGAAATAATTAATCACCTTCAGAACAATATAAAAAGTATTGGCCTAGCACGGTGGCTCATGCCTGTAATGCCAGCACTTTGGGAGGCCGAGGTGGGTGGATCACGAGGTCAAGAGATTGAGATCAACCTGGCCAAAATGGTGAAACCTCATCTCTACTAAAAATACAAATAATTAGCCAGGCATGGTGGCGCGCACCTGTAGTCCCAGCTACTTGGGAGGCTGAGGCAGGAGAATTGCTTGAACCCGGCAGACGGAGGTTGCAGTAAGCTGAGATCCCACCACTGCACTCCAGCCTGGATGACAGAGCGAGACTCCATCAAAAAAAAAAAAACAAAACTGTTAAAGGTAGTCTTTTAGTCAGATAAATTATACCTGATGGATATATGGATGGACACAAAAGAATGAAGAGCACCAGAAATGGTAACTACATGGGTAAATAGATAAGATTATTTACTTATTATTTAAAACTCTTTATAATTGAATGTTTAAACAAAAATAATAGCAATCTCAATAACAGTAAAATGTTTGACAACATTAGTATCAATGCCATGATGGCAAAAACTGGAAGTATTGAAAGATTTTTAGACTACTTATGGAAAAGTTCAAAATGTATAGTATAAACTATACAATCACCACTAAAATAAGAATATATTTATTCCTAATAAGCCAACAAAGGAGACAAAATAAAAGTGTACAAATAATTAGTCTAAAAAAGGAGAACAAGAAAGAGATGGAACATATAGAGACAAATAGCAAGATGATAGACTTAAGCATAATTAAAATCACATTAAATGTTAACAGTCTAAACATCACACAGATATTGTCAGGTTGCATATAAAAGCAAGACCCAAGTATGTGCTGCCTTCAAGAAACACTTTAAATATGAGGACAAAAATAGATTAAAAGTACAAGGATGGAAAATAAAATAAGCATTATAAATAATATAAAAGAATATAACAGTCAAAGGAAATCTGGAGTTACTGTTTTATTGTCAGACAAAGTATATTTCAGAGCAAAGATTATAACCAAGAACAAAGAAGATCATTTCATAATAATAAAGGTGTCTATTTATTAAGAGTATATAAATGCTAAATGCACATGCACCTAATAATAGAACTTCAGAATACATGTTCAAAAAGTGATAGCACTACAAAGAAAAATAGATAAATTTGTAACTATAGTAAAATTTCAATACCACTCTTGATAACTGATAGAAGAAGTAGTTATAAAATCAGTGAGGACATAGAGGACTTCAATATGATAATCAATCAACCTTGCCTAATTGAACTCCACCCAACAGCAGCATTATATTTATTATTTTCAAGTGCACACAGAGCATTTATCAAGAGAGATCATATTTTGGGTCATAAAACAAGTTTCCATAAATTTAAAAGGATGCCAATAATCATACATAGCAGATTTTTTTTATCACAATTAAGTTAGAAACAAGTAGCATAAACATTTCTAAAAGAAAATCCTCAAATATTTGGAAACAAAATAACACATTTAAAAATAAATTATAGTTCAAAGAAGAAATCAAAAGTAAAATTATAAAGTATTTTAATCTGAAAAAAGAAAACATAATGTCACAATTTATGGAATGCAAAGCTGCATTTATAGTAAAACCTATGGTGTTAAACACCTCTATTAGAAAAGAAAGATCTTAAATTAATAATCTCAGCTTCCATCTTAAGAGGTGAGAGAAAGAACTACTACACATGTATTAGAGTGGCTGAAATTAGAAGACTGACAATATCAATTTGGTGAGGATATGGAGGAACTGGAACTCTCAGGAACTGCTGGTGAAAATAGAAAATGGTGCAGCCACTATGGTTTCTTAAAACCTTAAACACACACAATGTGACCCAACATTCTACTCCAAGGTATTTACCTAAAAAGAAAGAAGCATTTGTCCATAAAAAGACTTGTACAGAAATATTCATAGCAACTTTGTTTGTAAACAATCTAAGCTATACACTGGTAAATGGGTACACGAATTGTGAAATATTAATATAGTGGAATGTTATTTCTCAATATAAACAATGAACTGTTGATACACATAACAGTGGTGAATGTGAAAATAAATATGGAGAGTGAAAAGAAGGATACATAGTTTATGATTCTATTTATGTGAAATTCTGGAAATGGTGTATTAATCTGCAGTAACAGGAAGCAGAACAGTGGTTTCCTGAGGAGACGAGGGGAATAGAGAAGGAAAGGATTACACAAGGGTATGATGAATATGCTCACTATTTTGGTTGTGATGATGGTTTCATGGTCCTACATGTATATCAAAATGTATAACATTTTATACTTTACATACGTGCAGTCTATTATTTATCAATGGTACCTAACCCACCTACCCCTCTAAAAATAATTCTACCACTGCAATATTTCTAAAATACTGATTGCAATGAAAATTTTTTATTGATCAAAAACTTAGAGAGTACTAAGTCTCAGCGTTAAGGGCAGGGAATGAAAACAAATCTGACATGGTTGCTATCAGTGAGCTTTCAGTCTTAGAAAAAAACATGTGGAAGCAACTACTTTTGCAGCACTTGGTAATCTGTAAAATACTGATTTTTACAGCATTAGCTCATTTGAGAGTCATTATTTTTATCTAAGGTATTAATTATGTCTCGAAGGGATACATATATAAAAATAAAGTAAGGATTTGATCTTACATGGAATGTTGGGAGCAGCTTACGCCGTATATGTGTGACTTGTTTCTATTTGGTGCAGGAGCTGGAAGTCCCTAGTTCATCCATTCAGGAAGAGAAGATGGCCACGGACATGCAATAGGCTGGAATGGAGGCTGAGATGGTCTCTTGCCCCCTCCAAGCCTGTAACTTTGACAATAGAGGTGTCCCTCACTATGGAGCTAAACACACATCTGGTTTGGAAGCTGAGCAAGCTGGAGGTCAGCCCTATGCTGATCCACTAAGGCAAAAAGTAAGAGACAACGTACAAGTTGCATATACTGTCCTAAGCTCTGTTCTGACCTTCTAAGAGTTAAAAGTAACAGCTGTTGCCCCACTTCTGCCTTCCAAATCTTGTGTGAAATGTCTCTAGTGAATCAGAGAGGGAATTCTACGGACATGAAATTTGGCTTAGCTATGTTGATGCAGCCAAATCACACACACATACGTGTATATATATTTATATGTACACACATGTATATTTATGTATGTGTGTACATATATGTAGTATATATCAGGCATGTAGTTATACATTTAATATTTTTGGAGAAGCTGTACTATTAAGCAAAACACACACCTGTAATCCCAGCACTTTGGGAGGCCGAGGCAGGCGGATCATGAGGTCAGGAGATTGACACCATCCTGACTAATGTAAAACAGCATCTCTATTAAAAATACAAAAAATTAGCTGGGCGTGGTGGCATGTGTCTGTAGTCCCAGCTACTCAGGAGGCTGAGGCAGGAGAATCACTTGAACCTGGTAGGCGGAGGTTGCAGTGAGCCGAGATCGTGCCACTGTACTCCAGCCTGGGCGACAGAGTTGAGACTCCATCTCAAAAAAAAAAAAAAAAAAAAAAGGAAAACATCCATAATTTAGCAGGTCCAATATGCCATGCTCTGTGTTGATTGCTTTACATACATTAAAAAATTTTATCCTTAAATAATTCTACAAATAGATATTATTGTCACCATTTCATAAATGAGGAAAATGAGGGTAGACAGGTTAAGTGACTTTTCCAAGATTACATGTGTGTAGGCTGTAGAGCAGGGCTGCAAACTCCACAGCTTGTGCTCCTAACATGTGTCCTAAACCTACACGCCAATTCAGTGAGCTGAAAATAAAAAACAAAACCAAAAGAAATATATAAATAGTAAATTACCAGAACATATTTAAATAACCACTTACAGAATTTTTAAAACATGGCAATGTTAAACAAATTGAAAACCCTCTGAGATAAATAACTGCTCAAATCATATTTTAAAGATTTTAATCTCATCTGTGTAGGACTCTCTTTAATTTGCACTGAGTATACACATTCCTAAAATATATGCCAACAACATGCAAATGTTTACTGACTTCAGTTTACGAGAAAAAAAATGAGGAATGAGAATAGCCATGTGGATAAGAGACAGGCTGGTGGGTGCAAGGGGAGGGAATTTGACAGAGGGAGAGAAAAACAGGCGAGAGATTGAAAGAGACTGAGACACAACATAGAGAAGAGGCCCCAAGCTCGGGGAAAGATATGCAAATGTTCATCGACTCTGTAATGAAAAATCTTCTTATTAAACTGTGCTTTATCTGGGAACAGTCTTCCTTTTAGGAACATATCCAAGCAGAGATAAAGGCGTCTTACTGTACTCATTAAACTGAGCATGGTTTGATGCAATCAGACTTGTATAATTTGCATATGGAGCAGTTTAATCTAGCTCATCCCATCTTGCACCTATTGTTAATCATGCCCAGGCTTCTCCCATCCTTCCCCCTCCTCCTCCACTAACCCTTTGATTCAAACAGATAAATGAATAGACATAAGGACATCAACATCTTTGTGAGTGATCATCAGCTTTGTAGTTTCAGAATATTCCCTGATTTTTGGATTAAGTCTTTGTTGACACTCCATATGCTTTTGATAATGTCCTTCTTTGCTGATTTGGAGAAGGCTGTCTATGGGCAAATCAAGATGATAGAAAATCATTATGAGCATACATCATGGGCCTAAGTCTGTTCATCTTTAGCCGTAAATAAGGAGATGGGTATTCTCACCTTTCTTGTTGGATGGGATCTGTTTTCAGCACAGTATCTTTTGAGTAAGCATGCAAGGTTTTACTGTATTGGAGGCTTTTAAGAATATGTGAAAAGCTTTGTAACTACTCCTTGGCTGTTAAGTAACATGCACTTATGAAGGTGGTTGCAACTTAATATTCAGCGTGTTTGTCTTAATGAGGGTGAGGAAAACTATTCATAGCCTTTGATTCAGTCAGTCATGTTGCTTCCCATTATTTACGGTAAGGGGCTAGGGTATGGGCAGTTGGGAAAGGAAAGCAGTATAAGGTTTTCCCTACTTCTTCTCTGCTTTGCCTTCATTCCCCAAATCCCAACAATGTTGTCTATGTATCCCTCGTCCTTCCCATCACCCACACTCTTCCAGTGTCAAAGGAAGAGGAGGAATATAGTAAAGAAGATGGTAGAGACTTTTCTCTGAGGTGAATTGCATCCATTATAGAAACGGTGGAGACCTAGTTTCTAGAAAATGTTTTCTTTTTTTTTAATTATACTTTAAGTTCTAGGGTACATGTACACAACGTGCAGGTTTGTTACATACATATATACATGTGCCATGTTGGTGTGCTGCACCTATCAACTCATCATTTACGTTAGGTATTTCTCTTAATGCTATCCATCCCCCCTCCCCCCACCCCACGACAGGCCCCCGTGTGCGATGTTTCCCGCCCTATGTCCAAGGGTTCTCATCGTTCAGTTCCCGCCTGTGAGTGAGAACATACTATTCCCAAATAAAATCCTGATTATAAATATAATAAAATATAAAATAATAAATAATAATAAAAAAAGAAATGGTGGAGACCAATTAGAGCGTGAGTGAAAAAGGCTTAGTCACACTCTCCCTCCCATGGGATAGGATTACCTTGCTGCTTGAAAGTGAAGATCCTGCCCTCAAGAAGCATGGGAGGAAGTGTGAGAATATACAGTCATCCAATGCTTCATGATAGAGATGTGTTCTGAGAAGTATGTCCTTAGACAATTTCACTGATACGCAAATATCACAGAGTGCACTTACACAGACCTAGATGGATAGCCTACTCCACTGTAGCCTGTGGCTCCTGGGCTGCAAACCTGGGCAGCATGTTCCTGTACTCAATGCTGTAGGCAGCTGTAACACAATGGTAAGCATTTGTGTATCTGAACATATCTAAACACAGAAAAGGTACTGTAAAAATATGATATAAAAGAAAAAGTGGTCCACCTGCATAGGGCACTTGCTATGAATGGAGGTTACAGGACTGGAGGTTGCTCTAGATGAGTCAGTGAGTGAGTGGTGAGTGAATGCCTTATGAATGCCTTAGACATTAGTGTACACTACTGTAGGCTTAATAAATCCTGTACACTATTTAGGTTACACTAAATTTATTTTAAAAATTACTTTCTCAATAATAAATTAACCTTAGATTACTGTAACTTTTTTACTTTTAACTTTTCAATTTATTTTAACTTTTTCATTCTTTTGTAATAAGATGTAAAACACAAACACATTGTACAGTTATACAAAATATTTTCTTTATATCTTTCTATTTTTCTATTTTTAAAAGCCTTTTTCTATTTTTAAAACATTTTATTTTATTTTTTACTTTTTCAACTTTTTTTGTTAAAAACTAAGACACAGACACACGCATTAGCCTAGGCCTACACAGGGTCAGGATCATCCGCATCACTGTCTTCAAGCTCTCCCACATCTTGTCCCACTGGAAGGTCTTCAGGGGCAATGCCACACATGGAGCTGTCATCTCCTATGATCACAGTGCCTTCTTCTAGATACCTCCTAAAGGGCCTGCCTGAGGCTGTTCACAGTTAACCTTTTTTAATAAGTAGAAGGAGTACACCCTAAAATAACAATTAAGAGTATAGTATAGTCAATACATGAACCCA